>NC_057807.1:620903548-621555983 GCF_018294505.1 Triticum aestivum | reverse complement strand
AAATGCTTTAAACTAATTGAATTAATATAACTAGTTTATTTTTAGTAAATGCTTAGTTGAATTAATAGAAGTAGTTGAATTAATTGAATTAGTAAATGATTAATATTTCGCCTAATATGAACATAGGAAATGTCATCTGACGATGGAAAAAATTTCATTATGTGCGAATACTATAAAGACCAGCGCGGCCAGTGCGACAGAAATTTCCTTGTTGATGATAGGCGATTCAGCATCAAGCTGGATGAGACTTTCGAATTCGATACAGTAAGTCACAACGACAAGTCTGTTTTCGTAATTAAGCATGACTTATATATGCTTCATTTGCCTGACTTATAATTTTTAATTTTCACTATTCTACTAGCGCATCCCGTGCCATGCAAAATTTTTTGTCTTGGATAAGATAGGTTTCAAAGATATGGAAACTATGGAGGTAAAGAGAGCTTACCTGAAAACTGAGCATGATGGTTATACTTTCAACGTCAAAGTATACAATGCACACACGTACACCTATTTTAAATGCAAAACTTGGCAAGCACTATGCAAGGCTTATGCATTTGAGCCTGGTATGGTTATCATCTTTGATATTCGTCCGGAAGATGATATTGAAGGTAATAGAGACATATGGGTCGATGTGCAGACGCCTCCAGTTCTACCATTATGTGAGTTCTTCTTAACTATATTTTTGTCTTTGATATTGCTTATTCAAAAATAACTGACAACTAATTTCTATTGACAACTTATCTCCATTCAACCAAACATGTCCGGCGCTTGGTAGACAGGACCTACTACTGTCCCGGAGCTGAACTAAATTGCGGGGAGATAAGTCATTATGTTTCATGGCTTGAGGATCTTCATACTGTCAAAACAAATTTTCTTCCTGCACTTAGAAATGTTAGTACTCAAAATGTGCGACCAATAGTGATGGTATTGAACTACGGTCACATCTATTTAGGAATGATGGTAAGATATTTACTATTTGTCCTCAGTGCATATTTTGCATACATAATTTTTTTGCTAAACTTTCATTGCTAAGTATATTAATTAAGTACTATACAATGTTCTTCAACAGGGACTCCCGATGACAGTTGTGCCTCAGGGGATCGAGACTAAAGGTCAGATGTCAATTGTTAGCTTACGGCCAAAATATCCTGCATTGCACATGAATGCATTCAGGATTTCTAGAAGCGATGAATGCTTAATAGTGAAAGATTGGAGGAAAATTGTTAATGATCGCAGAGAAATACTAGGGGGCAGCAATGAGAAGCGCAACCCATGATTAGGAGACAGGTTTATCGGCATGCTCTAGTATGATCAATCAGGAGAGCTATACATGTTCTATGCTATTTTACCAGAAAGAGAGAGTAACTAGCAGGAGTGATTTAGCTAGTTCTTCATGCTGCTCTTAATTAGTACTTGTCCTTTCATGTCCGTGTTATTCGTTCTGAACTTAAGTGATTTGTTTTGATGGTGTTATACATGAACGCTTATAATATCATGACAATCATGTTGAACTCGATCGATAATATTTTTGCTTCTGGTACAAGTGAATGTTTCCCTTTTTAAGCTAGTAGTGCTGGTGGTGATTAGATAGCTAGTTAATTATTATATCATTTAATGAAAGAAACCGCAGATT
The DNA here is from genome assembly GCF_018294505.1 of Triticum aestivum. Classification (NCBI taxonomy): domain Eukaryota; kingdom Viridiplantae; phylum Streptophyta; class Magnoliopsida; order Poales; family Poaceae; genus Triticum; species Triticum aestivum. Next base: position 621,554,350 of record NC_057807.1, on the reverse strand, counting down.
AGTTTCAGCTGGATGGATCTTACCTAAGTGATCAAGTATATGCCATATCCGTATATATTATAGTTGATCAAGTATAATATGGATATGGCATATACTCTAGCTAGCTAGCTATAGAGATATCCAATAATGCATCCAGTTGAAACTAATCCGCGGTACTTTCACCTAATGATTTAACAACTCATTATAATGTAAAACAATCACTAAATTAAATTGAAAACACAAACTAAAGAAAAATTAAAAAAAACACCCAAACATTTAGTACCGGTTGGTGTTACCAACCGGTACTAATGCCCTCCATGCAAACGGGCCTGGCTCGTGCCACGTGGTGGCACTTTAGCGCCGGTTCGTGACGAACCGGTACTAAAGGGAGGGAACCTTTAGTCCCCACTCTTTAGTGCCGGTTGTGCCGGTTGGCGAACCGGCACTAAAGCCCGTTACGAACCGGCACTAAAGGCCGGTTCTGCACTAGTGTGAAGCAATCTCGTAGTACTAAAAATGAGCGAAAAGTTACAACATTGAATGGTTGAAGATATCTAACTTGGGGGTCAAGATTCAATAAATATTTTATTATTATTTACTTTGACATAGGCAACGCCAGTCCCTAGCCGTCTCATCTCTTATCTAGCATGCTTGAACGTGCATTATGCCCTCATTAGAATATGACATATATTTCCATCAAATGAATTGCATTGACAGAAGAAAGCTTTACTAGCCTTCTTCACATGTGGAAGGCTTCCAAGGGACTCTAAGCGCCAAGGAGGCACATGCCATCCAAGAGTAACAAGACTTGCACAATCATTAGAATGAACCATTGCAAAAGATGATCAAGATTTCACTCAATAATCCTTAGAAGTTCGCACAAAGGAGAGAGAGAGAGAGAGAGAGAGAGAGAGAGAGAGAGAGAGAGAGAGAGAGAGAGAAGCACAAAGCAAGCAAATGAGATGTTTTGTATCAGCAAAGGGCAAACCCTCTCAAGGGATGGGGGTTACTTATATATAGGCGGGTTGAAAAAGTCGATTCTTGGGTGAAAAAGCAACGTCCCTAGAAGTTCTGAACATGCGCACCCCAGAGTTTTGGACACGCTCAAATTTCAATGCCCAGATGTCAAACCTATACTTTTGGAAATAAATTCGAATAGCCATATGGGAAACCTATACTTTTGGAAGTTTGCAACAACATCTAGACGTACTGAGCAGTCCAAAAACACGTTACTTCAGTACACCAAACAGGAACATATGGAGGTTCCAAACAACAAGTACATGTTTTTGTCCACATCAAAAAGATACACCACTTGGTAGTAGCAAACACGCTTCACTTGGAAGTTTGGACCTAATAGAGCATCCATGAAAGGGGAAGGGACATAAAATGACTAAGCTTGGACAACTCTACTCGAAAGTTTTGGAACTATATTGGAACTGTCGTGGTGGAGAAAGCATAACATTCTCGAAAGTACATAACACAATCAACTCAGAGGCACCGGTTTTAACACAACATTGTCTGATATAAGAATTGGAGTTTGGTGGTGGGGGGAACAAAGTTGGGCAGTTTCTAATCCACACTTAGGATTTCTCACTAGCTCTCATGCCACATGGTTTGGGTAAACCTGTCCACTAGTCCGGTGGTTCCAAAGAAGTGTAAAAAGGGAAAGACGAGCATTTTCGTTGGAATAGATTGAGTGCAAGTCTCCCTCTTAACATTACGTTTGTCCTTGAGACTCAATGTAGAGAATGATCCACTTAAATCCTATGAAAGATATGCAAGTAAATCTTATCATCTCTTTACTCAGTTTAAGAGGTAACAATTGATATTTTCCAACTAGCATAGGGAGTAAGAGTTGGAAATAACTGGTATAGTAATTTGTGGTTCCTTGTCATTAATCAGGCAAAACCCCACTAGGGGCCTTGATGCACCTTGGAATGAGAAAAAAAAGGAGATCAAGGGGTGAAGATCATGGAGCACAACCACTACCTTCCTATAGTTGGCCAAGTGGAAATAGTGGAGGTGCATCGTGAGTTCGTGACAGAGGTCTAGCGTGCATCGATGGTCGTGCTCTCTGCATTCTCCTCATCAATTGTTAACCCGGGTAGAGAAAGAGTAGGGGACCTTAGTATTCCATTGGACGTGAAGATCTTTTTTTTTATGCGGAAGTCTCCCGTATGGCACCCATCCCCTCTGAATTGTTTTGGCGAATCATCATGTCAAGGTTAGTGCTCCAGTGTCCAATTTGTGAATGTGGGACTGAGAATGTTAAGCATTACCATTTTCCTATGTCCGAGGGAGAAGGAAGTCTGGAAATTGATAGGTGAGATCATCGATACGGTGTTTACAATGGATAGGGCGGGGAAAGCCTGTCCTGACTCTGGAGCATATTCTTTGCCAAAGTGTCTCTCGTTCTCGGACATGATAGGCCGCATCAAATGGTGGCAATGGTGACATGTTACATGTAGTGGGATAGAAGGCACAACGTGCGTGCCGAGACGATGCAAGTTCCAGCGCGTTCAGCAATGGCGATTATTGCCCTTACCGCCAATTTCTCGGAAACTAAATCCAAAGAAGGGTAAAACCTCCTATGGATGTAATCAAGCTTAATATCGATGCATGTTTTCTTTTTAAACGGATGCCGAATGCTTTGCGTCGACCCTAAGGGGCTGAATGGAGGTTTCATTTTATTATGACATCAAATTAACAACATCACTAGTAACTTGGTCTCCAGTACCATGATGGATGAAGCCATTGTGGTCGAGTCAAGCATGGTCTGAAACATTTTGTACCAGGTTTGTGTTGCTGACGACGTATTCCACGTGGTAAAGCATGGTCCAAACCCGGCGTTGGCGTCCATGGCGGGGTGCACTCGTATTGCGCCGAACCGAGATGATTGTTATCATGAAGGTGGGCACAAGAATAACCGGCATGGATTCCCCGCAAAAAAAAAAAAAAAAAAAAAGAATAACCGGCATGGCGGAAGCAGTGGATGTTATCACATGTCCCATGAGATTGTGAAGATATAGTTCGATCATTGTCCTCGTGAAGCCAGTGCTGTTGCTCACGAGTTAGGTAGCTGGTTCGTAGCTCTCCTCCGTGTGTTCGGAACAGCAGGGATTACTAGTAGGAACTGGCTTGGCAAGTTCAGGTTCAGCACCCAAATCACTCTAGGCTTTTTTTTTTGTTTGAAGATACGATTGCCAGGCCGCAAAGAAACTGCTTTAAACACCAGCAGGAACCAGATCTGAAAAGGGGAATGAAGAAAGAAAAAACACAGCCACGTTGGAATATACTCCTATGTTTATATACTTACGCTAAGGCAAGATCAACATTGAGCATCCGGTACCGCGAAATGATATATAGCATATCTTACGACGAAGTAAGACAAAACACGCATCACGTCGAATATGAGACTGACTGCCGGAAACACGAACAACATCTAGACTAGATGACCAGATGAATATATTGTGTAGTCAGCAACTGTGTCGATCGAACAGAAGTTCCATTCTTTCTTCAGTATATGACTGCAGAAAGATATGAACACATTATGGGTTCAGGAAGAGTCGGTACAAAGGACTGGGGTATATCATCACAGAGATAGTGTGATCAGGCCAACTGGAGCACAAGAATAACACAAGGAAGGGAAGCTGTTCTCTGCGAGCAAATGGCAGCACAACATACAACAATCCTGCCTACAGCTGCATGGAAATAACAATCTTTACTGACTGAAACCCAACATTTCAGCCAGGTAGAAACAGAAGCCCCAGGTAACAATATTTGAGCAGAATATGACTTTCGAAGTCCCAGTCCCTTTTCAGCAGAATGGGTTAGTTCCAGCTAAGCTGTTGCGCCGAACAATCCAACTTTTCGAAAAACAAAGATCCTGGGTAAGTTCCTTCGACGGGAAACCCGACAACCAGGTCTCTCTAAAAGATCTTTGCTACCAGCATGAAAAAGGCAAACCCGACTTTTCTCCAGCAAAGTGAGAAAGAAGCTTGGCCAGGCATTGATAAAGTCTGTGCATGGTCATCTCACAACCTATGAACTAGTAACACCACACGAGCACATATCAAGTCAGTGAGCTATTTACAGTGACTCGCAATGATGCAAGCAAACAAATCATTCGATCATCCAGGCTGTAGATTCCCACAAGCAGTCCACAATCTCAAGAAAACCTTGCGGTTACGGCAGTGAACAGTACAGCACAGCTGTTGCACACGCATCAGTCGGCAAAGCAGATCTGGGGAAGTAGGCCATTACAGAAAATAGATGATGGCTTTTATGGACTGATCATTAATAGAAGAGAAAACTTTATATGGAAGTTCTTATCTATAGCATGACTCGGTCGACGGAGATAGAAAAATGGTAGTGCATACAGATATCAGACCCACTAACGCACGCTCAGCCTCAGTTGACCAGAGCCTACGTCTCCACTTTGGAGAAATGGTGATGAGAAGGAACATCACCATCGGACACCGCCTCCCGTTTCATCTCGTGTTCAAATTTTGTCAACCGTTTTGCGCGGGCTGCAGACACACGCATACATCAATCAATCCCTTTTTGATTAGCCCAAACACCCACTACCGGAAAAGCAGCCCCCACCACAAAGTGTATGGCTGGTGCACTACAGACCCGAAAAGAAACAAAATGAGAGCAGGCCAAGACTCTTTTTGTAGCTCTCCGCATCACTCACACTCATAGGGGTATTGAAAGTTGTAGGAGCATGATCAGGTTATTGCTTACCATATCCTTGAAAATTAAAAGCACCTTTGAACAAAAGATGGAAAGGGGTAGTAGGTGACATCATATACCGTCGATACAACTTCCAGTGGAGAGGATCCTTTAGGTCTTTTCCTGCCTCCTTGTTGTTAGTGGATCAGAACCAGCAGTTTTTATCTTAACACTTTGATAACAGGTTCATGCATGCCTACTAGCAGCTGCGGGGATGGGTGTTGCAGCTGCTGTTACTATACTAGGCAGTGTTGTTGGGTTCAGGCTTCACCGGCTGGCCGTCCTGTGAATGTTGTGTGTCATAGATAGCCATGGCAAGAGAGACTGGCATCATGCAGAGAGCCTTGGATTGGAGAAATTGCATTGCGGCACCGATGTCCTCGTCCATCAGCTTCGCAACCTGTTTTTCTGTGCCATCCGTTGACCACTTTTCCCATATCTGCTGTTTGCTCCCACCATCGCTTGCTTCCCCCTAACGAAATTAATGCAAGATAAAAGTTCAACAACCGAAAGATATGGCAATTTAGAGATGGAAAGGGACTCCCAGACAGATTTATTCTTCAAGTCAAGGTACAACTGATCAAGGAAGAATGATGCACACTATGTTATAACCATCATGGAGCAAATACTGGGATGTGTCAGGTTCTCTAACGGGCCTCTGATAGCAATAAGTAAAGATGATTTTTAACAAGAAGGACGAACAGAGTGTGACATAAAAAAAGTCGATAATGGAAATAAGGTGCTGAATGGATTCTGCCTTCAGCACCACTGCCCAGAAAGAAGAAAGCAAGAAGATTAAAATAAAAAAGATGTTGATAGCCAATTTCTCAAGGAGTAAAGGAAGGGGAAACCTAAACTGTATATTGTACTTTTTATAGCAATGCTCAGTATAATAAACCATAACATAATGTACTTTGATTGGTATATTCATGGCACCACAGGTGATGCTTTCCCAACCAGCAGTACATCCAGCAACTTCCACCATGGAAAAGAAAGAAAATAAAAGAGAAGTAGGTGGAAGAAGCCAACAGAAAACATTTCAAGAATTACATGCAACGTATGGAACCAAATAAAAGATCAATCAGTACTACGGTTTTACTATAAGCCTACCTCAATTGAAATGCAGTAAAATAGAAGAAGGTAATAGCGCACAATGCTATATTAGTCCATAGTCAGTTTTTGGCAAGTTTACCTTAACTGAAAGTGGAATGTCAGAAACCAGCTGTGCAACAGCACCAGCACCACCCAATCTGCTCATGCTTAACACCTAACATCAGGGAATCAAGGTTCCATCAAACTAAAACCACAATGGTTATTGACAGTTCATATCCAACAGCATAGTGAACCTTACCTTTACTTGAAGCCTAAGGAACTTCACATAATCCAGGATCTCATCTAGCATAACTGCCCTATCTGTCTGCATGTAGTTCAAAAGGAGACTCAGAATTTCTTCTAGTTGTCATATTTGGATGTTACGTATTAAATACTATGTATGTGGCGATTGTGGTGCCTGTATTGTTCTTGAATTTATTTTATATGATTACCAGGATACTCACTAGATTATCTCAAAAGGAAGGCATATACAAAGCTTACGGAGCGTGATAGAAAATAATATCTTTTTGGAGCTGAAAAGTTATTGGTCAAAATAAAGAAGCACAAAGATAATATAATATTTTCAGCACATCATGACCCCAGACCACTTGCTGAAATTCTGTGAGGTCTCAATGGCAGGCATGTGAACTACAGAAGTCTTCACCCATATGATAACATCTACAAGTATAACTAAGAATGATTACCTTGTTTGTATTGGGGACCAATTCCTGTAGGGCCCTCATCCTTTCCGCTATCCTCTCTCTTCTTAGCTGCATTGGAACAAGTATGGTTCAGAATACTCCTGAATAAACACCTACCAGAATCATAAAATAGGCTTAAAAAAATACAGAGTGGGAGAATACAGCCTGACATACAAACACAGTCATACAACTGCTAGAGATATGGCGCATAATTAAGTTTAAAGAAGGCAGCCAACCTTAAAAACTAGCTAGTACTGTATAATTGTATAACATTCACTGAGTAATAGGATTGCAAAATGACACATGAGTAGTCAAAGGTAGCATGCAGACATCTAGCGTACTACAACCACATGGCAATACGTGACTTGGTCAGCCTTAGAGAAAACGCCAGATGCATCTGCCGAATGACTGCCCATCATTTGGCTAACGCCAAACCATTTTTAAAGCATGTGGTGACTTGTACAGCAAGTGAATTGATGCAATTGAATACAGGAACCCTGTCGCTTCGGTGTCAAGTTAGAGTTGATTGCTTGGTCACAGACTGACACTGTGCAAGCATGACCCCAGGCCTTTGATTTGGTAACAGCATGGGATGCACAGTAACGAGTAATGACCTAGGGTAGGCAGGGTTCGTAATCAACACAAGTTTTAACAGAATGAATGACTTCCATTACCCTCTCTGCGATGCTGTGGGGATCGGTCGCCTGACCGCGGCGCGCTCGCACCTTGGGCCTCGGCGCCGGCGGCTGCGGCCCTCCGGCCGGCCCGCCCTGCTTCGGCTGCTGCGCGTGGAACATCTGAAAATCGCCACCGGATATGACGCAGTTAGCACAAATTCTGAAAAATTATAGCTGAAACACGCACAATTTGTCTGCAGAAGCGTACCTGTGGGGGAGGGTGGCTGGGGCGAAGGTGCGGCGGCTGGAGGCCACCGCCGAACACCGGCGGGAAGAGGCCGGGGAGCTGCACGCCGTCCCGCTCCTGCAGAGGCAAGCGATAAGATAACCGACGGCACGCGCGTTTCTGTTGAGCGAGGGCCAGCGCAAAAGGCAGAGGAAAAAAAGGGGGGGAAAGCGGAGGGGGCGCTCACCGCGGGGTTGCCGGCGTCGTCGCCGATGCCCCCCCTGCTGCCGGAGGCGTCCGAGGCGGCGTCGAGGCTGAGGGCGAGGGAGAAGGGCTGGTCGCCGGAGGGGCGGCCGGCGGCGGAGAGGGAGTTGGTGAGGGAGAAGAACTGGTCGAGGAAGTCGTCCTCCGGGCCCTGCGGCGGCTGCCCCGCCATGCCCGGCCGCCGGCGGGTGGGCCAAGCCGGTGCTCCCTCGCCGTCGGCTGCCGGCTCGGGGGCCGTGCGTTGGTCTCCTCGGCGAGCGTGAGCCTGTGAAGTGGTGGGGATCGACGGGTGTTCGCTCGGCCTCCCTTTATTCACTCCGAGTCCTCCTAGGCATGTAGAGCAGGCTAGGCCATGGGCCTCGTGGGCCGACAGGTTGTGATTCGATATTCTGGGCCCAAAGTGGAAGCCCACATGGAGAGGGTAAGGCCTGCCCGCAGATCACGTAGCGGGTGGAGAGAGCCCGCCATGCTCTGGAGTGGTTTCGCTCCAAAAAAAAATGCTCTGGAGTGGTGCTCCTTTTCTCAAGCCTCAAAAAAGGAAATCTCTTGTTTCTCAAGAAAAAAATTTCTCTTTGTCTCAAATTTCTTTCTCTCAGACCATATACTTTTTTTTGCAAGATCAGACCATATACTTTTTTTGCGGGCAGTGCCTCTCAGACCATATACTACCATGCAAGGTGTTTATATGTACTAAAAAATGCAATGTGCTTAGGAAAGTGCTTGTACAAAAAATTTGGTTTTTTAAAAATCACTAGTGTTTATTTTTATAGCAAAGGCCCGGTGAACAATCTTCAAATCGTTCAAAAAAGAAAAGAAAAGCAAAGGTGCAGATAAATGCATGTACATGCTACTCCCCCCCCCTCCCCAAAAAAAACGCATGTACTCCCTCCGTAAACTAATATAAGAACGTTTAGAATGCTAAAAATAGTGATCTAAACGCTCTTATATTAGTTTACTGAGGGAGTACTATGCAAGTAAGCAACAATGCTTAAAAGAAAAAAAAAACAGTTCAATTTCACAAACACCTCTCTAAACGTCTTGCATTTTACATGACCTCATGCTCTTTTTATTTCACCAATAAGGCGAGCCCTCCTCCTTCAAAATAAAAGAGCTCCAACGCAACCTCACATGTGGTTTAGAGCAACTCTAGCAGACCCTGCATCCCGCCGCCCTGCAAAACGCGTTTGCGGTTCGCGCAAAACCGCTTTTGCGGGCCGGCTCGGGCTGGCACAGATACAGACCCCCAAACGGATCCGTAAAAAGGTATATTCGCGGAATATATCTTTTTACGGGTCGACTTTGCGGGGTCTGCTCTTTGCGCCCCGCATATCATCGGCCCGCAAATATCAAATCCAACATAACTCAACAATAAAAAATAAACTGAATTATTCAAATCAAACATAATACAATAATCATCCGCATTACAAATAATTATTCAAATCACCGTAGCAAACTTAAATAATGCAATACAAAACTTGTCATGAATACAAATACAAATGAATATAAAAATTAGTCACTGTCCAGCCCTTTATCAATGGTGCTCAATGAGATCCTCCTGAAGTTGAAAGTGTGTGTCTGCATTTTCAATCTCCTTGTATGTCTAAAGAAAAGCTCTAATGCGGTTAGGGTCTCTAGCTGGTTTGACACGGCTACCCGCATTGTCGTAAAAGAATTCTAAGTTCATTCCTCTCTTATCTTCAAGAATCATATTGTGCAGGATAACACATCATGTCATGATGTTTTTCAAGGTTTTCTTATCCCAAAAACGAGCAGGACCACGGACAATGGCAAACCTAGATTGCAAAACATCAAATGCTCTTTCAATGTCTTTTCGGGCTACCTCCTGCACCCTTGCAAATTCACATTGTTTTTTTGTTTTGGGTTCTTTGATGCTCTTGACAAATGTGCACCAAGGAGGGTATATACCATCTGCAAGATAGTACCCTTTTGTGTATTCATGCCCATTGATAGTGTAGTTGCAAGCAGGAGCATCACCACTAGCAAGCCTAGCAAACAAATGAGACCGTTGCAACACATTGATATCATTGAGAGTGCCCGACATACCAAAAAAGCAATGCAAATCCATAAATCCTCGGATGCTACGGCCTCTAGCACAATTATTGCATCACGAGACTTGCCACAATACATTCCTTGCCAAGCCTTGAGGCAATTTTTCCAATTCCAATGCATACAATCAATGCTACCTAGCATGCCAGGCCAACCTCTCCTCTCATTAGATGCCATCAATTTCTTTGTGTCATCTTCATTGGGTGCCCGAAGATACTCAGGACCAAAGACACGGACGATCACTTTTGCAAATCTACGCACAAACTTAATTATGGTATCTTCACCAATGCGAAGATACTCATCGGCATAGTCAGCCGGAACCCCATATGCAATCACCCGCATAGATGCGGAGATTTTTTGACACGCACTAAATCCCTTTAAGCCCGCGGCATTTCTTCTTTGAGTATAATACCGGCAATTTGCCTCGCAAACTTGAACAAGTTTCACAAAGAGGGATCGGCACATTCGGTACCTTCTCCGGAAGAGGTGCGGAGGATACGTAGGATTCTCCGCGAAATAGTCTTGCATCAACATCTCGTTCCCAAGATGGCGATTCCGAGGAATGCATAGACGCCCGACAGTTGATCCTCGCCTCCTCTTCCGGTGCTCGTCTTCATGCTCCTTCACGGCAAGCGCCATGACTAATGTTTGCTGCCGGAAGGTCGCAAGCATGGTCTCAACATCCGAGTCATCCGAATTGGACGAATCGGAGAGCAAGAACTTCTCGCACGGGGTCGACTCCATCTACACGCATGTCAGCGCGTCAATCAACTACACAGCTCGCAAAATTCACAAAAAAAGGACTAACTGGTGGCGGGTGATCCCAGGTGGCGACGACGGGGGCGGCGACGAGGGGCGGCTCTTCTCGTCGGATCCGGAGGGGGGGTGCAGCGGCTCGGCGCGGGAGGGTGTGGGGCGTCCCCGCGGTGCAATTCCGCCCGCAGATATGGCCGGAATCGCCGGCGGCGAGCGGGCGGAAGCAAAGGGCGGGCGGGCGGCGGCGGAAAGAGGGGGAAAGCGCGCGGGGCTGAAATGTCCCTTCGCCAACTGCTTCTCTCCGATGCAGGGCACCGCAGCTGCGAGGGGGAAACCCACGTTTTCCCAGCTTGGGGTCGGGATTTTGCCGCGCCCTCCAAATTTTTCTGCGGGTCGGGGCGGGATGCGGGGTCTGGTCGGGCAGGTTTTCCGGCCCGTACCCGCATTTTGGCGGTTATTTTGCGGGTCGGGGGCGGATGCAGGGTCTGCTAGAGTGGCTCTTACCCTTTCGCAACTGTTGTCGCCGTAGCACACCTTCAATGGACTAACCGCTCTAATGTGTACCAATGAGCATGTGATCACGCCCTCAAAGTAATAAAAAGTACTCCCTCCATCCCAAAATTCTTATCTTAAATTTGTCCAGATATGGATGTATTTAATACTAAAACGTGACTTGATACATATGTATTTAGACAAATATAAGACAAGAATTTTGGGGCGAAGGGCGTAGTTATAACTTTGGTTCGAGTAACAACAGTAACAACTTGTCAGCAGAACATGATGTCAAGAGGTTGAAGAAAATGATAACATCTTCCTCCCCAAGAAAAGTCTCCTTCCTCCTCCCATCGGCGCCGCCGTGGATCCGCCCCGCCTCCGATGGCCTTTGGCCTATGGAGGTGCGGAGGATCTCGGCCCCCGCCGGTGGGAAGGACCCCGTGTTGGAAATATGCCCTAGAGGCAATAATAAAATGGTTATTATTATATTTCTTTGTTCATGATAATTGTCTGTTATTCATGCTATAATTGTATTATCTGGAAATAGTAATACACGTGTGAATACATAGACCACAACATGTCCCTAGTGAGCCTCTAGTTGACTAGCTCGTTGATCAACAGATAGTCATGGTTTCCTGACTATGGACATTGGATGTCATTGATAACGGGATCACATCATTAGGAGAATGATGTGATGGACAAGACCCAATCCTAAGCATAGCTCAAAGATCGTGTAGTTCGTTTAGCTAGAGCTTTTCTAAATGTCAAGTATCATTTCCTTAGACCATGAGATTGTGCAACTCCCGGATACCGTAGGAGTGCTTTGGGTGTGCCAAACGTCACAACGTAACTGGGTGACTATAAAGGTGCACTACGGGTATCTCCGAAAGTGTCTGTTGGGTTGGCACGAATCGAGACTGGGATTTGTCACTCCGTATGACGGAGAGGTATCTCTGGGCCCACTCGGTAATGCATCATCATAATGAGCTCAATGTGACCAAGTGTCTGGTCACGGGATCATGCATTACGGTACGAGTAAAGTGACTTGCCGGTAACAAGATTAAACGAGGTACTGGGATAACGACGATCGAGTCTCGGGCAAGTAACGTACCGATTGACAAAGGGAATTGTATACGGGGTTGCTTGAATCCTCGACATCGTGGTTCATCCGATGAGATCATCGAGGAGCATGTGGGAGCCAACATGGGTATCCAGATCCCGCTGTTGGTTATTGACCGGAGAGGCGTCTCGGTCATGTCTGCATGTCTCCCGAACCCGTAGGGTCTACACACTTAAGGTTCGGTGACGCTAGGGTTGTAGAGATATGAGTATGCAGTAAACCGAAAGTTGTTCGGAGTCCCGGATGAGATCCCGGACGTCACGAGGAGTTCCGAAATGGTCCGTAGGTAAAGAATTATATATAGGAAGTCAGGTTTCGGCCATCGGGAAAGTTTCGGGGGTCACCGGTATTGTACTGGGACCACCGGAAGGGTCCCGGGGGTCCACCGGGTGGGGCCACCTATCCCGGAGGGCCCCATGGGCTGAAGTGGGAGGGGAACCAGCCCCTGGTGGGCTGGTGCGCCCCCCCTTGGGCCCCCCTGCGCCTAGGGTTGGAAACCCTAGGGGTGGGGGGCGCCTCCACTTGCCTTGGGGGGCAAGCCACCCCCTTGGCCGCCGCCCCCCTTGGAGATCCCATCTCCTAGGGCCGGCGCCCCCCTAGGGTCCCTATATAAAGAGGGGGGAGGGAGGGCAGCCGCACCCATGCTCTTGGCGCCTCCCTCTCCCCTTGCTACACCTCTCCCTCTCGCAGAAGCTTGGCGAAGCCCTGCCGAGATCGCTGCTGCATCCACCACCACGCCGTCGTGCTGCTGGATCTTCATCAACCTCTCCTTCCCCCTTGCTGGATCAAGAAGGAGGAGACGTCTTCCCAACCGTACGTGTGTTGAACGCGGAGGTGCCGTCCGTTCGGCGCTAGGATCTCCGGTGATTTGGATCACGACGAGTACGACTCCCTCAACCCCGTTCTCTTGAACGCTTCCGCTCGATCTACAAGGGTATGTAGATGCACTCCTCTCTCTCGTTGCTAGATGAACTCATAGATTGATCTTGGTGAAACCGTAGAATTTTTTTTATTTTCTGCAACGTTCCCCAACAGTGGTATCATGAGCTAGGTCTATGCGTAGTTCTCTTTGCACGAGTTGAACACAAATCTGTTGTGGGCGTAGATGTTGTCAACTTTCTTGCCACTACTAGTCTTATTTTGCTTCAGCGGTATTATGGGATGAAGCGGCCCGGACCGACCTTACACGTACGCTTACGTGAGACAGGTTCCACCGACTAACATGCACTAGTTGCATAAGGTGGCTAGCGGGTGTCTGTCTCTCCCACTTTAGTTGGAGCGGATTTGATGAAAAGGGTCCTTATGAAGGGTAAATAGAAGTTGACAAATCACGTTGTAACTTTTACGTAGGTAAGAAAACGTTCTTGCTAGAACCCTATTGCAACCACGTAAAACATGCAACAACAATTAGAGGACGTCTAACTTGTTTTTGCAGCATATGATTTGTGATGTGATATGGCCAAAAGTTGTGATGAATGATGAATGATATATTGTGATGTATGAGATCATGTTCTTGTAATAGGAATCACGACTTGCATGTCAATGAGTATGACAACCGGCAGGAGCCATATGAGTTGTCTTAATTATTGTATGACCTGCGTGTCAATAATTTAACGCCATGTAATTACTTTACTTTATTGCTAAACCGTTATCCATAGTAGTAGAAGTAATAGTTGGCGAGCAACTTCATGGAGACACGATGATGGAGATCATGATGATGGAGATCATGGTGTCATGCCGGTGACGAAGATGATCATGGAGCCCCGAAGATGGAGATCAAAGGAGCTATATGATATTGGCCATATCATGTCACTGTTTAATTGCATGTGATGTTTATTATGTTTATGCATCTTGTTTACTTAGAACGACGGTAGTAAATAAGATGATCCCTCATAATAATTTCAAGAAAGTGTTCCCCCTAACTGTGCACCGTTGCGAAAGTTCGTCGTTTCGAAGCACCACGTGATGATCGGGTGTGATAGATTCTAACGTTCACATACAACGGGTGTAAGACAGATTTACACATGCAAAACACTTAGGTTAACTTGACGAGCCTAGCATGTACAGACATGGCCTCGGAACACAAGAGACCGAAAGGTCGAACATGAGTCGTATGGAAGATACGATCAACATGGAGATGTTCACCGATGATGACTAGTCCGTCTCACGTGATGATCGGACACGGCCTAGTCGACTCGGATCATGTATCACTTAGATGACTAGAGGGATGTCTAATCTGAGTGGGAGTTCATTAAATAATTTGATTAGATGAACTTAATTATCATGAACTTAGTCTAAAAACCTTTGCAAATATGTCTTGTAGATCAAATGGCCAACGCTCATGTCCACCTCAACTTCAACGCGTTCCTAGAGAAAACCAAGCTGAAAGATGATGGCAGCAACTATACGGACTGGGTCCGGAACCTGAGGATCATCCTCATAGCTGCAAAGAAAGATTATGTCTTAGAAGCACCGCTAGGTGAAGCTCCCATCCCAGAGAACCAAGACGTCATGAACGCTTGGCAGTCTCGTGCTGATGATTACTCCCTCGTTCAGTGCGGCATGCTTTACAGCTTAGAACCGGGGCTCCAAAAGCGTTTTGAGCAACACGGAGCATATGAGATGTTCGAAGAGCTGAAAATGGTTTTCCAAGCTCATGCCCGGGTCGAGAGATATGAAGTCTCCGACAAGTTCTTCAGCTGTAAGATGGAGGAAAATAGTTCTGTCAGTGAGCACATACTCAAAATGTCTGGGTTGCACAACCGCTTGACTCAGCTGGGAGTTAATCTCCCGGATGACGCGGTTATTGACAGAATCCTTCAGTCGCTTCCACCGAGCTACAAGAGCTTTGTGATGAACTTCAATATGCAGGGGATGGAAAAGACCATTCCTGAAGTATATTCAATGCTGAAATCAGCAGAGGTAGAGATCAAAAAGGAACATCAAGTGTTGATGGTGAATAAAACCACTAAGTTCAAGAAAGGCAAGGGTAAGAAGAACTTCAAGAAGGACGGCAAGGAAGTTGCCGCGCCCGGTAAGCCAGCTGCCGGGAAGAAGTCAAAGAATGGACCCAAGCCTGAGACTGAGTGCTTTTATTGCAAAGGGAAGGGTCACTGGAAGCGGAACTGCCCCAAATACTTAGCGGACAAGAAGGCCGGCAACACTAAAGGTATATGTGATATACATGTAATTGATGTGTACCTTACCAGTGCTCGTAGTAGCTCCTGGGTATTTGATACCGGTGCCGTTGCTCATATTTGTAACTCAAAGCAGGAGCTGCGGAATAAGCGGAGACTGGCGAAGGACGAGGTGACGATGCGCGTCGGGAATGGTTCCAGAGTCGATGTGATCGCCGTCGGCACGCTACCTCTACATTTACCTACGGGATTAGTTTTAAACCTCAATAATTGTTATTTAGTGCCAGCTTTGAGCATGAACATTGTATCTGGATCTCGTTTAATACGAGATGGCTACTCATTTAAATCCGAGAATAATGGTTGTTCTATTTATATGAGAGATATGTTTTATGGTCATGCCCCGATGGTCAATGGTTTATTCTTAATGAATCTCGAACGTGATGTTACACATATTCATAGTGTGAATACCAAAAGATGTAAAGTTGATAACGATAGTCCCACATACTTGTGGCACTGCCGCCTTGGTCACATTGGTGTCAAGCGCATGAAGAAGCTCCATGCTGATGGACTTTTAGAGTCTCTCGATTATGAATCATTTGACACATGCGAACCATGCCTCATGGGCAAAATGACCAAGACTCCGTTCTCCGGAACAATGGAGCGAGCAACCAACTTATTGGAAATCATACATACTGATGTGTGCGGTCCAATGAGCGTTGAGGCTCGCGGAGGATATCGTTATGTTCTCACTCTCACTGATGACTTGAGTAGATATGGGTATGTCTACTTGATGAAACACAAGTCTGAGACCTTTGAAAAGTTCAAGGAATTTCAGAATGAGGTAGAGAATCAACGTGACCGAAAAATAAAGTTCTTACGATCAGATCGTGGAGGAGAATATTTAAGTCACGAATTTGGTACGCACTTAAGGAAATGTGGAATCGTTTCACAACTCACGCCGCCTGGAACACCTCAGCGTAACGGTGTGTCCGAACGTCGTAATCGCACTTTATTGGATATGGTGCGATCTATGATGTCTCTTACCGATTTACCGCTATCTTTTTGGGGATACGCTCTAGAGACAGCTACATTCACTTTAAATAGGGCACCGTCTAAATCCGTTGAGACGACACCGTATGAATTATGGTTTGGGAAGAAACCTAAGCTGTCGTTTCTAAAAGTTTGGGGATGCGATGCTTATGTCAAGAAACTTCAACCTGAAAAGCTCGAACCCAAGTCGGAAAAATGCGTCTTCATAGGATACCCTAAGGAAACCATTGGGTATACCTTCTACCTTAGATCCGAAGGCAAGATCTTTGTTGCCAAGAACGGGTCCTTTCTGGAGAAAGAGTTTCTCTCGAGAGAAGTAAGTGGGAGGAAAGTGGAACTTGATGAAGTACTACCTCTTGAACCGGTAAGTAGCGCAGCTCAGGAAGATGTTCCTGTGGTGCCTACACCGACTGGAGAGGAAATTAATGATGATGATCAAGGTACTTCGGATCAAGTTGCTACTGAACTTCGTAGGTCCACAAGGACACGTTCCACACCAGAGTGGTATGGCAACCCTGTCCTGGAAATCATGTTGTTAGACAACGGTGAACCTTCGAACTATGAAGAAGCGATGGCGGGCCCAGATTCCAACAAATGGCTTGAAGCCATGCAATCCGAGATAGAATCCATGTATGAAAACAAAGTATGGACTTTGACAGACTTGCCCGATGATCGGCGAGCGATAGAAAACAAATGGATCTTTAAGAAGAAGACGGACGCGGATGGTAATGTTACCATCTATAAAGCTCGACTTGTCGCTAAGGGTTATCGGCAAGTTCAAGGGGTTGACTACGATGAGACTTTCTCTCCCGTAGCGAAGCTGAAGTCCGTCCGAATCATGTTAGCAATTGCCGCATACTATGATTATGAGATATGGCAGATGGACGTCAAAACGGCATTCCTTAACGGTTATCTTAAGGAAGAACTGTATATGATGCAGCCGGAAGGTTTTGTCGATCCTAAGAATGCTAACAAGGTATGCAAGCTCCAGTGATCCATTTATGGGCTGGTGCAAGCATCTCGGAGTTGGAACATTCGCTTTGATGAGATGATCAAAGCGTTTGGGTTTATGCAGACTTATGGAGAAGCCTGCGTTTACAAGAAAGTGAGTGGGAGCTCTGTAGCATTTCTCATATTATATGTAGATGACATACTTTTGATGGGAAATGATATAGAACTTTTGGACAACATTAAGGCCTACTTGAATAAGTGTTTTTCAATGAAGGACCTTGGAGAAGCTGCTTACATATTAGGCATCAAGATCTATAGGGATAGATCGAGACGCCTCATAGGTCTTTCACAAAGCACATACCTTGATAAGATATTGAAGAAGTTCAATATGGATCAGTCCAAGAAAGGGTTCTTGCCTGTATTGCAAGGTGTGAGATTGAGCTCGGCTCAATGCCCGACCACGGCAGAAGATAAAGAAGAGATGAGTGTCATCCCCTATGCCTCAGCCATAGGATCTATTATGTATGCCATGCTGTGTACCAGACCTGATGTAAACCTTGCCGTAAGTTTGGTAGGAAGGTACCAAAGTAATCCCGGCAAGGAACACTGGACAGCGGTCAAGAATATCCTGAAGTACCTGAAAAGGACAAAGGACATGTTTCTCGTTTATGGAGGTGACGAAGAGCTCGTCGTAAAGGGTTACGTCGACGCTAGCTTCGACACAGATCTGGATGACTCTAAGTCACAAACCGGATACGTGTATATTTTGAATGGTGGGGCAGTAAGCTGGTGCAGTTGCAAGCAAAGCGTCGTGGCGGGATCTACATGTGAAGCGGAGTACATGGCAGCCTCGGAGGCAGCGCATGAAGCAATCTGGGTGAAGGAGTTCATCACCGACCTAGGAGTCATACCCAATGCGTCGGGGCCGATCAAACTCTTCTGTGACAACACTGGAGCTATTGCACTTGCCAAGGAGCCCAGGTTTCACAAGAAGACCAGGCACATCAAGCGTCGCTTCAACTCCATTCGTGAAAATGTTCAAGATGGAGACATAGATATTTGTAAAGTACATACGGACCTGAATGTGGCAGATCCGTTGACTAAACCTCTCCCTAGGGCAAAACATGATCAACACCAGAATTCCATGGGTGTTCGATTCATCACAATGTAACTAGATTATTGAACTCTAGTGCAAGTGGGAGACTGTTGGAAATATGCCCTAGAGGCAATAATAAAATGGTTATTATTATATTTCTTTGTTCATGATAATTGTCTGTTATTCATGCTATAATTGTATTATCCGGAAATCGTAATACACGTGTGAATACATAGACCACAACATGTCCCTAGTGAGCCTCTAGTTGACTAGCTCGTTGATCAACAGATAGTCATGGTTTCCTGACTATGGACATTGGATGTCATTGATAACGGGATCACATCATTAGGAGAATGATGTGATGGACAAGACCCAATCCTAAGCATAGCTCAAAGATCGTGTAGTTCGTTTAGCTAGAGCTTTTCCAAATGTCAAGTATCATTTCCTTAGACCATGAGATTGTGCAACTCCCGGATACCGTAGGAGTGCTTTGGGTGTGCCAAACGTCACAACGTAACTGGGTGACTATAAAGGTGCACTACGGGTATCTCCGAAAGTGTCTGTTGGGTTGGCACGAATCGAGACTGGGATTTGTCACTCCGTATGACGGAGAGGTATCTCTGGGCCCACTCGGTAATGCATCATCATAATGAGCTCAATGTGACCAAGTGTCTGGTCACGGGATCATGCATTACGGTACGAGTAAAGTGACTTGCCGGTAACGAGATTAAACGAGGTATTGGGATACCGACGATCGAGTCTCGGGCAAGTAACGTACCGATTGACAAAGGGAATTGTATACGGGGTTGCTTAAATCCTCGACATCGTGGTTCATCCGATGAGATCATCGAGGAGCATGTGGGATCCAACATGAGTATCCAGATCCCGCTGTTGGTTATTGACCGGAGAGGCGTCTCGGTCATGTCTGCATGTCTCCCGAACCCGTAGGGTCTACACACTTAAGGTTCGGTGATGCTAGGGTTGTAGAGATATGAGTATGCAGTAAACCGAAAGTTGTTCGGAGTCCCGGATGAGATCCCGGACGTCACGAGGAGTTCCGGAATGGTCCGGAGGTAAAGAATTATATATAAGAAGTTAGGTTTCGGCCATCGGGAAAGTTTCAGGGGTCACCGATATTGTACCGGGACCACCGGAAGGGTCCCGGGGGTCCACCGGGTGGGGCCAGCTATCCCGGAGGGCCCCATGGGCTGAAGTGGGAGGGTAACCAGCCCCTGGTGGGCTGGTGCGCCCCCCCTTGGGCCCCCTGCGCCTAGGGTTGGAAACCCTAGGGGTGGGGGGCGCCTCCACTTGCCTTGGGGGGCAAGCCACTCCCTTGGCCGCCGCCCCCCCTAGGAGATCCCATCTCCTATGGCCGGCGCCCCCCTAGGGGCCCTATATAAAGAGGGGGGAGGGAGGGCAGCCGCACCCATGCTCTTGGCGCCTCCCTCTCCCCTTGCTACACCTTTCCCTCTCGCAGAAGCTTGGCGAAGCCCTGCCGAGATCGCTGCTGCATCCACCACCACGCCATCGTGCTGCTGGATCTTCATCAACCTCTCCTTCCCCCTTGCTGGATCAAGAAGGAGGAGACGTCTTCCCAACCGTACGTGTGTTGAACGCGGAGGTACCGTCCGTTCGGCGCTAGGATCTCCGGTGATTTGGATCACGACGAGTACGACTCCCTCAACCCCGTTCTCTTGAACGCTTCCGCTCGATCTACAAGGGTATGTAGATGCACTCCTCTCTCTCGTTGCTAGATGAACTCATAGATTGATCTTGGTGAAACCGTAGAATTTTTTTTATTTTCTGCAACGTTTCCCAACACCCCGTTCTCATTTTTGCTAGGTTGAACGTCTTGGTTGGGGCTGTGTTGCGGCGACGATGTCCCTCGGTAGCAATAATGTCTACCGCATCCTATCCTCGTCCTGATGGTGTGAATAGTGTTGTCAAAGGATGTGTGGAGGTGTGTCTTTGTCGGATCTTATGGGATTCAGGCAGTGCTGGTCTTCGGTGGATCTATTTGGATCCAGTTTTTGTTCGTCTTCGTTCGTGTGGTTCTAGGTTTGATCTTTCCAATCTACAACTCTCTTCATCAGCGATGGTTGCTGCTCTGGTGTGTTGGTCCTTTGGGGTCATAGCACGACGACTTCCCGACTGTCTACTACAACAATTGACCGACTTCGGTGATGGAGGGGCAATGACGGTGACGCACCTTCGGCTCGCTCCAGTGCTTGTAGTCATCGCTAGGTGGTCCATAGACCTAGTTATAATTTTTATTACCTCTTGTATTCCTTATACTGCCAAGATTGATGAATAGATTGGAAATTTCTCTTGCAAAAAAAAAGAAGAAGAAAACGATAACATGTTGTAATTCAACGCATAGGAACCACCTGACAGCACCGAACAAACCCGTTGGGATAACATGCTATAGTTCAACGCATAGGAACAACCTGACAACACTGAACAAAACCGTATATACGGCCTTTGCCTGCCCATGAGTAAGCCGTATGTATGAATTATCTTTTTTTTCGTGGTAATACGTGTCTCATTATACCATAAAGATCATAGTATAAGGCACGTACAAACCGACCTGGCAAAACTAAAAAGACGACAAATCGCTAGCCTTTGCACAAAAGAACAACAACCAAGAAGTAAAATTACAATCAAGACCGAAGAAACCTCTGAACCTGACACCAACGCTCGTCACCTGCCTCTGAAACCACCATAGCAGCCACCAAAGGAAAAAAAATGACGAATCACCTTCACACCCGAGCTCGAAGCGGCTCCATCGCTGATATGCAGCTTTGCAGACCTCCAAGGTAGCTCACCAAAAGCGAAACCATTACCGTTGAACGCATCAGACCGGGGCAGCACCCCGGACATTGCCATCGAACTCTAGATCTGGCACCCCACATGACTAAGATGCCGAAGGAGAAAACCACACCTGCCATCCACGAACCACGAACCCAGCACACGATCCACCATCTTCCAAATGCCGCCGATGCAGACCACAATCTGCATCCGTTCCTGGACTACCTCCCAAGCTCTGCGCTGGCGCTGGAGCAAACGCCGTTGCAACGGCGGAGCCCGAAGACACAGGTCCACCACGAGGGTGTCGCCGCCGCCACGCCATCCTTATTTGAACAGACTGGTTTTCAAATCCATTCCCAACCATAGGACTGATCACCTCATCGGAGTAGGATCTGAAAAAATTTATTCAGCGCCGCCATCGCCGCCGCCGAAGCAAAAATGATGAACAACCTAAAAATCTAAACTACTAGAATGAAAATCGATCCACACGCATAGATCTGGCGATCCCCCTCACCACCGATGATCAAGGCAGCCGCCGGAGAGCGGCGGCGTGGGAAACTCCTAGCGACAAGGTCGCCTTTTCTTTCTTTGAGGGGAGGAAAGAAAAGCGATCTCCGTATGTATGGAGTAGGCCCTGCTTCATGACCTTCCGCATGCAATGTACATCCTGCTTCGTGTGTCCCGACGGTATTTGATGGATGCTAGACGCACGTGTTCTTGACTCCGATATCGCCAGAAGGAATTAAATCTTTCTTTTAGCATTTAAGTTATCAGGTTTGCTATTTCACATCAAATAACTATCTCACATCTAACTTCCTAGCCATTAGATATAGCATATTAAGATTCATAACTTTTGCTTTCGCTTCTTCGTGTCTTGTTTTTTGTAGGAGCTTCGTGTCTTTTTGTTTGTCAAAATGCGTGCATAATAACTTTTTGTTGCCTGGGCCGCTTCGCGTTATAGCTGCCAGCTTTGCTTTGCCTGGGCCGCTCCTACTGTGGAATTTTTTCCATCGACTTTTTGTGTGTACCGGTCTCCTGTAGTCTTTAGAGCTGGTTTTTTTTTTTTGATTCATTCGCGTGCTTGTGCTGTGGAAACAAGGCGTCATGTCTATCCATTTATTCTTGCCTCGTTGTTTTACTTTTTTGTTTTTATTTTTTGTTTCATTATTTGTTTTAAATTATGAAGTATTTTATACTCATGATCTTTTGTCTTTTATTTATATTATTTTTTGTTTTCTTTTTTCTTTTTTTAATTTATGAATTTTCACTCAGCCATCTTTTCGCTTTAAATGTCATGCAAATCTTGATCAAGAGTTGTTTTCTCGCACGGGTATCGTGTCACGTCGTGGGTCTAGTGACTATTTGTCGGCCTTGCTCATCCAACTCAGTCGCCCCAGTTTCTAATCGCCCCAGTTGCAAGGCAACCATGTACTCGCAACTCGGGGATGTAGTTTTGTAGTTGTCCCAGTTGCAAGTCCATACTCGACTCGCAACTCGGGTGGTGTTGTTTTTTGTTCTTATTTCATAGTAGTTGCAATTAGACCCTCGACCCGCAGCTAGGGGTTTCTGTCGGCCCAGTTGCAAGTCTACCCTCCACTCGCAACTCGGGAGGGTGTTGTTTTGTTTCACCCCATTTGCAAGTCCACCCCTGACTTGCAACTCGAGGGATGTAGTTTCTAATCGCCCCAGTTGCAAGACAACCATGTACTCACAACTCGGGAGGCTGTAGTTTTCTAGTTGCCCTAGTTGCAAGTCGACCCTCAACTCGCAACTTGGGGGGTGTTGTTTTTTGTTCTTGTTTCAAAGTAGTTGCAATTAGACCCTCGACCAGCAACTAGGGGTTTCTGTCGGCCTAGTTGCAAGTCCATCCTCGTCTCCCAACTCGGGAGGGTGTTGTTTTGTTTCACCCCATTTGCAAGTCCACCCCTGACTTGCAACCCGAGGGATGTAGTTTCTAATCGCCCCAGTTGCAAGACAACCATGTACTCACAACTTGGGAGGGTGTAATTTTGTAGTTGCCCTAGTTGCAAGTCGACTCTCAACTCGCAACTCGGGGGGGGGGGGGGGGTGTTGTTTTTTCTTCTTGTTTCATAGTAGTTGTAATTAGACCCTCGACCAGCAAGCAGGGGTTTCTGTTGGCCTAGTTGCAAGTCCACCCTCGTCCCGCAACTCGGGAGGGTGTTGTTTTGTTTTCACCATAGTTGCAAGTCCACCCCCAACTTGCAACTCGAGGGATGTAGTTTGCAATCGCCCCAGTTGCAAGTCCACCGCCATCTCGCAACTCGGGGAGGGCGTCGTTTGTTGTTTGTTTTCACCCCAATTGCAAGTCTACACCCGACTTGCAACTCGAGGGATGTAGTTTGTACTCGCCCCAGTTGCAAGTCAATCGTGTACTCGCAACTTGGGAGGGTGTAGTTTTGTAGCCCTAGTTGCAAGTCCACCCTCGGCTCGCAACTCGGGGGGTGTTGTTTTTTGTTCTTGTTTCATAGTAGTTGCAATTAGACCTTCGACCTGCAACTAAGGGTTTCTGTTAGCCCAGTTGCAAGTCCACCCTCGACACGCAACTCAGGAGGGTGTTGTTTTGTTTTCACCCCAGTTGGAAGTCCACCGCCGACTTGCAACTGGACATGTATTTTGTTTTTCATCCCAGTTGCAAATCCACGCTCGACACGCAACTGGGCTTGTAGTTTATTATTCTCCCAATTGCAAGCCCATCCTCGAATCGCAAATGATATTTTAGTTTTGTGTAGTTGTCCGAGTTGCAAGTCCGCCCTCAACTTGCAACTAGGCTTGTAGTTTGTTTCGTCCCAATTGCACTTCCATCCTCTATTGGTTTTCTGGTTATTCTTTTGGTTTTTTCTATTTCTTTTTTTTCTTCTTTTGCTTCGCATTTTGTTTTATTTTTTTTAACATTTTCAAATATATGAAGAATTTTCAGTTCATGAAAATTTTGGAGCTTTGTGATTTATTTATTTTGAATCGGTGAACATTTTCTGAATCCATGAACAATTGTTAACACTTTTGGATGCACGATCAATTGTTCAGTATGTGTTTAAAAAATTATTTAGTGTATATTATAAAAATGTTTTACCGTATATTTAAAAGGGTTCTATGTATATTAAAGAAGGTTAAGTTTGTATTTAAAAAATATTTAGTGTCTACTAAAAAAGTTTAGTGAATATAATTTAAAAGCTCATTGTATATAAAAAAGTTCACTGTATATTACAAAATGTATATTACCACAAATTCGTGAACATAATTCTGATTTTTTAATCAAACTTTGTCTTTTACTGAAAATTAATGCATAAAATATAAAGAGTGGAACGGGGAAGCAAAAACCAAAGGGCAAAAAAAGAATCATTTATAGCCTATTAGAAGCTAGCGATCAGAGACACGCCGCTAAAAAGTGGGCAATAAAACGCAAAAACTAACAAATCGATGGTAGAACTACTTTATTTTCACTGATTTACATCTGATCACTAGCTTTTCCTGGAAAAAAAAATCTGATCCTTAGCTTCGAGTAGCGATACAACACAACTTATCAAGGTGCTTGCTGCTTCTCCCTACGTCGCCATCCGATATAATATGATCTATTGATCTACCATGCACGCACAGGGAGAGACACATGTAGCAAGAAGGAATCTTCGGCTGGCTGATGCACAACGTAAAAAGCTAGCCTCACTACGAGCTGTCGGACGTATAGGCCGGCCCACCGAGGCGGACGTGAGCGCGAAACTGGTTCGTTTGTTTCAGGCTTTATGACAAATCAAAATCGAACAAATAAGATAAACAATAAAAAGGTGGCGATGACATCACACTTAGATGTGAGATATTATCTCACATCTAGATGTAATATAGACGGATCCGTTAGAGCATCTATAACTTGACTTGACAAATTCGACCTCTCAAACGCCCGCGTGCGCGTCCGCGGACAGTGAACGATCACCCTTCAGAAACGCATTCCATATTCGGATACCTCAAATCCATATTATTACATGCAACGTGAAACCTAATCTACACGAAGCTCGTCCGGTTCCGCTCCCCGCTCGCCCGGCTCCGCCCTGGCCATGTCCGGCGGCCGGCAGCGCTCCTCAGGGTGTTGATCCGGTCGCCGACAAGGTAGGGTAGGGCATGGGACACGAGCTGGCTCGGACTCAAGGCCCCGCCGTCTCCCATGCCCTATTCTTTCTTGTCGGAGACCGAAACCCGAATGGTGCCGGTGGATGTCAGATTGATGATGGATCCGTCCGAGGACGAGCCACCGAAGTCCACCACGACGCGGTTGCGGCGTCCGAACTGATCCGCCATACGGGGAGCCGGAGAATGCGACTCCGCCTCGCCGACGTCCGCAGCCGCGAGGGCTGCCGCCGCCTCCCGCTTCCGGTGCCTTGCACGGCGTGCATGCCGTGCCATGGCCTCGTGGGACGATGGTGCGTCCCCAATATCGGCGCGACACCGAAGGGGTTGCGCGTCCGTCAGCGCGTTCGGACGCCAGACGGACCGCACGACCTCCGGCGAGGCAGCTATGGCCGGCCTAGCGCCGGATCCATGCCCCATTTGGGCGGACACAATGGATTCCCGACGGACGGAGTCCGAGCGCAGCCATCCACGGGCCTCCTCCCGGGCGCGACAGAGCGCAAGCCGGACGACCATCTCCTCCTCGGGTTCGCGCGGGATGAGCTCGGGGTCGACTGATCTGGAGGTGAAGGACTCGGATCCGCTGCCCGCCATGACGGAGACGACCGGAAGGAGCTGGAAACGAGCTTGGGTGGCGGAGGGGAGTGGAGGAAAGGAGAGTGAAGTGTCTAGGGTTTGGTCTGGCGAGCGGATGGAGAGGATTTTATGTGGGGTCGGGTGGGCCGGGTCCGATGTGGCGGGCGCGCCCGGGCGCCCCATAGCCGTCCCATATTTGGGTTGGATATGGGGGTTGCCGGTCAGCCCGGGCATTTGAGGCGTCCGTCTGGATGGAAAAACGTGACCGGTCAGTGACCGGGTGGCCCGCCCGGGCGTATGAGGCGGGTTTAAGAGGTCCGGCTGTAGATGCTCTTATATTCCTTAGTTGGTATACCCAAGTTTTTATGTTGGTAATAAGTAAATTCAAAGTTGTGAGTTTCTTAGCTTCAAATGCTCCCATTTTACAGTTTTAAGGGTTGAATTTATTTTATGGCCGGAAGGAGCATGGAAAGAAAACAGATGAGCGTTAGAAGGGCTGTGTGGCTATGGTAGGAGGAAGAGGCAGTGCTGAGGCCTCGCCGTGGCCACAACGGTGGCGAGGAGGACGATGTGCAAGGAGGTGGCTGCGTGGAACCCTAACGCCGCGAGTTACCCATGCGGTGATGACACGGGTCATGCGGAGTTTCTAGTTTCTCATAACTTTAACAACTTCAGTTTTATATAAGGGTTCATTTGTTTTTCCGTTGGAAGGATCGTGAGAAGAAAATAGGTAGAGAAGTTTACCACAAGCGTGACTCACATAAAGTTAATAACACAATTTGTTGCTGATTAGTAAAGTCTAAGTTTGAAATCGTAAAGAGAAAATCATAAAATTCTAAGATCCGTACAGTAACAAAACAACATGTCCCGTGGCAAAGGAGTTAAGATCCTAGCTCTTTTTTTTTTCAAAGAACTAGGATCCTAGCACGAATACCCGAAAAATCTTTTGAGTTGAACAAATCTCCTAATCTTGTGGAGCTAAACTAATACGGAGTATATATTCTAACTAATCTCATACTCGCACATGTTGCTCGAGCCCCGCTTGCAGTAGACCCCGAACAGCTCCACCTCGCCGGTCTCCACCTCGCCGGTCTTGAGATCGAGCTTGTACAGCATGCGAAGGTAGAAGTGGAGGAGCAGACTGCCGCTCGCCTCCGAGAAGCACTCCAGCGCCAGCTTGTCTCCCTCCTCCCGCCATGGCGCCGGGCATCCGCGATCCACCATGATCTTCCACATGTCGAAGAACTTGTGCCGCGTCCACCTAGCTGGCTTCACCTGGTCGTCCTCCAGTGTCCACAGAGATATTGTGATATTTTTCACCACGGCCAGGGTCAGCCGCCGCTTCCCGTTCACCATCGTCGACGTTAGGAGGAGGTCGTCGGCGTCGAACCCGCGCGCCTTGTCATGTTCTGGTCTCTGTAGAACTTTGTCCGCGAGCTTGATCGGCGCCGGCTGCCGCTGTCCGTCGAGGGGGAGCGCGAGGACGTGGTAGCCGAGGCACTCCGACTCGGACTTGCAGAGCCAGTACGCGACGCCGTCGAGGACGAGCGCCGATGGACGAAGGAACCTGCTCGGAGCGCCCAAGGGCAGGTGCGCGTAGGTTGCCACGACGGCGCCCCACGCACTCTTGGACGGCTCCACGGACGAGGACGTGAAGGTCTGAAGCTGAAGCATCCCGGCGTCCGCCAGCTCGAGGTTCACGACGTGCAAGCGGAAGTCGCCGCCGCCGTCGGGGAGGAGCACGAAAGATTCGTCCCAGGTGGACGGGCGTGGCAGGGATACGTGCTGCCCGGTGACGGGGTTGCACACGACAAGATCGGAAGGCTGCGGCGGGGAGAGGCCGGGCGGCGACGGGCGGCGGAGGGCGACGAGGCCGCCGCGCGATTCCACGGGCTCGTAGCCCTTAAGCTGACTTTCACGGCCTTCGAGGAACTTGTGCGCGGCTTCGACAGCAGGGCGGGCGCCAGCGTCGACCCTCCGTGCCTTGAGGAGCTCCGCGCCGCCGCTGGAGAAGCCATAGAGGACGCCGAGGAGGTGCTCGGGGGAGGCCGCCACCATCGTTGCCGCTTCGCCGGCGATGTTCTTGTTCACACGAACTAGCACACGTACGTACAGCAAGCCTCTTTCCCTGGATCGAAGCTCAGGTGGATCTCAACGTGTGAACTAACCGCCGGCCGGCGCAGCTTATATATACATGGATCACCCGGGAGGAGGGTAACCCGAATCGGCTCACGATCACCTTTCTTTTCTGCCCAATCGATCGCGAGTCCGTTTTTCTTTTTTTTGAGAAACCCTTCGCGAGTCGGGTAGGTACTCGAAGTTTCAGCGGGACCAGCAAAGATATGGGCCTAAACTCCAATGCCCAGTGTGTTGAGCGGCCCAAGCGCAAGCTGGAAAAAGTTAGGTAACGTATATGTGTATACTAACGTGTGAAAAAGTTACTCAAAAAAAACAAACTAACGTGTGAAAAAATGATTACGTAAAAATGCACAGGTAGGAACATAGACCAGGTTTATAAAAGATGTAGTTATACCTTATTAAAAGATAACTATATTAAAGATAATAAATTAATGGGGAAAATTAAGAAAACAATTCTTACACCTCAGTAAAAATGTTTATGCATATAGAAGAAAATTTAGTCTCATGTTTTAAAAATGTACATGTAAAAAATTATTCTTGTGTAAACAAAAGTTCACGTTCTTTAAAAAAATTTCATGTATTATTTTTTTAAATGCTCATGTTTTGAAAAAAAATTATATGATTTTTTTTCAAACATCCATGCATGACAAGATTTAGGTTTATGTACTTTTGAGAAAAAACACACGTAGTTTTCCCATAAAACAAAAAAAATGTGAAAATGAGAAAATTAAAAAATAGTTTAAAACCGGCTGAAAAATCAAGTGAAAAGGAAACAAAAGGTAAAGAAAAAGCTGTTGAAAAACCAAAGCAGCAAGAAAACCTGTCGGGATGGGCCAGCCCACATAGCATTGCGGGGTGTGCATTATAGGGTTGGTTTGACACTATGAGGCCTTGTTTGGTTTCCTCGAATCCCCCCGGGATCCCCGTCTAATCCCTGGGGAGGGAACGCACAGGCCAAATCGGACACGGGCAGGCCGCCGACGCATTTGGCTGTGACCCTCGACAGGGTGTGTCAGCCCTATCCCCATCATTTCCCTGGGCGCCAAATCCACACCTCCCGACGCCGGGCTGGAAACCCACGACTCTCTCGCGACCGAGCATCTCTCTGGCGACCTCCTCCACTTACCTCGTGATGTATTATGCCTCCCTCCGGCGCGACCACACCCCTCTGCTTCCTGCGACCTCACTCATGAGCAGCCTCATCACGATAGATGCCTAGAATTTGCTTCCTAATTTCAGATTGTTTTGGTGGCAGGTGTTCGTCCCCTTGTTGCCAAATGGGACAGAAAGTTCTCCCGTGGTGGGCAGGGGGATCCCATGTGTTCGTGAAATTGCCCCCTAGGGGTTTCTCGCCCTGGATTTTTCTTACATTACTACCAAACAAAGCCTGAGTGGTAAATAAAAAAAATCCCTAATTGACCTATTCTCGGTTGTTAATCGTTTTGCTAATGCCATCACCCTCCTTAATTACCCACGCTAGGGCTTTGTTGAACGTTGTCGTCGAGCGTCAGTGATCTGCGAAGCTGCAAGGGTGCAATTGTCACGCCTCTAACAACTACTCCGCGCCACCCACAATCCCTAACCTGGTCCAGTGATCAGTAAGGAATATTATAGTGGTCAGTTTGATTATAATACAAACAAAGAGTAGTTACTACTTCCTCTGTTTTTTCATTATCCAAAAGGCTACCCCCTCTAAGTTTTCAAGAGGGATGATCCACTCCGCAAATATTGACTGAAGCTTGACTTACAAATATGTTAATCATCGACTAAAATTACACATTTGAAAATGTATTTCATTCTCTAAAAAAATGTCTTTCAAATATGATTCAATGGTATATTTTTTGTAATACTTAACCAACGTCCCATCGTTTCAAGTTCAAACTTTAATCTCGAAAAAGTGAGAACTTTATAAACCAAAATGGAGGAAGTATATTTGTTTTGTCCTGTCAAACACAATTACACATTTGTTTCTACAAACTAGTAAGCGTGCACGTGCAAATGCACGTCTCGACTAATATCCAAGTATATATGAGAATAACATGCATATAAAGATAGTTTGGTTGCACCGGAAAATATTACAAATCAAGAAAAGACAAACAAGTCCGCCTTTGCATATGTAGCCTTTTTTATTTAGAGATAGAAGACAAACACGTCAATTTTTGTGGCCATTCCCTTGTCCAGACCCCAACGTGAATTGCACATGCATTATTAAGTAGCATGCAAATCCATATAGATAGGGTTTGACAACAATGGGTCGGTGGATACCGACCGAGAGTTTTATGACAGACGGAAGACTATATATTTTACATGCCTTTGCACGTATTTGTTACCAACCCAAAGAGCATAATAAAATTGAAAAGAAGATAATGACTACATATGTGCTGTGACGGAGCTTAATTTTTTCAGTCTCCAAAACATATTGCATCGCAAAATTCATGTCTATAAATAAATAGCCACAACATATGGCAAATAGAGTAAACAAATCCATGGAGATGAAAAATAAATTTTGATAAAAAAAACTACAGTGTGAACCAATGCGTAGATATCAAGTCCAGTTTATCATCTCTTAACTTCGTACTTGAGGCACTTGAGAATTTCTCGTACATCATATGGGATATTGTCTTCAGCTTCATTCGCATCATACTCGAGCAAGTGTATCAAAATATTCTTTCTCAACTCATAACCATCCTACATGAGCAATGCATGATGTTAGGATGAAATTTTGCTTCAAACTTTTTATGAACGTGTGACACAGAATACTCGCCGTGCAAATTGGACGAACAAATTTGTTACCATGCCAGAGCATATAATTGAAAACAAAATAACCAGATTCATTCCTGTAGATGAATACACTATCATTATCTTCAGAGGTTATGACAATAAATCTAAAACATGCATAGTGATTTTCAGAGTAACTGACCGGTCTAGGCTCATCGAAACATCAAGTGGTGATTTACGTGGCCAGGCAAGTGTATCAGACTTCCAACCCGGTTGTGCTAATTCGAGTGCATCATTCAGGTAGAATGGAACCTCTGGGATACATACATTAACTTTACCTTTTTTGCAACAGAAGGCTGGACCTTCATACTGGAACCTCATTGCTCCACAATGGACACAGTCTTTTACTGGCTTGAAAACATGATGCTTAGTTGGTAGATTCTTGTAGACATAGTCATAAGGATCATCAGCCGCAAAAGCATGATGTGAAACATTAGGTGTCATTCTGTATGATTCAAACTCATCACCTACAATAATATTGGAGTCAAAAATACATCAGTCTGCGAGATATAAGGGTATATGCATTCATGGTATAGGTCACCTTGTCCAGTAAATATCCTGCATTCATCATCATCATCATACACCGGTTGCCCATCCTGTGTGTCGTGCAAGAATTCTAGGAAAGCAATAACATTAAATCAGCTTCCTGCTTGGATGTGAGCATCATCATTTCTCCTATTGAAAAATTTAGTACTGTAACGCGAGGATATTTGTCATTGATAAGTAGTTTTTAAACACTGGAATCTCTAACAAATACTTGTATTTAGGAATGGAGGGAGTATATACCACAATTACAACACACGGGAAACTACACAGTGCCGTATAAAGGAATTAAGTAATGGGACAGGAATAATGAAAGGAAATATACCGTCCACTTCGGCGGGGGGCTCCATAGGCTCTAATATTCCAGCATCATAGGACTCTTCACCATTGCCGTGGCAACCTGGTTGCACACCACCGACACGGTAGAAACAAAGTTGAATATCACATGGCAGGTGCAGTCAATTACCACGCAAACATAGTTACTTTTGACAAAAAATGAAGATCAATGGTCCTTTAGTGGGACTAACTAAATTACATGTAAGATCAATGGCATGTGTAATTGGTGAGGGGACTGCAGATCCACCTGTTGGCTCAGCAATGTAGGACTGTTCAGATGATGCATGGCGTTTTCCCATCTTATGCACACGTTTCCTCTGCAAGACAACTTCTCTTTCTTCCGGCGTCATTTGATCATATTGTTCTCTCATGCGACGCCGTTTCTTCTCAGAAGATGCCTCTGAATGGGATACATGTGGTCAGAAAACTGTGTATATAAAATCAAAATGGGTCAATCAGTACTGAATCCTCAACATACCTTTCATTTGAACAGAGCTAAGTGAGTTAGGCAGAAAGCTTTCTTGTATGTGCGCCCCTTGAGCTTGTGACATGTCAAATACCCCATGAACATCCATCTTTTGTCGTTCGTAAGTGGGATTTGTGTGCAGCCAATCAATATGACCATCTGTCTGCATAGATGACGCACTGCATGGTGAGTTTAGCATATGGCTGACAACAGATTGTGCTGTTTGAAGATAAGCAATACCTACAGAAAGACAGTGCATCATATGGCTTTTATATGGTTGAAGATGAGCAATACGTACAGAAATATGGTGCTAGAAAATATTTGTTGAAATTACCAGGTGATACTTGGACGCTAGTGGTAGCAGCTTTCTTTTCTAGTCGAGCGATCCGGAGCTTCTTGCAGTGCTCTGCTCTCTCCTCATCGGATAGACGTGAATACCACGTTTCAGAGCTTCGTTTTTTGCGCCCAAGAGCGACATCTTCAGATGGATGGTCGGTATAAGCTGAGGTTGCAGCTGCATCTATGATACGTATGATAGGTTAGTCTCTCAATATAGTAGTGTAGCATAGAATATTGAAATAGTAGTCAGAATATTAAAATTGCAGCATGTAAAGATAAAGAACAAACCGGTTGTGTTTGAGTTGGCTATGTCGCTCAAAGGGGTTCGTGGCACATCCGGTGATGAAGAAGCATGTGTTTGGGAGACCTCCTTAGGGTTAATACTAATGACAGATGCAGCCTTCTTGTGTGCTCGGGCCATACGCCACTTCTAGTTGTACTCCGCTCTCTTCTCATCGGACATTCATGCATACCAATTTTTACCACTTTTTGGTTTTTCAACATCTTGATTTACAACTGAGTTGGTTATGTTGCTCAAAGGGGTTCGTGGCACATGCAGTGACGAAGAAGAATCTGCTTGATTTGCAGTCTCCTGAGTAGGTGTATTCGTCGGATCTTTACATGGGGAACGATCCCCTGATTGTAATGCATGCGGACAATGATTCCTCATCTGTGGCATGAATGGGAAACATCATACATCATTAGAAATATGCATGCAATATTGAGAAGCTCAATTCTTAAATGTTGCAAACAAAGTAAGCAGAATCTCAAGTAAATATGAATATGTGACGAAAAGGATCTGTGGCTTGAATGGGAAACATCGTACATCATTGAAATATTCATGCAATATTGAGAAGCTCAATTCTTAAATGTTGCAAACAAAGTAAGCAGAATGTCAAGTATATATGAATATGTGACAAAAAGGACCTTAGATGCTGCAGATGCTGATGAGTGGCAATATTCTGTACCCGTAGAAATATGTGACAAAAAGGACCTTAGAATCTTGAAACATATTAGCTTGCACAAATGTCAGAAAAAAAGAACTAAAATTCAAGAAAGCGACTGGTTAAGAGTAGAGGCTACAGAAGATGTTGCGGAGGTGTGGAAGAAGATAATACTCAAAATAGAATTTTTTAGGTCAAATCAAGTTGCATATCTAACTGGAGATGAAAGGTTTAATGTCACGAGTGTACCACGCAGAGCGCATCTATTTTGCAAGCAGAGAGGCTGCAGGGTGCCTTTTATGCATTCAACAGAAGGACTATGTAGATGTATCATTTTTCACGTCCTATATTCACCATCCGCCTCTTCCATTTTGTCTCTCCACTGCCTCCTCTCAACCCATCCCGGTAAGCCCCACCTTCGCCTCACGGTGCGCAAACCTTCATGATCTACCATTCATTTGAAAATAGATCTACCTTTCATGTCAAAATATAATGCTTGCTCACAACCCATGACTCAATCTCTTGAAACAACAAAACACGTGTTTTTTTATTTGAGTAGTTGTCACAAAACAAAACATCGTTGCCGATACTATTGTGGATAACCCAATATAGCAAAACTTAGGCAACTTCAGGAGGATAGCAACACAATGGGATGGGAAGGTAATCAACAAAAATTCAAAATATGAGTTGCTTGGACTACAAATTTCCGAAATCCTCACTAATTCAATATGTCCTCATAAATTTCAGGAATCCTGATGGCAGAATATGAAATTGGTTTGCTTGGTCTTTTGAGTATAGAAACTTACTTGCGACACCGGCGGAGTGGCAGCGTGGCGGTGTGGCGGCGTGGCGGAGGCGGAGTGGCGGCTTGGCGGAGGCGGCGACCCGCGGCGGGGCGGCTCCGGCGGCTGGGAGGCTCCCGCGCGACCTGCGGTCGCTTCCCGTGGCTCCGGCGGCGCGAGGTAGCGGTGAAGGGCGCGGACGGAGGCGGCGACCCGCGGCGGGGCGGCTCTGGCGGGACGGGCTCTCGCGGCTGGGAGGCTCCCGGCGACCCGCGGCGAGGCAGCGGTGAAGGGCGCGGGCGGAGGCGGCGACCCGTGGCAGGGCGGCTCTGGCGGGACGGGCTCCCGTCCCGGCGACCCGCGGCGCGAGGCAGCGGTGAAGGGCGCTGCTGCGGGAGGCGAACGACGCGGCTGCGGGGAGGAGGAGGAGGTCGTGCGCGGGGGGAGGGGGGGGGTCTGCAGGAGGAGGAGGAGGTCATGCGGGGGGCGTTTTTTTTGACTGCGGGACGATTTTTAGTGCGGGGCGATTAGCGATCGATTGTGGCTTGTTGCCTGGTTGGTAGCGTTAAACACATAATGATTAAGGACCATTAGATTTTGATGATGGATGGATGGGATTGTTTGGATCTGCCCCGAACACCTCTCTTTCTTTTATAGTGGTAGTAGATAGTAGATAGTAGAAATTGATAAGTCATGAATGGGTTGGCACCACCAATCAATAAATATATATTTTCAGGTTCAAGCTTGAACTTTGCTGTTGATCTGGTCATAGAGGATGACATAACATCTCCAATGTCAATTTAATTTATATGCACACTCTCAAAAAGAATATTGGGACATAGATATAAATTCCACAACAAGTAAGAATAAGAAGCACACCATATGAGCCAAACCTCAGAAACGCAAACATATTTTTCAGGGGAGGTGGAATGGAGAGTGGGAGAGCCATGCATGCATGTTGCATCATTTACTCTGCCACCAAACAGGTGATGGGACCTAATAATGAAACTTAGATTTGCTATACCGTGTGAGAAGCAAAGCGAATACATTGAATACTGCATTCATGTGAGTCCAAGATGCTTGGATCTTACTCGAATGCAGAGACGGAGCTAGCATCGGATTACACCTAAGGCTAAATAGCTTGAATGGTGCAATTTGATGATTTTTTTTCTACTTTCTGACAAGAAATTACAAGGGCCATTGTTACTAGGCCTAGGGCTATAGCCCTACTTGTCATAGGCCTGTCTCCGCCCCTGCACAAGACACTGGTATATAGTTACCGTTTCATTTTTCTTATTGCTTTGTCTAATTGTGAGTGTTAACTTAAGGTAGAAACACGGTGGGATTTCAGAATTCACTCTTAGCTACAGCTAACCTAGTTCCCCTCTTTCTTGGGTTATCAGTAACATGTTGCCACTTTGCTTCAAGTACCAACCATATGGCTTTATTTTTTCCGAATAGATGGCATTTTCATTAAAAGCAGCGGGCTTTTCTGTGGGCGGGGTCCGATCAGACCACAAGCGAAAAATGCAAGGCTAACTGGAGAACACTGCCGCCCTACCTACTGGAATTTTTGCCTATTTAGGCCTAGCCCAATAGCAGTTTCAGAAATTCCTAATAAATCCTAAAGACCCACGCAGCCCATTAGTGCAAGGCAAGATGTGGAACTACAAATTTAGTCCCACCTTGCTAGTTTAGAGGGAGTTGGACCTCTTTATAAGGGAGGCTCCTTCCCCACTTGTATGAGCATGAGAACAAGAGGGACATCCACGCGCGCTCCTCCTCCGCTGCCCGCCTCGTCACGTTACGGGAATGAGCCGATGTCTAACTTTTGCCACGCACTACGGGTATACGAAAGGTCACCTGGGAGCTGAAAAGTTTTTGCAGTAGTGGATAATGAATACGAACGGCGCACCTCTTCGCGTGCTGCCTGTTCACTTCGTCTCCCTCCGTTGCTTCACCTCCCGACGCAGCCTGTTCGCGTCCCTCTGCTGTGCCTATATAAGAGAGGTCACTCCTCTCCCGAGAGACACATCAGAAGGTCCTCTTCCTCTCGCCACACAGTTCCAATCTCTGCGCTACTACTGTTTTCCTCATCCTGGCTTGCGGCGTGCACCGCACGTCGGGACAGTAGGCCTCCGAGACCGCACCTTTTGAGTCCTGTACGGGAGAAGGGTGATAAGGTTTTTGGGGAGCGCTCAACGCGACTACTGGCTGCTTCATCACGTACGATCCGGTCGCCGACGACTTCTTCCCCGACGTCCACGACCTCCTCGACGACATGGCAGGCGAGGACACCGACCCCAAGTCCAGCGCTTCTGCTGTTGCTGTGCCGTATGTGTTCTTCTCCTTTCTGTTAGAAGTCCTCCTACAGTTCTTGGCTCTAGTTTCTGTCCTACGTATGTTAGATTCTTTTTCGTATAAGCAACTTCATCTAGTGTCTGTTCTAGATGTGTTTACCTCAAGTTTATATATGCAGACGATGTTTACCTTCTCTCTGTCGGATTGCATGACTTGCTTTATTTTTGCTATTTTAGTCATGCTTTATCTAGTATTTTTGTTAATAAAATCATTCGGAAAATTCTCATATTTCCAACAATCCAAAAACCTTATAATAGGCAATTTACCCCGAGTGGTTTTGCTGCTTCCATGAGACCTCCTAAGTTTGAGGGTATCCACTATAAGAGGTGGTGCGTGAGAGCAGTCTTATGGTTTCAGACCATGAGCTGCTATGACGCCACTGTTGGCAAACCTGAAGGAGAGCAAGATGCCCAACAGGCACAAGCTTTTCAGAAAATGGATACCTTGTTTAAGGCTGCTCTCTTGAGTGTTCTTGGTGAGAACATAGTTGATGCTTATGCGTCAATTGACAATGGAAAAGATATGTGGGATGCACTCGAGGCCAAGTTTGGGGTCTCGGATGCCGGCACTGAGATGTACATCATGGAGCAATTCTATGATTACATGATGTCTGAAGAGCGCTCCATGGTTGAGCGGGCTCATGAGATACAGTCATTTGCTAGAGAACTTGAGCACTTCAATTGCATGCTACCGGACAAGTTTGTTGCCGGAGGTATCATCACTAAGCTTTCTCCTTCATGGAGGAACTTTGCTACCTTACTGAAGCATAAGAGACAGGAGTTTTCCGTTCCGGATCTCATTGGTACTCTTGATGTGGAAGAAAAGACGAGAGCAACGTACACACATGCTCGAGGTATTGAGGGAGGATCTAGTGCCAATCTGGTACAGAAGAAAAACTTCCAGTCCCACAAGTTCAAGAACAAGTGCAAGCTTGATGGTAAAGCAAAGTTTGATGGGAAGAACAAGGCTGTGCAGCACACGAACTTCAAGAAGAAGAATGACAAGAAGAAAGGTGTCTGTCATGTGTGTGGAGATCCTGATCATTGGGCTCCTAGTTGCCCCAATCGCTATGACAAGCGTCATCCTGGGAAAGGCGGCAAGACCGCTAATGTTGTCATTGGAGACACTGGCATGAAGGATGCTGGGTATGGTATATTTTCCACTATTCTTTCAGTATGTCATTCTCCTGATTGGTTGATTGACACGGGTGCTAATGTGCATGTATGCGGTGATATTTCCATGTTTTTGTCTTATCAGACCGCAGGGACTTCAACCGTGCTAATGGGCAACGGTTCAAGTGCTTCTGTTCATGGTGTTGGCACGGTCGATCTGAAGTTTACTTCGAGGAAGATCGTGCAGCTGAAGAACATGCATTATGTCCCCTCCGTCAATAAAAATCTTGTTAGCGAATCTCTTCTGTGTAGGGATGGCTATAAGCTTGTCTTTGAGTCAAATAAATTTGTAATATCCAAGTATGGAACCTTTGTTGGTAAAGGCTATGAGTCAGGAGGCCTGTTTCGTTTATCCTTATCAGATGTTTGCAATAAAGTTGTTAATCATATTTGCAACAATAGTGAATCAAATGTGTGGCATTCACGTCTTTGTCATGTTAACTTTGGTTGCATGTCACGACTAGCGAAGTTGAACTTAATCCCTAGTTTCACCACTGTCAAGGGATCTAAGTGTCAAGTGTGTGTGTGCAAGCTAAGCAACCTCGTAAGTCTCACGTGACTGCGGAGAAAAGAAATCTTGCACCACTAGAACTTATACATTCAGATCTATGTGAAATGAATGGTGTTTTGACAAAAGGTGGAAAGAAATATTTCATGACGTTAATTGACGACTCCACTAGATACTGCCGTGTGTATCTTCTGAAATCTAAGGATAAGGCTTTGAACTTTTTCAAGATCTATAAAGCTGAAGTGGAAAACCAACTTGATCGAAAAATCAAGAGGCTTAGGTCCGACCGTGGTGGAGAGTATTTTTCCAATGAATTTGATGCTTTTTGTGCGGAACATGGTATAATCCATGAGAGGACGCCTCCCTACTCACCTCAGTCAAATGGGGTGGCCGAAAGAAAGAACCGTACTCTAACTGATTTGGTTAACGCCATGTTAGACACATCGGGTCTCTCCAAGGCATGGTGGGGGGAGGCGATATTGACTGCTTGTCATGTCCTAAACCGAGTTCCCACAAAGAACAAAGAGATAACTCCATTCGAGGAATGGGAGAAAAGAAAAGGTTAAAGCTCTCTTATCTACGAACCTGGGGTTGTTTAGCGAAAGTCAATGTGCCAATTCCAAAGAAGCGGAAGCTGGGACCAAAAACCGTGGATTGTGTTTTCCTGGGATATGCTTTTCATAGCATTGGCTATAGATTCTTGGTTGTAAAATCTGAGGTACCTGACATGCATGTCGGTACGATCATGGAGTCGAATGATGCGACTTTCTTTGAAGATATCTTTCTCATGAAGGATATGGCTACCTCATCTAATCAGGAGATGCCTAGTTCATCGAATCAGGAACCAGTTACAATTACCGAACCTGCCATTTCGATGGAACACTTTGAAAGTCCCATGGAGGAAAACAATGAAGTTCCTACTAGGAGCATGAGATAGAGGACTGCAAAGTCCTTTGGTGATGATTTTCTTGTGTATCTCATAGATGACACTCCCAGTTCTATTTCGGAGGCCTATGCATCGAAAGATGCTGACTACTGGAAGGAAGCGGTTCGTAGCGAGATGGATTCCATTTTGGCGAATGAAACTTGGGAGATAACTGATCGTCCTTATGTGTGCAAACCTATAGGATGCAAATGGGTATTCAAGAAGAAGCTTAGGCCTGATGGTACTATTGAAAAGTACAAGGCTCGGCTCGTGGCAAAGGGTTATACCCAAAAGGAAGGTGAAGACTTCTTTGATACTTACTCACCTGTGGCTCGACTGACCACTATTTGAGTTCTATTTTCACTAGCTGCCTCACATGGTCTTCTCGTTCATCAAATGGACGTTAAGACTGCTTTCCTAAATGGAGAGTTGGACGAGGAAATTTATATGGAACAACCAGATGGGTTTGTAATAGATGGTCAGGAAGGGAAAGTGTGCAAGTTGCTGAAGTCTTTGTATGGACTCAAGCAAGCACCCAAACAGTGGCATGAGAAGTTCGAAAGAACTCTAACAGCTGCAGGCTTTGTTGTGAACGAAGCTGACAAATGTGTGTACTATCTCCATGGTGGGGGCGAGGGAGTTATGCTTTGCTTGTATGTTGATGACATACTGATTTTCGGAACAAATCTGAATGTTATTAAGGAGGTCGAGGATTTCCTATCTCGTTGTTTTAAGATGAAGGATTTAGGAGTGGCTGATGTCATTCTGAACATCAAGTTGTTGAGAGATGATGATGGTGGGATTACATTGCTTCAATCTCACTATGTGGAAAAGATCTTGAGTCGCTTTGACTATACTGACTGCAAGCCCTCTCCAACACCATATGATGCTAGCGTGCTGCTTCGAAAGAATCGAAGAATTGCTAGAGATCAATTGAAGTATTCTCAGATTATTGGCTCGCTTATGTACTTAGCCAGTGCTACAAGACCTGACATCTCTTTTGCTGTTAGCAAACGGAGTATGACGCATAAGCTCCACCCGCGGGGAAGACCCACGGTAGCCACGTATCGGTCAAGGCTTTATGTGAAACTAGATTCGCAGAAAACTTGCAGTTCAAGGCCCAGTCCACTGTTCAAGTTGCTTACTAGTGTAGCATAGGGGTCTAGGTGGAAGTTCAACTTAACAGTCTTCACTGCAGTACCGGTATATAAAACAGTGTTTTGGAACCAAAGGCAAATTTTGTGTGCCTCTGGGATCTGGTAGGGGATTGCTGGAATTTTTGCCTATTTGGGCCTAGCCCAATAGCAGTTTCAAAAATTCCTAATAAATCCTAGAGGCCCATGCAGCCCATTCGTGCAAGTCAAGAGGTGGAACTAGAAGTTTAGTCCCACCTTGCTAGTTTAGAGGGAGTTGGACCTCTTTATAAGGGAGGCTCCTTCCCCACTTGTATGAGCATGAGAACAAGAGGAACATCCACGCGCGCTCCTCCTCCGGCGCCTGCCTCGCCACGCCTCGACATGACGCTCCGCGGGTTGCGGGAACGAGCCGATGTCTAATTTTTGCCACGCACTAGGGTATACGAAAGGTCACCTGGAAGCTGAAAAGTTTTTGCAGTAGTGGATAATGAATACGAACGGCGCACCTCTTCGCGTGCTGCCTGTTCACTTCGTCTCCCTCCGTTGCTTCACCTCCCGGCGCAGCCTGTTCGCGTCCCTCTGCTGTGCTTATATAAGAGAGGTCGCTCCTCTCTCGAGACACACATCAGAAGGTCCTCTTCCTCTCGCCACACAGTTCCAATCTCTGCGCTACTGCTGTCTTCCTCATCCCGGCTTGCGGCGTGCACCGCACGTCGGGACAGTAGGCCTCCGAGACCGCACCTTTTGAGTCCTGTATGGGAGAAGGGTGATAAGATTTTTGGGAAGCGCTCAGTGCGACTACTGGCTGCTTCATCACGGACGATCCGGTCGCCGACGACTTCTTCCCCGACGTCCACGACCTCCTCGACGACATGGCAGGCGAGGACACCGACCCCAAGTCTAGCGCTTTTGCTGTTGCTGTGCCGTACGTGTTCTTCTCCTTTCTATTAGAAGTCCTCCTACAGTTCTTGGCTCTAGTTTCTGCCCTACGTATGTTAGGTTCTGTTTCATATAAGCAACTTCATCTAGTGTCTGTTCTAGATGTGTTTACCTCAAATTCATATATGCAGACGATGTTTACCTTCTCTCTGTCAGATTGCATGACTTGCTTTATATTTGCTATTTTAGTCATTCTTTATCTAGTATTTTTGTTAATAAAATCATTCGGTAAATTGCTCATATTTCCAACACTACCAACCCGGGCGTCCTCAGAATCCATGATCTTGACAAGTTTTCTTGCTCTCACAGACTATGATGGGTCTGGTTTGCTTTGATTGAAGAGCTTGGGTTGGCCCCGAAATCCCTTGCAATGATGATGGCAACCTATTCTATGCGGCGACGATGATCACCATTGGCGATGGTTTGATATCAAGGCTTTGGCACTCTCCATGGCTACATGGGCAAGAGCCAAAAGGACATCGCTCCGATTAAGTCTGGGATGCGAGGCATGGTATGTAAGATTTGGGCATCCCCTAAGATTAAAATTTTCTCCCGACTAGTTCTTCATTTGGACGGTAGACAGATTGCTCCACAGAGGTTGGCCAAACCGCGGTCTTTGCCAACTTTGCAAAATAGAACAAACTACGGCCCATCTTATGTTCAAATGTCGCTACACTATCATGGTCCGGAACTTGATTTATGATTGACTAGGATGGCAATCCGCGACTCCTTCGAATGATCTGCAGACAATAAAGAAATGGTGGAAGTGAGGGCCAGCCGGGCTACTCCGGAAAGTTGACAAACTCTTTACATACGCTCATATGTTGGGAGATTTGGAGGGAGAGGAATGCTCGAGTCTTCCATAACAAGGCCTCCTTACCCATGCGGCCATGCGGGGTGGCGGCGGTGATTATGGGTTGGAAAATATTTCACCGAGAGAGTGATCACTTTGTTGGGACCTACATGGTCCTGTAACATTATGAACATTGTCTTTCTCCTTAAAAAAATCAGATGAGGCAAATATTTTGCCTCCATTTCAAAAAAAGAAAAGAAAAGACATAAAAACATTTTACATAAAAAGTAAATACTTTACTATACATCGTACCAAGTTTAGCAAAATGTTGTCCAAAATTCTTCTTTTTTTTACAAACATATGTCTAATGCAATAAAATCATATAACAACTGTAAGCACATAGCTAGCACTCCCTCTATTCCAAAATAAATGTCGTGGTTTTAGTTAAAATTTAAATTTGAACGAAAAACACGATACGTATCTTAGACCGCATTCTGTACTGGCACACCGACACAAGAACACTGCCCCTGCGTCAATACGGCAATGACATCCTTAGCTTATGCGGGTGGTACCCGTGGCTTGTCAACACCGCAGCGTCACAACTGTCGGCACCATAATACTCCGGATACGGGCGAGGTCTCTTTGCATCCCGTCTGGCCTTTGGCGGCCCGTTTGGAGAGTCGACGTGGTCCCGTTTAAGGCCAACATACCTGCAACCAAGCCGAGTTCCACTCAGTTCGCATATGGCGCTCTCGGCGCACAACCTGTCAATGAATTTTACTACCGCGGATCCCTCGTCTTCAAGCATCTGCATATCATGAAGTTCTCCAAACCGAGCAAGGATTTGCCTCAGCTTGCCTTCAGTTACACATGGATCCAAACCACGTACGAGGACTGTTGTGTAGGCAGTAGGATTTTCACTTGTTTTCCTCTGCAAAACAGCTTCGCCATGATCTGCTGTCATGTCCAGATGTCTGGAAAATGAGCAGGGACGGCATGCTATGCTGAAACCGAATGTTCTTCTTGCACAAAAGGAGGCCACGTCTTCCATGGTCTTTCTTGTCATATTGATCGCAATTATGCAGGCGTTTTCATCGTGGATGTTCACCTTGGACAGCAGGTAAACCACGACATCACTCCCATGCATGCTCAGGGTTGGGGCTGCTGTCATGTTAGTCAGCGTAAATTTTCCAGAGCAGCCGCGCCTCAGCTCAGGCACGCCGGAGTGCTTTGGGCTGTCGATTTTGATATCATCAACGTCGACCTCACAGTTTTTGGTCCAACCATCTGAAGAAAGCTTCCTGACCCATGCGACGACCCTCCAACCATGGAGGCTGATGGTGTCCTTTGTGTCCCCGGTGCGCGTGTTGTCGTACTCCAGGTCTGAATCAAACTGCACATCGTTGATGTCATACGGATCATTGGTAAGGCTACCACGAGTGATGCTAGTCCGTGTTTTGATCTCAACAAACTTGATCAAACCATCGACGTAGGCGACATCGCGATGTACCCATGATGGGGAATTTTCGATATCCTCGTTATTGCCGGCCATTGGCCTGGGCAGCGGCATGAAGCGCACAACGGGGTTCTCGTCGAGCACTGTGCAGAGCAGAATACCCCGCCGGAGATTGACCCAGCCTAGTGACCCTTCCTCCGGCAGGGCGATGACCTTGTCGATCTCTAATAAGTTGTCGCAGCTATACATGATCCTAGGTGACATTGTTGGCTCCGTTTGCACAGACTTGGTGATCCACCTCCAGTGCTTGGACGGGAAGATGTGAAGATTATACCAGCCCTGGGTCAGCAGCTGCGGAGAGAGAACGGCGACGGCGAACCCTTCCCCGTCGGCCGTGCGTAGGAGGCCCATCTCCCGGGGATCGAAGGTGAAGGGGCCTGGGCTCGGGAGCCGGACGAGCGAGGGCCTATCCGGGATTGCCGTGTAGACGAAGAAGTTACGGCGGACCCCCTCGTCGCCCGTGTAGTCGATGGAGAGCACGGCGACGTACTCGTCCGAGCACACGAGGTATGGCTCCGCCGCGAGGCCGTTCTTCTCGTCCAGGCCGCGGCAGTGGACGGTGAAGTGGGAGAGCGCCGGCGGGGCGGCGAACCAGAAGGAGACCTCGACGATGAGGCCGTTGCTGGCGAAGGCCGTGGCGGTGGTCCCGTTCCTGCGGTCGGACACGTACGCCCTCGCGTCGAGGAGGACCCAGTCGCGACCGGCGACGGTGGCGTCGTGGTCCGGTAGGGACGGCGGATGGAAGGAGGAGGGGTCCATCGAGAGAAACACCGGACCCGATCGAGATCGATTTGCTAGCGGGAGACGCCCGGCGGTGATCTGCTTGGACCGGCAGGAAAACCTAGAAAAAGACGCGGGCGGTGTTGTTGTACCACCTCCTCAGTTTTGGTTCGTATTTAGGGTCATATTTGGACCATGATTTTAATTTAATATAAATTGTAAGTTATATGTAGCAAAAATAATATTCTCGAAAACTATGTTTAAATATGAATCCAACGATGCACTAACATTTTGTTAGTTAAATCTATGGTTAACATTAAATATAAAATATAAAAAGGATAAATAAACTAGGACAGATGTAGTATTTCCTAGATTTTTGGTCCTTACATCGATCGTATAGTCTTTTGGCACTTGTCTTCTTCTCCTCCTAACTCCTCCGTGTGATAAACTAAAGAGAAACGTGTATTTTTAGTCCCTCAAGTTCTTAAGAAAAATATAGACTTGGTCTCTCAAATTTTTTTGAAATACATTTGGTCCTTCAGTTCCCAAAACCGGATAAGTTTGGTCCAAAACATTATTTTAAGCATGTTGACCAGTATTGACCAAGTTTGACCGATGAAAGAGT
This sequence comes from Triticum aestivum, assembly GCF_018294505.1. Taxonomy (NCBI): domain Eukaryota; kingdom Viridiplantae; phylum Streptophyta; class Magnoliopsida; order Poales; family Poaceae; genus Triticum; species Triticum aestivum. The sequence continues at coordinate 621,509,522 of NC_057807.1, read as the reverse complement.
AAATTCAAAAAAAAAGCAAAAGAATTCAAAAAAAAAACTGAAATTTTGTGGCAACCAAAATGTTTGGGTGCGCTAGGTGCGTGAAAATTTTTGTGGTGTTTCGATTTTTGAGGAGCATGATAACCTATAAGTGTAGGGGATCGCAACAGCTTTCGAGGGTAAAGTATTCAACCCAAATTTATTGATTCGACACAAGGGAAGCCAAAGAATATTCTTGAGTATTAGCAGTTGAGTTGTCAATTCAACCACACCTGGATAACTTAGTATCTGCAGCAAAGTATTTAGTATCAAAGTAGTATGATAATAAAGGTAGCGATAGCAAAAGTATGTTTTTGGGTTTTGTAATGATTGTAACAATAGCAACGGAAAAGTAAATAAGCGAAACACAAGATTTAAAAAGCTCGTAGGCAATGGATCAGTGATGGATAATTATGTCGGATGCGATTTCTCAAGTAATAGCTATACCATAGGGTGACACAGAACTAGCTTCAATTCATCAATGTAATGTAGGCATGTATTCCGTAAATAGTCATACATGCTTATGGAAAAGAACTTACATGGCATCTTTTGTCCTACCCTCCCGTGGCAGTGGGGTCCTAGCGGAAACTAAGGGATATTAAGGCCTCCTTTTAATAGAGAACCGGACCAAAGCATTAACACATAGTGAATACATGAACTCCTCAAACTACGGTCATCACCGAGAAGTATCCCGATTATTGTCACTTCGGGGTTGTCGAATCATAACACATAATAGGTGACTATAGATTTGCAAGATAAGATCAAGAACACACATATATTCATGAAAACATAATAGGTTTAGATCTGAAATCATGGCACTCGGGCCCTAGTGACAAGCATTAAGCATACCAAAGTCATAGCAACATCAATCTCAGAACATAGTGGATACTAGGAATCAAACCCTAACAAAACTAATTTGATTACATGGTAAATCTCATCCAACCCATCACCGTCCAGCAAGCCTACGATGGAATTACTCACGCACGGCGGTGAGCATCATGAAATTGGTGATGGAGGATGGTTGATGATGATGACGGTGACGAATCCCCCTCTCCGGAGCCCCGAACGGACTCCAGATCAGCCGTCCCGAGAGAGATTAGGGCTTGGCGGCGGCTCCGTATCGTAAAAAGCGATGAAACTTTCTCTCTGATTTTTTTCTCCGCGAGACGGAATATATGGAGTTGGAATTGAGGTCGGTGGAGCCTCAGGGGGCCCACGAGACAGGGGGCGCGCCCAGGGGGGAGGGCGCGCCCCCACCCTTGTGGACAGGGTGTGGGCCCCTGGTCTTGATTCTTTCTCTAGTATTTTTTAAATTTTTCGAAAAGTGCCTCCGTGGATTTTTCAGGACATTCCGAGAACTTTTGTTTTCTACACATGAAACAACATCATGGCAGTTCTGCTGAAAACAACGCCAGTCCGGGTTAGTTTCATTCAAATCATGCAAGTTAGAGTCCAAAATAAGGGCAAAAGTGTTTGGAAAAGTAAATACGTTGGAGACGTATCAACTCCTCCAAGCTTAAATCTTTGATTGTCCTCAAGCAATTCAGTTGATAAACTGAAAGTGATAAAGAAAAACTTTTACAAACTCTGTTTGCTATTGTTGTTGTGGACATGCAAAGCCAGCATTCAGGTTTCAGCAAATATTATGAACTAATCATACTCACAATAACACTTAGGTCTCACAATTACTCATATCAATAGCATAATCAGCTAGCGAGCCATAATAATAAACTCGGACGACAACACTTTCTCAAAACAATTATAACATGATATAACAAAATGGTATCTCGCTAGCCCTTTCTGAGACCGCAAAACATAAATGCAGAGCACCTTTAAAGATCAAGGACTGACTAAACATTATAATTCATGGTAAAAGAGATCCAGTCAAGTCATACCCAATATAAACTAATAATAATGAATGCAAATGACGGTGTGCTCTCTAGTGTGTGCTTTTTAATAAGAAGGGTGATGACTCAACATAAAAGTAAATAGATATGCCCTTCATAGAGGGAAGCAGGAATTTGTAGAGGTGTCAGAGCTCAATTTTTAAAATAGAGATTAAATAACATTTTGAGCGGCATACTTTTGCTGTCAACGCAACAACTATGAGATGGATGTATCTTCCATACTACATGCATTATAAGTAATTCCCAAATAGAATGGTGAAGGTTTATACTCCCCCAACCACCAAGAAGCATCAATCCATGGCTTGCTCGAAACAACGAGTGCCTCCAACTAACAACAACCCTGGGGGAGTTTTGTTTAATTATTTTGATTTGCTTTGATCTTTTTGGATCATGGGACTGGGCATCCCGGTTACCGGCCCTTTCTCGTGAATGAGAAGCGGAGTCCACTCCTGTTGAGAATAACCCACCTAGCATGAAAGATATAGGCAGCCCTAGTTAAAACATGAGCTGCTCGAGTATACAAAACATAATTTCATTTGAAGGTTTGAAGTTTGGCACATACAAATTTACTTGGAACGGCAGGTAGATACCGCATATAGGAAGGTATAGTGGACTCATATGGAATAACTTTGGGGTTTAAGGAGTTTGGATGCACAAGCAGTATTCCCTCTTAGTACAGGTGAAGGCTAGCAAAAGACTGGGAAGCGACCAACTGAGAGAGCGACAACAGTCGTAAGCATGCATTAAAATTAATTCACACCGGATACAAGCATGAGTAGGATATAATCTACCATGAACATAAATATCATGAAGGCTATGTTGATTTGATTCAACTACATGTGTGAACATGTGCCAAGTCGAGTCACTCAATTCATTTAAAGGAGGATACCATCCCATCATACCACATCATAATCATTCTAATAGCATGTTGGCACGCAAGGTAAACCATTATAACTCATAGCTAATCAAGCATGGCACAAGCAACTATAATCTCTAAATGTCATTGCAAATATGTTTACTTCATAATAGCTGACTCAGGAACGATGAATCATCATATTTACAAAAACAAGAGAGGTCGAGTTCATACCAGCTTTTCTCATCCCAATAAGTCCATCATATATCATCATTATTGCCTTTCACTTGCGCGACCGAACGATGTGTATAATAATAAGAGTGCACGTGCATTGGACTAAGCTGGAATCTACAAGCATTCAACTCAAGAGAGAAGACAAGTAATATGGGCTCTAAATATAAAGAATCAATCATGCATATAAGAGCCACTAAACATTTTTAATATAGTCTTCTTGACCCCCAAAAGAAAGAAAAGAAAATAAAATTATTTACACGGGAAAGCTCCCAACAAGTAAAAGAAGAACGAGAAATCTTTTTGGGTTTTCATTTTAATTTCTACTACAAGCACGGAAATTAAACTAACTAATTTTTTTGGTTTTTCTTAAGGTTTACCAAACACACAAGAAGAAAACTAGAAAAAGAAATTTAAACTAACATGGATAATACAATGAAAGAGTATGAGCTCCGACGACTAGTGTGTGAACGTGAATGTAAAGTCCATGAGAAATACGTACTCCCCCAAGCTTAGACTTTTGGCCTGAGTTGGTCTAGTACCAAGGATCGCCTGGATGATATCCATAAGTGAAACTCATATGGAATAACTTCGGGGTTTAAGGAGTTTGGATGCACAAGCAGTATTCCCGCTTAGTACAGGTGAAGGCTAGCAAAAGACTAGGAAGCGACCAACTGAGAGAGCGACAACAGTCATAACATGCATTAAAATTAATTCACACAGAGTACAAATATGAGTAGGATATAATCCATCATGAACATAAATATCGTGCAAGCTATGTTGATTTGTTTCACCTACATGTGTGAACATGTGCCAAATCGAGTCACTCAATTTATTCAAAGGAGGATATCATCCCATCATACCACATCATAATCATTCTAATAGCATGTTGGCACGCAAGGTAAAACCATTATAACTCATAACTAATCAAGCATGTCACAAGCAACTATAATCTCTAAATGTCATTGCAAATATGTTTACTTTATAATAAGCTGAATCAGGAACGACGAATTCATCATATTTACAAAAACAAGAGAGGTCAAATTCATACCAGCTTTTCTCATCTCAATAAGTCCATCATATATCGTCATTATTGCCTTTCACTTGCACAACCAAACGATGTGTATAATAATAATGGTGCACGTGCATTGGACTAAGCTTGAATCTGCAGGCATTCAACTCAAGCGAGAAGACATGGTAATATGGGCTCTAAGTTAAATAAACAATCATGCATATGAGAGCCACTAAACATTTTCAATAAGGTCTTCTACTCTTGACCCCCAAAGAAAATAAAATAAAATAAAACTATTTACGCGGGAAAGCTCCCAACAAGTAAGAAGAAGGACGAGAAATCTTTTTGGGTTTTCATTTTAATTCTACTACAAGCATGGAAATTAAACTAACTATTTTTTTGTTTTTTCTTAAGGTTTAACAACACACAAGAAGAAGGCGAGAAAAAGAAATTTAAACTAGCATGGATAATACAATGAAAGAGTATGAGCACCGACGACTAGTGTGTGAACATGAATGTAAAGTTAGTGAGAAATACGTACTCCCCAAGCTTAGGCTTTTGGCCTAAGTTGGTCTAATACCAAGGACCCCCTGGCTGATATCCATAGTTGTAGCTGGGGTCGTAATCAGGATACCACTGGCTGGTCATCTCCGGATCCCACTGGAAAGATGATGCACGATAAGGGTCCAGTGCAGGTTCCGGCTCAGGTTCAGGTTTTGGAGTGGATGCTTGGGCTCAATGAGCATACACCTCCTCTGGCGTGACAAGAAAATTATCTTCAAGCAAATCAAACAACAGAGGCGCAGGCAAAATAATAGTCTCATTGTGTTTCTTATTAAATCCAAGGTTATACAATAGCATCTTCTCTTCGTTGTCAACAATAAACGTGTGGGCTACCATGCTCTTGTAATCTAAAATGTGAGGAGCCAATTTTGTCTCCTCTTTCTCATGGTGCCTAATAGGTATCTGAAAATATCTAGCAAGACGTGAAGCATAGATACCTCCAAATATGGGGCCTTTTATACGATTCAGGTCTAGCCGTTTAGCAATGACGGCACCCATACTAAAATTATTATCTCCAAGCAAAGCATGTTGAAGAATGATAATATCAGGAACACTAAAGTTTCCACTATTTTCACGACCAATCAGGCATCTACTAGCAAATATGGTAAAGTAGCGTAAAACAGGAAAGTGTATGCTAGAGATTTTCGCCTCGGAACCTTTCTTTGGCTCCTCTACAGCTATAGTGTTAACAAAGCCATCCACATCTTTACGATGGGGTTCCTCTAATTCTCCCTCATAGGGTATCCTACATACCGCGCAAAAATTACGTAAAGACATTTCTCTGAATTCATCATATAAATGAAATGACATTGAAGGCGGTGACTTCTTAGGATAATAATAAAATTTTTGCACGAAAGTATTGGTAAGTAAGAGATACTGATCCATCCGGTCGTGGAGGAAATCGGTGAGGTCCGCATTCTCGACCAAAGAATAAAAATCTTCATGAATTCCAGCTTCTTTTAAGAAATTATCACATGGCCATTCACACGACCGTACTTCCGCTAAGCGAGGAAGATTATACTTGGCTTTTTCTTTTCTTTAGCTTGTTTTGCCTGAGAGCCTTGGCTAGAAGAGCCCCTCAAAAGTTTCCTTAACATTTTCTGAAAATTTCTGAAAATGTAGTAACTTCAAAATAAAAATAAATAAAACTAAACAAGATTGGTAGCAACTACTCCTACAAGTGCCTAGAGCCTATATCATGCATTAGAATTGCTTGGGACCTCATAAATTCAACATGCAAGCTCAAGAACATGGTCACCTATGTAGCAAAATTTTGCAATGAATAAAGCACTAGAACAAAAACTAATTGGACCAATGGAGGAGTCACATACCAAGCAACAATCTCCCAAAGCAGTTTTGTGAATGGAGCTTTGAGCAATGAGATCGAAAATCGCAGCAAAATGAGGTAGAACTCGTGCTTGAGCTGGATGGGGATTTTTTTGGGTAGAAGATAGAGTGTGTGGGTGCTGGCATAAGTGGAGGGGGGCCACTAGGGGCCAACGAGACAGGGGGGCGCGCCCAGGGGGGTGGGCGCGCCCTCCACTCTCGTGGCCTGGTGCTTGCCCTTCCTGCAGTGATTTCAGTGCCTAAAATCCTCAAATATTTCATAAAAAATCATACTAAATTTGCAGGGCATTTGGAGCACTTTTATTTTCGGGATATTTTTTAATGCACGGATAATTCAGAAATTAGACATATAATACTACTTTTGCTTTATTTATTCTAAATAACAGAAAGTAAAAAGAGGGTACAGAAGATTGTGCCTTCTAGTTTCATCCATCTCATGATCATCAAAATGAATCTACTAACAAGGTTGATCAAGTCTTCTTAACAAACTCATTCCGAATAACACGGATCCGGAGAAGTTTTGAATAACACTAAGTTACCTCAACGGGGATATGAAAATCCCCAACAATAAGAATATCATATTTTTTCTTGACAGTAGGGAGAGGAAATTCAAAACCTCCAATAATAATAGTTGGAACTTTTCCAATAGAATTGATGCTATGAACTTGAGATTGTTTCCTCGGAAAGTGTACCGTATGCTCATTACTATTAACATGAAAAGTGACATTGCCTTTGTTGCAATCAATAACAGCCCCTGCAGTATTCAGAAAAGGTCTACCAAGGATAATCGACATACTATCGTCCTCGGAAATATCAAGAATAACAAAGTTCGTTAAGATAGTGACATTTGCAACCATAACATGCACATCCTCACAAATACCGACAATTATAGCAGTTGATTTATCGGCCATTTGCAAAGATATTTCAGTAGGTGTCAACTTATTCAATTCAAGTCTACGATATAAAGAGAGAGGCATAACACTAACACTGGCTCGAAGATCACATAAAACAGTTCTGACATAATTTATTTTAATGGAGCATGGTATAGTTGGTACCCCCAGATCTCCAAGTTTCTTTGGTATTCCACCCTTAAAAGTATAATTAGCAAGCATGATGGAAATTTCATCTTCCGATATCTTTTTTTTATTTGTAATGATATCCTTCATATATTTAGCATAAGGATTTACTTTGAGCATATTAGTTAAACGCATACATAAGAAAATAGGTCTAATCATTTCAGCAAAGTGCTCAAAATCCTCATCATTCTTTGTCTTGGATGGTTTAGGAGGAAAGGGCATGGGTTTCTGAACCCATTGTTCTCTTTCTTTACCGTGCTTCCTAGCAACAAAATCTATCTTATCATAACATTGATTCTTTGATTGTGGGTTATCAAGATCAACAACAGGTTCAATCTCTACATCTTTGTTTTTGCTAGGTTGAGAATCAACATGAACATTATCATTAACATTATCACTAGGTTCATGTTCATCACCTAATTGTGTTTCAGCATCAGAGATAGAAATATCATTGGGATTCTCAGGTGTGTCTACAGTAGGTTCACTAGAAGCATGCAAAGTTCTATTGTTTTTCTTCTTCTTCTTTTTAGAAGAACTAGGTGCCTCTAAATTATTTCTCTGAGAATCTTGCTCGATTCTCTTAGGGTGGCCTTCAGGATACAAAGGTTCCCGAGTCATTCTACCAGTTCTAGTAGCCACTCTAACAGCAAAGTCATTTTTATTATTTAATTCATCAAGCAAATCATTTTGAGCTTTAAGTACTTGCTCAGCTTGAGTAGCAACCATAGAAGCATATTTGCTAATGAGTTTAAGTTCACCTTTAACTCTAGCCATATTATCGCTCACGCGTCCTATCTCGAAAGCATTATTCTTTAACTCTCTACCAACATAAGCATTAAAACTTTCTTATCTAGCCATAAAGTCATCAAATTCATCTAAGCATGGGCTATGAAATTTAGTAGAGGGGATTTCAACTTTATCATATCTATAGAGAGAATTTACCTTTACTAGCTGTGTCGGGTTATCAAGACAATGTGGTTCTTCAACAGGCGGTATATTAAGACCATGTATTTCTTCAATAGGTGGTAAATTCTTAACATCTTCAGCCTTAATACCTTTTTCTTTCATTGATTTCTTTGCCTCTTGCATATCTTCGGGACTGAGAAATAAAACACCTCTCTTCTTCGGAGTGGGTTTAGGAATAGGCTCAGGAGTTGGCTCAATTGGTTCAGGAATTGCCTCAGGAATTGGCTCAGGAAGAGTCCAATTATTTTCATTAGTCAACATATTATTCAATAATAATTCAGCTTCGTCGACTGTTCTTTCCCTGAAAACACAACCAACACAACCATCCAACTAGTCCTTGGAAGCATCAGTTAGTCCATTATAAAAGATATCAAGTATTTCATTTTTCTTGAGAGGATGATCAGGCAAAGCATTAAGTAATCGGAGAAGCCTCCCCCAAGCTTGTGGGAGACTCTCTTCTTTGATTTGCACAAAATTATATATTTCCCGCAAGGCAGCTTGTTTCTTATGAGCAGGGAAATATTTAGCAGAGAAGTAATAAATCATATCCTGGGGACTACGTACACAACCAGGAGCAAGAGAATTATACCAAGTCTTAGCATCACCCTTTAACGAGAACGGAAATATCTTAAGGATATAATAATAGCGAGATTTATCATCATGAGTGAACAGGGTAGCTATATCATTCAACTTGGTAAGATGTGCCACAACAGTTTCAGATTCAAGGCCATAAAAAGGATCAGATTCAACTAAAGTAATAATTTCAGGATAAATAGAGAATTCATAATCCTTACCAGTAACACAAATAGGTGAAGTAGCAAAAGCAGGGTCAGGTTTCATTCTAGCATTAAGAGGCTGCTGCTTCCATTTAGCTAATAATTTCTTAAGATCAGATCTATCATTGCAAGCAAAGATAGCTCTAGCAGCTTCTTCATTCATAACATAACCCTCAGAAACAACAGGCAATTCATAATCACTGGGAGAATTTTCATCATCACTATCATCAATAATAGCATCTTCAATAATTTCATTCTCTCTAGCCCTAGCAAGTTGTTCATCAAGAAATTCACCTAATGGCAAAGTAGTATCACGCACAGAAGTAGTTTCATCATAACTATCATGCATAGCAGAAGTGGCATCATCAATAACACGCGACATATCAGAATTCATAGCAGTAGCAGGTTTAGGTGTCGCAAGCTTACTAATAACAGAAGGAGAATCTAGTGTAGAGCTAGATGGCAGTTCCTTACCTCCCCTCGTAGTTGAGGGCAAAATCTTGGTTCTTTCGTCTTTCAAGTTCTTCATAGTGATCAACAGATATAAATCCCAAGTGACTCGGAGAATAGAGCTATGCTCCCCGGCAATGGCGCTAGAAATTAGTCTTGATAACCCACAAGTGTAGGGGATCGCAACAACTTTCGAGGGTAAAGTATTCAACCCAAATTTATTGATTCGACACAAGGAGAATCAAAGAATATTCTTGAGTATTAGCAGTTGAGTTGTCAATTCAACCACACCTGGATAATTTAGTATCTACAGCAAAGTATTTAGTAGCAAAGTAGTATGATAATAAAGGTAGCGATAGCAAAAGTAATGTTTTTGGGTTTTGTAGTGATTGTAACAATAGCAACGGAAAAGTAAATAAGCGAAACACAAGATGTGAAAAGCTCATAGGCAATGGATTAGTGATGGATAATTATGTCGGATGTGATTCCTCATGTAATAACTATAACATAGGGTGACACAGAACTAGCTCCAATTCATCAATGTAATATAGGCATGTATTCCGTAAATAGTCATACGTGCTTATGGAAAAGAACTTGCATGACATCTTTTGTCCTACCCTCCTGTGGCAGCGGGGTCCTAACGGAAACTAAGGGATATTAAGGCCTCCATTTAGTAGAGAACCAGACCAAAGCATTAACACATAGTAAATACATGAACTCCTCAAACTATGGTCATCACCGAGAAGTATCCCGATTATTGTCACTTCGGGGTTGTCGGCTCATAACACATAATAGGTGACTATAGACTTGAAAGATAAGATCAAGAGCACACATATATTCATGAAAACATAATAGGTTCAGATATGAAATCATGGCACTCGGTCCCTAGTGACAAGCATTAAGCATACCAAAGTCATAGCAACATCAATCTCAGAACATAGTGGATACTAGGGATCAAACCCTAACAAAACTAACTTGATTACATGGTAAATCTCATCCAACCCATCACCGTCCAGCAAGCCTACGATGGAATTACTCACGCACGGCGGTGAGCATCATGAAATTGGTGATGGAGGATGGTTGATGATGACGACGATGACGAATCCCCCTCTCCGGAGCCCCGAACGGACTCGAGATCAGCCCTCCCGAGAGAGATTAGGGCTTGGCGGCGGCTCTGTATCGTAAAACGCGATGAAACTTTCTCTCTGATTTTTTTCTCCGCGAGACGGAATATATGGAGTTGGAGTTGAGGTCGGCGGAGCCTCAGGGGGCCCATGAGACAGGGGGCGCGCCCAGGAGGGGAGGGCGTGCCCCCACCCTCATGGACAGGGTGTGGGCCCCCCGGTCTTGATTCTTTCTCCAGTATTTTTTATATTTTCCAAAAAGTGCCTCCGTGGATTTTCAGGACATTCCGAGAACTTTTGTTTTCTACACATGAAACAACATCATGGCAGTTCTGCTGAAAACAGTGTCAGTCCAGGTTAGTTTCATTCAAACCATGCAAGTTAGGGTCCAACACAAGGGCAAAAGTGTTTGAAAAAGTAGATACGTTGGAGACGTATCAGAGCACATGGCAAAAAGAAAACAAATTTTGGCTCAAAAGAACCAATTTTTTTTGCTAGAGCTCTTCGGATGTTATTTGACCACAAAACTTTACACACATCTAGAGCACCCAAGCATGTTGGATGTCACAAAATTTCAGATTTCTGTTTGCTATATTTTTTAATGCAATGTTCATCGGTCAAACCTGGTCAAATCTTGGTCAACATGCTCAAAATCTGTTTTCGGACCAAACTTATCCGATTTTGATACTTCAAGGACCAAATGTATACCAAAAAATATTAAGGGACCTAGTCTATACTTTTGGGGAACTTGAGGGACCAAAAACATACTTTTCTCTAAACTAAATGTAATTCGCCTCCCTTATTCCTTTTTTATGGAAAAAACGTCGTATATATGAATTAATTCAAACAAACCTTCTTACAATCATCCAGTACAGCATACGCCAACAGAATTAACAAGAATTCATCGGACCTAGTACTAATGCTAAACTTAGCAAACTCATGTGCCACCCCATTGGCAATCTGATTTATATTTGAGATATTAAAATTTTGGATTTGCTGGAGATACTCAGAGCCTCTTTCATCAGATCAGCCGGAGGAGACCCGTCAAGCTTCTCATTTGCAAGGAAAGAATGTATCAAAGCACAACGAGTCTAAGAGACTGGTGCAGGATGATACTGATATAAAGTCCAGCGATGCAGACGCGGAGCTCAGCTTCATTCACATGGGTACACCGGTGAATAAAATCCGACCAAAAAACGTTAATTTCTCCAGAAGAAATACGAGTTATAACCCCCACACTGGTAGCATTAGTCCGCTCCACAGAACTGACATCAACATTGATCTTGATATGGTTAGTAGGGGAAGGTTTCCACACCACATGATCTTTTAACGGTGTAATAAGCTATAACACCTCTAACCTTCTCCTTACCTTTGTTGCTAGTTCCCAACTGAACAATGTGTCGTGATAGGACGTGAAAGTGGACCAATAATTGTCTACACAATTTGGAGAGGCATTAATGGATTCATTCCACCTTCCTAAAAATTAAATCGTTTCTCAAGTGCCATGCTCACTAGAAAAGAAACAAGATTTGCTCCCTCTACTGCAAGCTCAACTGAGCTAGCAAAATCAATAATCAATCTCGCCCCGAACACTTGAGGAACTCTTCATCCGGAATATACCATGACTCTCAAGGCCAATCGCAGAGCGCAAGCTTTAGAACAACTTACCAAAGCATGAAAAGTGTTTTCATCTTCTACACCACAAATAGAACACATAACCGAATGAGTCTGGTGGTGCTTAACTATCATATGGACCGTCAAACTATTGTTTGAAGCAAACCATGCAAAATCATGATCTTCTGAGGAATATTAGCCTTTCAAATTAAACCCCAAATCCTCCTTTCCTGCTCTAGTTCGTCGCTAGACTGGCTAACAGTATGTTGACTATTCTTCAATTTAAGCATAAAATTGTACGCACTTTTAACAAAAAATATACCTTCTCATGGTGCCGCGCAACAAAATCCCCGTCTCCAGAGGCTTGAATATGAATCCTTAGAATTTTCTCCGCATCATGTGGATAGAAAAGATACTTAATCAATTTTTTATCCCAACACTTATGCCCACTCATGAATAAATCGGATACTCACTTCAACCTGGTATTACGCCTTCTAGCTGGAATTTTAAGGCCGTGTCCCCTGGGTATCGAATTATCCCTCCAAATATTAACACTAGATCGATCATAGACCCGCCAAATGATCCCCTTCTTAATTAGTTTCATACCATGCGTAATACCTTGCCAAGTCACTGAAAGTAGCATTAAACCCATTAAAAGGAGCTAGAATGGTGGCCAACCAACTATGCCATATGGCGCATGCTGGTTGGTCAAGGTGAGAAAGTATTTTTAGACTTTTTTTAAATGGTAGGGAGACTGTTTTTGAGAGAAGGTTTTCTAGGTTTTTCTTTTTTCCTTTTATAAGATGGTTGTGATGTCCACGTGACGCGAGATTTTCTTTTAAAAAAATTGACATGATAATGAGGTGCGCATAGCTTCTTCTTAAGCGGCCCGCAATGGCGACCCAAACCACTACTAAGGAATTAAACACCGTATCCAAAATATGTCCCTGAGGATAACACTTTGCCTTCATCAACTTCGCACACAATGAGTCACGACATGCCTGTTTAGTCAAAAGAGCTTGATTAAAAAGTCTGAGATCAAGCAAGCCCATGTCACTCTTCACTTTTGCAATTAGGCCTTATTAGTTTTCTCCCACGCCAACCAATGTGTTTTCCTTCTATCTTCTTCATCTTCCCACCAAAAATTCCTGATAATATGGGATAACTCATCACAAAGAGAAACCAAAATCTAAATTACTGTTTTGATTATGAAGTGTAGCATGGACCTAAATAATGGCTTCGATATGAAGTGTTCAAGCATACTTACACTCTCCAATTAATGCATGAAAAATCTTGAAATTGCAAAATCTAAATTTAAAGGTACCTGTGTAAAGTATCCACTGTTGAATTTTGCGTCGTGGTTAGTGCTATATTTTCTGATCCGGGTAGAAATCCACTCCCCATTAGTCCAACACTAAAGAAAAAACATACTTTGCCTTTTGTTTTTGATACGCCGGCCACTTGGCTTATATCCCTCTAAGCCGTGTGTTGACGTCAAGGTGCACGACCAAAATAGGTGTCTTGGCGTACTGTACATAGGCTGTGACACGACTCAAAAACACTTGGCATCTTAAAACAAACTTTGACATATACAGGTAAAAACCGAGTGTCACCATGGCCCGCACGGCAAACAGCCGCTCCACGTGGTCGTGCTTGTCCCAGTTGATGGCACCATGACAGTGGCGCGTGTAAGCCGTCTGTCTATGACGGCAGACACGGCGTGCGGTCAGCCTTTGACCGCAGGCCACAGGCGGTTGCTCACACGCAACATCGCCGTTTGTACATGCCTCGCCGCCCTGTGTGACCGGGCGGATTCCGCGGCTGCCATTAATAATGGCATAACACAGGCTCTCTCGCCATCGGCGGCAACATGTGAACCCTCGTCTTACGTGTTGGTCCTACGGCCTAAGGCATAACTATTGGTAAAGCGGTCATACTTTCTTCGCCTAAAAGAGAATTTAATTTCACGGCTCTTTCTAAAAGGCGTGAATGTAAATAAAAAACATCCCCTGGATAAGCCTCACGCCCGGGAGGTCTTCTTAATATATAGGCCGAACCCCCGTCGGCAGCGGCATGAATCAATGGGGAATTTTTGATATCCTCATTATTACCGACCATTGGCCTAGGCAGCGGCATGAACCACACCACGTGGTTTGGCTTCTCGTCCCCATCAACATGCAAATGAGCCAAGGAAAAGTGCCTAAATTGCGTATATCTCTCAAAACATTCCAAGTCTGGATTCGACATATACGCATGTAAGCATCCATGGTTCATGTCCTGCCTCACGAACAACGCAATCAATATGGTACACATAGTGTCCCAATGCCTCAAGATTTATTGAATTATTACGATAAATACCTATACCACCACTCCTACAATTGATGTTTATTGCATAGCTATTATCAAAACCAATAGTACTAGCTAATCCTTCTATACCCTTGCCTTGCTAATCTGAGTCTCAACTATACTACAAAGCACGGTAGGGGACGGCAAAATTTCTTCGCTAACTCGTGATGCTCGCAAAATGTCAGGGCTTTGCTTGCACCAAGACAGTTCCAACTGATGATATACCTATTGGGCCCAGCGGAACCCTGCGAGGGAGCCCGCCGATATTGCACTCTTATTGCCGTTGTTCTTATCCTGAATGGTTCTTTAACCATTAGCACCAGTCTTTGTGCGTTTCAGATCTTGCAGAGGCCTCGGAGGCACCGGTAGTCGTGGCAAGGGCAGAACGCCGCATCCAAATAACCCTAGCTGAGCATAACCTCCTCTAGCAACAGCTTCAGCGGAAGTATCATAGGGCCTCTTCCTCTTGCCGTCAGCATCTACCATGGTAGCATCCCAACTGTCGGTACCATAATACTCCGGATACGGACGAGGTCTCTCTGCATCCCGTTTGGCTTTTCGCGGCCCGCTTGGAGAGTCGACGTCTTCCCGTTTAAGGCGAAGAGGGTACTTGGAACCAAGCGTTGTGAAATTCAGTTCGCATATGGTGTTCTCGGCGCACAACCTGTCGATGAATTTGACTACCGCGGATCGCTGATCTTGAAGCATCTTCATGTCATGAAGTTCTCCAAACGGAGCAAGGATTTGCCTCAGCTCGTCCTCGGTAGCACATGGATCCAGCCCACTTACAAGGACTGTTGTGTATGCAGTAGAGTTTTCACTTGTTTTGGTCAGCAAACCAGCTTCGCCGTGATCTGCTGTCATGTCCAGATGTCTGAAGAATGCGCAGGGACGGCATCCTATACCGAAACCGAATGTTCTTTCCGCAGAAAATGAGGCCATGTCTTCCAAGGTCTTGCTTGTCATGTTGATCGCAACTATCCAGGCGTTTTCGTGGTGGATCTTCACTTTGGAGATGAGATAGACAACAACATCGCTACCATGCATGCCCAAGGTTGGGTTAGCTGTAATGAGGTTCCTCAGTGTTAATTTCCCAGAGTAGCTGCCCCTCAGCTCAGGCAAGCTGGAATATCTTGGGTTGTCGATGTTGATATCATCGACGTCGGCCTCACAGTCTTTGATCCAAGCATCCGAAGAAGGCTTTCTGACCCATGCGACGGCCATCCAACCATGGCAGACGGAGGTGTTTGCATCGTCCAACTCCAAGTCTGCATAAATCAGCATATTTCTGATGTCCATAAATCGAAGCTTGTATCCCTTGTAAGTGAGCAATATATCAAGAGAGAAACTACTGGCACCTTACACCACCGGCCTCCCCGCGACAAACCATCGTGCCCAGGAGGTCCACCGTTTTGAGATCTCCATCCCCGCGCAAGGAATATATAGGTCGGATTTGCCCTGCGGTCGGTGCCATGGTACCCTCCTTCCTCGACTCCGGCCTCCATCATTCGTTGTCAATTACATCGACATTGGTGCTTCCCCGGGCTTCCCGATGTGTTCATTGATTTCGTCGTGAGCCAACGCCCCTTTCCCTTTGCTACCCTTTGATTAGGTCCTAGGGCTATCTTTCACCGAAGCCACCGCCACCACCTCGCCACCAATGAATGTTGGCCGGTCCTCTATGTCCGGCTTGAGCTTTTTCGTTACCGATCCGGTGTAGGAAAAAAGGACCGCGATGCTGCTCGGTCTGGTCCAAACTAGTGACGGCCGGTCCAAACGGCGGCTCGGTTAAAGACCGGACCGGCTCGGACCCTGTCTACCCTTATCCGGAGGACATATGATAAGCAGAAGGCCACTCCCCGTTAGTCCAAGGTGATGTGGAACCGAACCGTATACATGTAGCAGTGCGGCCACACTTTTGATGTGGCGGCCCCACAGACGTTTTTCTAACCGCAAGGTTGCCTAGGCGCCAAAAGAGAGGCAACTCGGCTTTAGTTTGGACTTTCGAGTCCATGGTCTGTTGGATGCGGTGATGTGGAGGTCTCGTTGTCCTATGCGGTTTGTCCCCGGCGACGACGACAAAGTTGGATCTGTGACAGAGCTGATTTAGACCCCATTGCAGTCTTTATTCTCTGCTTTTTTTTAGAAAAGGAGGATGACCTCGGCCTCTGCATCTGGGAGATGCATACGGCTACTTTATTGATTATTCTCGAGGACCTTACAAAGTATTACAACAATATGCCTGAATCCGCCATCTTGGCAACATATGCCACTACTCCTATCCATATGATGAAGGGGTGCTACCTAGGCCAAATACCCGGATTACTCACCTAAGCCTATTATCAAAAGCCAGAAGCCCCAGCCAAGCCACATACCGGGTCTGGGGCATAAACTGGTCTGACGCATTCACATGTGTCGTCGCCGCCATCTTCCACAGGTCCGTCTTGTTGGGGAACGTAGTAATTTCAAAAAATTTCCTATGTACACGCAAGATCATGGTGATGGCATAGCAACGAGAGGAGAGAGTGTTGTCCACGTACCCTCGTAGACCGTAAGCGGAAGCGTTATGACAACGCGGTTGATGTAGTCGTACGTCTTCACGATCCGACCGAGCCAAGTACCGAACGTACGACACCTCCGAGTTCAGCACACGTTCAGCTCGATGACGATCCCCGGGCTCCGATCCAGCAAAGCTTCGGGGAAGAGTTCCGTCAGCACGACGGCGTGGTGACGATGATGATGTTCTACCGGCGCAGGGCTTCGCCTAAACTCCGCGGCGATATGACCGAGGTGGAATATGGTGGAGGGGGGCACCGCACACGGCTAAGGAACGATCCGTAGATCAACTTGTGTGTTATGGGGTGCCCCCTGCCCCCGTATATAAAGGAGGGAGGGGAAGGTGCGGCCGGCCCCCTTGGGATGCGCCTGGAGGAGTCCTACTCCCACCGGGAGTAGGACTCCCCCCTCTTGCCTTGGTGGAGAAGGAAAGGGGGGAGGGGAAAGAGGAAAGGGGGGCGCCCCGCCCTTCCTTGTCCTATTCGGACTAGGGGGGGAGGGGGCGCGCGGCCTGCCCTGGCCGGCCGTCCTCTTCTCCCTCATGGCCCACTAAGGCCCATTAACCCCCGGGAGGGTTCCGCTAACCCCCCGGTGTTCCGGTAAAATCCCGATTTCACCCGGAACCTTTCCGATGTCCAAACATAGGCTTCCAATATATCAATCTTTATGTCTCGACCATTTCGAGACTCATCGTCATGTCCATGATCACATCCGGGACTCCGAACAAACTTCGGTACATCAAAACTTATAAACTCATAATAAAACTGTCATCGTAACGTTAAGCGTGCGGACCCTACGGGTTCGAGAACTATGTAGACATGACCTAGAACCATTCTCGGTCAATAACCAATAGCGGAACCTGGATGCCCATATTGGTTCCTACATATTCTACGAAGATCTTTATCGGTCAAACCGCATAACAACATACGTTGTTCCCTTTGTCATCGGTATGTTACTTGCCCGAGATTTGATCGTCGGTATCCAATACCTAGTTCAATCTCGTTACCGGCAAGTCTCTTTACTCGTTCTGTAACACATCATCTTATAACTAACTCATTAGTTACAATGCTTGCAAGGCTTAGGTGATGAGTATTAACGAGAGGGCCCAGAGATACCTCTCCGACAATCGGAGTGACAAAACCTAATCTCGAATTATGCCAACCCAACATGTACCTTCGGAAACACCTGTAGAGCACCTTTATAATCACCCAGTTGTGTTGTGACGTTTGGTAGCACACAAAGTGTTTTTCCGGTAAACGTGAGTTGCACAATCTCATAGTTGCAGGAACTTTGTATAAGTCATGAAGAAAGCAATAGCAACATACTAAACGATCAAGTGCTAGGCTAACGGAATGGGTGATGTCAATCACATCATTCTCCTAATGATGTGATCCCATTAATCAAATGACAACACATGTCTATGGTTAGGAAACATAACCGTCTTTGATTAATGAGCTAGTCAAGTAGAGGCATACTAGTGACTATATGTTTGTCTATGTATTCACACATGTATCATGTTTCCGGTTAATACAATTCTAGCATGAATAATAAACATTTATCATGAAATAAGGAAATAAATAATAACTTTATTATTGCCTCTAGGGCATATTTCCTTTAGTCTCCCACTTGCACTAGAGTCAATAATCTAGTTCACATCGCTATGTGATTTAACACCAATATTCACATCTACATGTGATTAATACCCATAGTTCACATCATCATGTGATCAACACCCAAAGGGTTTACTAGAGTCAATAATCTAGTTCACATCGCTATGTGATTAACACCCAAAAGAGTACTAAGGTATGATCATGTTTTGCTCGTGAGAGAAGCTTAGTCAACGGGTCTGTCATATTCAGAGCCGTATGTATTTCGCAAATATTCTATGTCCACAATGCTCTGCACGGAGCTACTCTAACTAATTGCTCCCACTTTTAATATGTATCCAGATTGAGACTTAGAGTCATCTGGATTGGTGTAAAAGCTTGCATCGTTGTAACTTTTATGACGGGCTCTTTTATCACCTCCATAATCGTGAAATATCTCCTTAGTCCTCACTAAGGATATTCTTGACCCATGACCAGTGATCTACTTATTAGATCAAAATTGTATTCCTTTGCCAAACACAGAGCAAGGTATACAATAGGTCTGGTTCACAGCATAGCATACTTTATAGAACCTATGACTGAGGCATAGGGAATGACTTTTCATTCTCTTTCTATTTTCTGCAATGGTCGGGTCTTGAGTCTTACTCAACTTCACACCTTGTAACACAGGCAAGAACTCCTTCTTTGACTGTTCCATTTTGAACTATTTCAAAAATTTATCAAGGTATGTACTCACTGAAAAATCTTATCAAGCGTCTTGATCTATCTATATAGATCTTGATGCTCAATGTGTAAGCAGCTTCACCGAGGTCTTGCTTTGAAAAACTCTTATTCAAGTATCCTTTTATGCTATCCAGAATTTCTATATCATTTCCAATATGTCATCCACATATAATATTAGAAATGCTACAGAGCTCCCACTCACTTTCTTGTAAATACAGGCTTCATCAAAAGTCTGTATAAAACCATATGCTTTGATCAACTCATCAAAGCATATATTCCAACTCCGAGATGCTTGCACCAGTCCATAGATGGATCGCTGGAGCTTGCACAATTTATTAGCACCTTTAGGATTGACAAAACCTTCTGGTTGCATCATATACAACTCTTCTTTAAGAAAACCATTAAGGAATGCAGTTTTGACATCCATTTGCCAGATTTCATAAAATGTGGCAATTGCTAACATGATTCAGACAGACTTAAGCATCGATACGAGTGAGAAAATCTCATCGTATTCAACACCTTGAACTTGTCGAAAACCTTTCGCAACAAGTCGAGCTTAGTAGATAGTTACACTACTATCAGTGTCCGTCTTCCTCTTGAAGATCCATTTATTTAACATGGCTTGCTGATCATTGAGCAAGTCAATCAAAGTCCATACTTTGTTCTCATACATGGATCATATCTCAGATTTTATGGCCTCATGCCATTTCGTGGAATCTGGGCTCATCATCGCTTCCTCATAGTTCGTAGGTTCATCATGGTCTAGTAACATGACTTCCAGAATAGGATTACCCTACCACTCTGGTGCGGATCTTACTCTGGAAGACCTACGAGGTTCTGTAGTAACTTAATCTGAAGTTTCATGATCATCATCATTAACTTCCTCACTAATTGGTGTAGTAGTCACAGGAACAGATTTCTGTGATGAACTACTTTCCAATAAGGGAGCAGGTACAGTTACCTCATCAAGTTCTACTTTCCTCCCACTCACTTCTTTCGAGAGAAACTTCTTCTCTAGAAAGGATCCATTCTTGGCAACGAATGTTTTGTCTTCGGATCTGTGATAGAAGGTGTACCCAACAGTTTCCTTTGGGTATTCTATGAAGACGCACTTCTCCGATTTGGGTTCGAGCTTATCAAGTTGAAAACCTTTTTCATATAAGCATCGCAACTCCAAACTTTAAGAAACTACAGCTTAGGTTTACTGCTAAACCATAGTTCATACGGTGTCGTCTCAATGGATTTAGATGGTGCCCTATTAAACGTGAATGCAGCTATCTCTAATGCATAACCCCAAAACGATAGTGGTAAACTGATAAGAGATATCATAGATCGCACCATATCTAGTAAAGTATGATTACGACTTTCGGACACACCATTACATTGTGGTGTTCCAGGTGGCGTGAGTTTGTGAAACTATTCCACATTCTTTTAATTGAAGACCAAACTTGTAACTCAAATATTCATCTCCACGATCAGATCGCAGAAACTTTATTTTCTTGTTACGATGATTTTCCACTTCACTCTGAAATTCTTTGAACCTTTCAACTATTTCAGACTTATGTTTCATCAAGTAGATATATCCATATCTGCTCAAATCATTTTGTGAAGGTCAGAAAATAACGATACTTGCCACGAGCATCAACACTCATTGGATCGCATACATCGGTATGTATTATTTCCAATAAGTCAGTAGCTTGTTCCATTGTTCCGGAGAATGGAGTTTTAGTCATCTTGCCCAAAAGACACGGTTCACAAGCATCAAATGATTCATAACCAAGTGATTCCGAAAATCCATCTTTATGGAGTTTCTTCATGCGCTTTACACCGATATGACCCAAACGGCAGTGCCACAAATAAATTGCACTATCATTATTAACTTTGCATCTTTTGGTTTCAATATTATGAATATGTGTATCACACGATCGAGATCCAACAAACCATTTTCATTGGGTGTATGACCATAGAAGGTTTTATTCATGTAAACAGAACAATAATTATTCTCTGATTTTAAATGAATAACCGTATTGCAATAAACATGATCAAATCATATTCATGCTCAACGCAAATGTCAAATAATATTTATTTAGGTTCAACACTAATCCCGAAAGTATAGGGAGTGTGCGATGATGATCATATCAATCTTGGAACCACTTCCAACATACATCGTCACTTCACCCTTAACTAGTCTCTATTTATTCTGCAATCCTGTTTCGAGTTACTAATCTTAGCAACTGAACTAGTATCAAATACTGAGGGGTTGCTATAAACACTAGTAAAGTACACATCAATATCAAATATACTTATGTTCACTTTGCCATCCTTCTTATCCGCCAATCACTTGGCGTAGTTCCGCTTCCAGTGACCAGTCCCTTTGCAGTAGAAGCACTTAGTCTCAGGCTTAGGACCAGATTTGGGCTTCTTCACTTGAGCAGCAACTTGCTTGCCGTTCGTCTTGAAGTTCCCTTTCTTCCCTTTGCCCTTTTCTTGAAACTAGTGGTCTTGTCAACCATCAACACTTGATGTTTTTCTTGATTTCTACCTTCGTCGATTTCAACATCACGAAGAGCTTGGGAATCGTTTCCGTTCTCCCTTGCATATTATAGTTCATCACGAAGTTCTACTAACTTGGTGATGGTGACTAGAGAATTCTGTCAATCACTATCTTATCTGGAAGATTAACTCCCACTTGATTCAAGCGATTGTAGTACCCAGACAATCTGAGCACATGCTCACTAGTTGAGCGATTCTCCTCCATCTTTTAGCTATAGAACTTGTTGGAGACTTCATATCTCTCAACTCGGGTATTTGCTTGAAATATTAACTTCAATTCCTGGAACATCTCATATGGTCCATGACGTTCAAAACGTCTTTGAAGTCCCGATTCTAAGCGATAAAACATGGTGCACAAAACTATCAAGTAGTCATCATATTGAGCTAGCCAAACGTTCATAACGTCTGCATCTGCTCCTGCAATAGGTCTATCACCTAGCGGTGCATTAAGGACATAATTCTTCTGTGCAGCAATGAGGATAAACCTCAGATCACGGATCCAATCCGCATCATTGCTACTAACATCTTTCAACACAATTTTCTCTAGGAACATATCAAAACAAACATATGAAAGCAACAACGCAAGCTATTGATCTACAACATAATTTGCAAAATACTACCAGGACTAAGTTCATGATAAATTTAAGTTCAATTAATCATATTATTTAAGAACTCCCACTTAGACAGACATCTCTCTAGTCATCTAAGTGATCACGTGATCCAAATCAACTAAACCATAACCGATCATCACGTGAGATGGAGTAGTTTTCAATGATGAACATCACTATGTTGATCATATCTACTATATGATTCACGCTCGACCTTTCGGTCTCTGTGTTCCGAGGCCATATCTGCATATGCTAGGCTCGTCAAGTTTAACCTGAGTATTCCGCGTGTGCAAAACTGGCTTGCACCCGTTGTAGATGGACGTAGAGCTTATCACACCCGATCATCACGTGGTGTCTGGGCACGACGAACTTTGGCAAGGTGCATACTCAGGGAGAACACTTCTTGATAATTTTTAGTGAGAGATCATCTTAAAATGCTACCGTCAATCAAAGCAAGATAAGATGCATAAAGGATAAACATCACATGCAATCAATATAAGTGATATGATATGGCCATCATCATCTTGTGCTTGTGATCTCCATCTCCGAAGCATCGTCGTGATCACCATCGTCATCGGCGCGACACCTTGATCTCCCTCGTAGCATCGTTGTCGTTTACTCCGTCTATTGCTTCTACGACTATCGCTACCGCTTAGTGATAAAGTAAAGCATTACAGGGGATTGCATTGCATACAATAAAGCGACAACCATATGGCTCCTGCCAGTTGCCGATAACTCGGTTACAAAACATGATCATTTCATACAATAAAATATAGTATCACATCTTGACCATATCACATCACAACATGCCTTGCAAAAACAAGTTAGACGTCCTCTACTTTGTTGTTGCAAGTTTTACGTGGCTGCTACGGGCTTAGCAAGAACCGTTCTTACCTACACATCAAAAACCACAACGATAGTTTGTCAAGTTGGTGCTGTTTTAACCTTCGCAAGGACCGGGCGTAGCCACACTCGATTCAGCTAAAGTGAGAGAGACAGACACCCGCCGGTCACCTTTAAGCAACGAGTGCTCGTAGCGGTGAAACCAGTCTCGCGTAAGCGTACGCGTAATGTTGGTCCGGGCTGCTTCATCTCACAATACCGCCAAACCAAAGTATGACATGCTGGTAAGCAGTATGACTTATATCGCCCACAACTTACTTGTGTTCTACTCGTGCATATGACATCTACGCATAAAACCAGGCTCGGATGCCACTGTTGGGGAACGTAGTAATTTCAAAAAATTTCCTACGTACATGCAAGATCATGGTGATGGCATAGCAACGAGAGGAGAGAGTGTTGTCCACGTACCCTCGTAGACCGTAAGCGGAAGCGTTATGACAACGCGGTTGATGTAATCGTACGTCTTCACGATCCGACCGATCCAAGTACCGAACGTACGACACCTCCGAGTTCAGCACACGTTCAGCTCGATGACGATCCCCGGGCTCCGATCCAGCAAAGCTTCGGGGAAGAGTTCCGTCAGCACGACGGCGTGGTGACGATGATGATGTTCTACCGGCGCAGGGCTTCGCCTAAACTCCGCGACGATATGACCGAGGTGGAATATGGTGGAGGGGGCACCACACACGGCTAAGGAACGATCCGTAGATCAACTTATGTGTTATGGGGTTCCCCCTGCCCCCGTATATAAAGGAGGGATGGGGAGGTGCGGCCGGCCCCCTTGGGGTGCGCCTGGAGGAGTCCTACTCCCACCGGGAGTAGGACTCCCCCCTCTTGCCTTGGTGGAGAAGGAAAGGGGGGAGGGGAAAGAGGAAAGGGGGGCGCCGCCCCCCCCTTCCTTGTCCTATTCGGACTAGGGGGGAGGGGGCGCGCGGCCTGCCCTGGCCGGCCCTCCTCTTCTCCCTCATGGCCCACTAAGGCCCATTAACCCCCGGGAGGGTTCCGGTAACCCCCCCGGTGTTCCGGTAAAATCTCAATTTCACCCGGAACCTTTTCGATGTCCAAACATAGGCTTCCAATATATCAATCTTTATGTCTCGACCATTTCGAGACTCCTCGTCATGTCCGTGATCACATCCGGGACTCCGAACAAACTTCGGTACATCAAAACTTATAAACTCATAATAAAACTGTCATCGTAACGTTAAGCGTGCGGACCCTACGGGTTCGAGAACTATGTAGACATGACCTAGAACCATTCTCGGTCAATAACCAATAGCGGAACCTGGATGCCCATATTGGTCCCTACATATTCTACGAAGATCTTTATCGGTCAAACCGCATAACAACATACGTTGTTCCCTTTGTCATCGGTATGTTACTTGCCCGAGATTTGATCGTCGGTATCCAATACCTAGTTCAATCTCGTTACCGGCAAGTCTCTTTACTCGTTCTGTAACACATCATCTTATAACTAACTCATTAGTTACAATGCTTGCAAGGCTTAGGTGATGAGTATTACCGAGAGGGCCCAGAGATACCTCTCCGAGAATTGGAGTGACAAAACCTAATCTCGAATTATGCCAACCCAACATGTACCTTCGGAAACACCCGTAGAGCACCTTTATAATCACCCAGTTACGTTGTGACGTTTGGTAGCACACAAAGTTTTCTTCCGGTAAACATGAGTTGCACAATCTCATAGTTGCAGGAACTTTGTATAAGTCATGAAGAAAGCAATAGCAACATACTAAACGATCAAGTGCTAGGCTAACGGAATGGGTCATGTCAATCACATCATTCTCCTAATGATGTGATCCCATTAATCAAATGACAACACATGTCTATGGTTAGGAAACATAACCATTTTTGATTAATGAGCTAGTCAAGTAGAGGCATACTAGTGACTATATGTTTGTCTATGTATTCACACATGTATCATGTTTCTGGTTAATACAATTCTAGCATGAATAATAGACATTTATCATGAAATAAGGAAATAAATAATAACTTTATTATTGCCTCTAGGGCATATTTCCTTCACGTCTTCAGAGCAGATATTGAGGCTTCTACCTTGTCAGGCCACTCTGCCATCGACGCCACCTTGACGCCAGACAACTACCTCCACCTGCGCGAGTCCATCACCGCGCATCGGGCGCCGAGTCTCGACTGCACCACGCTGCCGAGATCCGTCGTCATCAATGTGAAGCATGAAGCACCGCTCCACCAAAAAAGGTGCCCGTTGGTCCCTCGATCCCTTGTACGCCTCCAAGAATGACGCCCCCAAGGAGGAAACGACACCAACGCGCCGCCGTCATCCGATCAACTGATCTAGGGTTTCTCCCGAATATGGCGGATAGAGGTCTAGAGCTTCTCCACGGCGATGCCTTCAAGAAGGTAATGACACAAAAGGGTGCCACCAACGCCGGTCTTGGCATCAAGCCGAGCACAAGGTTTTCACCCGGATCCGCTCGAAAAACCTCCATCACATATTTTGTGCACGGATCGCCGCCGATCTGAGCCGCCGCACATCCATCAGGCCGCACCGGCCAGATCAGATCTGTCCGGAGGGCACAACCCGCATGGTGCCGACCCAACCACCAGGCCCTCCATGCGCTACCGCCGATCCGTTGTAAAAGTATCACTGCTTTATAATTACTGCAGCAAGGGGTCCTTCGGGACCTTCTACCATTAAAAGAAATCAGCTCATCTTTCTTAATTGTTCGACAAAATAATTATCACCAATGGTTTCTTAGTGACCTCTTCCGACTTTACTGAAAGTGTGTCCAAGGTGAACATTTAAATCGGCTCATATTGCTTTATGGTTGTCTTAAATCATAACGATGCGGCAAGAGTAAAACTTGCGCATGTCTTGAATGCAGGAATTTTACACATGACAATGTTGTAGTTCCGCAAGATATATACATGTAGAAGTCTTGTACTGAAAAATCCAGAATTCAAAATGAGGGGTGCCAGAGATGCATGTTCAAGCTCAGACATGCAGTTAGGGTGTGTTCAGTTTCTATCACCAGGTGAAATGTAATGGGTCCGACCCGCACCCTGGACTTGTTTGAGTGTTTGGTTGGGTCGAGGAAGGAGAACCAACTCGTTCCGAGAAACCGAATATTCGTTTGATATGCGGAATCCGCTCGTACATCCAAATTGAAGGAACGACGTGGGACGGGCCACTCGCCCTCGTCTCCTCCACTCCCCACCACGATATGCGCCAGCGCCGCCGCTCTCTCCGTCCTAGCGCCGCCTCTCCCTCACCTCCCGGTCGTCTCTCCCTCTCTCGTTCCCCATCTTGCTCTCAGCTCCCTCGTCTCTCCTTCTCCCGGCGGGTGAGCGGGCCGACGAGCGGCTGCTATGGCGGGCGAGTGGCGGACGAGCTGTTGCTACAACGGGCGAGCGGCGATGAACACCTGCTTCTCCACCTCAAGTACGAATCTTCCCTCCTCAAGCCGTAGTGGGGCGAGCTAGCAGGGATCCTGGCGATGGTTCAGTACGGGTTGATAATAATTTGATCCTTAGCAGAGATCGGCTATTTCCTCTCCCTAATAATCCCCTAGCTCAAGGTTGATGATAGCACTGATTAGCCATGGCAAGCCAAGACGTGATGGATTTGTGCTTGAACTTGTGTACAATATATTAATGTTGATAATAATTTTGGCAACCTAATGCTATGTTAGTGCGGTTATCTGCGTGTATGTTGCTGAAGATAATTAATCCATTTGTGTGTGTATGCCATCGTGTATGCTGATACAAAAGATTTATTTCCTATATGCATTGTACTGGTCATCGCTACCGTATTGGTCAAGCTGATCTATAGAAGGACGTCATTTTAGAGAACATATTGACTGGTTATTGCCACATTCCATCTCTCTAACCAAACACATGAATAGAACCATTCCATTCCATTTTTTAGTTCAAACCAAACGTAAGAACGGAACCGACCCATTCCTCTGGAATGGAACCATTTCATTCCATTACACTTGGTTCTCAAACCAAACACACCGTTAGTTAAGGGAATCATCCATCCGATAACAACATCATCCCAAGAAAACACCATCGGTTCCGTGATACGTCATTGGCTTCAGCAGGTTAATTACTATTCGGGTGGTGGCCTTGGCTCTCTACTCTCCACATACACGCTTAGCGCGTTTTGCTGCATGATCAGAACTGTCAACACCATAATACTCGGGATACGGACGAGGGCTCTCTGCATTCCGTTTGCCCTTTCGTCGCTGCCCGTTTGCAGAGTCATCGAAATATTCCCGTTCAAGGCGAAGATGATTGCAACCAATTAGAGTTCCATGCAGTTCACATATGGCATTCTCGGCACACAACCTGTCGGTAAACTTGGCTACTGCGGATCGCTGATCTACGAGCATATGCATGTCATGAAGTTCTCCAAACCGAGCAAGGATTTGCCTTAGCTCCTCCTCAGTAACACATGGATCTAGCCCACCTACGAGGACTGTCGTGTAGGCAGTAGAATTTTCACTTGTTTTCATCTGCAAACCAGCCTCACGATGATCTGCTGTCATGTTCAGTTGTCTGAAGAATGCGCAGGGACGGAACACGCAAGGACGGCATGTTATGATGACATCGAATGTTCTTTTTGTAGAAAACGAGGCCATGTCTTCCAAGGTCTTGCTTGTCATGTTGACCGCGATGATCCAGGCGTTTTCATCGTTGATGTTCACCTTGGAAATCAGGTAAACAAGGACATCATGCCCATGCATGCTCAGGGTTGGGGCTGCTGTCATGAGGTTAGTGAGTGTTAATTTTCCAGAGCAGCCGTCCCTCAGCTCAGGCAGGCCGGAATGCCTCAGGTTGTCGATCTTGATATCGTCGACGTCGGCCTCACAATCTTTGGTCCAACCATCTGAAGAAAGCTTCCTGACCCATGCGACGGCCCTCCAACCATGGCGGATGACTGTGTCTGTTGTGCACCTGTATGTGCTCCGCTCCAAATCTGAATCAAACTGTATATATGCATATCCTCGATGTCATAGGGATCACAAGCACCATGAGTAATGCTTGTTCGTGTTTTGATCTCGACAAACTTGATCAAACCATCGACGTAGGCGACATCGCGATGCGCCGACGGGGAATTTTCGATATCCTCGTTATTGCCGGCCATTGGCCTAGGCAGCGGCATGAAGCGCACCACGTGGTCTGGGTTCTCGTCGAGCACTCTGCATAGCAGAATACCCCGCCGGAGATCGACCCAGCCCAGTGACCCTTCTTCGGGAAGGGCGATGACCTTATCGATTTTGAACGCCTCACATCGAGCCATGGCCGTAGGTGACATTGTTGGCTCCAGTTCCACAGACCTGGTGATCCATCTCCACGGCTTGGACAAGAAGATGTGGAGATAATAGCTTCCCGGGGTCCGCAGCTGCGTAGAGAGAGCGGCGACGACGGACCCTTCCCCGTCGGCCGTGCGCAGGAGGCCAACCTTCCGGGGATCGAAGGTGACGGGTGACGGGTTCGGGAGCCGCACCAGCGAGGGGCTATCCGGGATGGCCGTGTAGACGAAGTAGTTGCGGCGGACCGCCTTGTCGCCCGGGTACCTGGCGTCGAAGGTGAAGTCCATGCTGAGGACGGCGACGTACTCGTCCGAGCACACGAGGCGGGGCTCCCCGGCGAGGCCGTTCTGCTCGTCGAGGCCGCGGCAGTGGACGGTGAAGTGGGAGAGGGCCGGCGGGGCGGCGGACCAGAAGGACACCTCGACGATCAGGCCGTTGCTGGCGAACGCCGTGGCGGTGGTCCCGTTCCTGCGGGCGGACATGTACGCCGTCGTGTCGAGGAGGACCCAGTCGCGGGAGATGGTGGCGTCGTACTCCGGCAGGGAAGGTGGGTGGTAGGAGGAGGCGTTGATCGAGAGAAACATCGGAGCGGAGTTAGATCTATCTGTTGCCGGCCGGCGGCGAGACGAGCACTGCTTGGATCCGGAGGAAAACCTAGCTAGAAAGACGTCGACTTTTGCTTTCCAAGTTTTTGAGAGTTTTTACGGTACATCATACTACCCAACAGAGTGAGTAGTATTTAGTTGATCTAACGGTTAATATGGACCGGTAAAATTTAAACTCTAGGATATATTGGTAATTCTACATAAAGATAGATTTGTTTTTTTTTTTCAGTTTAATAAATCCTGATTGATCTAACTAATTACTCCCTCCTTTCCGGTTTATAGGGCTCAATTCAAAAATCTCATCAACCAAGGTAGATGGTGAGTGGTGGAATATTTTTTATAGTTTGCAAAAGCACCCAATTAATGCTCTTGTTTTCCTCAAAAAATTATGTTTACTAATGCATTAATTGCAATGCATGCATGCATAAAGTACATGCATTGGTCAATTTTCTCTTAATACTTGCATGCAATGATTTAATGCACTTTGGAATCTCAACATGTGATGGGAAACAACCAAATTGAGCCTTATAAAATGAAAAAACTAAAAATTTGAGATAGGCCCTATAAACCGGAAAGGAGAGAGTAGTTATTCTCATCCCATCCACGCCGACCCATTCGTCCGCTACTCCCGACACCACGCCGCCGCAAAATCTCCACGCAGGCGGCGGACCTCCAACCGGAGCCACTGGAGCCAAGTGCCTGCATAAAGCGACACGAAATAAAATCTAGTTTTGTATGGTGCGTGGTGCGGCTTGCCACTTTGATTTTCAGTTGATCAGTAGCTTTCAGAAGGCGGCGGACAGTATGATGGCGAGCAAGGCGGCGCGTGCGTGCCACGGCGGACTACGTGTTCCTGTGCCAGGGGAGCGACGCCTCGGTGCACTCCGTAAACCCCCTTGCGTGCAGTCATTAGCGGGTGAGTTTGCCGCCCACATCGTCGCTGCTCCCTTGGGTTGCCGGAGCGGCTCTGTGCGGGAGAGCCACCGCGGCGACGAGGTCTTGCCGGCGTGGTTGAAACACAACGCGCAAGCAAGGGGCATATGGCAGCTCCCGTCGAGGTGGCTCGTTGTCCCATCCGGCAGGAACTCGTCGGAGGAGCAGAAGTGAGACGAGGAGATCGACGTTGGAGGAGAACCTGCTGTACCCGTGTTCCCATCTTCGATCGCACCCCTGCGGAGCTCTGCCCGTCGCCGCCTCTCGAGGAACCGACGAAGGCCGTCGCTTCGTGCCATGATGAATCCGATGAAACCTGCTACGACGGCGTTTCCAGGCACGCGTTCAGCGGTTCAGCCTCGTCGGCTTCTGCCTGACGACCGAGCTTATGGAGTTCGCCGGCGAGATGGAGGCCCTTCTTGGCTGGCTAGACATTGGCAACGGCAACGAGCAGGAACAGTTTTGCATGGAAGCATCGTGCCTTATCGAGAGGATGGACGTAGAAGGCGGGCAAGTGTGCGGCCTCCAGCCGGTGCCCGAGGTGTCCGGCGATATGATTGATATCGACTTCGAATGCGGCTCACCTTAGATGACAACGGTCGAGAACGCGGCAAGCAGCGGTGCCAGCGCCAACGTTCAGTTCGTCCTGCGAGGAGCCTCGTACTCGATCTAAATTACTTTGGCCACTAGGAGACCTGCGTGCGTGAACCTGCCTGATTGATTGATAAAAAGTTAACGACCTAAAATGCCCTTAACTATTCAATATACTACCAGAAATCTACTGTAGTATTGCCTCATCTGGACCCTCCAATCACATAAAATGAACGGTCCAAATATATTTGATGCACTGTAAAAGGTCTTAAGTTTTTTGGTCTCTTGGCTTGTTTTCTCTCTCTCTCTCTACAACTTGCAGCCGCGTGCGTGGTGGGTTTCCTTCACGCGCCAAGCCAACAGCGTAATGCCAGAGATCACGGCTGGGGCAAGAAGAGCCGTGGACTCTTTTTGACTCCGAAGCAGTCGCGAACTAGTGTCTTTTTGTTTTTTACCCGCGAACTATTCTGTCTTGGTTACTGTTACCTTTCCCCGTATAAATTGTGGAATAAACAATAGAACTGAGCCCACTACTTTGAGCATCTACTGCCGGGCAGGCGGACCGGTCATTAACCGTTCAGAAAATTGATCCATTTGGGCACCTCAACCTGGCCCGAAATGTCCGGGCCGTTCGGCATCCCTCATATCCATCCAAATGTAGGGCAGATATGAGGTGGGTCTCGGCGCGTCCGCCACGTCAGCCTGACCCACCATCGATCCCACGAATATCCCCCTCGATGAACCCTAGACTGCGGTCCACTCTGTGCACTCCACTTTCTCGGTCCACTCCTCTTACCAATCCGCCGCCTCCTCTACCAATCCCATCCATGGCGGATGACCGTAGCAGCTTCGGCTCCGGCGGCGATGGGGGGGGGGGGGGGGGCGTTCATGCGGTCGCTCTTCGCATCGCATTGCTTTGCTGGCGGCTAGATCGGGCTGGCAGCAGCGGAGGCTGCTCGCGGAGCGACGCGCCACCCCCCTTCGCCTGACGTCGCAGTACGGGCGACATTGTCGGGCCCTCCCGTCTGGCGTGCATCACCAGTGATAATGTTGGCCGTTCCGCCCCAGTCCGGGTATTGCCGCCCCACTCCCCCCCTGTCGCCACATCTCAGCCACCTCCGGAGGGCGTTCACGGGCACGTACCGTTGAGTGCTTGTGCCCTCGCTGGCGCCAGGCCGGTTGGGGACGCCCAAGTCGGAGGCACGGCCACATGGCGGAGCGATTAAGATTGAATGACAAACTGGTCGTTCGGTCTTGAGAGATGCTAGACGCACAGAGGATTATTTACGAAGTCCACAGACGGGTATAGGAGGAGGTTTATGATTGGAGAAGGGCCCCACCCCATGAAAATCACGGAGGGCCATAGATTTAGTTAGGAAAGGTCCCCGTAAAATGCCTGTAAAACCCCGTGGATGTAGGATTATTGTTTGGTTTTAACCCTAATTTCAGGTGGTTTGGAAGTTAACTTTTTGCTTAGTTTAAACATATCATGTCTTGTACTTCAAGTCTCTTCCTTTAGGATGTACTCTATATATAGCCCATGAAAGTCAGATCAATACAACACCGAAATATTCAGCCATCCTACAATCCCCATATGGCATTAGAGCGGTTAGTCTCACGACGCCGATTCTAGATTTTCTCACCACTTTCGCTGCTCGCCGCCTATGGGGAGATTAGACCGGTCTCGTAGTTTAGATCCAATATTTGAGTTCACTAGATCGATTCCATAGATCAACTTCAGTTTTCGAAATTCTAGATTAGTTTTCCATAGCCACCAAATAAACCTTTTGACCATAGGATAAAAATCCAGTGAGAAATCCAACAATTATCAGGTGATCGCAGCGGCATCTATCCGACCAAGTTGTCCTCTCGCCGCAACAACCACAAGCCCTTGGGTTTGGTGGATGTTGTGCCTTTGGGTTTGGTGATCTCCATATGAAAGCCTAGCACCAACTTTGGACATGCCGGTGACAATGCCGTTACCCTCCTTAGATGCATTGTCATTGAGCCCCCACATCTCCCTTGTCACTTGGATCTACTGGTTTCTAGGTGAAACCCCAAATTTCGGCTTGGGCGGAATAGGCGTCGGTGGCGTACTTGAAGGGGAACGTAGCAGAAATTCAAAATTTTCCTACGTGTCACCAAGATCTATCTATGGAGAGACCAGCAACGAGTAGAAAGAGAGTGCATCTACATACCCTTGTAGATCGCTAAGCGGAAGCGTTCAAGTGAACGGGGTTGATGGAGTCGTACTCGTCGTGATTCAAATCACCGATGATCCTAGTGCCGAACGGACGGCACCTCCGCGTTCAACACACGTACAGCCCGGTGACGTCTCCCACGCCTTGATCCAGCAAGGAGAGAGGGAGAGGTTGAGGAAGACTCCATCCAACAGCAGCACAACGGCGTGGTGGTGGTGGAGGAGCGTGGCAATCCAGCAGGGCTTCGCCAAGCACCACGGGAGAAGAGGAGTACTTGGGAGAGGGGGAGGGCTGCGCCAGAACTTCGTGTATAGCTCCCATGCGCCTCCCCACTATATATAGGGGTGGAGGGGCTGGTTTCTTGCCCTCCAAGTCCATTGGGGCGTTGGCCAAGGTGGGAGGAAAGAAATCTCATTATTTCCTTCCCCACCGATTGTTATCCCCCTTTTTTTAGGGATCTTGATCTTATCCCTTCGGGATATGATCTTATTCCTTCTAAGGGGGGATCTTGGTGCGCCTTGACCAGTGGTGTGGGGCCTTGTCCCCACTACCCACGTCCATGTGGGTCCCCCCATGCAGGTGGGCCCCACTCCGGAACCTTCTAGAACCTTCCCGGTACAATACCGAAAAATCCCGAACATTTTCCGGTGGCCAAAATAGGACTTCCCATATATAAATCTTTACCTCCGGACCATTCCGGAACTCCTCGTGACGTCCGGGATCTCATCCGGGACTCCGAACAACATTCGGGAACCACATACAAACTTCCTTTATAACCCTAGCGTCATCGAACCTTAAGTGTGTAGACCCTACGGGTTCGGGAGACATGTAGATATGACCGAGACATTCTCCGGTCAATAACCAACAGCGGGATCTGGATACCCATGATGGCTCCCACATGTTCCACGATGATCTCATCGGATGAACCACGATGACAAGGACTTAATCAATCCCGTATTCAATTCCCTTTGTCTATCGGTATGTTACTTGCCCGAGATTCGATCGTCGGTATCCAATACCTTGTTCAATCTCGTTACCGGCAAGTCACTTTACTCGTTCCGTAACACATCATCCCGTGATCAACTCCTTGGTCATATTGCGCATATGATGATGTCCTACCGAGTGGGCCCAGAGATACCTCTCCGTTTACACGGAGTGACAAATCCCAGTCTCGATCCGCATAAAACAATAGATACTTTCGGAGATACCTGTAGTGCACCTTTATAGTCACCCAGTTACGTTGTGACGTTTGATACACCCAAAGCACTCCTACGGTATCCAGGAGTTACACGCTCTCATGGTCGAAGGAAGAGATACTTGACATTGGCAAAGCTCTAGCAAATGAACTACACGATCTTTTGTGCTAGTCTTAGGATTGGGTCTTGTCCATCACATCATTCTCCTAATGATGTGATCCCGTTATCAACGACATCCAATGTCCATAGCCAGGAAACCATGACTATCTGTTGATCACAACGAGCTAGTCAACTAGAGGCTCACTAGGGACATATTGTGGTCTATGTATTCACACATGTATTACGATTTCCGGATAATACAATTATAGCATGAATAAAAGACAATTATCATGAACAAGGAAATATAATAATAATACTTTTATTATTGCCTCTAGGGCATATTTCCAACAGTCTCCCACTTGCACTAGAGTCAATAATCTAGTTCACATCGCCATGTGATTAACACTCACAGGTCACATCGCCATGTGACTAATACCCAAGAGTTTACTAGAGTCAGTAGTCTAGTTCACATCACTATGTGATTAACACTCAATGAGTTTTATGTTTGATCACGTTGCTTGTGAGAGAGGTTTTAGTCAACGGGTCTGAACCTTTCAGATCCGTGTGTGCTTTACAAATCTCTATGTCATCTCCTAGATGCAGCTACCACGCTCTATTTGGAGCTATTCCAAACAACTGTTCTACTTGGAGCTATTCTAAATTATTGCTCCATTATATGTATCCGGTCTCTCTACTCAGAGCTATCCGGATAGGTATCAAGCTTGCATCGTCATAACCTTTACGACGAACTCTTTTACCACCTCCATAATCGAGAAAATTCCTTAGTCCACTAGTTACTAAGGATAACTTTGACCGCTGTCCTGTGAGCCATTCTTGGATCACTCTTGTACCCCTTGACTGACTCATGGCAAGGCACACTTCAGGTGCGGTACACAGCATAGCATACTGAAGAGCCTACGTCTTAAGCATAGGGGACGACCTTCGTCCTTTCTCTCTATTCTGCCGTGGTCGAGCTTTAAGTCTTAACTTCGTACCTTACAACTCAGGCAAGAACTCCTTCTTTGACTAGTCCATCTTGAACACCTTCAAGATCATGTCAAGGTATGTGCTCATTTGAAAGTATTATTAAGCATTTTGATCTATCCTTATAGATCTTGATGCTCAATGTTCAAGTAGCTTAATCCAGGCTTTCCATTGAAAAACACTTTCAAAATAACCCTATATGCTTTCCAGAAATTCTACGTCATTTCTGATCAACAATATGTCAACAACATATACTCATCAGAAATTCTATAGTGCTCCCACTCACTTCTTTGGAAATACAAGTTTCTCATAAACTTTGTACAAACCCAAAATTTTTATCATCATCAAAGCATACATTCCAACTCCGAGATGCTCACTCCAGTCCTTAGAAGGATTGCTGGAGCTTTGCATACTTATTAGCATCTTTCGGGATTGACAAAACCTTCCGGTTGTATCACATACAACCTTTCCTCATTAAAATCGTCGAGGAAACAATGTTTTGACATCCTATCTGCAAGATTTCATAAATAATGCAGTAATCGCTAATATAATTCCAACAGACTCTTAGCATTGCTACGAGTGAGAAAATCTCATCGTAGTCAACTCCTTGAACTTGTCGGAAAACATCTT
Organism: Triticum aestivum; assembly: GCF_018294505.1. Lineage (NCBI taxonomy): Eukaryota > Viridiplantae > Streptophyta > Magnoliopsida > Poales > Poaceae > Triticum > Triticum aestivum. The sequence continues at coordinate 621,473,734 of NC_057807.1, read as the reverse complement.
AACGACAAGTCAAGCTTTCTTAATGGTGACATTTACCATCATTGTCCGTCTTCCTTTTGAAATCCATCTGTACTCATTAGCCTTACGACCATCGAGCCGTTCTGCCAAAGTCTACACTTTGTTTTCATACATGGATCCTCTCTCGGATTTTATGGCCTCAAGCCATTTATCGGAATCCGGGCCCACCATCGCTTCTCCATAGCTCGTAGGTTCATTGTTGTCTAGCAACATGACCTTCAAGACGGGATTACGTACCACTCTGAAGTAGTACGCATCCTTGTCATCCTACGAGGTTTGGGAGTGACTTGATCCGAAGTTTCATGATCAATATCATAAGCTTCCACTTCAATTGGTGTAGGTGCCACAGGAACAACTCCCTGTGCCCTGTCACACACTAGTTGAAGAGACGGTTCAATAACCTCATCAAGTCTCCACCATCCTCCCACTCAATTCTTTCGAGAGAAACTTTTCCTCGAGAAAGGACCCGATTCTAGAAACAATCCATATTGCTTTCGAATCTGAATTAGGAGGTATACCCAACTGTTTTGGGTTTCCTATGAAGATGCATTTTATCCGCTTTGGGTTCGAGCTTATCAACCTGAAACTTTTTCATATAAGCGTCGCAGCCCCAAACTTTTAAGAAACGACAACTTAGGTTTCTCTAAACCATAATTCATACGGTGTCATCTCATCGGAATTACGTGGTGCCCTATTTAAAGTGAATGTGGTTGTCTCTAATGCCTAACCCATGAACGATAGTGGTAATTCGATAAGAGACATCATGGTACGCACCATATCCAATAGGGTGCAACTATGATGTTCGGACACACCATCACATTATGGTGTTCCAGGCGGTATTAATTGCGAAACAATTTCCACAATGTCTTAATTGTGTGCCAAAACTCGTAACTCAGATACTCATCTCTATGATCTTATCATAGACATTTTATCCTCTTGTCACGATGATCTCCAACTTTACTCTGAAATTACTTGAACCATTCAATAATTCAGACTTGTGTTTCATCAAGTAAATATATTCAACATCTACTCGAATCATCTGTGAAGTAAGAACATAATGATATTCACTGCATGCCTCAGCACTCATTGGACTACACACATCAAAATGTGTTACTTCCAACAAGTTGCTATCTTGTTCCATCTTACTGAAACCGAGGCTTTTCAGTCATCTTGCCCATGTGGTATGATTTGCATATCTCAAGTGATTCAAAATCAAGTGAGTTCAAACGGTCCATTTGCATGGAGTTTCTTCATGCATATATACCAATAGACATGGTTCACATGTCTCAAACTTTTCAAAAATGAGTGAGTCCAAAGATCCATCAACATGGAGCTTCTTCATGCATTTTATACCGATATGACTTACGTGGCAGTGCCACAAATAGGTGGTACTATCATTACTATCTTTTGGCATGAACATGTGTATCACTACGATCGAGATTTCAATGAACCATTCATTTTAGGTGCAAGACCATTGAAGGTATTATTCAAATAAATAGAGTAACCATTATTCTCTTTAAATGAATAACCGTATTGCGATAGACATAATCCAATCATGTCTATGCTCAACGCAAACACCAAATCTCGATGGTAGAGGGAGCGTGCGATGCTTGATCATATCAACATTGGAAATACTTCCAACACATATCGTCAGCTCACCTTTAGCTAGTCTCCGTTTATGCTGTAGCTTTTATTTCGAGTTACTAACACTTAGCAACCGAACCGGTATCTTATACCCTGGTGCTACTAGGAGTACTAGTAAAGTACACATTAACATAATGTATATCCAATATACTTCTATCGACCTTGCCAGCCTTCTCATCTACCAAGTATGTAGGGTAATTCTGCTCTAGTGACTGTTCCCCTTATTACAGAAGCACTTAGTCTCGGGTTTGGGTTCAACCTTGGGTTTCTTCACTAGAGCAGCAGCTGATTTGCCGTTTCATGAAGTATCCCTTCTTACCCTTGCCCTTCTTGAAACTAGTGGTTTCACCAACCATCAACAATTGATGCTCCTTCTTGATTTCTACTTTCGCGGTGTCAAACATCGTGAATACCTCAAGGATCATCTTATTTATCCCTGATATGTTATAGTTCATCACGAAGCTCTAGCAGCTCGGTGGCAATGACTTTGGAGAAACATCACTATCTCATTTGGAAGATCAACTCCCACTCAATTCAGGTGATTGTTGCACTCAGACAATCTGAGCACAAGCTCAACGATTGAGATTTTCTCCCTTAGTTTGCAGGCTAAGAGAATCGTCGGAGGTCTTATACCTCTTGACGTGAGCACGAGCCTGAAATCCCAATTTCAGCCCTCGAAACATCTCATATGTTCCGCGATGTTTCGAAAACGTCTTTGGTGCCTCTACTTAAACCATTTAACTGAACTATCACGTAGTTATCAAAACGTGTATGTTCGATGTTCGAAACATCCACAAACGACGTTTGGGGTTCAGCACACTGAGCAGTGCATTAAGGACATAAGCTTTCTACTGTTCGCATAATCGCTACTATCAACTTTCAACTATATTTTCTCTAGGAACATATCTAAACAGTGGAACTAAAGCGCGAGCTTACGACATAATTTGCAAAAGGTCTTTTGACTATGTTCAGGATAACTAAGTTCATCTTATGAACTCCCACTTAGATAGACATCCCTCTGGTCATCTAAGTGATCACATGATCCGAGTCAACTAGGCCGTGTCCGATCATCACGTGAGACGGACTAGTCATCATCGGTGAACATCTTCATGTTGATCGTATCTACCATACGACTCATGCTCGACCTTTCGGTCTCCGTGTTCCGAGGCCATGTCTGCACATGCTAGGCTCGTCAAGTTAACCCTAAGTGTTTTCGCTGTGTAAAACTGTCTTACACCCGTTGTATGTGAACGTAAGAATCCATCACACCCGATCATCACGTGGTGCTTAGAAGCGACGAACTGTAGCAACGGTGCACAGTTAGGGGAGAACACTTCTTGAAATTTTGTAAGGGATCATCTTATTTACTACCGTCGTCCTAAGCAAACAAGATGCATAAACATGATAAACATCACATGCAATCAAATAGTGACATGATATGGCCAATATCATTTTGCTCCTTTTGATCTTCATCTTCGGGGCTCCATGATCATCATCGTCACCGGCACGACACCATCATCTCCATCATCATGATCTCCATCATCGTGTCTTCATGAAGTTGTCACGCCAATGACTACTTCTACTTCTATGACTAACGCGTTTAACAATAAAGTAAAGTAGTTTACATGGCGTTCTTCAATGACACGCAGGTCATACAATAAATAAAGACAACTCCTATGGCTCCTGCCGGTTGTCATACTCATCGACATGCAAGTCGTGAATCCTATTATAAGAACATGATCAATCTCATACATCACATATCATTCATCACATTCTTCTTGGCCATATCACATCACATAGCATACCCTGCAAAAACAAGTTAGACGTCCTCTAATTGTTGTTGCATGTTTTACGTGGCTGCTATGGGTTTCTAGCAAGAACGTTTCTTACCTACGCAAGACCACAACGTGATATGCCAATTGCTATTTACCCTTCATAAGGACCCTTTTCATCGAATCCGTTCCGACTAAAGTGGGAGAGACTGGCACCCGCTAGCCACCTTATGCACCAAGTGCATGTCAATCGGTGGAACCTGTCTCACGTAAGAGTACGTGTAAGGTCGGTCCGGGCCGCTTCATCCCACAATACCGTCGAACCAAGATTGGACTAGTAACGGTAAGCATATTGAACAACATCAACGCCCACAACTACTTTGTGTTCTACTCGTGCAAAGAATCTACGCAATAGACCTAGCTCATGATGCCACTGAAGGGGAACGTAGCGGAAATTCAAAATTTTCCTACGTGTCACCAAGATCTATCTATGGAGAGACCAGCAACGAGTAGAAAGAGAGTGCATCTACATACCCTTGTAGATCGCTAAGCGGAAGCGTTCAAGTGAACGGGGTTGATGGAGTCGTACTCGTCGTGATTCAAATCACCGATGATCCTAGTGCCGAACGGACGGCACCTCCGCGTTCAACACACGTACAGCCCGGTGACGTCTCCCACGCCTTGATCCAGCAAGGAGAGAGGGAGAGGTTGAGGAAGACTCCATCCAACAGCAGCACAACGGCGTGGTGGTGGTGGAGGAGCGTGGCAATCCAGCAGGGCTTCGCCAAGCACCACGGGAGAAGAGGAGTACTTGGGAGAGGGGGAGGGCTGCGCCAGAACTTCGTGTATAGCTCCCATGTGCCTCCCCACTATATATAGGGGTGGAGGGGCTGGTTTCTTGCCCTCCAAGTCCATTGGGGCGTTGGCCAAGGTGAGAGGAAAGAAATCTCATTATTTCCTTCCCCACCGATTGTTATCCCCCTTTTTTAGGGATCTTGATCTTATCCCTTCGGGATATGATCTTATTCCTTCTAAGGGGGGATCTTGGTGCGCCTTGACTAGTGGTGTGGGGCCTTGTCCCCACTACCCACGTCCATGTGGGTCCCCCCATGCAGGTGGGCCCCACTCCGGAACCTTCTAGAACCTTCCCGGTACAATACCGAAAAATCCCGAACATTTTCCGGTGGCCAAAATAGGACTTCCCATATATAAATCTTTACCTCCGGACCATTCCGGAACTCCTCGTGATGTCCGGGATCTCATCTGGGACTCCGAACAACATTCGGGAACCACATACAAACTTCCTTTATAACCCTAGCATCATCGAACCTTAAGTGTGTAGACCCTACGGGTTCGGGAGACATGTAGACATGACCGAGACATTCTCCGGTCAATAACCAACAGCGGGATCTGGATACCCATGATGGCTCCCACATGTTCCACGATGATCTCATCGGATGAACCACGATGTCAAGGACTTAATCAATCCCGTATTCAATTCCCTTTGTCTATCGGTATGTTACTTGCCCGAGGTTCGATCGTCGGTATCCAATACCTTGTTCAATCTCGTTACCGGCAAGTCACTTTACTCGTTCCGTAACACATCATCCCGTGATCAACTCCTTGGTCACATTGCGCATATGATGATGTCCTATCGAGTGGGCCCAGAGATACCTCTCCGTTTACACGGAGTGACAAATCCCAGTCTCGATCCGCATAAAACAATAGATACTTTCGGAGATACCTGTAGTGCACCTTTATAGTCACCCAGTTACGTTGTGACGTTTGATACACCCAAAGCACTCCTACGGTATCCAGGAGTTACACACTCTCATGGTCGAAGGAAGAGATACTTGACATTGGCAAAGCTCTAGCAAATGAACTACACGATCTTTTGTGCTAGTCTTAGGATTGGGTCTTGTCCATCACATCATTCTCCTAATGATGTGATCCCGTTATCAACGACATCCAATGTCCATAGCCAGGAAACCATGACTATCTGTTGATCAGAACGAGCTAGTCAACTAGAGGCTCACTAGGGACATATTGTGGTCTATGTATTCACACGTGTATTACGATTTCCGGATAATACAGTTATAGCATGAATAAAAGACAATTATCATGAACAAGGAAATATAATAATAATACTTTTATTATTGCCTCTAGGGCATATTTCCAACAGTACTCATCACTCCTCTCTGAGGGCATCGCCTTGGATGTTTGGTCCTCTTTTAGATGTTAGTGGACGTGTCCTCCTTCAATGTTGCTGACGGCTTGACGGGTGCGAGGCGTCGGGCCAATGTGGTGTGTTGATGTAGTTTGTAAGCTGGAGTGGTGACTCCGGGTCATGAAGCACGGTGTTGTCTCGGGTCACTTTGGGTGACCGAGTTCTCAGCTCATCTGAGACACGGCCGTGGGACTGGTGTGTTTGTGTGCTTCGTTTGTATCGGGTTTCGGCCAATTTTTCTATACTATCTAATACTGTACGAGTTTTGAATAGGAGATGGCCATCAATACTAAATGTCCTAAATCCAATGGCTGAAAGTAGAGGGATTCACAGTGAACAGTGCATGGTTATTGCATCCATCATGTTCTAGAATGAACCGCCTGATACTTCTCAAGAGATGTAGCCCAAACTGATTCCTCTTGGGCCAGACATGTTGTAGCTTGAGGTTGGCAACGAGTTGAACCCAAAAAAGTGGTTTCGAGGTAGAAACATAAAATAAAGTTAAAGGACACCGATATCCACCACACGTGTGGCATCTAGGGGGTATGTGTCGCACGCCCCGTGTGGGATCGACACAGGCCCGCCCGCACGAGGACGTCTGAGCGCACCCAGTCACAGCCCGCATGTCCGGTGTGCGACGCGATCGCCCACACGTCCGGGTGAGCGACCCCGCGGCCCGCATGACCTCGCTCGGCCGTCGTCCCTCTCGACATGGGAGCCACAGTAGCCACCATCTGTCCCCGCAGTTGCCATGGTCAGGACCCTCTTTCATGTTTGTTTAACTGCAGTTGCCATGTTGCTGAACTACAGTTGCCATGTCTGACAACTACAATTGCCATGGTTGCTCAACTGCAGTTGCCATCTCAGGTCAAGTGCCAGATGCCATTTTTGGACGACTACAGTTGTTGCCATGTATGGTCATGTCTACTACAGTTGCCATAATTTAAAAACTTTAGGAGTTGCCACCTAATAACACTAGGCAGTTGTTATGTAGCACTACAAAAAAGACATGGCAAAATAACATGTTCGGGGTAAAGAGGGAGTTGCCATCTGCTTACAAGCACACTAGGGCAGTTGCCATGTACCTTGCAAAACGCATGGCAACTGACAATTTTGGGTGTGGGAGAGGAGACGGACGTGTAGGCGATGGTGGTATCTTTAGGAGTTGTCACCTACTAACACTAGGCAGTTGCCATGTAACACTATAAAAAGACATATCAAAATAACATGTTCGGGTAAAAAGAGAGTTGCCATTTGCTTAGAAACACATGGCAACTGACAGCTTTGGGTGTCGGAGATGACAGGCGTGTGGGCGAATTGATAAACGCCCACACACCAGCCCCTCTACGTGCGTGAAAACTGGCGTGTGGGCGGACTGCTACACGTTCACACACCAGCCCCTCCACGTGGTTGAAACGAACACGTGAGCGACCGGATGAATGCCCACACACCAGCCCAGTCCTACGTGGCATAAAAAATCTGGCAAAACATGCCAAGATTCGTGCAAACACAAAGGGACGTTGATCCATGCATGTGGGCGAAATGCAAACGCCCACACGTGTGGGCGTTAGTATTTCCATTTTTAAATTCATTTCTTTATTAACATTTTTAAGAGATTCCTTATTAAAAAATTGTGGGGATTGCATATATTAATTCGGACTTCTTTATAATATAATTTATTTCAGCATCTATAAATCATGATTTTTTTGTGCTTCGAATCAATCAGCAAGTCTATGTTTTTTCCTACCAAAAATCACCCATAAAGTTAAAACGTGCATTGCACGTGCATACATACTAGTATTATTAACTGATCGGTTATCTTCTAAATAAAAAGGACCGAGCTAAGCTACTACCGCTTGCCTATACAAAAGAAAAAGAAATCACATGGGTTGGTGTGTGTAGCAACTCGATCTGTGCACAGGAAGTGTACTATGGATTCGGTAGGTCGGCATATATTGTGTTTGTGTTGTTCCACTCGATCGGAGCAGATCACGCCTTCCAAAATGGACAGTCTTCTATGTGCACGGCGCGTTGCTTGCTTGCGCCGCGACGGACGATTCTACTCTTCATCGCGACGAAAATATGAACCGATCAGTCGCTCCCGCGTGCGTGCGTGCGTGCATGCTTGTGGCCATTGCTTAACGTGATTAAACCGGTCAGTCGAGCTAAGCTAGCAGGCAAGATTCGATCACGATCGTCCTGTCCACACTCGATAGCACAGACCAGTTACACGCTTTTAGCCGTTTTTTGTACCGTGAAGCCATGCATTCCAACGCTCTACGCTTTAACTGAACACGAATTGGTTGCACCGTCGATCGTCACCGGCCGGCCGCCGACATATATGCAAGTGAAATATACGATGGCGAGGACGGCCTCTAGCTAGCTAGCTTTCGTGTTGTGAAATCTTCACTGTCACTCAAGAGCAGCAGCAGCAGCAGCACAGAGAGAGAGAGAGAGAGAGAGAGAGAGAGAGAGAGAGAGAGAGAAAGAGAGAGAGAGAGAGAGAGAGAGAGAGAGAGAGAGAGAGAGAGAGAGAGAGAGAGAGAGAGAGAGCGTTCGTTGCTTCCGGTTTGTGTTGCTACTCTTCACCGTTACTCTTTCTATCCTGTGAATGTGATACGACTCAACTGTGTCTGTCTGTACCCATCTCGATCGAGACATCGATCGACGGCCGCCGCCAAAAATCCCCTTTAAATACCGCAGCCGCCGGAAAGAGCTGCATTAATCTCATCACCCATACTCAGAGTGCAGACCACAACAGAAAGAGCTGTGCTTGTTTCACTATTCACAACTCCCGGTCAATCGGCTCCCGCTTCCACTCGTGTAAGATGGCAGGCACTCAGGTATGTACCCTACTTGCTAGTGGCACACATACGGTGAGTTCATGCGTGTACCTCATTCACTTGCATGGTGCACATGTGTGCCGCTTTTTTCAGGACGTGAACCTGGACGGCAGCGTCACCGGCTGCACACCGTTCGGCTCGCGCACGACGACGCTGTCCCTGCACAATGAGGAGGAGGCGGCCATCACCGCGGGGAATGGCGATGGCAACAACCCCAGCGGCCGGTACATTCTCGTGGCGGGGCGCGCCGATGAGAAGGACGGCCTGCGCCAGGTGATCACGCGCGGCTTCTTGAAGCCTGGGGTCACGTACCGCGTGGCAGGCTGGATCAGCCTGGGCGCAGGCGCGGCGAGGGGGACGAGCCACGCGGTGTGCGTCACTATGGACGACGATGAGATTGAGAGCCTGCAGGTGGAGTGCGGCGCGGTCTGCGCCGTGGTCGGCGCTTGGACGGAGATCATGGGCGCCTTCCGGCTCAGGACGGAGCCGCGCAGCGCCGCCGTTTGCGTCCACGGCGCCCCCGCTGGGGTTGACATCAAGGTCATGGATCTCCGCGTGTACCAGACAGACCGCGAGGCGCGCTTCAGGCAACTCGAGGAGAAGACTGACAAGGTGAGAGAGCATGCACGACGTAACCACCTGCATGCATACTGTCTGTGGCACGCAGTAACGTAATGATGCGAACTCCATTGATGCAGGCGCGCAAGAGGGACGTGGTCCTCAAGCTGGGCGCGGCGACGGGAGCGGCGTCCGTGCGCGTCGTGCAGATGGACAACAGTTTCCCTTTCGGGACATGCATCAACACGACGGTGATCCAGAACCCGGCCTTCCTCGACTTCTTCACCAACCACTTCGACTGGGCTGTCTTCGAGAATGAGCTCAAGTGGTACCACACCGAGGCGCAACAGGGCCAGCTCAACTACGCCGACGCCGACGCGCTCCTCGCGCTCTGCGACCAGCTGGGCAAGCGCGTCCGCGGCCACTGCGTCTTCTGGTCCGTGGACGGCGACGTCCAGCAGTGGGTCAAGAACCTTGACAAGGACCAGCTGAAGTCCGCCGTCCAGAGCCGCCTCGAAGGCCTGGTCTCCCGCTACGCCGCCAAGTTCCCGCACTACGACGTCAACAACGAGATGCTGCACGGCCAATTCTTCCGGGACCGCCTCGGCGACGAGGACGTCCCGGCGTTCATGTTCAAGGAGGTGGCGCGGCTGGACCCGGAGCCCGCGCTCTTCGTCAACGACTTCAACGTGGAGTGCGGCAACGACCCCGACGCGACGCCGGAGAAATACGCCGAGCAGGTCGCCTGGCTGCAGAGCTGCGGCGCGGTGGTGCGCGGCATCGGGCTGCAGGGCCACGTGAGCAACCCGGTCGGGGAGGTCGTCTGCGCCGCGCTCGACAGGCTCGCCACCACCGGCGTGCCCATCTGGTTCACGGAGCTGGACGTGTCCGAGCCGGATGTTGGCCTCCGCGCCAAGGACCTGGAGGTGGTGCTCCGGGAGGCATACGCGCACCCAGCGGTGGAGGGTGTGGTGCTCTGGGGGTTCATGCAGGGAAGCATGTGGCGGCAGGACGCCTGGCTCGTCGACGCCGACGGCACCGTCAACGAAGCTGGCCAGATGTTCCTGAACCTCCAGAGGGAATGGAAGACGGACGCGCGCGGGAATGCCGACGGCGACGGGAATTTCAAGTTCCGAGGCTTCCACGGCAGATACTTCGTCGAGGTCACAACGGCGACGGGGTGTCGGATGCTCAAGACGTTCACGGTGGAGAAAGGGGACAACACGCCTCTCCTGGTGAATTTGGGCGATGCCTGAGTGCCTCACGGTGGATCTATCTACACTTATACTAGTATAGAATTGATACTTACCAATCTGATTACATGTATGTACATGGGTCATACGCTGATGTGATTGACACGTTAAGGAATAATAAGCTGCTCTATCCTCTATGACACTACTCTTCCTAATTTTTTTTTTTGACGAAAAACAGCCTTAGTGCTGATTTCATTGCAATAAGAGAAAGGCCAAGACGGCCCGGTTACAGGTTCAGCACTTTCCCTAATTTTAAAGGGCTCATAATCAATTGAGGTCTCCAATTGAAATTGGGTCACCCGATTTTGTTGGGGACAACAATTTCTCGAAGCTCTCTCATTCGATTCTTTTATACGATACATTATGCTTTCTAATTTTTAAGGTCTCACAATTAATTGAAGTCTTTAATTCAAAAAGAGTCACTCAATTTTGACTGGGTCAACAATTTTTCAAGGAGGTCTCCCATTTAATTATTTTAATTCACTATTGTCCCTAGTTTTGAAGCTCTTCAATTCGATTATGGTATTCAATTCGATTATGGATTTTGATCGGGCCAATCATTTTTCAAATCAATTAGCAGCGACCGGCCTATAAAAACTTATGACACTGTAGCATCAATATAGTACATGCAACTACCGACGAAGAAATTTCCCCACATAAATACGAGTTTCTTCGCGGATAACACAAAATCACATCGAGAAAGGCCCTCCAAATAATTGAATTATAAAAAAACAAAACACACTCCATCATATTCCCGCCCTACCAAACTAAATATTCCGTCAATTCCAAAATATAAGCGGTATTAGTTTGAAAGTCAAATTCCTTTACTTTGACCAAGTGCAGAACAAAAAATGACAACATCCACAAGATTGAACAGAAAATATGGAAATTAATTTCATGATGAATCTAATTATACCGATTTGGTATTATGGATTTTGATATATTTATCTACAAATTTGATCAAACTTAAAAAGGTTTGACTTTTTAAAAATGTAATACACCTTACACTTTGAAAGAGTGAGTAATGTTTTTAGGAAATCCAGCAATATCAACGGAGCAGCAAAGCACGCCCAACCCTTCTAGTCAATACCAAAGACGAATTCAACTTTTCTTTCCCCTTCAAGGCGACTAGGAAATCTTTCTCCCCTCGATCTCTACTGGTGATCCTGTGGATTCGCCTTCCCTCTGCCTACCGCTCTGGCGGCCGGTGGCAGGGAGGGGATTTCTAGTGCCTCGGCTCCAGCTAGTAGACATGTAGAGTTTTGGTTCTCACAGGGGCGCCGATTGGACGGATGGCGGTGCTTCTTCTTCGAGTCAATCTTCTGGGTTCCGATTCTCCTCAAGTTTGTCCGTTGGGACGGGTTAGACAGAGCGTTGGAGTAGATTCCTGCCAGCTCTTCGGGGCGGCGATGCTAGAGTTGCTCGTGCGTCCGCAACGACAATATTTAGTGTCAGGTTCTTCAGATTGATTTAAGGATTCAAAGGCGACGACTGCGGCCTCAGGATGCTGATCCTTAGGGACACATGCATGAAGATTTTTCGGCTGTCATCGACACGGTCAGACCGGCTCCGGTATGTGAGCGGCCACAACGGCGCGTCGGCGGCTCGTTCCGGTGACGACAATGATCGTTTGGTGGTCCATAGACGTCGATGTAATTTCATTATGTTTTAATATTTTGTACTTCTGGTGAATCTTTATAATAGATCTGATCCTTTTCATAAAAAAAGTGCTCTATAAATACTGTAAGAAAAAAGGCGCTCTATAATTTCCTCATTTCTAAGGTAGCGGGTGTTGCAAGACAAGTGGTTGGGGGAATGCCATCCTCTCTGAACAATATCCATTTACACCACATTGCAAGCAACAAAAATGTTTTGCGAACGATCGTTGTGTCATTCCAACGCTGCGCTCTTGAATTAGTTACATGGTCGTCACTGCTGCAAGTGAGGCGGCTGCAACCAAGTTGGCACGCCTTTCGTTTCGCCGTCGAGGAATAAATGTCAGGTACTTTAGATTCTTGCCTTGATGCCATGGGAGGAAGTAAAGAAAATAACAGAAACAAAATATATTTTATGCATATAAGAGACACTGATGGCCGGTTGAATCGCTGAGGAGATCATCTCTTTGCATTAACTTTGTGCCGTGAGGACACTGGAGCCAGCGTGGAGTTTGATTTCGCACTTAGCACGCTGGGGAGCAGGTTTGTACCGGCCCTAAGGGTATCTCCAGCCGCGCCCCCAGGAAGGCCTCCCCAGGCGATTTTTTCGCGCCGGTGCCAAAAAAACGGCCCAGTCGCACTCTCAGGAGCCCGATTTTCGCCGGCTTGGGCCGAAAACAGCGCCGGCGGATCCAGCCCGAACCCGGCGCGCTGGGGGGCGCACGGGGGCGCCGAGGCGAACTGTTTTGGCGCGAAAAAGACGCGGGCCAGCCGCGTCAGCGACTCGGCGCCTCGTCTTCCCCCAACGGCCTCGGTTCCCGCGGGGAATCAATGGCAAGGCTGCCGCCGGCCAGCCTTGCCATTGATTCCTCACGGGCGGCGCTTCACGGGACGGCGCGTCGACGCCTCCCCTCCCTCGCACGCGTACACACGGGCGCGGGCCGGCTATAAAAGCCGGCGGCCTCCACTCGCCTGTGCCCACACCAGCCCCCCCTCGCCGACGTCCAGCCCCTCCCTCTCCCTGCCTCTCCCGAGCGCCGCCGCCCAGCCCCTCCCTCTACCTCTCCCGAGCCCGCCCAGCCCCGCCGTTGCCATGGCAGAACGCTTCCCCGGAGACGAGGCGGCGGCCAACGGCTTCGGCCGCCGTTCGCTCCGCGAACAGGTGTCCTGGCTCCTGTTCCAGGCGAACATCCCGGCGCCGCCGGACATGCGCGCCGGGCCAACGGGGTGGAGGCTCAGCGCCGGGGGAGTGCCCATTCCCCCGTTGCCCGACGCCGTGGCGAAGCCGAGGTACTTCGCCGAGGAGGTCGACATCGTGCGCGCGTCCCTCACCGACGCCCACCGCTCCCTCCCCCAGTACGCCGCCGACAACCACGCGGCCTGGGCGGCGTATTTCCAGCGCCGCCAGCAGGAGCGCTTGGCGTCCACCAACGGCGCTCCGGTGGTCGGCGGCCGGCAGAACAGCGAGGGGCGCCACCTCTGGTGGGGCGTCCCCGGCCGCACACTCGAGGGCGTGCTCACGTACCTCGAGGGCGGCAACGACCCGCCGTTGGCGTACCCCCCGGCGAGGGTGGCCGCCCCGGCGCAGCACCGACGCGTCGGGCCATGGGCGCCGAGAAGGTTCGGCGCTTCTTCTTCTTCCTCCTCATCGCGCTCTTCTTCCCATTCCTCCGGCTCTCCGGCGCTGCTCGGCGTCAAGGCCGAGCCCGCGGCGGAGATGCCGCTCGACCGGCGCACTCGCAGCGCCGGCATCGTCATCAACGGGGGCGGCCGGCGCGCCTCGTCCTCGTCGGCTCCTCCGCGCTTCGTCAAGCCAAAGATGGAGCCGGGGCTGGCGCCGGTGAAGACGGAGCCGGGGCTGGCGCCCGTGAAGACGGAGCCGGGGCTGGCGCCGGTGAACGCGGAGTTCGACGACGACGACGCGGCCCTCGAATGGGCGCGCCAGGACTCCATCGCGTTGGAGAAGGCGCGCCGGGAGAAGGAGAAGGAGCGCCAGTGCGCCGCTCTACGCCGCTTCGAGGAGCGCCGACGCGGCCGCGAGGAAGGCGGGGTCGTCGTCTTATGCGACAGCGACAACGACGACGACGCGCCGCCGCCTGTTCGCCAAGGCGACGCCGGGTAGGGGTCCAGCAGGGGCACCCGCGTCAAGGAGGAGAAGGCCGCCGACGACGATGACGGCGACGACGATGGCGGCGACGACTTCAGCCACTTTCTTTTACTTTAGATTAGGTTAATGTAATGTTTGGAGGAATTTCGCCGAAACTTGCCATGGGGTGCCGAAATATAACTAGTTTTTATCATAACTTCGCCGAACGATTTTTTTTAAATACGCGCCTGGGGGCGGCCCTGGGGGCCGATGGCTGGGGACCGACTCGCCCCCAGGACCATTTTTTGCGCCGGCTCACCCCCAGGCGGCGCTTTTAGACGCCCCTGGGGGGCCAACGGCTGGAGATGCCCTAACAATGCTGCAGTGCGCCTAGCACAAGCGTGCGGGTGAAAAATAAAATCACATACAACATATCAAAAGACTATGAATCAAGTTCAGCATAAATCGATGAAGCCACCGCTTGAACGACGTCTTCTCCCGAGAGGGGAGCAGCGGTTTCGCGCTTCCTCGCCATGGCCGCCAGCTTGTCGTGCTCTTCGACCTCCTTCCGAAGCGGCTCATGCAAGGCCTCCACTTCAGCATGCCGCCGCTCTAGTTTTGGAGGGTCACCTTTGACAAGAGCGAGCTGCTCGGACACATCGGAATAGACGACCCTTAACCTTTTCAGGAACGGGCACACCTTCCACTCAAAAAAAAAAAAAAAAAAGGAACGGGCACACCTTTTCTGCAAAGCTCGCATCCTTCGCTTCATACTCGTCTGGGTTCTCCGTCCAAGCCAAGCGATGAGCTATGGCCTTCAGAAGGGAATCCAACTTAAACAAGTCAATCGGGGTACACTGCATCATAGAATATCACCCATGACGCCGTGGTCATCTCTATCACCTTTAGAACATTGGCCCTGAGAAAATGCTTCTTTCTGATGTGATACTGAATGGCTTTTAAGTCCACACACATGATGCTTGTGTTCCTGTCAGACACAGGGTCCGAGACCGGAAGATGAAAGCGGTGCTTCTTGCCCGGCTTATCATCAGTAGTCGGTGGGATCATGTCCATGGGAAGTCATGGCCCATGAGATACCAGCACCTCGAAGTACATTTCGGCGATGATGTCGAGCTCCTAAGGCCGATGAATTTTGTTGTGGGTTGGCGTTGGATATGCCCTAACAGGACTTTGGCTACATTTATTTCTAAAAAATTCTTGGTGATGGATCATGCTAATCTTTTGATGACGTCTAGCTCGAAAGGTCTGCCAAGGGACGGGGCTCCTCTAACGTACTGCAGCGCGCAGTTGGGCCACTGACATGTGGGCCTGAAAGCAAGTTGGCCCACCTGTCAGTGACCCAACTGCGCCCTGCAGTATGTCAGGGGAGCTGAGTCCTCTGCCAAGATCATGGTAGCTTTGGTGGGTTGTCGGGGGAAACAGGCTTCGTCTGCTTATCAAGACGACGCAAGAAGGCCTCCACCTCCTCTTTGCGTTGTGCCAGGGTATTGATCCTTTCGGTCGAGTGAGCCACTACATGGTCATAGGCTTCAAGTGCTTGAACGACGTCTTCTCCCGAGCGGCGAGCAACATTATCACGCTTCCTCTCCATGGCCGCTTGCTTGTCATGCTCCTCGGCCTCCTTCTGAAGCCGCTCCTGTGAGGCCTCCCCTTCATCACACCACTTCTCTAGTTTTGGGCGGTCACCTTTAAACGCGAGCTGCCCAGGCACCTGGAATAGGCAGCCCCTAACCTTTCCAGGGCGCACCTCCTTTTCTGCGAAGGTTACATCCTTCTCTTCATAGTTGTCCTGGTTCTTCGTCCCTACCAAGCGATGAGCCATGGCCTTCAGAATGGAATCCAGCTTCATCAAGTCATTGGGGCACGTTGCATTATATATTGTCATCCATAATGTCGTGGCCATCTCTGTCGCCTTCAAAACACTGGCCCTCAAAAAATGCTTCTTTCTCACGTGATGTTGGATGGCCTTTAAGTCCGTACATACGATACCTGTGTTCTTCTCAGACTCAAGGTTTGAGACTGGAAGATGAAAATAGTGCTTCTCGTCTGGCTTATCATCAACAGTCGACAAGTTTATGTCTAGGGGAAGTTGTGACCCATGAGATACTGACACCTCAAAGTACTTCTCGGCCATGATGTGGAGCTCCTTAGCCCGCTCAACGAAGTTTGTTGCATCAACTTTCACTCCACGCACTTCATCAAAAACATGTATAAAAAATAGATACGATAATTACCTCCATCTTGGATGTAATCATCACATCAATTTTTAAAATACATGTTCTTTTTCAAGATGGAGCGTTGTTATTAATGCCTCAGTGTTTTTAGATGAAGCACCTGGAGTGAAAGATGTCGCAGGGACTTCGTCGAGTGGTCTAAGGAGATCCACATCACCGCCGAAAAGTGCTTCAAGGCGTTGTCATCTCATGGGCCAACACTTCCACTTGACATGATCTCACCAACTATTGATGACAAGCCGGGCGAGAAGCCCTGCTTTCATCTTCTATTTTCGGACCTTGTGCTTGACAGGAAGACGGGGATCACGCATGGACTTAAACACGCTCCAACATCACCACAGAAAGAAGCCTTTTTACAGTACCATGTTCTGTATGTCCTCAAGGCGATGGCGATAGAGGTAGCCATGCAGTGTACCCCGACAACTTATTGAAGTTAGATTCCATTCTGAAGGTCATGACTATCGCTGTTTGACAGGGGCGAAGAACCCGTACGCGTCTGAAGAAAAAGACGTGACATTTGCAGAAAAGGAGGCACGCCCGTTCTTGAAAAGGTTACGCGAGGATCCCAGCATGCATGGCTGGGATCTGAATCTTGCACTTGGGAGTTGGAGTTGCTCTTTTCTTGAGCGCCTAGCTAGCTTCTTGGGAGCAGTAGGGTTGCTGCGCCCCATAGGAAGCTTTTAAATCTGAGTTAAGAAAAAAAATACATCATGAATTAACTTGCTACAATTCGATCGATCTATGCTTGAGAGAAAACATCAATGCATGGACGAGAGTGCTACGTAGTGGAACCGATGATTTCTATTCCGGCCATGCGTACCTTCGTTGACTAGACGGCTGCTCCCGGGGTATGGCGATCGACGATGTGAAGAAGATCACACGGGGCTGCTGCTTTTATAGGCCCTTCGGGAGAATTCTGTTTTTCTTTTTTCAGGAAGAGATAAAATCGACAGGCTGGCAAACTGTCGGCATACGGCGAGATTAAAGAGGATTGCTGTTTTAAAACGATATATATATCACCTAAATCTTATCGGCCAAGTAGCCTTTGTGCGTACGGCACATGGATTCTTTCATCTTGTTACCGCAGCATGGTAAAAAGAAAACGAGACCAACCCGGGCTAGACTAGCATGTTGGCATTTTTTATAGAAAAAAACTCTGTTAGCACCAAGGGCTCGAGCCGACTTAAACACTGGTGGGCTGGCTGTGAACTCCTGCGCCTTACCAACTGAGCTTTGTTACTGCAACACAATTATTCCTTGAACCCCGATAAGGAGCGAACGTCAGATTTCTACCTGACCTGACGAATCGTTCCCGGCAGGGGGGACGACCGGACGATTTCCTTTTGTATGCCAAGCATGAATACTTCCAGAAACTTATCGCTAAGGGCTTGTTCGGTTGCAACAAAATCGGAGGAATTGAAGTGGATTGGGGTGGAATAAATCTCATACAAGTCAAAATCTCACTAAATCCCCTCCAAACCTCTCCAATCCCCTCCGGGAGAGGTTTAACCGAACAAGGCCTAATGAGGAACACAACAAAAAGCCCAAACAAAAACGCCAGCATGGGGTCCGTTGCACGAGCGACAAAAGAAAAACAGGCCCATTTAGATACTAAAACACAAAAAAATGCAGAAAACCCAGCTAAAAACTGAGAGAAACTTTACAAATAAAAATGCCACAAAAATCTAGAAATTCATAGAAAAAATAGCTGACAAAAAATATATAAATTGCCATGGTCCAACAAAAAAAATTAAACTTATTGTGTTAGAAAAAATAAATCTGCTATGGTTTTAATTAAATTTTGAAATTGGTCAAAAAATAAATTTCTGTGGTCACAACAATTTGCCATTGTCCATATAATAAAAATGTCATGCGACACAACGATAATTTAGACTAAAAAGGCTTGTCCGTGGCCAAGGCTATGTTTTGGGAGAGAATTGCGGATTACTATAGCAACTCCGTGGACATCATTGGGGCATAATTCACGACCAATGCAACCGATGGTCCGGTTGCATCAATCAATCGAATCTACACCACCGAGCGGTGTGCAAGTGGCGGAGTATCGCCCCTACATCCAGGAACTTTTCAAGCATAGCAACCCCAAGTTCAGCCACAAGCCCGTCACGTTGCACCATTGCTACAAAGAACTATGCAAAAACGAGATGTGGATCGAAAGAGTTGTGGAGACTACTTCAAATAGATCAAGATTGAGCATATCCATTGGGGAGGACAACAAGGTGGATGAAGAGGCCAACAATAGACTGGATGAGCTCAAGATGTTGGAGGATGAGAAATGGAAGGCCAAGTTAGGGGCCGAAGAGAGAAAGTTGAAGGTGGAGGAGCATAGACTTGCACTTGAGGAGGAGAGGATTCGTGATGCCAGGAAAGTCGAAGATGGTGCTATCATGTTCATGAATCCAACCACAATGAATGGAACATCAAGAAAGTATTGGGAGCTCACTCGTGGAGAGGTCTTGACCCAAGTGTAAGGCTCTCTTCGGAATGTGGCCGTGATGGTGTTGCGGCCGAGAGGATGGTGGTGGCGGTGGTGGTGGTGGCGTCCAAGAAGATGGTGGTGATGGTGGCCTATACACTATCACTACGATTGTCTCAAAAATGAAAAATCTATACACTATGAAGCATTGAAAAGGGCCTTGTATTGTGATGTACGATAGGTAACATCTGTCTGTATAAATAATCTTCTCTTCCACATGAAGACAATACAAAATACCGGTAACATGGCTTTCACTTGAGATTAATCATATCCGCAAACAGAAAAAACATACTTCACACATACCTCGAGACAGATCCTAAAAATAACACACCTCGAGATAAAAAAAAAGTTAATTTCTAATTCAATTAGTTCATGCACGGAGAAAGTAAAACTAGCCTCTTTAAGTAATCTTTAACCGTAACAAATAATTTACATGATCCGTTCAGCTTTGCACGGAAGTGGTGTCGCGTCATATATACAGTACCATTTCGTTTAGGTCTTGAGCAGGGCTGCTGCATCATCAGTATGGTACTCGCACATGTTGCTGGAGCTCCGCTTGCAGTAAATGCCGGCGACGGAAACTTTTTCGGTCTGTTTGTCGGATTGTAGGTCGATCCTGTAGAGCATGCGATGGTGGAAAAGCAGGCTGCCGCTCTCCCCTGACTCTGAGAAGCACTCCAGCGCCACCCTGTCTCCCTTCTCCCGCACCGGCAGCGGGCCCTCTCGCTCCAACGTGATGTTCCACAAGTCGAAGCACTTGTGGCGCGTCCACCTCGCCGGCTTCTCTGCCTGATCGTCGTCCAGCGTCCATAGAGATATGGTGACATTTGCCACCGCGGCCAGGGTCAGTCGCCGCGTCCCGTTCACCGTTGTCGATGCCAGGAGGATGTCCTCGGTGTTGAAGTTGTCGCCGCGTCCTCGTGTTTTTGGAACTTTGTCCGGGAACTTTATCGGCGCCGGCTGCCGCTGTCCATCGAGAGGGAGCGCGAGGACGTGGTAGCCGAGGGACTTCGACTCGGACTTGCAGAGCCAGTACGCGACCCCGTCGAGGACGAGCGGCGAAGGCCGGACGAACCTGCTCGGCGCGCCCAGGGGCAGGTTGGCGTACGTGGCCACGACGCCATCCCACTTGCCCTTGGCCGACGAGAAGGTCTGGACCTGGAGCATCCCGGCGTCCGCCAGTTCAAGGTTCACGATCTGCAGGGTGAAGCCCGTCCCGTGAGCTAGCAGCACGAAGGACTCATCCCAGATGGACGGGCGCGGCAGCGAGACGTGTTGCCCGGTGACAGGGTTGCACACGACGAGGTCTGAGGGCGGCGGCGAGAGACCAGGCAAGACGACTGCGGCCGGCGATGGACGGCGGCGGAGGGCGACGAAGCCGCCGTGCGACGCCACGGGCTCGTAGCCCTCGAGTTCACTTTCACGATCCTTAAGGAACGTGCATGCGGCTTCGAAGGCGACGCCCGTGCGCGTATTGGCGTGCGCCTGTGTCTTCAGAAGATCAACACCGCCGCTGGAGAATCCGTAAAGAACGCCGAGGATGTGTTTGGGAGAGACGCCCGATTCTTGTGCCACCATGGCGACCACGTCCGTTCTTCTCTCTCGCGTTGTTCGCGGGGTGTTCTTCCCTCGAGTTCGCGCGTTTTTTGGCTCGATCACAACTAACAGGTCGATCACAATGTATGCCCTAATCGCAGGAGTTGTATATATATACTCCCAGTGATCGGTAATCCAACTCGGTCAGCCGGCTTTCCGAATCCAACTGGCATGGACGACCCGCAGGCCGAAATATTGAGGGGCCGTGTTCAAGTGTACCTATCAGCCCAATTATAATTACGATACGTAGCCCAACCAACATCAACAGCCACGGCCCAGCATTTCTCAAAAAAAAAAGCTACGGCCCAGCAGGCAATACGTACCTAGTAGCTTCCAAAATGACTGCTTGGAGTTTCTAAAAAAAAGATGACAGCTTGGATCCGGTGCCTGAAACAAGAAAAGAAAAAAAATGACTGCTTGGATCCAGAGGAACCTGCCAGAAAGACGCGACTTACTTTCCAAGATTTTCTTCTATTTTGTTTTTTGTTTTTATCATATCATCTCTTGGCACCTAGCCCTTGGATTCTTCTCCTCCCCGTGCCAACCGTCTTCGACTCTCTCTCTACTACTTGCAGCCATCCATTAACAAGCGCCAAGCCAACGGCGTAAAGCTAGGAAAAACGGCCGGGGCAAGAAGAGCCCTGGACTCTTTTGACTCCCAAGCATTCATGGCCGCCCATTCATGCATTCAATTTTTTTGACGCTGATATCTACCACACGTGTGACATAATAAGCATTCGTCCATACATCGTGTGTGGCATGAGCGGGGGACAGCTCACACGGGCTGTGTGTGGGCGAATAATAGAATTGCCCACATGTATGAACGCAGGTACTTCGTGTCACACGCCCAACAAATACTACTCATCCCGCTCCGCGCGTGTGGCATGAAGCAAATATGCTCACACATCCTGACGCAACTACAATAGATACCCGCGAGATGGCGATTTAGTTGCCATCCGGAATGGCAGATGTAATTATCCGGGATGGCAAATATGGTTGTAAAAGCATGTCAACTCTCTGTTCTGGTTAACTATCGTTGCCATGTCTAATTTATGGTAGTTGCCGCGTGTAATCAAACCATAATTGTCGTGTGTGATTAACTACTTGCCACATATGATCAAACAATAGTTGCCATGTGTGTTTACCTAGTTGCCACGTGTGGTTAATCACAGTTGCCATGTATGTTTACCTGATTACCACGTACACGCAACTGCAGTTGCCGTCTAGCAAACGAATCATAGTTGCCATGTGTGTTTACCTAGTTGCCATGTACGCGCAACTGCAGTTGTCATCCAACAATGTACGACTGTCCTGTGGGCGAAAAGCAGTTCGCACACACGCGCGTGGACTAGGTGGTGGCTGTGTGGGCAGAAACTAGTTCGCCCACACAGCGCAACTGGCAACCGCGTGCTGTGGGGCGTATGGGCGACCTCTCCAACGCCCCACACACCGGCCTTGTCCTACGTGGCACGCGAAAACAGCCTCGGTGTGTCAAGATTCGTGCAAACTTAACTGGACGGTGATCCAGGCATGTGGGCGAGTTACTATGTTGCCATACGTGTGTGAACGTTAGTGTTTTCGAATTTTTTTCTATACATGTAGCGCATGGATCAATATGTTGGTTTGGATATAAAGTATTCGAGTATATCCAGATATTATGGTGATAGGGAAACCATGAAATTGTAAAATCTAAAGTTAAGAGAGGAGTCGGTATCCTCTCCCCCTCCCCCCCGCTGCAAAAAAAGAGAGGAGTCTGTACTGTGTTCGTTTTGTCTCCCGGATTACATTAATCGCACGACTTTCTCACCGTCGATTTTTTCCCTAAGGCTGGTTGTAATGGAGAGTATTGTATACTAGTATCATGCGTATGATACTAGTGTATGATACTACATCCGTAATGCATGGTATCATATGTTGGTATCATATAGGATTACATTATTGCCATGCATGACACAAAGTATCACATCATTTAATATAATATAGTATTATGATATGATACTCAAGCATCTCTTTATTTATTTAATTCTATGCCAACTCATCAACATTGCTTAGTTGGCATGCATAATAGTACCTATGATACTCCCGTTACGACCAGCCTAACGATTCACCGCTCCGGTTTAACCGATTATTTTTGTCTTTTCGTCCTCATCTAAACAACCTTCAAAACCTACCTATGCCTCGTTCTCATCCCTCTTTTTCGCCTCCTTTGTCTACCACCGCCACACTCCTTCCTCGCCCTTGCCAATGACGACCACCTGTCGCACGACCCCGTCGTAGCTTTCCTCGGTGCACATCTTCTTGCTGCCATACCCCCGCCCTTGGTGCTTCTAGACCACCGTCATACACCTCTAACTCCCTTCCCACGGCCGCATCGACCATTTATGAGCTCAAGCACCTCATCATGGAGGCATCCCTCTAACTTCTCCTTACAAACCCCAACTTCACCAGGTTGCACAATAATGGGGTCGCCAAGGCTGCGACAAGGTGTAGTACCATGCCATTGCTGCAGTAGTCGCACAATGTCGGAATCAGAGGATTTCATCATCATCATGGACTCGAGTTTCATCGAAATGTATGTCATATGGGATGGGGGAGGTAGGTGGCAAGAGATGGGGAGGCAAAGAATGGTAGCTAGGGGAGATGGAGCGGTAGCGAGATTGGACGAGCTCGCCAGCGGAATACGTTGGCAAGATTTCCTTTTCGGGTCGGGTGGGGGGGGGGGCGTCCTTGTGTGTGTGCGTGCGTGAGTTGGGATTATTTCAGGCGTCGGTGGCGAACATGCATGGGTCAAAGCGTTTACTTTTTTGAGAGAGAAGAAAAAAAGGGAAGGGAGGGGGAGGGGTGGAAACCCTAGAAGCGAGGCTGGGAGGATAAGGTTGTCATGAGCAGAAGTTTGTATGTTTACAATCAAGTGGATATTACTTTTTGGCGGAAAAACTCCCGATTTATTCATCCACTAGTAGAAAAAGGGTCTAATGTGCAGCTCATTAGTCCCGGTTTGAAACTGAACCGGCACTAATGTGACCATTAGTGCGGTTCCAACGGCTAGGCGGTCCGCTCTCTTTAGTACCGGTTCGTGCGGAACCTTTAGCACCGGTTCGTGCCAAGAACCGGTACTAAAGGATGTGGTGGTAGGATGTTGTCAGACTGGGGCCCATCCAGCACCTTTAGTACCGGTTCTTGCCACGAACCGGTACTATAGGTCATCCTGCATATAAACCCTTCGTCCAGCTCGCTCTGTTCTTCCCCCTTTCCCCTCTCCTCCTTTCTGTTGTTCCTCTTCTCCCCTCGAGCTCATCACACATTTTGCCCAAATTTTGTCAAGATTTGAAGGCCCCCATCCATTCAAGTGATCACAAAGGTTAGCAACTTTGTCCTTTCATCTCTCATTGCTAGATTAGCTCTTGCAATGCTTTATATAGTGATTAATTTGTGGGTTTTAGTAATTTGGGAGGAATTATATGTGGTAGTTTATTTGATTTATATGCAATTTGAGCTTAAAATAACTCTTAGTTTGCATATGTAGGTGTGGTTTACTTAGTGCCTTCCCGTCTCCGTCGTAACCACCGTCGATCGTCCGCACCGACCCGTCGCCGGCACCACCTTGTGGTGAGCCTCTTGTTCTTATCTTTTTATATAAAAAATCATGTTTGTGTGATTTAGATATATAGTTACTTGTATAATTATCTTACCCGTACGTTGTTTGTTATACATAGTGCCATGGTTTTGATATCCGTCCCCGTCGGCCCTCGTCCGTGTTATGATTCGGATGTGGTATATTCTCTTTTAAAACTATTTGTTGCATTTCGTGTTTATGACAAATTGTGCCCATCAAGTTGACATAGATATTTTTATCTAGGAGGTATGTGAACCGGAAATTCCAACCGACCCTATTGTCGAGAGGTTAAATTTAGTTGAAAGAGAAAACGAGTATTTGAAAGAAAAATTGAAAAGAATTGAGGGGGAGAAGATGGAATTGGAGTTGCATGTTGCCGATGTCGTCGATGATCACAAGATCAAGATGGAGAAAATGCGGTTGAAGATTAGAAAGATTAGAAAATATGCCATTGATAGTGTGGCTTGGTATCATTATGCCGTTGGATCAATTGTTACCTTAGTTGCTATCTTGATTGCATTTGTTGTTGCATTTAAATTCTTTAGCTAGAGAGTTATTTGTATGTTGCATTTAAGTGTTGTATGAACTTATGTATGAACTGTATTAATTTGGTCTATTCGGTGGTGTGTAATGAAGATGCGCCGGCAATGGATGTACGATGACCGATGCTCTCCCCAGTTCATTGATGGCGTGCATACTTTTCTGATTGCGGCTCAGGCAAACAAGCGGGCGGATGTTTTATGCCTTGTCCATGTGCTGGCTGTAAGAATGGTCACAATTACTCTAACTCAAGAACCATTCACGTCCACCTGTTTGAGTCCGGTTTCATGCCCCACTATAATGTTTGGACCAAGCACGGAGAAGAGGGGTTATGATGGAAGACAATGAAGAAGAAGAGGACGACGATAGCTATCCTGGCCATGGGTTCCCTGAATACGATGATACAACAATGGGGGAAGAAGCTGAGCCGGCCATGCGGGAAGAAGCTGAAGAAGAGGCATCAGATGAGCCCCCTGATGATCTAGGTCGGGCCATTGCCGATGCAAGAGAAACTGCGCAAGTGAAAAGGAGAAGAAGAAGTTGCAGCGCATGTTAGAGGATCACAAGAAATTGTTGTACCCGAATTGCGAAGGTGACAAGAAAAAGCTGGGCACCACACTGGAATTGTTGCAATGGAAGGCAGAGAATGGTGTATCTGACAAGGGATTTGGAAAGTTGCTGGTAATGATAAAGAATATGCTTCCAAAGGACAACGAATTGCCCGAGAGTACGTACGAAGCGAAGAAGGTTGTCTGCCCTCTAGGTTTAGAGGTGCAGAAGATACATGCATGCCCTAATGACTGCATCCTCTACCGCGGTGAGTACGAGGATTTGAACGCGTGCCCGGTATGCGGTGCATTGCGCTATAAGATCAGCCGCGATGACCCTGGTGATGTCGAGGGCGAGCACTCCAGGAAGAAGATTCCTGCGAAGGTGATGTGGTATGCTCCTATAATACCACGGTTGAAACGTTTGTTCCAAAATAAAGAGCATGCCAAGGGGAGAAGACCGTAAGAAAGACGGAAAGTTGAGAGTACCCGCTGACGGGTCGCAGTGGAGAAAAATCGAGAGAAAGTACAGGGAGGAGTTTGCAGGTGACCCAAGGAACGTATGGTTTGGTCTAAGCGCAGACGGCATTAATCCTTTTGGGGAGCAGAGTAGCAACCATAGCACGTGGCCTGTGACTCTATGTTTGTATAACCTTCCTCCTTGGTTGTGCATGAAGCGGAAGTTCATTATGATGCCAGTGCTCATCCAAGGCCCTAAGCAACCCGGCAACGACATTGATGTGTACCTAAGGCCATTAGTTGAAGAACTATTACACTGTGGAATGGAAAAGGTGTACGTGCGTGGGATGAGCACAAACAGGAAGAATTTGACCTAAAGGCGTTGCTGTTCGTGACCATCAATGATTGGCCTGCTCTCAGTAACCTTTCAGGACAGACAAACAAGGGATACCACGGATGCACGCACTGTTTGGATGATACCGACAGTATATATTTGGATAGTTGTAGGAAGAATGTGTACCTGGGACATCGTCAATTTCTTCCGAGTAGGCATCCCGTAAGAAAGAAAGGCAATCATTTCAAAGGTGTGGCGGATCACCGGACAAAGCCTCGCCACCGTACTAGTGCTGATGTACATGATATGGTCAAGGATTTGAAGGTAATCTTTGGAAAGGGTCCTGGCGGACAACCAATTCCGAAGGACGCTTACGGACGCGCACCCATGTGGAAGAAGAAATCTATATTTTGGGACCTTCCCTATTGGAAAGACCTAGAGGTCCGCTCCGCAATCGACGTGATGCACGTGACAAAGAATTTTTGCGTGACCCTACTTGGCTTCTTGGGCGTGTATGGGAAGACAAAAGATACACCAGAGGCACGGGAGGACCAGCAACATATGCACGAAAAAGACAACATACATCAGGGTTAGGCCAGCTACGCTCTTACTAAAGAAGAGAAGGAAATCTTCTTTGAATGCTTGCTCAGTATGAAGGTACCGTCTGGCTTCTCGTCGAATATAAAGGGAATAATAAATATGACAGAGAAAAAGTTTCAGAACCTAAAGTCTCATGACTGTCACGTGATTATGACGCAACTGCTTCCGGTTGCATTGAGGGGGCTTCTACCGGAAAACGTTCGATTAGCCATTGTGAAGCTATGTGCATTCCTCAATGCAATCTCTCAGAAGGTAATCGATCCAGAAATCATACCAAGGTTACAGAATGATTTGGTGCAATGTCTTGTCAGTTTCGAGTTGGTGTTCCCACCATCCTTCTTCAACATCATGACGCACGTCCTAGTTCACCTTTGCGAAGAGATTAACGTTTTGGGTCCTGTATTTCTACACAATATGTTCCCCTTTGAGAGGTTCATGGGAGTCTTGAAGAAATATGTTCATAACCGTGCTAGGCCAGAAGGAAGCATCTCGAAGGGCCATGAAAATGAGGAGGTCATTGAGTTTTGTATTGACTTTATTCCTGACCTTAAGCCGATTGGTGTTCCTGAATCGCGGCATAAGGGCAGACTGGATGGAAAAGGCACGCTAGGAGGGGATCAAATAATATGTATGGACGGGCATTCTCTCACTGAAGCACACTACACAGTTCTACAGAATTCCGCCTTGGTGGCTCCGTATATGGAGGAACACAAGAATTTTCTACACTCCAAACACCCGGAGCAGTCTGACGACTGGATTACACGTGAACAAACGAGGACTTTCGCCGGTTGGTTGCAGACACGTGCCATGCATGATGGCGATATTGAAGATGACATGTACTTGCTGTCCCAGTTACCATCTTTGAATATAATGACTTTCAAAGGGTACGAGATAAATGGGAATATATTTTACACGATCGCCCAAGATAAGAAGAGCACCAACCAAAACAGTGGTGTCCGCTTTGATTCAAAAATCAACACGGTAAAGGAAACATATTATGGTTACATAGAGGACATATGGGAACTTAACTATGGAGGTGGCTTGAAGGTCCCTTTGTTTCGGTGCAAATGGGTCAATATGACACGAGGCGGGGTAACAGAAGACCCGCAGTATGGAATGACAACAGTGGATCTCAACAATCTTGCATATGCAGACGAACCATTCGTCCTAGCCAATGATGTGGCACAGGTTTTCTATGTGAAAGACATGTCTACCAGGCCGAGAAAAAGGAAAGAATGAAGCGAATCGATCATACGATGAGCCAAAGCGCCACATAGTTCTTTCAGGGAAAAGAAACATCGTGGGAGTGGATGACAAGACAGACATGTCAGAAGATTATGAAAAGTTTGATGAAATTGCTCCATTCCAGTGAATATTGATCCGAGTATCCAGTTAAATGATGAAGATTGTCCATGATTATGGCTCAAAGGGACACACGCGAAGAAAAAGTTTCACACCCAAAGATCCCACACTGGCATGCGATAGGCTTCACCGTCATCACTTTCTTCTGTAGTGACTTTCCAGACTTATATATCTGGAAAGTGCTGCTTCGAACAAACCGGAGGGAATCTTTGTAATAGTTAGGGTACTTATGTGTTTTGGTATTTGAAACGCGAAGAAATTTTATGTGCAAAAACTGGATGCACTTCGTCTACAAATTTGTTTGTCAAATAATTCAAATTTAAACTATTCAAATTTGAAAACTACTAACACTAACAGAAAATTTGTAATTTTTTGTACGTAAAGAAAAAATATTCAGAAATAAATAAAGTAGAAAAGAAAAAAACTAATTTTTTGTTGAACAAAAACTAAATAAAAAAATCAAAGTATTCAAATTTGAAAAGTACTCGCACCAACAGAAAGTTTGTAATTTTTTGTACCTAAAGAAAAAAATATTCAGAAATAAATAAATGAAAATAAATAAAGTAGAAAAGAAAAAAACTAAATTTTTGTTGAGACAAAAACTAAATAAAGAAGCCCACCTACTGGGCCACAACGGCCTGCATACGACTAGTAACCCAACCTGTAGTTGGGCCAGGATGCAGGCCCACAGGGCCCAGTAGGCCCACAGAGATAAGAGGCAGAGTTACGCCCAGAAGCCTGCTATAGAGAGGAGTTCAATACAGCAGCCGTGCCGGGGCTTTTAAACAGGTGCGGGGCGCCCTCGGCTAGCGAGGTGGGACTAAACTTGCCCACACCGCACCTGCGCAAGCACAACCCCTTTAGTATCGGGTCGTGGCTACAACCGGGACTAGGGGGGGGGGGGCTTTAGTACCGGTTGTAGCCAGCACCCGGTACTAAAGGGGTGCGCTTCCCGCCACTTCGTCTGACCAAAACATACCTTTAGTACCGGTTAGTGGCTCCAGCCGGTACTAAAGGTAGGTTCTATATAAGAAAACACTTTAAAAAATTTGGTCAGTTCTCCCTCTGCTTCTTCTCCTCTGCCCCGTCGTCGCCACCCCTCATCGTCTCCCCCGTCCCGCGCCATCGCCGCCCCCGTCCCTCGCCCTCGCCATCCCCGTCGCCCCATCCCGCGCCATCGCCATCCGACCCCTCGCCTCACCGTCGCCGTCGCCTTGGATCGACCTCGCCTCGCCGTCGCCGTCACCTCGACCTCGCCCGCGCGTGCTGTGAGCCCCTCCCCCGGCCTCTCCTCCCTCCAATCCACCATGCCGCCACTAGCGCCGTCCGCACGCGCGCACACACACTACACGTGCACACACACACTCACACTACACGTGCGCGCACACACACACACACAATTTTTTTTTTCTGTTTTTAGTTTTTAGTATTTTCTTTTTTCTGTTTTCATACAAAGTTTTAGATGAATTAATTAATTAGATTAGATTAATGTCAAATAGTATATAGAAATGTTAGAAATGTTATAGAGATGTCAGAAATTTTAGAAATTTTAGTTTTAGCTAGATGAATTAGATTAATTTCAAATTGTTATAGAAATGTTAGTTTTTAGTTTCTTATAATATTAGTTATACAAATTTAGAATTTGCATATAAGAAATCACAATTCAATCATTTAAAAAATGTTACTTTTGCGGCGTATAGTATTTGTTCTCGACGATGCCCGGCCCGCATTCTCGCAGTCGACCCGTTCGCGACGACGTCCTGCTTCAGAGTACCCATGTCCGGGACTGGGCTCCACAGGGCTGGCACTGGGAGGTGATACCTTCAGGGGCTCGCCGCTTGGTGAGGAACCCGAGTACCGTCGTCGACCCTGAGCTCCTTTGGTGGCGTTCCCGTGGGCCAGTTTCGGTGCGGAGGGAGCCGACCCCGCCGGAGGTGGTGCATCACCGTGTGAGGGAGGAGGACGAGCACGTCCATTGCTATATGGCTACTATGGACGTTAGGTTCTCCAATACCTGGCAGGGTCTTTGGGGAGATGACCGAGCTATGATCCTGTGATGGTTCCTTCTCTTTGGGTGTCCATCGCCCGCGCCTCAGGAACCGCGAGTGGCCTAGATTATTTTGTAGTATTCGATATTTATTAGCTAGCTAGCTAGTGATGTATTCAATATATAATATTTGAGACGATGTATTCGAGATTATATATTATTCGAGACGATGCATATTATGTACTATGATTCAGGATTTCCTCTTATTGATTGCATGCATGCATAATGTAATTTGAATACTAAGTTGTTTTATATTTCTTCTAGATTTGTTAAATAAAAGCTGTGGCGGACAATGCCGGCAGAGAGGGAGAAGAGGCCCTGTTCGAGATCATACGCTCCCGTCGCGCGCTAGATAATCGAAATGAAGAAGATGACGGCTCCCAATATCTGAACAATACTGGGGAGGGTGATGATATGATATTCGATCGTGACGACCTAATTGATGAAGTCATGGATTATGAGGGCGAAGAAAATGTTGATCTTGATAAAACAGAGACCAGCAAGGTATATCTATATAAGCAGGCATCTGGTGATTATCACATGTTTTAAATGATTTGAAGATATATTAACAAATCGATCTTTCTTCTTTTCAGCCCTCCAGATCGAGCAAATCTTCTACATCCAGAGAGCGAGGCCCGTGAAAAAAGTTGAAGCCGGGCGTAAAGTTCAACATCGATACCATCAAAACTTATGGCGAACCAATAGCGCCTAAGAACATTGCGAACAAGTTCGTTCATCAGTGTGGAGTTCTTGTGAAGGACAAACTCTTGATCTCCCTTCAAGAATGGAAAGAGCCATCAAAGCCCCGTCCAGATCTTACTTTTGTCGGTGACAGAGCAAAAAATGCGCTTTTGGAAGATCTCATGGAACATTTCACCCTACCAGATCATTTCACAGCTGCAGATGTGGAGAAAGTCAAGGACGCTGCTCATAGGAAGGTGGCAATTGCATTCAACAACCACAAGAAAACTGTATGGTATAACTACGTCAAAGCAGGAAAGAAGACTCCAGAATTCAAGGGAACACTAGAGAACCAAAGAGAACACTGGCCCGCTTTCGTGAAATTCAAGGAATCAGAATTATCTAAGGAACGGTCCAGAAAAAACAAGGCCAATGCCACAAAAAAGGAGCAATTCCATAGGCTGGGGCCAGGTGGCTACGCGGTGGCAATGCCTAAGTGGGATAAGTCTGAGCAAGAGATGTTGGTTGCACAGGTCACTCCAGTTACATTGAGCTGGCCCCCCAGGTGCAGAAGTTGGTTCTATGCACATGGGGGGGGGGGCCTTGGACCCGAAGACAGGCGAGGTTTCGAAGAAGGCATCTCTTAAAGGAGCCGATGTTAAGTTAGTTGAAGCAATAGAAGAAGCTTGAAAGGGGGTGTTCACGCCCAACAGAGAGAACGACGAGCTTGCGCATGCCCTGGGAAATCCTGAACACCCAGGAAGAACACGAGGCAAGGGCGTTGTTCCATGGTATGAGGGCTTTTCTGACTGGAACACCGACTATAGAAGCCATGCGAGAAGGAAGATGGAGGAGGAGAAGAATAAGAAGCTGGAGGACGAGCAGAGGAAGCAGGAAGTAGAACCGCTTCAAGGCCTAGAATCAGCGCATGCGGACTTGGCACTCAAATTGCAGAGGCAGTAGCAGTAGATTGACTCGCTTAGCTAGGAAAGGTGGTCTCAGCAGCGGCCGTAGCTAGCAGATGATCCCACATTGGATAGCACTGTCCCATCCATGCCGAGAAGCAGCGTGGGTTCCGCCCCGGGCGATGCATTATTGGATAGATACCCTGTGGGTGACATCATGGAGAACACTAACTGTGAGCTACACTTCAAAATAAAGAACATATCCATGAAGGCGGCAGACGCCGTTGCTTATACAAATCCCCCCGGAGCAACCTACCATTGCCGAATGATTCTAGAAGGCTATGCTCGTGTCGTGGTTGATGAGGTGGTGGACCAATAGTAGGGGCTAGCGCTTGACATTCCTGGAGGTGACGAGGAGCACACACTGGGAGAGGCCATACATCGTATCATCCTATGGAGAAAGGATTGCATCATCTTTCGAAGGCCACCGACACAGCATTAGCTAGATCTTGAAATTTCGGGAGGTGACGAGGAGCAGATGACTCATGCTCCTCCAACGCGTGAGGTCACTCCTCCTAATTCAACTTAGCCAACACGTGAGGCCACTCCTCCTGCTTCAACTCAGCCAACGCGTGAGGCCACTCCTCCTCCTCCAAGTCCACCAACGCGTGCCACTCCTCCTCCAAGTCCGACACCGCGTCAGCCGTCTCCGCTGCCTGAGTACATGAGGTACAGGCGGAGGCAAGCGATTTCAATATGGTCCAAAAAGCCTCGCGCCTCTTCCGCGGAGGCCTTACGACATGACCAAGGAGCAAAACGAAGCCATAGTGAAAGCCCAAGTGGAGGCCCATTTCGCACCAAAACCGGCACCGCCGCCAAGGGAGAAAGTGCCCGAGGAGAAGATTGACCACTTTATTCATATGGCGCGAACACTAGCTCCCAAGTCTGTTGACTCAGACCATGAGCGCCAAATCAGGAAGGCACATCGAGCATGACAAAAGGGGTCGAGCTCGAGGTCGAGCCAAGCAGCTGGCCAAAAATGCGGAAAAACTGTTCCCTAGCTAGGAGGATAGGCGGCACAATCGATCCCCCCGCTTGATGTACCAACACATGAGAGTACCGGCGCCGGTCAGCTGGTAATAACCGACGAGTATAGACAGAACACTGAAATGCTCGGTATCATTGTTGGACAATTCCTCGAGATTGAGCCCATGCCTAAGCTTAAAGAGCAGGACATAAAATGGAAATATGCCCGCGACCAGCCTTTGGTAAGGCCTTAGGAGGTCAAGAACCTCCCAACGAGAATGTATCTATTGCATGAGTGGTACATGAAAATTACCAAGAGTAACAATCGAGAGGGCCTCATGGTGAAAGTCACGGAAGAGTATTAGTTCAATAAGCTAGCTCTGTCCATTGAGTATTCAGAACTATTTCAGTTATTCAATCAAGACGCACTCGACAAATCCATCATCAGTTGCTATTGTCTGTAAGTGATTTCTTTCTGTAATTCAAGTCTCAAGCTAGCTATAGTGCTCATTGATTGATCATTACCTGTAATTATCCTCACTATATTCTTTTCTGTGGTATATTATGCAGGATGAAGATGTATGAAATGAAAAAAGCTGGACACTATGGCATTGGGTTCATTGACCCAAATACCATTAATGAAGAAACATGGTCATATCCATGGTATCAAGCAGATGTAGAGAAAAACATGCTAGAGTTATTGAAGCGCCTCAATAACAATGAACATATACTACTTCCTTACAACTACACGTGAGTCACACTGTCTTGTACTACAATTCTGTTTTTACTTACTAGCTAGCTAGATGTTAATAATTAAGTGTATAGGGTTTAGAGTAGTTGATGAGTGTTATGCACATGCCCGCTTAATTAAGACATGCAAACGTGTGTGCATGCAGTTTCCATTGGATCTTGTTAATCATTAAAGTTGATGAAGGAACAGTTGAAATACTAGACTCACTACTTAAAGATAAGAGAGACTACACAACCGTGAAGGGGATAGTCGATAGGTAATTTCAATCATTATTAACTATATGTCGGCCTCTTTAGTTCGTCATTTCTTGATATCAACTAATTAGTAACTCGTTTATTCATTTTCTTTGCCGGCTGGCAGGGCTTGGGAAAAGTTCAGGAATTCGAAAGAGGTTCTAGGCGAATGGAGAGAAAGGCTGCATTGGTTTCGACCTAAGGTATAATTAATTAAGTAGTACTATCTAGCTACCTACCATGCATCTCTTTAATTCTAGTTTCAATGCCATTAATTATCATGCTTGATTAATTATTATCTAATTAAATTCTATTCTCGTAAAGGCCCTGAAGCAGGCGCATGGGAGTGATACATGTGCATACTGTGTTTTCGAGAACATTCACATGATGACGTCCGAAAGGACCAAAACTGATCGACAGCTATGGGTACGCGCGTTTGACAGAACACTACTCACAATTTTTACGTCATTATCAATATCTAGTCACATAGCTAATACACATGCATATTGATCTCCTTCTTAATAGTTCGAATCGGTGCGGGAGACGCTCCTACCAGTGGAGCGCATACGAGCACTTCAAGAGGAAATAGCGGGATTTTTGCTCGACGAGGTCATAGATCCCAAAGGCGAATTCTACTACGAGCTACCGCCCCAATGAACTAATCCCAATTGTCATCGTGCTCCGAAGGCACCAAGGCAAATGCCACTGGCTCTGAAGGCTACATGTAGGAAAATCTGTATATATACATATGCATGTGTATGTGTGAATAATGGTGGGGTTGTGAGACATTCCATGATATGTATATATAATCGGTTCTACGAGAAATTCTATTTATATATATGCATAAGGTGTACAATATGTAGTATCGTAAAATACCAGCAAACGGAAAAGAATTAAATGGAAAAAACAAAACTAAAGGAAAAATAAATAATAAAACCCAAACCCCCCAAACTTTTTAGTACCGGTTGGTAACACCAGTTACCAACCGGTACTAAAGCTCTCCCCACACCCGGCCTTGGCTCGTGCCACGTGGTGCCCCTTTAGCGGTGGTTCGAGCCGAACTGGTACTAAAGGGGGGGGCTTTAGTCCCCACCCTTTAGTGCTGGTTACAGAACCGGCACTAAAGGCCCTTACGAACCGGGGCTATAGCCCAGTTCTGCACTAGTGATCAAACATCATGGCAGCAAAAAAACACGACAAGTAACAAAAATTACATCAATGTCCGTAGACCATCTAAGACGACTACAAGCACTGGAGCAAGCCGAAGGTGTGCCGTCATCATCTCCCCTCATTCACTTGAGTCGGGCAAACTTTTGTTGTAGTAGACAGTTGGAGTTGCCGTGCTAAGGCCCCAAAGGATCAACGCACTAGAAGAGCAACCGCCACCAATGAAGATAATCATAGATTGGAAGGGTCTGACCTATAGAGATATGAGCACAGATGAACGAAGATTGGATCCATGCAGATCTGCCGAAGACAAACACCGATCAAATCCTGCGAGATAAACCGGACAAACACCGCACGCCCTCCAACGACACCAGGCGTGCCACCGGGACTGGGGCAAGGTGGGAACAACCTCGTTCCTCCTTTAGGGTGCCGCCTCCTCCTCAACTTCCTAAACAGGACATGAACCCTAAATATAATAGAAAAGCACGTAAAAACAAAGCATGAGCCCTCCTGCCGGCAAGGACCAGGATCCGCCATGCCTCCATGTCCTTAAGGCCACATGAGACGAGGCACATAGACTACATCATCGACAGGAGGTGTGGAAACCGTAAATGCTTGGGAGCCTTTCTTTCTTACGAAGAAAGAAAACAGTTCATCCATGAATCTCGTTCATATGTTGGTCATATATATTTACTGAATTTGGAGATGCGCATTTGTGTGTGCACAACTTCCATATCTTGAAATTATGAATGTTGAGAAGTGCAAGCCTTTCTCTTCTAGAAAATTGGGGAATTGGCACACACATTATACAATAACTTGATGCACACATGATAATTTTAAATGGCTAGGAAGCACAAGGGAAAGCTTCTATTTTGAATTGGTTCCTTTATTGCATGGTTTGATTACAATTTCTAAATGATGATTTGAATGATACTCGAAGATATGAAGGTTCTCCAAGATCAAATTAAATCTCTTCTGCAACTTGCAATTGTAGTAATGTTTTTCAACAAAATTCTACTCTTTATACTACAAACTAAAAGAGGACGTAACCAAGTAATGATATATTTCTGTCCCCAAGATAGCTATGAAGTTCTAGCGCATGGGTTGAGGACTGCATTTGGCACCATATTTGCCTGGGTTGTCTTTGACCCCATCCTATCACCGACCTCCTCTCAATGAACTCATCCTACAAAACCACCACGAGTAGGCCACCATGGAGTCGGAACAGGTTGTTGTCCAAGTCAACACTCACCTTTGACTCCTCTACACATTTTCTTGAATTCCGTGGCAACGCACGGGTGTTTAGCTAGTGTAATTGTAAAGTATAAATTGTTGAGCCTTGATGGTGTGCTGTGAGCACCTGGTCTCGAGCTCTGGGGCGAAAGCCTAGGTCAAACCGGAGTGGTTATACCTGGCAATGGAGGCATTGCTCGGATATGTTCAGACTGATTCTTCTGGGTGAAAACTTTGATTCTTACCTTTGTGGTTAGATCTGACGAGGATGGTGCTTGAGTGTCGCTTCCTTCCTGAAGGCATTGCTATTGAAGATCCTCGTATTCCATGTGGTGTCAATGGTTAGTGCGGATATAGTCTCAGTTGTAGCTTGTCGATCGCTCATCTGATTGTTTTGGGGCTTTTTTCTTTCTTCTTTTTGCTTTTTCCACGCCTAAGCATAGCTTTTGGTCTTAGGACTTTGCTAGTTGTTGATATGTTTTTGCATGTGTATATTAGGTTGGTTGTGTGCATTCTAGTTATGCAAAGGTCGGGTGTTTGCTCATTATATTGTATCCTCTTGATGCTCTTTTGAGTCAATAAAATCACCCTTTGTCGAATAAAGTAGTTGATAGTGGTTAGTGCTAGCCTTCCCTTTTAAACCGTGGAATAAGCAACATGACTGGCCACACTAGATTTGTCAAGGTGGTGTGGTGTAAGAATTTCATCTCCATTTTTCATTGGAAAAACTCCCGTGGGCAAAAAAATTTGGTATGGCTCTTTTTGTGGGGATTTTTGACATTGGGCAAAAACAAACAAAATTAAACTTTAAAGTGGGGGGGGGGGTCCACAATCCAAGATGTGAATCAAGCTATGCTCTGATCCAAGATGATGTACGGTGGAACCCTAGTTCATGATCTATTCACACATGGGGGGGGGGGGAGGGAGCAAATCAAGAGAAGAACACAAGATGAACACTCAAATAGACAAGATCCAGTCACACACATGCTAAATCAACATACACATAAAGGGATACATGGATCCAAATCCAACACAAGAGGGTACAATAGGAACTAGTTCATCCCAATCCTTGAATCCACTAGCACTAGTGGAAAAAGGCCCATTTGTCCCGGTTCCAGAGGCCCATTTGTCACGGTTCTGGACCCGGGACTAAAGGGTCGGGAGTAAAGCCCATGACCTTTAGTCCCGGTTCACTCACGAACTGGGACAGGTGGGGCTCCACTTGGCCGCCGCGGCGAGCCCCGGCAGGAGGGCCTTTGGTCCCGGTTGGTAACACCAACCGTGACCAAAAGGCACCCACGTGTCAGCGGCTCAGGAGTTGGGGGTTTTATTTTTTTAAAGGGGGGGGGGGGTTGGGGGTTTTGGATGGTTAATTTAATTAGGGGTTTCATATATGGTGTTAGCTAGGTAATAGAGAGAAGTGACCTCTCTTATCTCTGTTCTTTGTCAATGCTACATACTATACGTATAGAGGACTCGACACGCTAGCTAGTAAGAAAATGAAGGAAACCATTAAGTACAGAAGATCTTCATGAACATATACAGAGAGAAGTGATCGACCTCTCCTTCTCCGAGATTGTTCGAACAACAAGTTTTCATATATCTATCCGACGCTACTAGCTACATATATACAATATAAGATCTATTACAATCCTTAATATTTGAAGTCAAGTTCCACATGGTATTCTCCAACTTTATTGATGACGTGGCCAAGAAAGAATCCCGCCAATTTCTCTTGAACTGCTTTTATGCGATCATGTGGTAGGAGCTCATCCCGCAGCTGCTAGATCTAAATTGAAGAAGAGGGTCAATACATGTGTATGAATGAAACTCAACCCAAATGATGGCAATAAAATACAATTATGAATATTTTTGCTTACGCACTTGATATTGTTTTTCAGAGTAGCCCCACTTATTCTTGGCTGTCTCGTTGTAGATGAACTCGCAAACGTAGTATCCATAGAAATCATTTCCTTGTTCCTGCCACAAGCACTTTACGAGAAATAGAGGTTAATCAAACTGATAAGCAAGCATGCTAAATGGTATTGATGAAACTAGCTACAATCAATGGGAGATGCGCGGAACTAGGTAGTAGTACTTACTTTCGGTTGTTTAAATGTCAACTCGGTCGTCAGTCCCGAAGAAATTGCAGTGAACTCTTTCCAAACCCTGCCAGACAAAGAAAATAATTACTTGATATCAAGAAATGAACAAACTTGCCGATATGGTGCAATAATGATCGATTGAACTTACTTCTGGAGCATTGCACTCATGTCCGCATAGTCCTCGGGATCTTTTTGTCTTGAGTCTAAGATGGTTACTTCTCCCTTCTCAAGCTTAATCACTAGGAGAATAAAGTGGAAGCTGCGTACGCATGCACAACTCATCAGTTACATGACTATAACCTCGAGTAATAAGGGAAACCGAATATGCACAAGACAGTAACACTCACTTGAAGTTGTAAGGAAAGAGTATTTTATCTTTGGTTTGATTTTTGAGCAACGATTTTAGCAAGTTGTCCTTGGTTTCTGTGACATTCTTTTGAACTGTCCATTCATGTATGACATTTGGGTTAATGAACCCAATGTCATAGATTTGTGCTTTTCTGCATTCGACGATCTTCAATCTGTATATAGTGAGGATAATTATATATACATGCAATGAAAGAGCTGAGATATATATATATATATAGAGAGAGACTTAATTACAGAAAGTAGTACTTACAGATAGTAGCAAGCCACAAGTGATTTGTCGAGGGCCTTTTGATTGTAGAACTTGAAAAACTCATCAAAATCAACAGTTAACAGTTCTTTGCCAATGAAGTAGTGGTCCTCTTTAATTCTCTTTGACGAAGCATCCTTCCCAGACTCGTTGCAGGTTTTCATGTACCATTCATGGATTCTTCGCATCATCATTGTTAGATCAAGAGTATATTTGACGAGAGGCTTCCCATAATGGTATTTGAATTCGTCCACCTCCATTGTTTCAAAATCTACATCGCCGGGCAGGTAATCACCAATATTGGTACCGGGCAGCATCGGTTGATTTGTGACAATATTGCTAGACACCTTGAGCGGGGCGAATGATTGGTTCTCCTATTCTCCGAGCTGGGGAATTTTTTCCCTCTTCTTTGTTCTTTTAACCTTTTGTCAGTTGAAGTCCTTCCCGACTGGCGCACTTCTTGCAGTGTCTTTTTAAGACAGTAGACATGGTTGTTATCTGGCAAACATGGTGGTGGTCGCTTCAGGGCATTGATAGCGCGCTTTGCTTTCACTAGATCTATCTTCTCCTCTGGAGGTGGATGTTTCATAGCTCTTCGCATTTCAAAGAAGTCCTTCACTTGGGCTTGAACGATCTTCGCATTTTCCTCCATGGTCATCTCGTATGGTAACTTCTCCATAGGCTTGAGAGATGGACCGAATCTGTATTGCCTCTCGCCTCTGGCTGTACTTCTAGACGCTAGAGCAGCGGCGACTCTCTTCCATTACTGCTGACGACTAGTAGAAGGAGGTGGAGTGGTCCGACGCGCCGGAGCAGCCAGGGAAGCGGCATTTGTGTTCCACCGTTGCCAATGAGGTAGAGGAGGAGGCGGGCTGCTTGGACACGCCGGAGTAGGTGGAGAAGGAGGCGGAGTGCCGCCCTCATGCGCCGGAGAAGGAGGCGGAGTGCCCTGATCACTTGCCATAGGAGGAGGAGGAGGTGGAGTGCCCCGACTCACCGAAGGAGGAGGAGGCGGATGCATGAAGTTCAGAAGCTTAATGTGCTGCTTCCGCCCTAGACATGGAGTCTTTAGAGCAAGACCCGGCTGAGTCTCCCCTTCACCCGTAGGGTGGTCAAGCTAGAGCTCCTCAAATCCCTCCGTTATTTCATCCACCATCACAACAACATAGCCTTCTGGAATCAGAAGGCATTGAAAAGTTGCACCGGGTTCAGGAGGTGCAACAGAGCCAACAACCACCTTGACATTGAGGTTCTGCCATTGCATCATAAGCTGGCACTGTTGAGCCTCCATGATAGTATCCACGGGGTAGCTAGGAGCCGTGAAGTCAGGCTGCTGAACGAGCTTAGTGGAAGCCACGCTGCTTCTCTGTTGAGATGGCAGGGTAGCTTTTTGGGTAGCTTGGGTAGGTCACTGGCTCTCAACAGCTTGTTTCTTTAGCTTTTGTACCCTTGCATTCAGCTTCTGCAGTTTGCTCAGCTCCACTTTGCTCCTCCTCTCTTGGGTTTTGTAACCGCCTGCGTTGGGAAACCCAACCTTCCACGTAACAGAGCCTGGCGTGCCTCGTGTTCGTCCAGGGTGCTCAGGATTCTCGAGGGCCTCTGTGAGCTCATTGTTCTCTTTGTTGGGAACGAACATCCCTTGCTGCGCTACAGCGATATACTTCTGAAGCTTCTTGACAGGTATTTCAAGTTGCTCATCCGTCCAAACGCACTTACCTGTTTCAGGGTCCAAGGTTCCCCCAACCCCGAAGAACCCAAGTCCTTGAACGGTCTGGCCAGTTCAATGTCTCTGGTTCGACCGCTTTAGCAATCATGTCATTCTCAGCCTTGTCCTACAATGACCGAGCTTTGAGGTAGCCATCTGACCCCATGCGATGGTGATGCTCCTTCTTTGCAGCATTTTTCTTTTTTGTCGCTGACATCTTCTTACTCTTTTCTCCGATGTCTTGTGGGCCAGAAATGCGGCCCAATGATCTCTTATCTTCTCAAATCGGATGGTGAATTTTGGAGTCTTCTCTTTGTCGACATACGTTGATTTCAACTCATTCTTCCACCTCCTGAATAGATCTGCCATCTTCTTGAGAGCATGAGCCTTGACCAATGGCTCTATAACTGGCTTATCCGGATCCTCCTCTGGTGGTAGGGTGAAATTTTCCTTCAGCGCGGTCCAAAGATCATCCTTTTGTCTATCTTTGACATAAGAAAATTGAGGGTCTTTGTTCTTAGGCTTATTCCATTGGCGGATGCTAATCGGGATCATGTCCCTAACAAGAACCCTGCACTAAGCAGAAAATGCTTCCTTGGTCCGGAGGGGTTCAATCGGTTGGCCATCGCCCGCGATTGCTATGATCGTGAACCTTTCATCCTGGCGCAACCTTTTCTTTGGGCCTCGTCTCGTTACCAAAGTTTGGTTTGATCTGGAGGGCTATAAAAGAAGAAAGAAGAGTTAATATATCTACATACCAAAGCAATCAATGCATCAATTAGCTAGTCAGCACAGGTGTAAGGGCATATTGATCCCTTAGTAGTTTTGGTGATTGATGACAATATGTTTGCGGACTAATCGTGTGCATTAAGCTTTTCAGGTTATCTAATATAAGATCATTATGCGATTGTTACCCCTCGAGGACTTCACTTTAGACGGATTATTTTACTTCGTTTCTTTTCGGTGGAATTGAGTCATAGGGATAACCGTACTATCAAGAGGGGATCCATTTTGGAAGAGTATGGGTGGAATCTTCACGTTCACATTCTCCTTGCACCCTCGCCTTCTTACTGCTTTTTTGGAGTTTCAGTGTTGTGCAAAACAAGGGGTGTTTTGTGCTAAGCGGTAGTACCGCGACCAGGGCGGTAGTACCGCCTATCGGCTGTAGTACGCTAGTACTACCGCCCCTGCTGTGGTCTTGATTTTTCGTGTCGGGTTTCCGTAAAGGACCACACAGGGGAGAGGTAGTAGCGACGGCAGTAAGGCGCGGTAGTATCGCTTCTCGGCGGTAGTACCGCTCCTACTTCCACTCCAACTGCCGCTGAGCTCATAGCCCTCCCCGTATTCCAGCGGCTATAGGAAGCGGCAATACCGCCTATGGGCGGCAGTACTGCCCTCAGGGCTGTAGTACCGCCCTAGTGCGTGTAATTCTCCTCCCCCAGCCCTGGTTGCCCTATGCCTGCTTGCCACAGCGGTAGTACTGCCCAGATGCGGGCTGCGGGCTGCATAACAATTGGATGTGTCCCCCCACTATATAAAGGGGTCTTCTTCTCCAAGAAGACCTACCTCTTCCATCCCTAAACTCCATTGTTGCTCCAAGATCCATTTTTGCCCGATCTCTCTCCCTAGCCAATCAAACTTGTTGATTCCCCCCACTAATCTCTTGCGGATCTTGTTACTCTTGGGTGTTTGAGCACCCTAGACGGTTGAGGTCACCGTGGAGCCATAGTCCATTGTGGTGAAGCTTCATGGTGTCATTGAGAGCCTCCAATTAAGTTGTGGAGATTGCCCCAACCTTGTTTGTAAAGGTTCGGTCGCCGCCTTCAAGGGGCACGAATAGTGGAATCACAACATCTCGCATTGTGTGAGGGCGTGAGGAGAATATGGTGGCCCTAGTGGCTTCGTGGGGAGCATTGTGCCTCCACACCGCTCTAAGGGAGACGTACTTCCCCTTGCAAGGAAGGAACTTCGGTAATACATCCTCGTCTCCATCGGTTCCCCTTTTGGTTATCTCTCTCCTTTACTTGTGCAAGTTATATTGTGTTCTATCCTTGCTTGCTTGTGTGCTTTTTGTTGTTGCATCATATAGGTTGCTCACCTAGTTGCATATCTAGACAACCTACTTTGATGCAAAGTTAAATTTGGTAAAGAAAAGTTAAAAATTGTTTGTTGCCTATTCACCCTCCCTCTAGTCAACTATATCGGTCCTTTTCAATTGGTATCAGAGCCTCGTCTCTTTATTAAGGACTTTGCCATACGAAGAGTACGGTTGACACCGTAGATGGTGGGGAGGAGCACTTCCATGTGAATCCGGTCTCGTCTACGGCTGATGGGGGAACCGCGGTCTCTCGTGAGGAATTCAATGTGGCATTGGACACATGGAAAACTTCCATGACGACCGAGGTTGAAAGCATGTTTAATAAATTCTTAGAACGGCTTAAACTATCTGCCGCGCTAATGAAAGTGGGTGATCCCACTAACAAGGCGACGGATGCTAACTCCGACAAGGGGGAAGCTACTAGTGAAAAGGCTCCTTCTTCTAGTGGTAAAAATGGCAACAACATTTTTGCCCATGTGGAACTTCCACTTACTTATGGAGGACCGATTCCCTCTACTCATTTAAATCATGCCGGCCCTCCTCCTAAGATTGTGCAAAATGAAGATTTTGATGCTTTGGTCTATCACTTTAAGCGTCATTTAAAACATGTTAACACTAATATTTGGAGAATTATTAAAGAATGTTTCTATCCACATGACCCAAGCAACTTCACCCCAAGAGAAGCCGCAGATAATCAATTCAATGAGAATTCTCTCTTCATCCTTCAAGATGCAATTCCACTTGAAGACATTGCACATCTCCGTCCATTCACCGTGGCCAAGGAAGCATGGCACCATGTTGTTTCCCTCAACAAGGGAAGCACTAGCATTCAACGCTCGAACTATGAAGTGGTGCAAGATGAAGCCTATGAGTTTGCAATGAATGAAGATGAAGAACCTCGTGTGCTTTACCGGAGATTGACCACTCTCGCGGTCTCACTCCGAGATAATGGGAGTAAGGATACATATGACAATTGGATCAAGCGCAAGTTCCTCAAGGACATGA
Organism: Triticum aestivum; assembly: GCF_018294505.1. NCBI lineage: Eukaryota > Viridiplantae > Streptophyta > Magnoliopsida > Poales > Poaceae > Triticum > Triticum aestivum. The sequence continues at coordinate 621,430,302 of NC_057807.1, read as the reverse complement.
TGCCCTACCACAAGGCCATGTCCTCTGTCATCAAATGAAGTGTTGGATGAGTTTGTGGCAATGAGGAGCTTGGACAAGACCGTCGACAATGCGGTGTTGCGTTCTCAAAGAGCAAAGAAGCCAAACCTTGCCTTGAAGTCCAAGGTTAGTGTGGAAGAAGAGGAAGAAGATGAAGATGAGGAGAGCAACCACGAAGATACGAAATATGATTATCATGAGCACATGGCTCTTGCTTCAAGGAAATTTTGGAGCAAGAAGAACATAAGGCCCAACTTCAACAAGAACAACTCAAGTGGCTTCAAGGGCAAGCAACGTGTGAGAACATGTTACAATTGTGGCAATGTGAGCCACTTTGTTGCGGATTGCCCTTACGAGAAGCGGGAAGACAATGGTGGCAAGCTCATCCGAAAAGACAAAGCCAAGTCCTTCCCCAACAAGAACAACTTCACCAAGAAGACTCCAACTCGATGGTTGGTGGTTCAAGAAGAATACCATGATGATGATGATGATGATGAAGATGGTGAAGCCATGGCCATGGCCTCCGTTGCCATTCCCACAACTCCACGGGTGTCTCTCTTCGACTCACCCAACGAGAACATCCCTGCCAAGTGCCTCATGGCTAAAGCCACCAACAAGGTAACCCCTAACATCAAAACCGCCATCATTACTAATCCCTCCTTGATGGATTGCATTGATGAAAGTGAGGGGTCTAATGAGGAAGTGAATGAATTTGAGTCTTTTATGAGTAAGATCAAGGGCAAATCCAAGAAGCACTTCGTTGCTCTCTTGGAACAACTTGGTGAAGCCAATGACATGATCGAGGCTCATGAATAAACCATCTCTAAGATGGAAGGTCATAGTCGTGACTATGCCGATGAGATATCGGATCTCTCTAATGCTCTTAAGGAAGAGCGTGGGCATCGATTGGCTCTTGAGGAGTCATACAACGATGACCATGCTAAATTAAATAAAGATGTTGATCATGCTCTTGTTGTATCTCGTGTGCTAAATTCTGAGAAGGCTAAACTTGGGTTTGACCATGCTAGACTTAAGGAGGAGTTTGATTTACTCGACAAGGCCCACAAGGTCTTGAAGGGTGCTCATGCTAAACTCAAGGAGTCTCATGATCAACTCCAAGTGAAGCTAACCAAGGAGAAAGCCACCTTTCCTCACATGGTATTAATGGATAATGCAAATGCTAATAACCCGTGTTGTGTCATGTGCATCTTGTGGAGGAGAATGCCAAGTTTAAAGAGCAACTTGAGAAAGGCCTTGTGACGTGCAACCAAGGTGAGAAGAACCTCAATGACCTTTTGAGCAATCAAAAGGAAGTTGTGGCCAAGGAGGGAATTGGGTTCGCACCCAAGTCCAAGAACAAGAATAAGAACGACAAGACCAAACGACCTCCCTCTCTCAAGCAAACTTTTGTGAAGGAGGGAGAGGGTGCTCTGATAACCCACAAGTATAGGGGATCGCAACAGTTTTCGAGGGTAGAGTATTCAACCCAAATTAATTGATTCGACACAAGGGGATCCAAAGAATATTCTTAAGTATTAGCAGTTGAGTTGTCAATTCAACCACACCTGGATAACTTAGTATTTGCAGCAAAGTATTTAGTAGCAAAGTAGTATGGAAGTGACGCTAAAAGTAGCAAAAGTAACAGTAGCAGTTTTGTAGTAATTGTAACAGTAGCAACGGTAAAGTAAATAAGCAAAGCAGTGAAAAGCTCGTAGGCATTGGATCAGTGATGGATAATTATGTCGGATGCGATTCCTCATGTAATAGTTATAACATAGGGTGACACAAAACTAGCTCAAGTTCATCAATGTAATGTAGGCATGTATTCCGAATATAGTCATATGTGCTTATGGAAAAGAACTTGCATGGCATCTTTTGTCCTACCCTCCCGTGGCAGCGGGGTCCTCATGAAAACTAAGGGATATTAAGGCCTCCTTTTAACAGAGTACCGGACCAAAGCATTAACACATAGTGAATACATGAACTCCTCAAACTACGGTCATCACCGAGAACTATCCCGATTATTGTCACTTCGGGGTTGTCGGATCATAATACATAATAGGTGACTATAGACTTGCAAGATAGGATCAAGAACTCACATATATTCATGAAAACATAATAGGTTCAGACCTGAAATCATGGCACTCAGGCCCTAGTGACAAGCATTAAGCATAGCAAAGTCATAGAAACATCAATCTCAGAACATAGTGGATACTAGGGATCAAACCCTAACAAAACTAACTTGATTACATGGTAAATCTCATCCAACCCATCACCGTCCAGCAAGCCTATGATAGAATTACTCACGCACGGCGGTGAGCATCATGAAATTGGTGATGGAGGATGGTTGATGATGACGACGGCGATGAATCCCCGTCTCCGGAGACCCGAACGGACTCCAGATCAGCCCTCCCGAGAGAGATTAGGACTTGGCAGTGGGTCCGTATCGTAAAACGCGATTAATCTTTCTCTCTGGTTTTTTTCTCCGCAAGAAAATATATGGAGTTGGAGTTGAGGTCGGTGGACGTCCAGGGGGCCCACGAGGCAGGGGGCGCGCCCTAGGGGAGGGAGCGCGCCCCCACCCTCGTGGACAGGGTGTGGGCCCCCTGATGTTGATTCTTTCACCAGTATTTTTTATTAATTCTAAAAAGTTGCTCCGAGGATTTTCAGGTCATTCCGAGAACTTTTGTTTCTACACAAAAATAACACCATGGCAGTTCTGCTGAAAACAGTGTCAGTCCGGGTTAGTTCCATTCAAATCATGCAAGTTAGAGTCCAAAATAAGGGAAAAAGTGTTTGGAAAAGTATATACGATGGAAACGTATCAACTCCCCCAAGCTTAAACCTTTGCTTGTCCTCAAGCAATTCAGTTGACAAACTGAAAGCGATAAAGAAAAACTTTTAGAAACTCAGTTTGCTCTTGTTGTTGCAAATATGTAAAGCGAGCATTCAAGTTTTCAGCAAAGATTATGAACTAACCATATTCACAATAACACTTAGGTCTCATGTTTACTCATATCAATGGCATAATCGACTAGCGAGCAATAATAATAAAACTCAGATGACAACACTTTCTCAAAACAATCATAATATGATATAACAAGATGGTATCTCGCTAGCCCTTTCCGAGACCGCAAAACATAAATGCAGAGCACCTTTAAAGATCAAGGACGGACTAAACATTGTAATTCATGGTAAAAGAGATCCAGTCATAGTCATACCCAATATAAATTAATAGTAATGCATGCAAATGACAGCGATGCTCTCCAGCGGGTGCTTTTTAATAAGAGGGTGACGACTCAACATAAAAGTAAATAGATAGGCCCTTCGCAGAGGGAAGCAGGGATTCGTAGAGGTGCGAGAGCTCGATTTTGAAATAGAGATGAATAACGTTTTGAGCGGTATACTTTCACTGTCAACATAACAACTATGAGATCTCGATATCTTCCATGCTACACACATTATAGGCGGTTCCAAACAGAATGGTAAAGTTTATACTCCCCCACCACCAACAAGCTTCAATCCATGGCTTGCCCGAAACAACGGGTGCCTCCAACTAGCAACAATCCTAGGGGAGTTTTGTTTGCAATTGTTTTGATTTGATTTAAGCATGGGACTGAGCATGCCGGTGACCAGCCATTTTCTCGTGAATGAGGAGCGGAGTCCACTCCTCTTGAGAATAACCCGCCTAACATGGAAGATACAGACAACCCTAGTTGATACATGAGTTGTTCAAGCATACAAAACAAAATTTCATTTGAAGGTTTGGAGTTTGGCACATACAAATTTACTTGGAACGGTAGGTAAATACCGCATATAGGAAGGTATGGTGGACTCATATGGAATAAGTTTGGGGTTTATGGAGTTGTGATGCACAAGCAGTATTCTCGCTTAGTACAGGTGAAGGCTAGCAAGAGACTAGGAGGCGACCAACTGAGAGAGCGACAACAGTCATGAACATGCATTAAAATTAATCAATACCGACTGCAAGCATGAGTAGGATATAATCCACCATGAACATAAATATCATGAAGGCTATGTTGATTTTGTTTCAACTACAATCGTGAACATGTGCCAAGTCAAGTTACTCGAATCATTCAAAGGAGGATACCACCCTATCATACCACATCACAACCATTTTAATAGCATGTTGGCACGCAAGGTAAACCATTATAAGCTCCTAGCAAATTAAGCATGGCATAAGCAACTATAATCTCTAATTGTCATTGCAAACATGTTTATTCATAATAGGCTGAATCAAGAATGATGAACTAATCATATTTACGAAAACAAGAGAGTTCGAGTTCATACCAGCTTCTCTCATCTCAGCCAATCCATCATATATCGTCATTATTGCCTTTCACTTGCATGACCGAACGGTGTGTATAATAATAATAGTGCACGTGCATTGGACTAAGCTAGAATCTGCAAGCATTCACTTCAAGGGAGAAGACAAGGTAATATGGGCTCTTGGTTAAATCAACAATCATGCATATGAGAGCCACTCAACATTTTCATTATGGTCTTCTCCTCGCGCCCCAAAGGAAAGAAAAGAAATAAAACTATTTACACGGGAAAGCTCCCAACAAGCAAAAGAAGAACGAGAAATCTTTTTGGGTTTTCTTTTAATTACTACTACAAGAATGAAAGTAAACTAACTAATTTGTTTGGTTTTTTTGTTAAGGTTTATCAAACACACAAGAAGAAAACTAGAAAAAGGAATTAAACTAGCATGAATAGTACAATGAAAAAGTATTAGCACCAACGACTAGAATGAGTGTGTGAACATGAATGTAATGTCGGTGAGAAATACGTACTCCCCCAAGTTTAGGATTTTGGCCTAAGTTGGTCTATGCCCATGGATCACGGCTACTCTCTCCGGTATACTGAGGAGTGTCATCATACTGCCACTAGTTGGCGATCTCCTTCGGATCCCACTGATAACAGGATGGTCGATAAGGGTCAAGTGGTGGTTCCGGCTCAGGCTCTGGAGCTGATGTCTGGCCATGGAGCGCATAGACGGCCTCCAGCAAGACGAGGTAAGAGCCTGCAGTTAAATCAAACAAAGAGGGCGTGATGACTCACAAGTGTAGGGGATCTATCATAGTCCTTTCGATAAGTAAGAGTGTCGAACCCAACGAGGAGCAGAAGGAAATGATAAGCGGATTTCAGTAAGGTTTTCTCTGCAAGCACTGAAATTGAAGGTAATAGATAGTTTTGTGATAAGATAAATAGTAATGAGCAACAAGTAAATAAAGTGCAGCAAGGTGGCCCAATCCTTTATGTAGAAAAGGATAAGCCTGGACAATTTCTAATAATAATAAAGGAGCTCCCGAGGACACATTGGGAATTATCGTCAAGCTAGTTTTCATCACGTTCATATGATTCACGTTCGGTACTTTGATAATTTGATATGTGGGTGGACCGGTACTTGGGTACTGCCCTAACTTGGACAAGCATCCCACTTATGATTAACCCCTATTGCAAGCATCCGCAGCTACAAAAGGAGTATTAAGGTAAACCTAACCACATCATTACACATATGGATCCATATCAGCCCCTAACGAAGCAACGCATAAACTAGGGTTTAAGCTTCTGTCACTCTAGCAACCCATCATCTACTTATTACTTCCCCATGCCTTCCTCTAGGCCGAAATAATGGTGAAGTGTCATGTAGTCGACGTTCACATAACACCACTAGAGGAAAAGACAACATACATCTCATCAAAATATCGAACGAATACCAAATTCACATGACTACTAATAGCAAGACTTCACCCATGTCCTCAGGAACAAACGTAACTACTCACAAAGCATATTCATGTTCATAATCAGAGGAGTAATAATATGCATAAAGGATCTGAACATATGATCTTCCACCAAGTAAACCAATTAGCATCAACTACAAGGAGTAATCAACACTACTAGCAACCCACAAGTACCAATTTTTGGTTTTGATACAAGATTGGATACAAGAGATGAACTAGGGTTTTGAGAGGAGATGGTGCTGGTGAAGATGTTGATGGAGATTGACCCCCTCCCGTTGAGAGGATCGTTGGCGGTGACGTTGGTGATGATTTCACCCTCCCGGAGGGAAGTGTCCCTGGCAGAGCAGCTCCGCCAGAGCCCTAGATTGATTCCGCCAAGGTTCCGCCTCGTGGCCGCGGAGTTTCGTCCCGTAAGCTTGCCCCCGATTTTTTCCAGGGTAAAAGTGATGATATAGCAGAAGATGGACGTCAGAGGCCCACCAGGGGGCCCAGGAGATAGGGGGCGCGCCCTATAGGGGGGGCGCCCCCTGTCTCCTGGATAGGTTGTGGGCCCCCTGGCCTATTTCTTTCGCTCAGAAATTCTTATTAATTGCAAAAAGTTGTTTTGTGGAGTTTCAGGACTTTTGGAGCTGTGCAGAATAGGTTTCCAACGTTTGCTCCTTTTCTAGCCAGAATTCCAGCTGCCGGCATTCCCCCTCTTCATGGAAACCTTGTAAAATAAGAGAGAATAGCCATAAGTATTGAGATATAATGTGTAATAACAGCCCATAATGCAATAAATATTGATATAAAAGCATGATGCAAAATGGACGTATCAACTCCCCCAAGCTTAGACCTCGTTTATCCTCAAGCGGAAGCCGAAATCGAAAGATATGTCCACATGTTTAGAGATAGAGGTGTCGATAAAAATAAAATACGGACATGAGGGCATCATGATCATTCTAATAGCAGCAACATATATAGATTTTGTCATATGATTTCCTATGCTCAAGTAACAAGCAATTCACAATGTCAAGTATGGTTCAAAAACTTCATTGGGAACTAACAAACTATAATCTCAGTCATTGAAGCAATTGCAATTTATCGTAACATCAGAAAGAGTCAATAAAAGAGATTTTCAGCAAGCTCACATACTCAACTATCTCGTAGTCTTATACAATTTCTAACACTCACGCAATACTTGTGGTTATAGAGTTTCAGACGGACACTGAGAAAGATAGGGGCTTATTGTGTTGCCTCCCAACGTATTCACCTTTAGGTGATGTCAACAATAATAGCCCATGATAACTTACATCCAATTGGATATATATATATATATATATATATATATATATATATATATATATATATATATATGTCATGATCTTTCAAACACGAGGAGCTTGCCAAAGGATAAAATGAAAAAGGGAAAGGTGAGGATCACCTTGACTCAAGCATAAAGTAAAAACATAAAGTAAAAGATCGGCCCTTCGCAGAGGGAAGCAGAGGTTGTCATGCGCGTTTAGAGTTGATGCATAAAATCTTAATGCAAAAGAACGTCACTTTATATTGCCCCTTGTATGTGGACCTTTATTATGCAGTCCGTCACTTTTATTACTTCCACAACAAGTTCGTACAAAGCTTATTTTCTCCGCACTAATAAGTCATACATAATTAGAGAGCAATTTTTATTGCTTGCACTGATGACAACTTACTTGAAGGATCTTACTCAATCCATAGGTAGGTATGGTGGACTCTCATGGCAAAATTGGGTTTAAGGATATTTGGAAGCACAATTATTATCTCTACTTGGTGTATGGAATTTGGCTAGCATGAGGGGGAAAGGCAAGCTCAACATGTTTGGAAGGTCAATGACAATATACTTTAACTGAGATGTCGGAAAACATAAACCATTATGTTGTCTTCCTTGTCCAACATCAACTCTTTTAGCATGTCATACTTAATGAGTGCTTCACAATCATAAAAGATGTCCAAGATAATATATTTATATGTGAACCCCTCTTTCCTTATCACTTCCTATTAATTGCAACGATGACCAAGGCTACATTCATCAACTCTCAACGATTTTTTATGCCTCATACTTTCTATGTGTGAAGTTATCACTATCCATAAGATCAATATGAACTCTTTTATTCTTTCTACTTTCTCAAGATCATAGCACATAGCAAAGCCCTTGACTCAACACTAACATTTATTATAGATAGCTCACGCACTCGAATACATAAAGAGATCACAATGCAAAACTCAAAAGTACTTGATATCAAAATTACTAGATAAAGATACTATTAAAAGGATCGAACTATATAAAGCGGTAAAGATAGGAGTGTGATGGTGATACGATACCGGGGTACCTTCCCCAAGCTTGGCAGTTGCCAAGGGGAGTGCCCATACCCGCGTGATTATGTCCCCGGAGGTGATGGAGGTGGTGATGATGACGGTGGATAATCACACATTGAGTGTAAAAGTTCCTCCAACTTGCGGATAATGCCCTTAAGTCCAGCAATATGATCCTTCAACAGAATATTCTCCTGTATGAGATACTTGTTCTGTATGCGAGCTAACTCAATCATCTTGAAAGCTTCAATCTCTGTTGGAGTAAAGAGGTTAGGTAAAGGTTGAGGGATATCTTCTTCTTTCACCGCCGGAGCTGGAACCTCCATGGCTTTCTTGATCCCTTCATCCTCATTGATCTCTTCTGGTTCTTCTCTTTTCAGCTCTATCTTCAAAAGCCAAGCACCCTTGTCTTCATGGTTGAAGGAGGATGAAGTCATGGTGCTCTAAATCTGCAACGAAAACAGCTCGAAACGAAAATAGAGGATATTTCCGTGATACGGTGGTCAAAACCTTCGGGAGTATATATAATGAATTTTTACCGACCAAAATACGTAACGTGCAAGAAAACGGAGTCCAGGAGGCACACGAGGTGCCCACGAGACAGGGGGTGCGCCCTAAGGGGGGGCGCCCTCCACTCTCGTGGGAGCCTCGTGTCCCTTTCGAACTACTTCTTTCTTCCTAAAATTCTTAAATATTCCAAAACTGAAAAAATTGCCATTGGTGTTGTTTTGGAGTCAGTTTACTTACCGTACCACATACCTATACCTTTTTGGGGCCTGGAACGTTCTGGAAAGTGTCCCTTATGTATTCCTCAGGGGTTACGGTTTCAATAATATTAGTTTCAACATTGATAGGATTACCTGAAATATAGTGTTTAATTCTTTGACCGTTTACCACCCTCGGATTTGTGCCTTCGAAGTTGTTCATTTTTATGGCACCAGAACGATAGACCTCCTCGATAATGTAGGGACCTTCCCATTTTGAGAGAAGTTTTCCTGCAAAAAATCTTAAACGAGAGATGAATAATAACACATAATCTCCTACGTTAAACTCACGCTTTTGTATCCTCTTATCATGCCAGCGTTTGACTTTTTCTTTGAAGAGCTTGGCATTCTCATAGGCTTGGGTTCTCCATTCAGCAAGTGAGCTAATATCAAATAACCTCTTCTCACCAGCAAGTTTGAAGTCATAATTGAGCTTTTTAATAGCCCAATATGCTTTATGTTCAAGTTTAAGAGGTAAATGACACGCTTTTCCATAAACCATCTTATAAGGAGACATACCCATAGGATTTTTGTATGCAGTTCTATAGGCCCATAATGCATCATCAAGTTTTTTGGACCAATTCTTTCTAGATCTATTCACAGTCTTTTGCAAAATTAATTTTAGCTCTCTATTGCTCAACTCTACTTGACCACTAGACTGCGGATGATAAGGAGATGCTATTCTATTATTGACATTATACTTAGAAAGCATCTTACGGAAAGCACCATGAATGAAATGTGAACCACCATCAGTCATAAGATATCTAGGGACCCCAAACCTCGAAAAAATATCTTCTTTAAGCATTTTAATATAAGTGTTATGATCAGCACTACTAGTTGGAATAGCTTCTACCCACTTAGTAACGTAATCAACAGCAACTAAAATATGTGTATAACCATTAGAGGCAGGAAAAGGTCCCATATAATCAAAGCCCCAAACATCAAACGGTTCAATAACAAGAGAATAATTCATAGGCATTTCTTGACGTCTACTAATGTTACCTATTCTTTGACATTCATCACAAGATAAGACAAACTTACGAGCATATTTGAAGAGAGTAGGCCAATAAAAACCAGATTGTAGTACCTTGTGTGCAATTCTATCTCTAGCGTGGTGTCCTCCATAAGATTCAGAGTGACACTTACATAGAATCTGTTCCTGTTCATGCTCAGGCACACAACGTCTAATAACACCATCTACTCCTTCTTTATAAAGGTGTGGATCATCCCAGAAGTAATGTCTTAAATCATAAAAGAACTTTTTCTTTTGCTGGTATGTGAAACTAGGCGGTAAATATTTAGCAACAATGTAATTAGCATAATCAACATACCAAGGAGCAGTACGAGAAGCATTGACGACTGCTAATTGTTCATCAGGAAAGCTATCATTAATAGGCAGTGGGTCATCAAGAACATTCTCTAACCTAGACAAGTTATCTGCAACGGGGTTCTCAGCTCCCTTTCTATCAATAATATGCAAGTCAAATTCTTGGAGCAAGAGAACCCATCTAATGAGTCTAGGCTTAGCATCTTTCTTTTCCATAAGATATTTAATAGCAGCATGATCAGTGTGAATAGTAACTTTGGAATCAACAATATAAGGTCTGAACTTATCACATGCAAACACAACTGCTAAGAACTCTTTTTCAGTAGTAGCATAATTTCTCTGGGCAGTATCAAGAGTCTTACTAGCATACTGGATAACATTCAATTTCTTATAAACTCTTTGCCCTAAAACAGCACCTACAACATAATCACTAGCATCACACATAATTTCAAAAGGTAAATTCCAATCAGGTGGCTGAACAATAGGTGCAGTGATCAAAGCTTTCTTAAGTACTTCAAACGCTTCTACACAATCATCATCAAAGACAAAAGGAATATCTTTTTGCAATAAATTAGTCAGAGGCCTAGAGATTTTAGAAAAGTCCTTAATGAACCTCCTATAAAAACCGGCATAACCCAGGAAACTTCTTATACCTTTTATGTCCTTGGGACATGGCATCTTTTCAATAGCATCAACTTTGGCTTTATCAAATTCAATACCTCTCTCGGAGATCTTGTGCCCCAAGACAATGCCTTCACTAACCATAAAGTGACACTTTTCCCAATTCAGGACGAGACTAGTGTCTTCGCATCTCTGCAAAACTCGATCAAGGTTGCTCAAACAATCATCAAAAGAGGATCCATAGACGGAGAAGTCATCCATGAATCACAAATCGTTTCACAAAAATCAGAGAATATAGCCATCATGCATCTTTGAAAGGTAGCAGGTGCATTACATAAACCAAAAGGCATACGTATAGAAGCAAAAGTACCAAAAGGGCAAGTAAAAGTAGTTTTAGATTGATCCTTCGCTGACATAGGTATATGAGAGAAACCAGAATAACCATCTAGAAAGCAAAAATGTGTGTGTTTGGATAGCCTTTCTAGCATTTGATCAATAAAAGGTAAATGGTAATGATCTTTCTTAGTAGCTTTATTTAACTTACGGAAATCAATTACCATCCTATATCCTCTAATAATTCTTTGCGGGACCAATTCATCTTTATCATTAGGAACGACGGTAATACCTCCCTTTTTAGGGACACAATGGACAGGGCTTACCCATTCACTATCAGCAATGGGATAAATAATTCCTGCCTCAAGGAGCTTTAGTATCTCCGTCTTTGAGGATCTCTAACTGGTTTGGCATCTTTCTCCACTGAAATCTTGTGTTGACATAACATGGGAGTAATGCCCTTAAGATCATACAGAGTATATCCAATAGCTGCTCGGTGCTTCTTCAGAGTTTTCAACAATCTTTCTTATTCTTTTTCTGAAAGGTTAGCACTATAATAATAGGATATATTTCTTTTTCATCAAGATAAGCATACTTAAGACTATCAGGTAATGGTTTGAGTTCAAACACTGGATCACCCTTGGGTGGAAGGGGATCCCCAAGAATTTCAACAGGAAGGTTATGTTTCAACATAGGTTCCTGTTTAAGGAACACTTCATCTATTTCTTCCCTTTTCTTCTTAAACATATCGTTTTCATGGTCTATCAAATATTGTTCTAACGGATCAGTTAGAGGAACAACAATGGAAGCAAGACTGTCGGGGAAACTGATCCACGAACACCTATGAGACCGGCGGACCGAGCCCCTTTCGGTTCGGAGGGGGGCGGAGATCGCACGAAGAGCAGATCGAGGCGAAGCACACGAGCAGTTTACCCAGCTTCGGAGCTCTCCGGAGAGATAATACTCCTACTCCTGCTTGTCTGATTGTATTGTGTTCTTGCTCGGGAGCGCTGAATGCTACAGTACATTCGTGCTGCTAACGAGACCGAGTGTGTGTGTATTTTGGCCTTCCAACCCCCCTCTACGTTGCGCATGGGCCTCCTTTTATATGTTCAAGGGGTCACCGACAGTTGGCAACGCAGACAAGGGTAAAAACGTAAAAGGAGCTGCGGTTGGTACAACTACTTGCATAGTGTATCCTACCTAACCCTGACGGCAGGGGACAAGGGCATTAAATGCCCGTCTGTGTCACCCAAACAGTGCAGAAAAGGACCGTCAGGGATGCACCGTTCGCCATGATAGCGATCTTGTCAGCGTCGCATGCCACCGCGCACCGCTGGCTGCACAGCCTCCTGCCACGCGCGCCTGGAAAGGCCCCGGGGCGACACGTTGGTGGATGTGCTGGAGCGCGGGTGCAGGGTGGTTACTGTCTTGCCGCGCCCGGAAGCTTGTCGCTCACTAGGCCTTGCCGGGACGCGTGGCGCGTCGCGGCAAGTTCCCTGAAATGTCTTGGTCGGCCTTCCCGGCAAGCTCCTCTTGCCGAGGCCTTGTCTCCTTGGCTTGAATACTTTGTTCCTGAATGGCTCCAAGGGAACCACGGAGGACCTTGGCGGTCGCCCGGCAAGCCTTGCCGCGGGGTGCTGCAATTGCCCATGCACAAGTTCGGGATACTAGGGTACCCCTACTCTAGTACACCGACAGGAGCCCCCGGGCCTGGGCCACACACGGTACCGAGCGCTGTTGGGACATGCCCAAAGCAGGGCACGGGCACACGCGTCCTGGGTTACGCCGTATCTTACTCCGTATCCACTGCGCCCTCCCCGAACGACACGCATTGAATGCGGCATCGTGGGAGAGATCGTGGGTGGTTTCTTTATTCGGAAGGGCGAAACGTCCGCCCCCTCCCTCTTTATAAGCAGGGGAAACAGGGGCAGTTCGCCCACTTCGCCGGTTGTTACTCCATTCTCGAAAATCTCCGCCGCTCCCCCCTTCTTCCCGAAGCTGAAAGAGAGCAGCGCTCCGCCCCCACACTGCCACCGGCACCACCAACGCCGTCGATCTCCCCCGCCACCTCCGCCATGGCTCCGAAAGCCGACAAGGGGAAGGGCGTGAAATCGGCCGAGGCGCAGCAGCTCGCGGCGCTGCGAAAGGAGCGGGCCATCTTCCCCCCTCAGCTTGACGCGAAGGAGCTGAGGGAGTACTACTATCTCTTCTGGTCGACGGAGACGCGAGCGCATCCGCGCACGAAGGTACTCCCGGCCAGCGCTTCGAGATTGGCTCCGAACGGGTACCCCTTCTTCACGTTGTTCTTCTACTGCGGGCTCTGCCCGCCCTTCTCTGAATTCTTCTGCGATATCATGAACACCTACGGGTTCCGCCTCCTTGATTTCACCCCCAATGCTGTTCTGACCATGGCAGTTTTCGCACATTTGTGCGAAAACTTTGTCGGAGTCCACCCAAACATAGCCCTTTTCCGCCACTTCTTTATGCCCCGAGTCGAGAGAGGAGAGCCCCTTGCTGGCGGAATTGCTTGGATCTCGAGGGTCGGCAAGAAGGAAGCCTATCTGGAGGGAGAGCTCCGCAGCAAATGGGAGGAGTGGAGAGCAGAGTGGTGCTGGGTCGTCGAGGAGAACCCGCAGCCATTTACCGCCCTGCGCCAAGCCCCAATAGTGTGTGGTAATGATTGGAGCAACGTGGCCCCGGAAGACGACAGGCTGAAAATTGCCGTCACCCGGATCCTACCCCTCAGGCTTGCCGGGCTTACTGTGGGCGCAGTTGGCGCAGATTTCCTTTGCCGCCGCATCGCCCCCCTGCAGGAGAGGGGGAGACCCGCCTGGGAGTTCCAGAACTCGGCGGATATCATGAGCCTGCGCCCGGGTCTCAACTTCAACTTCATGGTCCTGGAGCTGGACGCGATGCTCCTGGAGCTGTTCAAGCGCGATCCTCAGCATCCATTCATGTTGCCGCGGGATGTCGTTCCGCTGTGCAACAATTCTTCGCTTGACCGCATCCGTGCAATGATGCCGCTATGCGACTCTCACGGAATCGTTCCAACTTGGCAAGAGCCGGCAGACGCAATCGTGCAGGAGTTCTTCGATGGCTTGGTAGAAGTGCCGCTCCACGCCGACGAGCAGAAGAGCCTCACCCGCGACACCACCGATGCGGAGATGCAGCGCATCGCCACCAGGCTGGAAGAGGCGGCAGCTGCTGCTGCCGCGGGCGTATTTGGATTCACCGTGGAGGAGGCGGAGGCGGCAAGCCTTGCCGAGCGCGAGGAGTTTGCCGGCGAGGAAGAGCTCGCCGGGCCCGAAGATGAGCCGAGCGAGCCCGCCGAAGGCGCGGGCGACCCGTTGCAGATTGGCTCCTCCTCCTCCCCACCTTCGGCCAGCTCGCCGCAAGCGGAGCCCCCAGCTCCAACAAGAAGGCGTCTCCGCAAGGCCGGGGACATAGCGGGGCGGCAGACGGGCCAGCAGCCGCCGCACCGCGCGACGCGCTCGACTGCGGCAAGCACTGTTGCCGCGGGAGCACCTCACACTGCGGCGGCAACTGGAGCGGGGTCCTCCCGGTCCACTGCTACTGCACCTGCCAAGCGGGCAAGGGAGCCTACTCCTCCGCCTCGCCGCACCGGAGGCGATCCGGAGTTCGATCTTTCCGCGCTCAGCTCCGACGACGAAGAAGAAGAGTAAGATCCCCTTGCTGTACTTGTAATTCTTCGATTTTTGCTGTCTTTGTCTTGTATCTGATCTGCTTGACTCTGAACTCATCCCTTTTCAGGACTTTGGCCTAGAGAGCGGCGAAGAGAGCCAAGGCCCCGGTGATTGTCATCGAGGACGACCCCACCACGACGGCAGAGGACATGTCCGAAACCACCTTGTCAGACCCGGCAGCCATTTCTCAGAGCAGCCCCCAGCGCAGCCCCCCACGTAAGTATATGGTTTACTTCATGCTGTCAGGCGCGCATGGGTGCTCTTCTTTTGCTGATATCTGTCTGTTAGTTTGTGTAGGAGCAGAGCAGCCTCACCAGGAGAGCCCGGAAGCCGCTCCCGAAGTGCCATCTGCCTCGACTACACTGCCAAGGGAGGATTCCCCGGCAAGGGAGCATTCTCCGGCAAGGGAGAATTCTCCGGCAAGGGGCAGTTCTCCGGCAAGGGACAGCGCCAGTGATCCTTCGGTGGTTGAGACCACGACTGCAGATCCTTGCACAGGTAACCCTTTTGCCTGAAAACTTCCCTTGGGTTCTTTCTGATTTTCTTTTTGAATATTCGCTTGACCTTTCTCCCCTCTTCGGTCGTCAGATCCACCTGCCACGGAGCCCATGGAAACCGAGGCCGCCGGTGAGGAGAACGCGCGCGGCAACAACGACGATGCCACGGCCACCGAAGAAGAGGCTGGTGCTGATGTTCCCGCCGGCGTAGAAGCCGCCAAGGCTGCCGCCGCAGAAGCGGGTGAGGGATCCGGCGATCGCACTGACGGCCCCGAGGCCGTAGGAGCGCCAGGTGCTACGCCGACCGCTGATCCCTCCGCCGATGCTGCAGCACCAGGCTCCGAAGAGCCCCAGCCCGGCGCCTACTTGAAGGCCGGCGACAGTATCTCCATCAAGCTCCCCTGGGCGTCAAGCTCCAGGGCACCGGTCGAGGGAGAAACTTTGGATGGAGAGGTGCTCGCCTCCGCTGGGCTGAAAGTGGTCGACGCGCCAAGCAGCAGCAGCGACGAGCCTGAGAAGGAGCGGCTGTTGCGGAAGCTGCTGTCGCTCTACCGCGCCCGACAAGCCAAGCTAGCATCCCGAGAGGCGCTTGTCGCGAAGGCGGGAGTGGATATTGAGAAGCGCGCGAAGGAACTCCGGGGTCTGAGGCAGGAAACTCTCCGGTCCCTGGCGGAGGAGCGGGAGCAACTTCTCGAGGAGCGGAAAGCTTTCCTCCTCGAGAAGGCTGAAGTTGAAGAGAAGCAACGGCTTGTCGCCGAAAATCTATTTGCGCAGGAAGCAGAGTTGCCGCAGCGCAAGGTCAACCTTGACAGCCATGAGGAAGAGCTTGCCGCGCGCGAGCAATCAATTGGCGGGGCTCTCAAGGAGGCAAGGGATGCTGCCGCAGCTGCTGAGGCCGCCAAGAAGGAGCTGGAGGCGAAAGTGGCGCAGCTGGAAGCCGATCTCAGGGCAAGCGGCGATGGAGCTTGCCGCGCTCAAGCGTGAGCGCGAGAAGGACGCTGCCGCTCATGGTGAGCTGCAGGGTCTTCTCACTGAGAGGAGCAAGGAGCTCAACGCCGCCAAGGACTCCAATGCAGATCTCGAATTGAAGCTAGCCACTTTGACTCAGACACTGGACGGCGCCAGGGAGCGGGAGGTGGCCTTGTCGGAGAAGATCAAGGGCGACGAGGCGCTGCTGGCGAGTGCTGCTGCCTCCCAAAATGCTTTTAGGGAGACAGTGGAGCACTGGACCGAGGGTCTGGTGAATATTGCCGCCGCCATCGACGAGGAGTTGGCGCAGCTGGGGATGGAGGATCTCGGGTACTCCTCCGACGAGCATCTCCAACCCAGCGCCAAGCTCAGCTTGTTCTTCAAGGGCGTGGCGACGACCCTCCAGCGACTCCGGGAGAAGATCCCAAAGCAGCTGGCCGACGAGTCGCGCAGGATATGCGCGGGGGCTCTCCAGAAGGTGCTGATGAAGGTGGCCTTCCGCAACCCGGGCCTCAACTTCACCAACGTCCTCAAGTCCTTGCCGCCGGATGCTGATCTGGAAGTGCTCAGGGCCCTTGTCGCACCCATTGTGGACAAGGTGAGCGGGATCAAGAGGGTTGAGGGCGATCACGTAGATTAGGCCGCCCGTTTTCTTTTCTCTTTGTCGCTGCTGGTCATGTCATGAGAACAATCTATTAGAGCTGCGACAAGCTATCTTGTAATATAACTCTATTTTGGGTAGAGATTTGCTATGTTATTCCCTTTACTTGATTCCTTCCTTTGTATGTTTTTGCCCTACGCTTTCGGGGAACTTGTCGGTGCAGGCACCTGGGCCGCGAGCGCTGAGTGCGGGACATCAGCAGCCTGCTGGCGGTGCCGCTACCGACAAGAAACCTTGTCGCAACTAGTCGCAGCTCACTTAAGTTGTTGAGCGGACTCGAAACAAAGTAAGGGTGCAACTAGCTACGAATTGGTTCCTCCATGCACAGGTTTACCATACAAAGTACGGTCGTTCGAGGAAGATAACTTAAAAATTTAAAACTGATTGCTCAGACTTTGGCAACTTAGCTTTTCTTGTCGTTTGCTTCCCGGCAAGGCGAAACTTGCTTGAACGATGCCTGGTCCACACCATTATCTTCTCCTTTCCCCCCGGCAAACTTGTGTGCGAGGGAACCTTCTTTTCCTTTTTGAGAAAAAGAAAGAAGAGAAAATAAAGATATGGAGCCTTACGGCTCATTATTGCTTACCGGGGGTAGGTGCTGCACAAAGTGTCAGATAATGCATGCAAATAGAAAGTAGAAAGCATGAAATTGACAAGATGTGCGGAGCACATGAGCTTTACTTATGCACGGGATCTGCGCCCGGCTTTGTACAAAGGATTACATGCAACATCGGCAAGACTTGTACAAAAGGTGGTTGCCGGAACAGGTTCCGGCAACCGCGCCCTATGGGTAAAACTTACGAAGATGCTCAATGTTCCAGGAGTTGCTCACCGGAATGCCATCTTCGGTCTCAAGGCGGACAGCGCCAGGCCTAGTGACTCGTTTCACCCGATAAGGGCCTTCCCACTTCGTTGTCAACTTGTTGGAATTCTTGGCGGACTGAACGCGCCGAAGAACAAGGTCGCCTTCCTCGAAACTTCTGGCATTAACTTTGCGGCTATGGTAGCGGCGCAAAGCTTGCTGGTATCGAGCAGCTCGTACAGCAGCCTGAAGACGGTCCTCCTCAAGGAGCAGCGCGTCATCTTGTCGCAGCTGCTCTTGCTCAAGCTCATCATAAGCGAGCACTCGAGGTGACCCGTATACGAGTTCCGTGGGGAGAACTGCCTCTGCTCCATAGACTAGAGCGAAAGGTGTCTGGCCAGTGGCTCGATTTGGCGTCGTCCTGATCGACCAAAGAACCACCGGCAGCTCCTCAATCCAGTTCTTTCCGCACTTGTGCAGCCTGTCGAAAGTTCTGGTCTTGAGACCGCGCAGCACTTCAGCATTTGCCCTCTCCGCTTGACCGTTGCTTCTCGGATGAGCAACAGAAGCGAAGCAGACCTTGGCGCCAAGATCTTGGACGTACTGCATGAAGGTGCGGCTCGTGAATTGTGTGCCGTTGTCGGTGATGATCCTGTTAGGGATCCCGAAACGGCAAACAATCGACCTGAAGAACTTGACTGCTGACTGTGCTGTCACCTTCCTCACTGCTTCCACTTCCGGCCACTTTGTGAACTTGTCGATTGCAACGTACAAGTACTCAAAGCCCCCGACAGCTCGGGGAAAGGGGCCGAGGATGTCGAGCCCCCAGACCGAAAATGGCCAGGATAAAGGGATCGTCTGGAGAGCTTGAGCTGGCTGGTGTATCTGCTTGGAATGGAACTGGCACGCTTCACACTTGGTTACTTGTGCAGTTGCATCCTGGAGGGCTGTCGGCCAAAAGAAACCTTGCCGGAACGCTTTGCCGGCAAGTGCTCTTGCGCCAATGTGGTGACCACATATGCCTCCATGTATCTCTGCCAACAGCTTTTGTCCGTCTTCCCGGTGAATACACTTCAATTTCACGCCGTTGAGTCTTCTTCTGTACAGTGTGTTGTCAACAAACTGGTACATACTTGACTGCCGGGCTACTCTTTCCGCTTCTTCTTGCTCTTCGGGAAGTTCTCCTGTCTGAAGGAAACGGACAATCTGCTGTGCCCACGCTGGAGCTTGCGGCTCGACAACAAGGACTAAAGGCACATCTGCTGCTGCGGGAACATCCGCTTCTACAGCAAGAACCTGCGGCTCAGCCGGAGCTTGATGTTCCCCGGCAAGCTTGCCGGAGCAAAACTTGTCGGGAGCGTCTGCTTCAATGGAACAAACCCTATGGCTTGTCGGAGCAGACTGTTCCTCAGCATCCTTGGTGTTGATCTTGGGGACCTTCTTGGCGGCGGCTTCAGGGAGCTCTGCCGGAAAATAGTCACCAGAAATCAACTTCCTCTTCTTGCTCTGTCCAGTTGATGGCGTTACAGATGGTTGAGTCAGCTTGAGCACAAAGATCCCTGGTTCCACAGGTAACTTAAGTGCAGCGCACTTTGACAGGCCATCGGCAATGTCGTTCTGAGCTCTTGGAACATGTTCCATCTGTAGGACGTCAAAGTGATCTTCTAGCTTTCTCACTTCATCAACGTAAGCTTCCATCAATGGACTTTGATAATTCTTGTTCACTTGGCGGATGACAAGCTGTGAGTCACCCCTGACAATGAGCTTCTTGATCCCAAGGTCTGCTGCGATCCTGAGACCGGCAAGCAAACCTTCATACTCTGCAGTATTGTTCGTTGCTTGCTCCTTGGGAAAGTGCATCTGGACTACGTACTTGAGGTGCTCTCCGGTGGGTGCAACTAGTAGCACGCCCGCACCGGCGCCTTGCAGCGAGAAGGCACCATCAAAGTACATCAGCCACTCTTTGCTTGCTTCCTTGACGGGGATGCTCGTTTCTGGAATTTCTTCATCTGTGTTGGCGTCCACTCTGCTATGAACTCTGCCAATGCTCTGCTTTGGATAGTTGAAG
Organism: Triticum aestivum; assembly: GCF_018294505.1. NCBI lineage: Eukaryota > Viridiplantae > Streptophyta > Magnoliopsida > Poales > Poaceae > Triticum > Triticum aestivum. The sequence continues at coordinate 621,410,433 of NC_057807.1, read as the reverse complement.
TGCTTTCAAACTTGAGGCCAAAGCTTGACAGTTCCAGTGCCCACTCGACAATCCTGCCTGTTGCTTCCGGATTTTGCAGTATCCTCTTCAGCGGAAAACGAGTGACGACTGTGATCTCATGTGCTTGGAAGTAATGGCGCAGCTTTCTCGAGGCCATGAGGAGGCCGAAAAGCAATTTCTGCACACCAGAGTACCTTGACCTAGCCCCCTGCAGAAGGGAACTGACAAAGTAAACTGGGCGCTGCACCATTTCTTTCTGCATCTTCTCATGCTCCTGCGCAGATCCATCCTTGTCGGGACCAGAGCTTGCCGGTGAAGTCCTCTGCTTGTCGCTGGATGCATCTGCCGTGGTTGCTGGCTCATCATCCGCCTCCCTCTCCGCTACTAACGCAGCACTAACCACTTGATTGGTTGCCGCTATATATAGCAGCAACTTCTCTTGTGGCTTAGGTGCGACAAGTGTTGGAGTGGAGGACAGGTATCTCTTCAAGTCCTGCAGCGCAGCCTCCGCTTCCGGAGTCCATTTCATTGGACCTGCCTTTTTCAAAATTTTGAAAAATGGCAGGGCGCGCTCAGCAGACCTAGAGATAAACCTGCTGAGAGCAGCTACGCAACCGGCAAGTCTTCGTACATCCTTGACGCGCTTTGGTGCTTCAATCTGCTCAATGGCCTTGATCTTGTCGGGATTGGCCTCAATTCCCGCGTTGAGACACAAAGAACCCGAGAAGCTTGCCGGAGGGGACTCCAAACACGCACTTCTCGGGGTTAAGCTTGAGGTTGATCTTGCGCAGATTTGCAAAGGTTTCGTCTAAATCTTGAATCAGAGTTGCTTTGTCCTTGCTCTTGACCACTATGTCATCCATGTAGGCTTCCACATTTCTGTGCATTTGCGGCTCAAAAGCGTGATGGACAACCCTTGCAAATGTTGAACCAGCATTCTTTAAACCGAAAGGCATCCGTACGAAACAGTATGTGCCACATGGGGTGATGAATGCGGTCTTCTCCTCATCCTCTTCTGCCATGAAGATCTGATGGTATCCTGAGTATGCATCAAGAAATGAAAGCAAGTCACATCCGGCCGTGGAGTCAACAATCTGGTCGATGCGCGGCAAGGGAAATGGGTCTTTGGGACAAGCTTTATTGACATCGGTAAAGTCGATACAAAGCCTCCATTTCCCGTTTGCCTTGCGCACGACTACAGGATTGGCCAACCACGTAGGATGGAGCACTCCTCTGACAAGGCCTGCTTCTTCCAATTTCTTGATTTCTTCTGCAATGAATTCTTGGCGCTCCACTGCCTGTTTCCTGACTTTCTGCTTGACGGGCCGCGCATGAGGACAGACGGCAAGATGGTGCTCGATTACTTTCCTGGGAACACCGGGGATGTCAGACGGTTGCCATGCAAACACGTCGACGTTCGCCCGCAGGAAAGCAACGAGCGCGCTTTCCTATTTAGGGTCGAGAGTGGCACTGATGGTGAAGGTACCACCAGTGCCGTCCTCCTTGGCGGACACCTTCTTGGTCTCTGGTGGAGCTGCCATTGTCTTCTTACACTTGCCGGTGGAGCTCGATGGTGCGTCCTCGACGGTAGCGCAGCACTCCGAAGAGGTGCGCTTGCCGGAGTGGGCATCAGAGCTCTTGCCGGACTTGGTCTTCTTCTTCCCCCCGGGAGCTTCAACGGCAAGTGACTTGCGATCTGTTGCGGCTGCTGCTTCCCGGTAGATCTTGTCGGCGCAAATAAGAGCATCCTTCTTGTCGCCAGGGACAGAGATGACACTTATCGGGCCTGGCATCTTCAGTATGTTGTATGCATAGTGAGAGGCTGCCATGAATTTGGCGAGCGCTGGACGGCCGAGTATCCCATTGTAAGGCAATGGAAAATCAGCAACATCAAAAGTGACCCTCTCAGTCCTGAAGTTCAACTCGCTGCCAAATGTTACCGGCAACGTGATCTTTCCCTTCGGCTTGCTCCTTCCCGGGTTGATTCCTTGGAACGTGCCGGTCTCTTCGAGCTCGCTATCAGGGATCTGGAGTTTCTGGAGCAGCGCGGAGGAGATCAGGTTCAAGCCGGCCCCGCTTTCAACTAGCATCTTAGTGACCTTGAGGTTGCAGATGGTTGGTGAAACCAACATCGGCAAGCACCCGACCGCAGTTATGCGATCAGGGTGGTCCTCAATATCAAAGATGATAGGCGTGCTGGACCATTTCAGAGGCTTGCATGACTCAATGGGTGGTTCTGCCGCATTGACTTCCCGCACCCACTGCTTGAGCTGGCGGTGTGAAGTATGCAGAGAAGAACCGCCGTCAATGCACCGGACCTTTGTGGCTTTCTGGAACTCCTGCTCATCGGTCTCGTCATCATCCATATCTTCATCGTCATCGTCATCTTCATCCTTGTCGCAGCCGCGGGGAGGTCTGTCTCCTTGCCGCTGCTTGGCCTTGCCGCGGCGTCCTCCTCGGCCGGGACGTTTCTTGCTGGCTCCTCCAGCACCTTCCTGGGCTTTCTCCTTATCGCGCCGCTCGTATTCAGCCTTTTGTTGTTCGACAAGCTGCTCGACCTTCTTGCAGCTCTGGAGGTCATGACCCTTGGTGCAGTGGATCTTGCAGTACTGCTTGTTGGTGCTGTCCTGCTTGTCGGCGACCGCCACAGCTGCGGCAACCTCCTTGCCGGAGCTACCAGCTTTGGCTTTCTTGCCGGACTGCTCAACAACTAGCACATCTTTGCCTTTCTTCTTCCTGTTGCTCCGCCGCCGGTTCTTCCTTGCCGGGGCAGTCTCCTCACTATCAGATCCTCCTGCTCCTGTATTCTCTCCAGGGAGTTTCCTCCCTTCCTCAGCACGTGCACACTTGTCAGCCAGGGCATATAGCTCACTGACGTCTCTGATCTTGCACATCGCCATCTCCTCCCGCATCCTGCGGTTCCGCATGTTCTGATGGAACGCGCTGATTACCGCGGCAGGGTGAACATCTGGGATGTTGTGCTACACGCGGCTGAATCTCTGAATGTACTTGCGCAGGGGCTCTCCTTCCTTCTAGGCGAGCAGATGAAGGTCGCTCTCTTGGCCATGAGGCTTGTGGCCGCCTGTAAAGGCGCCGACAAACTGATGGCACAGGTCTGCCCAGGAGGATATGGAGTTGTCCGACAAGTGCATGAGCCAGGATCTGATATTGGGCTTGAGCACCAGCGGGAAGTAGTTGGCAAGGATCTTGTCGTCCCGTCCCCCGGCAGCTTGCACCGCGATGGTGTAGATGCTGAGGAACTCCGACGGATGCGTCTTGCCGTCGTACTTCTCTGGTACATCTGGCTTAAAATTCTTCGTGCTGGGCCACTGGACTTGCTGCAGCCCACGAGTGAATGCAGGGCAACCTACCGCGTACGGCAAGTCGCCTGGTTCCCCTGGCGCATGCATGTCAACAGAGGGCCCAGCGCGCTTGTCAGATTGACGTCGCGCTTCTCTTCGGCGCTCGATACGAGTACGAGCGTCTTCTTGCTGTCGTTCGAGAAGAACTTGGCGCTGATCGCGACGAGCTCGTGGATCTGATGATGCGGTGGAGTCGCTGTCGAGGTGGATCCGACAAGTCGGCGATCTTGGCCTTCGGGGTGGAGAGTGCATGGTGGTTGCACCCCCACCGGTTTCGTCGCCACCGGCTCGTGCCTGGCAGTCCTGCCGCGGCCGGGATGCACTTGGCTGTCGCGGAGTATCGCCGTTGGCAAAGTTGATGAGACTCTGAATGGTGGCCCTCCATTGGTTGATCTTGTCTTCCGCTGGAGGGTAATCCAGGAGCAGTTGAGCTCGCGCCAAAGCTTCTGCTGGAGTGGTGGGTGGCAGTGGCGAATGGTGCGAGGAGCGGGATATGCTCGGACTTCTAACTATGTTAGAAGGAGCAGCATCCCGTCCAGGCGACCGTGTTTCGCTCGTGCCAGCACGTTGGCATGCATGCTGGTCTTGAGCACCCCGAGATCCACCAGCTCGATCTTGTCCCAACGAACGTATGGTACTGCGAATACCATGACGCTGTCGGTCTTGCGCCTCCTGAGATGTGCGCGGTACATGTACGGACGCCGAGGTCTGCGTAGCCTTGTCCTTGGACCTGGCAGCATCGTGAGCTTCCTCGTCGACGTCCGTTCTTCCGCCGGCGTCTACTCCACCACCCGTTTGCTCCGGTGGTGGTGGAAGTGACGTGGACGGAGCAGCTGCCGCCGAAGTCTTCTTCTTCGGTGGCATGTCGATGAAGAAAATGAAGATCTAGCTCGTGTGAACGCCGGATCAGGTTCACGCAATCTCGACGCCCCCTACCTGGCGCGCCAAAGATGTCGGGGAAACTGATCCACGAACACCTATGGGACCGGCGGACCGAGCCCCTTTCGGTTCGGCGGGGGGCAGAGATCGCACGAAGAGCAGATCGAGGCGAAGCACACGAGCAGGTTACCCAGCTTTGGAGCTCTCCGGAGAGATAATACTCCTACTGCTGCTTGTCTGATTGTATTGTGTTCTTGCTCGGGAGCGCTGAATGCTACAGTACATTCGTGCTGCTAACGAGACCGAGCGTGTGTGTATTTTGGCCTTCCAACCCCCCTCTACGTTGCGCCTGGGCCTCCTTTTATATGTTCAAGGGGTCACCGACAGGTGGCAACGCAGACAAGGGTAAAAACGTAAAAGGAGCTGCGGTTAGTACAACTACTTGCACAGTGTATCCTACCTAACCCTGACGGCAGGGGACAAGGGCATTAAATGCCCATCTGTGTCGCCCAAATAGTGCAGAAAAGGACCGTCAGGGACGCCACCGTTCGCCACGATGGCGATCTTGTCAGCGTCGCATGCCACCGTGCACCGCTGGCTGCACAGCCTCCTGCCACGCGCGCCTGGAAAGGCCCCGGGGCGACACGTTGGTGGATGTGCTGGAGCGCGGGTACAGGGTGGTTACTTGTCGCGGCAAGCGCCTTGCTGCAGTCGTTGTCTTGCCGCGCCCGGAAGCTTGTCGCTCACTAGGCCTTGCCGGGACGCGTGGCGCGTCGCGGCAAGTTCCTTGAAATGCCTTGGTCGGCCTTCCCAGCAAGCTCCTCTTGCCGGGGCCTTGTCTCCTTTGCTTGAATACTTTGTTCCTGAATGGCTCCAAGGGAACCATGGAGGACCTTGGCGGTCACCCGGCAAGCCTTGCCGCGGCGTGCTGTAACTGCCCATGCACAAGTTCGGGATACTAGGGTACCCCTACTCTAGTACACCGACAAAGACCAATAATCTCATCCTTACTAGGTGGTTCCCTTTCACGAGGTTGTCTACTAAACTTAGCGAAATTAAACTCATGAGACATACCATCTATGGCAACAGTGACAATATTCTTTTCACAATTAATCTTAGCACTAGCAGTATTCAAGAAGGGTCTACCAAAATTAATGGGACAAAAATCATCTTGTGGGGAACCAAGAACAAGAAAATCAGCAGGGTATTTAACCTTCCCACACAAACTTCAACATCTCTAACAATCCCAATAGGTTTAATGGTATCCGTATTAGCAAGCTTAATAGTAACATCAATGTCTTCTAATTCAACGGGTGCAATGTCGTGCATAATTTCTTTATAAAGATCATAAGGTATCGCACTAGCACTAGCACCCATATCACATAAGCCATGATAACAATGATCTCCTATCTTAACAGAAATAACAGGCATGCCTACGACAGGTCTACGCGTCTTAGTATCAGGTCTAGCAATATTAGCAGTCTCACCCAAGAAAGAAACAACATGCCCATCTAAGTCCTCATCCAAAAGATCTTTAATCATAGAAATACTAGGTTCAACATTAATTTTCTCAGGAGGTGTATAATTCTTAGTATTACTCTTACGAACAACAGTCAAAGCTTTAGCATGATCCTTTATCCTAACAGGAAAAGGAGGTTTTTCAACATAAGCAGTAGGAACAATAGGATCACTATAGGTGATAGTCTTTTCTTCGACTGTAATAGGTGCAACTACTTTCACTTCAACAGGAGGATTATATTTAAACCACTTCTCTTTAGGGAGATCAACGTGAGTAGCAAAAGATTCACAAAAAGTAGCTACTATCTCAGAGTCAAGTCCATACTTAGCGCTAAATCCACGAAAAACATCGGTATACATAAAAGATTTAACAAAATCGAACTTAGGTGTCATACCTGACTCCTTACCATCGTCGGAACCCCAATCTTCAGAGTTGTGTTTAATTCTTTCCAATAAGTCCCATTTGAAACCAATAATCTTCAGCATATAAGAACCAGCACAGGAAGTATCGAGCAGGTTGCGATTATCAAGAGAAAGCCGAGCATAAAAATTCTGAATAATCATTTCCCGAGAGAGCTCATGATTGGGGCATGCATATAATATTGACTTAAGCCTCCCCCAAGCTTGAGCGATGCTTTCTCCTTTGTGAGGCCAGAAATTATATATGTAATTACGATCACGATGAACAAGATGCATAGGATAGAACTTCTGGTGAAATTCCAACTTCAATCGCTTATAATTCCAAGATCTCGTATCATCACATAGCCTATACCATGTCAATGCATCTCCCTTCAAAGATAAAGGGAAGACCTTCCTTTTGACAACATCAACAGGAATACCTGCAAGCTTAAATAATCCACAAACTTCATCCAGAAAGATAAGGTGTAAATCGGGATGCAATGTTCCATCTCCTGCAAATGGATTAGCTAGTAGTTTCTCTATCATACCCGAAGGAATCTCAAAGTAAATATTTTCATAAAGTTTAGTAGGTTGAGGAGAAACTCTTTGCTCTTCTGGTTGGGGTGAAGATACCCCAAGCAAGCCCCTCAAAGGATTAGTTTCCATAGTGACAAGTAACAGAAAATTTCAGCACACTATATAAATGTTTCCTTACCAAGTTCCACTTACCAAAAGCGCTACACTCCCCGGCAATGGCGCCAGAAAAGAGTCTTGATGACCCACAAGTGCAGGGGATCTATCATAGTCCTTTCGATAATAAGAGTGTCAAACCCAACGAGGAGCAGAAGGAAATAATAAGCGGTTTTCAGTAAGGTTTTCTCTGCAAGCACTGAAATTGAAGGTAATAGATAGTTTTGTGATAAGATATATAGTAACGAGCAACAAGTAAATAAAGTAAATAAAGTGCAGCAAGGTGGCCCAATCCTTTATCTAGCAAAGGATAAGCCTGGACAATTTCTAATAATAATAAAGGAGCTCCTGAGGACACATTGGGAATTATCGTCAAGCTAGTTTTCATCACGTTCGTATGATTCACGTTCGGTACTTTGATAGTTTGATATGTGGGTGGACCGGTACTTGGGTACTGCCCTAACTTGGACAAGCATCCCACTTATGATTAACCCCTATTGCAAGCATTTGCAACTACAGAAGGAGTATTAAGGTAAACCTAACCACAACATTAAACATATGGATCCATATCAGCCCCTAACGAAGTAACGCATAAACTAGGGTTTAAGCTTCTATCACTCTAGAAACCCATCATCTACTTATTACTTCCCCATGCCTTCCTCTAGGCCCAAATAATGGTGAAGTGTCATGTAGTCGATGTTCACATAACACCACTAGAGGAAAAGACAACATACATCTCATCAAAATATCGAACGAATACCAAATTCACATGACTACTAATAGCAAGACTTCACCCACGTCCTCAGGAACAAACGTAACTACTCACAAAGCATATTCATGTTCATAATCAGAGGAGTAATAATATGCATAAAGGATCTGAACATATGATCTTCCACCAAGTAAACCAATTAGCATCAACTACAAGGAGTAATCAACACTACTAGCAACCCATAAGTACCAATTTGTGGTTTTGATACAAGATTGGATACAAGAGATGAACTAGGTTTTTGAGAGGAGATGGTGCTGGTGAAGATGTTGATGGAGATTGACCCCCTCCCGATGAGAGGATCGTTGGCAGTGACATTGGTGATGATTTCCCCCTCCCGAAGGGAAGTGTCCCCGGAAGAATAGCTCCGCCAGAGCCCTAGATTGATTCCGCCAAGGTTCCGCCTCGTGGCGGCGGAGTTTCATCTCGTAAGCTTGCCCTTGATTTTTTCCAAGGTAAAAGTGATGATATAGCAGAAAATGGACGCTGGAGGCCCACCAGGGGGCCCAGGAGATAGGGGGCATGCCCTATAGGGGGGGCGCACCCCCTGTCTCCTAGACAGGGTGTGGGGCCCCTGGCCTATTTCTTTCGCTCAGAAATTCTTATTAATTCCAAAAAGTTGTTTCGTGGAGTTTCAGGACTTTTGGAGCTGTGCATAATAGGTTTCCAACATTTGCTCCTTTTCCAGCCAGAATTCCAGCTACCGGCATTCCCCCTCTTCATGGCAAACCTTGTAAAATAAGAGAGAATAGCCATAAGTATTGAGATATAATGTGTAATAACAGCCCATAATGCAATAAATATTGATATAAAAGCATGATGCAAAATGGACGTATCAGGGCGCATGCAAGATAATAGTCTCACTGTGTTTCTTATGAAATCTCAAATTATACAAAAGCATCTTATCATCATTTTTAATGATAAACTCATGTGCTACCATGCTCTTATAATCTAGAAAAGTAGGAGGCAACAGATTTTCCTCTTTCTCAAAATGCCTAATGGGTATCCTGAAATGTTTAGCAAGGCATGAAGCATAGATACCTCCAAAGATGGGACCCTTTGTACGATTCAGACTTAATCATTTAGCAATAATAGCGCCCATACTAACAGAGTTATCACGAAATAAAGCATGGAAGAAAATAGTAATATCATGAACACTAAGGTTTCCACAGTTTCCGCGACCAATCAAGCATCGACTAGCAAATATTGCAAAGTAGCGTAAAACGGGGAAATGTATGCTAGTAATTCTTGCATCGGAAACCTTCCTTGTTTCCCCCATAGTAATAGTATCAATAAATCCATCCACATCTTTACGATGTGGTTCCTCTAAGCTGCCCCCGAAAGGTATCTTGCATATCGTGCAAAATTCATATAGCGACATCTCCCTAGCCACATCATATAAATGAAACTGTACTGAAGGAGGTGATTTCTTAGGATAAAAGTAGAAATTTTGCACAAAAGTATTGGTGAGTAAGAGATACTATTCGGCCTGGTCGTCGAGGAAGTCGGTGAGGCCCGCATTATGAGGCAATGAATAAAAATCATCATGAATCCCGGTTGCTCTCAGGAAATCATCACAAGGACATTCACACGGCCGCACTTCCGCCACACGAGGGAGATTATACTAGGGCTTTTCATTCTCCTTAGCTTGTTTATCCTTAGAGCCTTGGCTAGAAGAGCCCTGATACGTCTCCAACGTATCTATAATTTTTGATGTCTCCATGCTACTTTATCTACTGTTTTAGGCAATATTGGGCTTTATTATCCACTTTTATATTATTTTTGGGACTAACCTATTAACCGGAGGCCCAACCCAGATTTGCTGTTTTATGTCTATTTCAGTGTTTCGAGGAAAAGGAATATCAGACGGAGTCAAAACGGAACGAAATCATCTAGAGAAGTTATTCTTGGAAGGAAGCAACCTGATAGACTTGGAGTGCATGTCAGGGGAGTCCCGGGCTGCCCATGAGGATGGGGGGCGCACCCACCCCCCTAGGGCGCGCCCCCTGCCTTGTGAGCACCCCGGAGGTCCACCGACGTACCCCTTGCACCCATATATACCTACGTACCCTAAAACTTCCAGAACAGAGGATAGATCGGGAGTTCCACCGCTGCAAGCCTCTGTAGCCACCAAAAACCTCTCGGGAGCCCGTTCCAGCGCCCTGCCGGAGGGGGATCCCATCACCGGTGGCCATCTTCATCATCCTGGCGCTATCCATGACAAGGAGGGAGTAGTTCACCCTCGGGGCTAAGGGTATGTACTAGTAGCTATGTGTTTGATCTCTCTCTCTCGTGTTCTCTCTCGTCTTCCCTCTATGGCACGATCTTGATGTATCCCGAGCTTTGCTATTGTAGTTGGATCTTATGATGTTTCTCCCCCTCTACTCTCTTGTGATGAATTGAGTTTCCCCTTTGAAGTTATCTTATCAGATTGAGTCTTTTATGAGAACACTTGATGTATGTCTTGGTGATCAACTTGCGGGTTTCGTGACATTGGGAACCTATGCATAGGGGTTGGCACACATTCTTGACTCTCCGGTAGAAACTTTGGGGCACTCTTTGAAGTACCTTTATGTTGGTTGGATGAATCTGAGATTGTGTGATCATATCATATAATCATGCCCACGGATACTTGAGGTGACAATGGAGTATCTAGGTGACATTAGGGTTTTGGTTTATTTGTGTCTTAAGGTGTTATTCTAGTATGAACTCTTTTATAGATCGATCCGAGAGAATAACTTTGAGGTGGTTTCGTACCCTACCATAATCTCTATGTTTGTTCTCCGCTATTAGTGGCTTTGGAGTGACTCTTTGTTGCATGTTGAGGGATTGTTATATGATCTATCTATGCTATTATTGTTGAGAGAACTTGCACTAGTGAAAGTATGAACCCTAGGCCTTGTTTCCTACCATTGCAATACCGTTACGCTCACTTTTACCACTTGTTACCTTGCTGTTTTTATTATTTAGGATTACAAAAACCTATATCTACTATCTATTTTGCACTTGTATCACCATCTCTTCACCGAACTAGTGCACCTATACAATTTACCATTGTATTGGGTGTGTTGGGGACACAAGAGACTCTTTGTTATTTGGTTGCAGGGTTGTTTGAGAGAGACCATCTTCATCCTACGCCTCCTACGGATTGATAAACCTTAGGTCATCCACTTGAGGGAAATTTGCTACTGTCCTGCAAACATGTGCACTTGCAGGCCCAACAACGTCTACAAGAAGAAGGTTGTGTAGTAGACATCAAGCCCCTCAAGAAAAATCTCTTCATCTTTTTCTGAAAGTTTTTGCAATTTTTAGTAACTCATAATAAAAGTGAATCAAACTCAACAAAATTGATAGCAACTACTCCCACAAGTGCCTAGAGCCTATATCATGCATTGGAATTACTTGGAACCATATAAATTTGACATGCAAGCTCAAGAACAGGGTCACCTAGGCAACAAAATTTTACAATGAATAAAATACTAGAACAAAAACTAATTGGACCATTGGAGGAGTCACATACCAAAAAACAATCCCCCAAAGCAGTTTTTTGAATGGAGCTTTGAGCAAGGAGATCGAAAATGGCAGTAAAGTAAGCTAGAACTCGTGCTTGAGCTGGCTGGTGATTTTTTTGGGAGGAAGAAGAAGTGTGTGGGTGCAGGAATAAGTGGAGGGGGGCCACCATGGGCCCACAAGGCAGGGGGGCGCACCCTGTAGGGGTGGGCGCGCCCTAGACCCTCGTGGCCAGGTGCCAGCTCCCCCTGCTGTGTTCTCAGTGCCAGATATTCTCAAATATTCCAGAAAAAATCATATTAAATTTGCAGGGCATTTGGAGAACTTTTATTTTCGGGTATTTTTTTTATTGCAAGGATAATTTAGAAAACAGATAGAAAATACTATTTTTTTCTTTATTTAATCTAAATAACAGAAAGTAAAAGGAGGGTACAGAAGGTTGTTCCTTCTAACTTCATCCATCTCATGCTCATCAAAAGGAATCCCCTAAGAAGGTTGATCAAGTCTTAGCAAACTCATTCCGAATAACATGGAACCGGAGAAATTTCGAATAACACTAGGTTACCTCAACGGGGATATGCACATCCCCAATAATAAGAATATCATATTTTTTCTTGACAGTAGGAAGAGGAAATTCAAAACCTCTAATAATGATAGTTGGAATTTTTCTAATAGAATTGATGCCATGAACTTGAGGTTGTTTCCTTGGAAAATGCACCGTATGCTCATTACCATTAACACAAAAGTGACATTTCCTTCGTTGCAATCAATAACAGCCCCTGCAGTATTCAGAAAGGGTTTACCAAGGATAATCGACATACTATTGTCCTCAGGAATATCAAGAATAATAAAGTCCGTTAAGATAGTGACGTTTGCAACCACAAGAGGCACATCCTCACAAATACCGACAGGTATAGCAGTTGATGTATCAGCCATTTGCAAAGATATTTCAGTAGGTGCCAACTTATTCTATTCAAGTCTACGATATAAAGAGAGAGGCATAACACTAACACCGACTCCAAGATCACATAAAGCAGTTTTAACATAGTTTCTTTTAATGGAGCATGGTATAGTTGGTACTCCTGGATCTCCAAGTTTCTTAGGTATTCCACCTTAAAAAGTGTAATTAGCAAGCATGGTGGAAATTTCTGCTTTCGGTATCTTTCTTTTATTTGTAATGATATCTTTCATGTATTTAGCATAAGGATTTACTTTAAGCATATCAGTTAAGCGCGTACGTAAGAAGATAGGTCTAATCATTTCAGCAAAGCGCTCAAAATCCTCATCATCCTTTTTCTTGGATGGCTTAGGAGGAAAAGGCATGGGTTTTTGAACCCATGGTTCTCTTTCTTTACCGTGCTTCCTAGCAACAAAGTCTCTCTTATCATAATGTTGATTCTTTGATTGTGGGTTATCAAGATCAACAGCAGGTTCAATCTCTACATCATTATTATTGCTAGGTTGAGCATCAACATGGACATTATCATTAACATTATCACTAGGTTCATGTTCATCACCAGATTGTGTTTCAAAATCAGAAATAGAAATATCAATGGGATTCTCAGATGTGTCTACAACAGGTTCACTAGAAGCATGCAAAGTCCTATTATTTTTCTTTTTCTTATTTTTAGAAGGACTAGGTGCATCTACATTATTTCTCTGAGAATCTTGCTCAATTCTCTTAGGGTGGCCTTCAGGATACAAAGGTTCTTGAGTCATTTTACCCGTTATAGTAGCCACTCTAATAGCAAAATCATGTTTATTATTTAATTCATCGAGCAAATCACTTTGAGCTTTAAGTACTTGTTCTGCTTGAGTGGTAACCATAGAAGCATATTTACTAATGAGTTTAAGTCACCTTTAAATCTAGCCATATAATCACTCCAGCGTCCAATCATGTAAGCATTACTCTTTAGTTATCTACCAACATAAGCATTGAAATTTTCTTGTCTAGCCATAAAGTCATAAATTCATCCAAGCATTATTGGCTAGCAAACTTAGTAGACGGGATTTCAACTTTATTATACCTATAGAGAGAATGTACCTTTACTACCTGTGTCGGGTTATCAAGACCATGTGTTTCTTCAATAGGTGGTATATTAAGACCATGTATTTCTTCAACAGGAGGTAAATTCTTAACATCTTCAGCTTTAATACCTTTTTCTTTCATAGATTTCTTTGCCTCTTGCATATCTTCAGGACTGAGACATAGAACACCTCTCTTCTTCAGAGTTGGTTTAGGAGTTGGCTCAGGAGTTGGCTCAGGAGTTGGTTCAGGAAGTGTCCTATTATTTTCATTAGTCAACATATTATTCAATAGCAATTCAGCTTGATCGACTGTTCTTTCCCTGAACACACAACCAGCAGAACTATCCAGGTGGTCCTTGGAAGCATCGGTTAGTCCATTATAAAAGATATCAAGTATTTCATTTTTCTTAAGAGGGTGATAAGGCAAAGCATTAAGTAATCGGAGAAGCCTCCCCTAAGCTTGTGGGAGACTCTCTTCTTCAATTTGCACAAAATTATATATTTCCCTCAAGGCAGCTTGTTTCTTATGAGCAGGGAAATATTTAGTAGAGAAGTAATAAATCATATCCTGGGGACTACGCACACAACCAGGAAGAAGAGAATTAAACCAAGTCTTAGCATCACCCTTTAATGAGAATGGAAATATCTTAAGGATATAATAGTAGAGAGATTTCTCATCATTAGTGAATAGGGTGGCTATATCATTTAACTTAGTAATATGTGCCACAATGGTTTCAGATTCATAGCCATTAAAAGGATTAGATTCGACCAAAGTAATTATCTCAGGATCGACAAAGAATTCATAATCCTTATTAGTAACAAAGATAGGTGAAGTACCAAAAGCAGGGGTCATATTTCATTCTAGCATTCAGTGTTTTTTGTTTCAGCTTAGCTAATAATTTCTTAAATCAGATCTATCATTGCAAGCAAGAAAATCCCTAGCAGTTTCTTCATCTATAACATAACCCTCAGGAACAACAGGTAATTCATACTTAGGGGGAGAACCGTCATCATCACTATCTTTATTAATTTCATTTTCAATAATTTCATTCTCTCTAACCCTAGCAAGTTGTTCATCAAGATATTCACCTAATGGAACAGTAGTATCAAGCATAGAAGTAGTTTCATCATAAGTATCATGCATAGTAGAAGTGGCATCATCAATAACATGCGACATATATCAGAATTAATAGCAGAGGCAGGTTTAGGTGTCGCAAGCTTACTCATAATAGAAGGAGAATCTAGTGCAGAGCTAGACGGTAGTTCCTTACCTCCCCTTGTAGTTAAGGGATAAAGCTTAGTTCTTTCGTCTTTCAAGTTCTGCATAGTGACCAGCATATATAAACCGCAAGTGACTCAAAGAATAGAGCTATGCTCCTCGGCAACGGCGTCGGAAAATTGTCTTGATAACCCACAAGTATAGGGGATCGCAACTGTTTTTGAGGGTAGAGTATTCAACCCAAATTTATTGATTCGACACAAGGGGAGCCAAAGAATATTCTTAAGTATTAGCAGTTGAGTTGTCAATTCAACCACACCTGGATAACTTAGTATCTGCAGCAAAGTATTTAGTACCAAAGTTGTATGGAAGTAACAGTAACAGTAGCAGTTTTGTAGTAATTGTAACAGTAGCAACAGTAAAGTAAATAAGCAGAGCACAATATGTGAAAAGCTCGTAGGCATTGGATCAGTGATGGATAATTATGTCAGATGCGATTCCTCATGTAATAGTTATAGCATAGGGTGACACAGAACTAGCTCGAGTTCATCAATGTAATGTAGCCATGTATTCCAAATATAGTCATACGTGCTTATGGAAAAGAACTTGCATGACATCTTTTGTCCTACCCTCCCGTGGCAGCGGGGTCCTATTGGAAACTAAGGGATATTAAGGCCTCCTTTTAATAGAGTACCGGACCAAAGCATTAACACATAGTGAATATATGAACTCCTCAAACTACGGTCATCACCGAGAAGTATCCCGATTATTGTCAATTTGGGGTTGTCGGATCATAACACATAATAGGTGACTATAGACTTGCAAGATAGGATCAAGAACTCACATATATTCATGAAAATATAATAGGTTCAGATCTGAAATCATGGCACTCGGGCCCTAGTGACAAGCATTAAGCATAGCAAAGTCATAGCAACATCAATCTCAGAACATAGTGGATACTAGGGATCAAACCCTAACAAAACTAACTTGATTACATGGTAAATCTCATCCAACCCATCACCGTCCATCAAGCCTACGATGGAATTACTCACGCATGGCGGTGAGCATCATGAAATTGGTGATGGAGAATGGTTGATGATGACGACGGCGACGAATCCCGCTCTCCGGAGCCCCGAAGGGACTCCAAATCAGCCCTCCCTTGAGAGATTAGGGCTTGGCGGTGGCTCCGTATCGTAAAACGCGATGAATCTTTCTCTTTGTTTTTTTTCTCCATGAAAGCAAATATATGGAGTTGGAGTTGAGGTCGGTGGACGTCCAGGGGGGCCCATGAGGCAGGGGGCCGCCCTAGGGGAGGGAGCACGCCCCCACCCTCGTGGATAGGGTGTGGGCCCCCTAACGTTGATTCGTTCGCCAGTAGTTTTTATTAATTCCGAAAAGTTGCTCCGTGGATTTTTAGGTCATTCCGAGAACTTTTATTTCTGCAAAAAATAACACCATGGCAGTTCTGCTGAAAACATCGTCAGTCTGGGTTAGTTCCATCCAAATCATGCAAGTTAGAGTCCAAAACAAGGGCAAAAGTGTTTGGAGAAGTAGATACGACGGAGACGTATCATGCTCCTAAGGAGAAGAAGAACAATGTGAAGGGTGGTGATGTCAAAAAGGGCAATGCCACCCCTTCCAACAAATCCGGCGACTTTAACCCTTCTTATGTGTTGTGCCGTGATAGTGATGGGCATGTTTATGCTAAATTTGTTGGTTCTCCTTATGAGTACATTGAATGGTCTATTTGGGTTCCTAAGACCCTTGTTACTAACATCAAAGGACCCATTACAAAATGGGTACCTAAAACCAAGCATTGATCTCTTGTAGGTGTTTGCTTCCGGTGGGGGGTCATGGTTGCTCGATAGTGGAGCCACATATCATATGATCGGAAGCAAGGACTTTGTGGTGGACGTGCACAAGAGCCCTTCTATGCCAACCAACATCGAGTGGGGTGATGCCTCGTCTTCTAAGGTATTGGGTCTTGGCAAGGTTGTCAATTCTGTAGATCTCACGATCGAGAAAGTCATGCTTGTTGAGTCCCTTGCTTATGATCTACTTTCCGTTCGTCAACTTGCACTCATGGGCTTTGCCACATTCTTTGATATTGATACTGTGGCCCTCTTGTGGAGCAATACTCTTAAAGTAGCCTTTGTTGGGCATGTCAAGAACGGTCTTTATGTGATTAACTTTTCGGAGCGACCCACTAAGACCGCGACATGCCTAATGGCTAAAGTTGATGTGGGATGGCTTTGGCATCGGTGTTTAGCTCACGTCAATATGAGATCTTTGCAAAGTTTTCTCAAGGGGGACCATGTACGTGGACTAAAAAATATTAGTTTTGCCAAAGATCGTGCTTGCAGTGTTGTATCAAAGGAAAGCTACATGAGAAGGCTCACCCTCCCACGACTGTCATCTACTCGAAGAGACCCTTGGAGCTCCTTCACATGGATCTCTTTAGGCCTCCATCCTTTGATAGTCTTGGGGGTAGAAAGTATTGCTTGGTGATTGTGGATGATTATTCAAGATACACTTGGGTATATTTCTTCAAGAGGAAGAGTGAGACTCAACAAACCATCATCGACTTTGCAAATGAAGCTCAACGTCAACATGATGCAAAGATCTTGACAATAAGGAGTGACAACGGCACCGAATTCAAGAACTACACCTTGGATGAGTTTCTTAGTGATGAGGGGATCAAACATCAATATTCTGCACCATACACCCCTCAACAAAATGGTGTCGCGGAGAGGAAGAACCGAACATTGATGGATGCAGCAAGGACCATGATGGCGGAGTTCAAGTCCCCTTACAACTTTTGGGCCGAAGCCATCAACACAACATGTCATGCATCCAATCGGCTCTATCTCCACAAAGGCTTGAACAAGACTCCTTATGAAATACTCACCGGTAACAAGCCCAACCTCAAGTACTTCCGGGTGTTTGGGTGTAAGTGTTTCATTCTCAAGAAAGGTGTTCGTTTGTCTAAATTTTAGGCTAGAGGTCATGAGGGCATATTTGTTTGTTATGCTACAAACTCTCATGCTTACCGTGTCCTCAATAAGTCCACGATACTCATTGAGGATACGTGTAACGTTGAGTTTGACAAGAATAACGGCTCCCAAGTGGAGCAAAGAGTTACTTGTGATGTAGGTGATGAAATTCCTCCCCAAGCCATAAGAAGAATGGGTGTTGGTCATATCCTACCCATTGAGGAACCCCTTGTGGCCGAAGGAGAAGGACAATGCTCCACTCAAGTGGAGCCATCACCAACCCAAGACCCACATGCTTCCGAAGAACAAAGTGAAGGCCCTCAACCTTGTTAACAAGATCAAGGGCAAGATCAACCTCAAGATGTTGGTGAACCACCAAGCGATGCCCAAGGTCAAGTTCTCCCTTTCGAGCAAGTTCAAGATCAAGAGCAAGCTAAAGATCAAGAACAAGCTCAAGACGGCGCTCAAGATGATCAAGTTACCCCTCCTCTTTTCACATCAGAGGAGGAATTAGAGCGTTGTGCCGCAAAGATCGCTTCCAAGCTCGCTACCAAAGGTCATCTCATGGAGAATGTGGTCGGAAGCCTAAGAAAGGGGGTAAGCACTCTTAGACAATTAGCAAACTATTGTAAACATCACGCGCTTTTTTCTTGTGTCGAACCCCAAAAGGTTTTTGAGGCGCTCGAGGATCCGGATTGGCTCAATGCCATGCATGAAGAACTCAACAACTTTGAGCACAACCAAGTGTGGAAACTAGTGCCTAGGCCAACCGGGAATCATAATGTTATTGTAACCAAGTGGATATTCAAGAACAAGCAAGATGCTCATGGGATAATTGTTCTCAACAAGGATCATTTGGTGGCACAAGTCTACTCCCAAGTCGAGGGTATCGACTACGGTGAAACCTTTGCTCCCGTTGCTCGCCTTGAATCTATTTATTTGTTGATTGCTTATACTTCTCATCATAATTTCGAGTTGCAACAAATGGATGTGAAGAGTGCTTTTCTTAATGGTCCCATTAATGAGTTGGTGTATGTCAAACAACCCCCGGGGTTCAAGGATCCCTATTTCCCCGATCATGTGTACCAACTCAACAAGGCGCTCTATGGCCTTAAACAAGCCCCACGTGCGCGGTATGAGCATCTTACTGAGTTGTTACAAGATCGTGGGTTTGAAATCGGGAAAATCGACCCCAATCTTTTTACTAAGAAGGTCAAACGGGAGTTGTTTGTGTGCCAACTATATGTTGATGATATTATCTTTGGTTCCCCTAACAAAGCTTTCAATGAGGAATTTGCCGCTTTCATGACCTCAGAGTTCAAGATGTCCATGATGGGAGAGTTGAAGTTCTTTCTAGGGTTTGAAATCAAGCAAAGAAGAGAAGGAACCTTCATCAACCAAGCCAAATACGCTCAAGACATGCTTAAGATATTCAAGCTAAGTGATGTCAAGCCGGCCTCCACTCCAATGCCCGTCAACTGCCAACTTGACATTGATCCCAATGGTAAAGCGGTGGATCAAAAGGTATATCGCTCCATGATTGGATCATTGCTTTACCTTTGTGCATCTAGACCGGATTCATGTTGAGTGTGGGAATTTGTGCACGATTTCAAGCCACACCTAAGGAAATCCACTTTGTGGCGGTCAAGCGAATATTTAGATATTTGGCTCATACCCCAAACTTAGGCTTATGGTACCCAAGAGGAGCCAACTTTGATCTTTTGGGCTATATAGACTCAGATTGTGCGGGAGACAAACTAGATAGGAAGTCCACCTCCTGAGGGTTCCAATTGCTTGGTTACTCCTTAGTGAGTTGGTCTTCTAAGAAGCAAAGTTGTGTGTATCTCTCATCCACCAAAGCGGAGTATGTGGATGTCGATAGTTGTTGTGCTCAACTTCTATGGATGAGGCAAACTTTGAAGGATTACGGTGTCACTTGTGACGAAGTGCCTCTTTGGTGTAACAATGAAAGTGCCATCAAGATCTCTCTCAACCCGGTGCAACACTTCAAGACGAAGCATATTGAGATTCGGTATCACTTCACCCAGGATCACATTAGGCGAGGGGAGATCAAGCTCAAGTATGTCAACACTCATGATAACCTTGCAGATATTTTCACGAAGCCCTTGGATGAAGCAAGAGTTCGCGAGTTAAGGCATGAGTTAAATATCATTGATTCAAGCAATGTGGTTTGAACTCTTGCACACCCCACCACACTCTTCATGATGTCTTGTTTAGGTGTAGGCATGAATATAGGGGGAGTGTTGTTCTCTCAATGAACGATCCCTCCCCCCATTATGCATAAGTTGATCGAGTCTTTCACATTAGCCATTTTTTATGGTACTTGTGCTTCAAAGACGAGTTATGGTCATGGGCCCAAGGATAATTCTTCATGGCGCCATACCATTTTCTCAAACATAGGTGGCCTCGGCCACCGCCCTCTCTTCCCGAGAGTTTGTCTGTGTGTTGTTTATTGTTGCTTGTGCTTCTCTCTTTTTAGTAGTTGTGTTTTGGTGTGGTCGTGTTAGGGTTTATCGTGGCTTGTCCTGTCTTGTGTGGTCTTTCTGTTTTTCGCTAGTCGTGCATAGGCCATCCTTTTGCCCTTTGTTCCTGCTTTGGGGCGCCTGAGCGGTACTACTGCGTTGGCAGAGCGGTACTACCGCTTATAAGCGGTACTACTGCCCTGTCGACACGGTACTACCGTGGAGTGGTTCACTAGGCGCATTGCACTTCAGATCTGCACCACAATAGTACTACTGCGCCTCGCGCGGTACTACCGCTTAGGGCTGGGCATGTGGGGTATGTATCAGGCAGGGGGAGTTTCTACTCCCCCATACCCGTTCTGTTTGCCCCATCCCCTCGTGCTCTCCTCTCTCAGGCAACTTCCCAAGCACCGGAGGTCCGCCGCCGGGCCGTTGGATCCAGGCCGTTATTGCCTCCATTCTTCTCTCCCTTGGTTCTCTTTCTTGAATCTAGGTTTTGGGCTATACTCGTTGCATCCCTCGATTTTGTTGTTGAATCGAGGCCTAGGAAGGACTTGGGAGACTGCTAGACTAGGTTGTTTGACGATTAGGTATTGAAATATGGTCTTTTGCATCTCCGATAGTACCGGATCTTGCCGCGGCAGGTGTTAGCCCGCTGACAACCGCTCGGTTCTAGCGCTGTACCCTAGCGGCACTAGCGCTTATAAGAGGTACTACCTCTCTGGTGCATGGTACTACCGCCCCGAGATGCCAATGCACATAAGTCCCTCCTAATTGTCATCTTTTCTGTTTGTCTTTCCTTGGCTTATGCTTTTCTTGCTCTTGAGATTTTTTGTATGTGCGTGTTTTCAGCTGGTAGTAGCTCCGGGCATCAGGCTCACTGCAACAATCTAGACCGCGCAACAGGTTCCAAGCGGTATCACTCTTCGGATGCAACTGAGTCTGCTGCTACTACTGCTGTGGGTGGCTTGTTTGAGCCGCCAAAACGCAAGGTCAAGGTCCCAATGTCGTAGACCTTCGCTTGGTGCAAGCCTGCTAATCAGATGTCTGCAATGGAGTTCCGTACCAAGAGGAAGCATAATCCCTACCATGTGGATCAGAAGCCCGTACTTCAGAGGCGTCCGTTCTGGAACAAGTTTCAGCAGTCCATCTATCACGATGTCTTGAAGCAAAAGAAGAACTTGTATGTGAAGGTCAAGTCTGTCGATCTCTCTCACATGGAGAAGGACCTGCCATACTTTGGGAATGCTCTGCAGAGGTGTGAGGAGTTGGACATCAAGAGCATCATGACCTTCAACAAAGACTTTGATGCCGAGCTCGTGGCCCAGTTCTTTGCCACCGTTCACTTTGGGCATGATCAGGCCCGTACTCTGTCTTGGATGACCAATGGTCATTGTCTGTCCGCTCCATGGAAGGACTTCATGGTCAGCTTGTTGTACAATGATGAGGGTGCCCAGACCCCACTTGGGTTTCGCCCTCATAAGGAGATTGCCTCTACTCATAAGGAAAAGCTTTGGCCCTATTCTACCAGGAAGGTGTATGAGACTGGGAAGGTTACTTATGAGCTCTGGCCCTTTCTAGACATCATGCATCGGATCTTCCAGAACACCCTGTTTCCTCAGATTGGCAACTTGGATCAGGTGCACTCTTACCTAGTTGACATGCTTCTATTATGTCAAGAACAGCAGGGCTCTCAGCAGGTGCTGGATGTGTCACATGTGATGTGGTCTGAGCTTCACTCTACTGTCATGGAGCGTAAGTGCATCATCTATGGACACTATCTTATGCAGCTTATCGAGGACATTTGGGCTGCCAAGTTTCCAGATGAGGAGCTTGTCACAGGCAACATGGTTTCTCATGCCACTATCGCGCTGCGTCAGAAGGAGAAGTGGAGTACGTCTACTCCGATACCTCCAGTGCAGGAGACTGTCTTATCTGATGAAGATGATGAGGATGATGATGGGCCGGAGTATGTGCCCCCATCTGAGGAGCCCTCTTGGGCGAAGAAACTCAAGGAGAAGATGAAGCATCTGTTCTGCTTTCAGGCCAAGGTCCAGTACAAGGCTCACAAGGAGGGCAAAATGGCTCGTCGTCGTGACAAGGCCATTAGGAGACACGTTGGCCTTGAGGTTGCAGATGGCTCTAAGGAGCAGATCACTGATGAGGAGACTTGGATCGGCCTGCATTGCCCGTGGTCTGACACTGAGGAGGACATCGGAGTTCATGCTTCTCCCAGTGCTGCAGAGGTCTCCGAGGAGGAGGAGGAGGAGGAGGAGGAGCATGTTGAGTGATGCCATGGAGATCGAGTACCATCTATCGTCCCTTTCCCTTTGGTGTCTTGCTGCCAAAGGGGGGAGAGTTAGGCATTTGCTTTGGGTCTTGTCTTTGTGTGTTCGTGTTTGTTCGTGTCTCGTGTCTCATGTTTGTTTCGTTCATTCAGTTTCATTCGCTTTTGTTTGGTTGTGAGTCGGACCATATGGTGTAAGACATATGTGAACTACCCTATCCTATCTACTTTGGTGTCAAGTTTCTGTTATCTTGTGAGATGCGTCATTTCCAGCACTTATATTATTGCTATAATGCTTGTCCTTCCTTAGATGTACTTGTAGTTATTCTTGTATGCAAGGATGTTGCATGTCTATAAAATATAGGGGGAGTTTGATCCTAAATATGTGCACATAGCCTTTCATGCTAATTTCTTGGTGCACACCTCTAGAGGGAGCCCGTTTATATTTTATTGGGAGAGGGTTTGCTTAATTTCTAGTTACTATCTTGTGCAAATCCCGTGTTGTCACCAATCCACCAAAAAGGGGGAGATTGTAAGGGCATATTTATCCCTTAGTAGTTTTGGTGATTGATGACAATACGTTTGCGGACTAATCGTGTGCATTAAGCTTTTCAGGTTATCTAATATAAGAGCACTATGCGATTGTTACCCCTTGAGGACTTCACTTTAGACAGATTATTTTCCTTCGTTTCTCTTCGGTGGAATTGAGTCGTAGGGATAACCGTACTATCAAGAGGGGATCCGTTTCGGAAGAGTATGGGTGGAATCTTCACGTTCACATTCTCCTTGCACCCTCGCCTTCTTCCTGCTTCTTTGAGTTTCAGTGTTGCGCAAAACAAGGGGTGTTTTGTGCTAAGCGGTAGTACCGCGGCCAGGGCGGTAGTACCGCTTGTTAGTGCCGCTGGTACTACCGCCCCTGTTGTGGTCTAGATTTTTCGTGTCGGGTTTCCATAAAGGACCACGCAGGGGAGCGGTAGTAGGGACGACCATAGGGCGCGGTAGTACCACTTCTCGGCGGTAGTACCGCTCCTACTTCCACTCCAACTGCCGCTCAGCTCACAGCCCTCCCCTGTTTTCCAGCGGCTGTAGGAAGCGGCAGTACCGCCCTTAGGGCTTTAGTACTGGCCTAGTGCATGTACTTCTCCTCCCTCAGCCCTGGTTGTCCTATGCCTGCTTGCCACAATGGTAGTACCGCTGTGGCAATGGTACTACCACTCCAGCAACGGTAGTACTGCCCAGATGCAGGCTGCGGGCTGCATAACGGTTGGATGTGTCCCCCCACTATATAAAGGGGTCTTCTTCTCCAAAAAGACCTACCTCTTCCATTCCTAAACTCCATTGTTGCTCCGAGCTCCATTTTTGCCCGATCTCTCTCCCTAGCCAATCAAACTTGTTGATTTTCCAGGGATTGGTTGAGAAGGCCCCGATCTACACTTCCACCAAGAGAAATTTGATTCCCCCCACTAATCCCTTGCGGATATTGTTACTCTTGGGTGTTTGAGCACCCTAGACGGTTGATGTCATCGTGGAGCCATAATCCATTGTGGTGAAGCTTCG
Organism: Triticum aestivum; assembly: GCF_018294505.1. Lineage (NCBI taxonomy): Eukaryota > Viridiplantae > Streptophyta > Magnoliopsida > Poales > Poaceae > Triticum > Triticum aestivum. The sequence continues at coordinate 621,386,742 of NC_057807.1, read as the reverse complement.
TGGTGTCGTTGAGAGCCTCCAATTAAGTTATGGAGATTGCCCCAACCTTGTTTGTAAAGGTTTGGTCGCCGCCTTCAAGGGCACCAATAGTGGAATCACGGTATCTCGCATTGTGTGAAGGCGTGAGGAGAATACGGTGGCCCTAGTGGCTTCTTGGGGAGCATTGTGCCTCCACACCAGTCTAACGGATACGTACTTCCCCTCAAAAGGAAGGAACTTAGGTAACACATCCTCATCTCCATCGGTTCCCCTTTTGGTTATCTCTCTCCTTTACTTGTGCAAGTTATACTGTGTTCTATCCATGCTTGCTTGTGTGCTTTTTGTTGTTGCATCATATAGGTTGCTCACCTAGTTGCAAATCTAGAAAACCTACTTTGATGCAAAATTAAATTTGGTAAAGAAAATTTAAAAATTGTTAGTTGCCTATTCACCCCCCCTCTAGTCAACTATATCGATCCTTTTCAACAGGCTTAATTAATGTATATATACCTCGCTGGACTTTGCAACAGCTGATCCGACTCCGTTCGGTCACCAGAGCCGTCATCACGATCGCCGGAGCCATCATGATAATGCCTTTCCTACTCCATTGTTCGATCAGGGTAGCATGCTTCCTCTCCTTCCAGAACATCGGTGTCATTGAGAAATAACGACAAGACATCACCTCCTTCGCGGATTATGTCCCCCAATATCTCTTCTTGTTCGAAGTCTCTTTGTTGATCCATAGTTTCTGCAAATATTACAACATGGCAATTAATATGAAAACATGAGAGATGGCTATATTAATAGTGGAAAACATAGACCTAGCTAGCTAATCACAACAAGGAATATTAATTAGTGGCCTCGACTCTTCTACGGTTTGGGGTGGCCTCGACAATGCTTCTAGGGTTTGGGGTGGCCTCGACAACACTCTTTTAACTTGGTAAATTTGGGTGGCCTCGACGCTTCTAGGATTTGGGGTGGCCTCGGAAACGCTTCTATGGTTTGGCCCAGACCGCCTCTCTCATGAATGTCCGACATCCGGACCGCCTCTCTCGTGAATGTCAAACAAGGGATTTAACAAGATGGCGCCATTCTGGATGTGCAGAAAATGGTCCCTATTTTTCATGATCTCATCTACCCTTCTATATGTCATGTTGTCTAGTGTCAAAGGATTGAAGAAAACCATGGCTTCGTCATTAGCCAGAAGTAACAGGCGCATGATGGGGTATGAAGCTCCCCAAAGTTATTTTGGAATGGAGTCCTGATAGGATAATTCGCTTTTTGGTATGAAGTTCAGCAAGAGCCTTTCGAATATCGCTATTTGGAAGGCCTTTGCTGAACATAATACCAAAAAGTCAATTATCCTATGAGGACTCCGTTCCAAAATAATTTTCGAGAGCTTCATACCATCATGCGCCTGTTACTTCTGGCTAATTATGAAACCATGGATTTCTTCAATACTTTGACACAAGAGAACGTGCACATATAGAATGGTAGATGAGATTGATGCCCCACAAGTGTAGGGGATCTATCATAGTCCTTTCGATAAGTAAGAGTGTCGAACCCAACGAGGAGCAGAAGGAAATGATAAGCGGTTTTCAGTAATGTTTTCTCTGCAAGCACTGAAATAGTAGGTGATAGATAGTTTTGTGATAAGATAAATAGTAACGAGCAAAAAGTAAATAAAGTAAATAAAGTGCAGCAAGGTGTCCCAATCCTTTGTGTAGAAAAGTATAAGCCTGTACAATTCTAATAATGAGAAAGGAGTTCCCGAGGACACATTGGGAATTATCGTCAAGCTAGTTTCATCACGTTTGTAAGATTCGCGTTCGGTACTTTGTTAATTTGATATGTGGGTGGACCGACACTTGGGTACTGCCCTAACTTGGACAAGCATCCCACTTATGATTAACCCCTATTGCAAGCATCTGCAACTACAAAAAGGAGTATTAAGGTAAACCTAACCACAGCATTAAACATATGGGTCCATATCAACCCCTAACGAAGCAACGCATAAACTAGGATTTAAGCTTCTGTCACTCTAGCAACCCATCATCTACTTATTACTTCCCTATGCCTTCCTCTAGGCCCAAATAATGGTGAAGTGTCATGTAGTTGACGTTCACATAACACCATTAGAGGAAAGACAACATACATCTCATCAAAATATCGAACGAATACCAAATTCACATGACTAGTAATAGCAAGACTTCACCCATGTCCTCAAGAACAAACGTAACTACTCATAAAGCATATTCATGTTCATCATCAGAGGAGTAATAATATGCATAAAGGGTCTGAACATATGATCTTCCACCAAGTAAACCAATTAGTATCAACTACAAGGAGTAATCAACACTACTAGCAACCCTCATGTACCAATCTGATGTTTTGGTACAAAGATTGGATACAAGAGATGAACTAGGGTTTGAGAGGAGATGGTGCTGGTGAAGATGTTGATGGAGATTGACCCCCTCCCAATGAGAGGATCATTGGTGATGACGTTGGTGATGATTTCCCCCTCCCGGAGGGAAGTGTAACCGGCAGAACAGCTCCGCCAGAGCCCTAGATTGATTCCGCCAAGGTTCCGCCTCGTGGCGGCGGAGTTTCGTCCCGTAAGCTTGCCCACAATTTTTTCCAGGGGAAGGGTGATGATATAGCAGAAGATGGACGCCGGAGGCCCACCAGGGGGCTCTGGAGATAGGGGTCGCGCCCTATAGGGGGGGGGGGCGCCCCCCTGTCTCCTGGACAGGGTGTGGGCCCCTGGCCTATTTCTTTCGCTCATAAATTCTTAATAAATCCAAAAAGTTGTTTCGTGGAGTTTCACGACTTTTGGAGTTATGCAGAACAGGTTTCCAACGTTTGCTCCTTTTCCAGCCAGAATTCCAGCTGTCGGCATTCCCCCTCTTCATGGTAAACCTTGTAAAATGGGAGAGAATAGCCATAAGTATTGAGATATAATGTATAATAACGGCCCATAATGCAATAAATATTGATATAAAAGCATGATTCAAAATGGACGTATCAACTCCCCCAAGCTTAGACCTCGCTTGTCCTCAAGCGGAAGCCGAAATCGAAAATATGTCCGCATGTTTAGAGATAGAGGTGTCAATAAAAATAAAATACGGACATGAGGGCATCATGATCATTCTAATAACAGCAACATATATAGATTTTGTCATATGATTTCCTATGCTCAAGTAATAAGCAATTCACAATGTCAAGTACGGTTCATAAACTTCATTGGGAACTAACAAACTATAATCTCAGTCATTGAAGCAATTGCAATTTATCGTAACATCAGAAAGATTCAATAATAGAGCTTTTCAACAAGCTCACATACTCAACTATCTCGTAGTCTCCCATAATTGCTAACACTCACGCAATACTTGTGGTTATAGAGTTTCAGCCGGACACTGAGAAAGATAGGGGCTTTTTGTGTTGCCTCCCAATGTATTCACCTTTAGGTGATGTCAACAATAATAGTCTATGCCAACTTACATCCAATTGGATATATGTATCATGATCTTTCAAACACGAAGAGCTTCCCAAAAGATAAAATGAAAAAGGGAAAGGTGAGAATCACCTTGACTCAAGCATAAAGTAAAAACATCAAGTAAAAGATAGGCCCTTCGCAGAGGGAAGCAGAGGTTGTCATGCGCATTTAGGGTTGATGCACGAAATCTTAATGCAAAAGAACGTCACTTTATATTGCTCCTTGTATGTGGACCTTTATTATGCAATCCATCGCTTTTATTACTTCCACAACAAGTTCGTACAAAGCTTATTTTCTCTGCACTAATAAGTCATGCATATTTAGAGAGCAATTTTTATTGCTTGCACCGATGACAACTTACTTGAAGGATCTTACTCAATCCATAGGTAGGTATGGTGGACTCTCATGGCAAAACTGGGTTTCAGGATATTTGGAAGCACAAGTAGTATCTCTACTTGGTGCAAGAAATTTGGCTAGCAAGAGGGGGAAAGGCAAGCTCAATATGTTTGGGAGGTCAATGACAATATACTTTAACTGAGGTGTCGGAAAACATAAACCATTACGTTATCTTCCTTGTCCAACATCAACTCTTTTAGCATGTCATACTTAATGAGTGTTTCACAATCATAAAAGATGTCCAAGATAATATTTTTATATATGAACCCCTCTTTCCTTATCACTTCCTATTAATTGCAACGATGACCAAGGCTACATTCATCAACTCTCAACAATTTTTATGCCTCATACTTTCTATGTGTGAAGTTATCACTATCCATAAGATCAATATGAACTCTTTTGTTCTTTCTACTTTCTCAAGATCATAGCAACATAGCAAAGCCCTTGACTCAACACTAATCTTTATTATAGATAGCACACGAACTCGCTTACATAAAGAGATCACAATGCAAAACTCAAAACTACTTGATATCAAAACTTCAAGCTACTAGATCAAGATACTACTAAAAGGATCGAACTAAATAAAGCGGTAAAGATAGGAGTGTGATGGTGATACGATACCGGGGCACCTTCCCCAAGCTTGCCAGTTGCCAAGGGGAGTGCCCATACCCATGTGATTATTTCTCCTTCTTCACGGTTGGTGTTATGATCTTCTTGGTGATGATGCCCTTCAGGATACGGTTCTCCTCCTCGAGCTTATTGACTTGTTGTTTGAGATCCATAATTTCTTTACGGAGCTTGCCCGTAACGGACAAAGCTCCTTTTACCCAAGGATGCTACATAGCTTCTGGAGAACACGTAAAACTCTTTTTCATATTTTTATAAGAAAGAAATCTAGAGTTGGAAGGGATGACCGAAGCAGGGACAGCCAGGCTAGGTAGTTCCCCCATAGTGAATTCTGCTTGGAGACGAGAGGTAACTTCTTGATCTTCCTCCATGGCATCTATCCTTTTCAAATCAGCCTCCATCTCAACCTCCGTTAATGGTCCAAAGTGATAGGCGTTGTTATTTGCTCCTGGACCTGGCATTGGGTGAGACACCCGGCTCTCCCCAACTGACCCATGAAAAGACATCTTGCTTTATCCTGCAACAGGAACAGCTCAAAACGAAAACAGAAGATATTTGCGTGATACGGTGGTCAAAATCTTCGGGAGTATATATAATGAATTTTTACCGACCAAAATATGTAGCATACATGAAAACGGAGTGCGGGAGGCACACGAGGTGCCCACGAGACAGGGGGCGCGCCCTACAGGGGGGCGGCTTCCTCTCTCGTGGGAGCCTCGTGTCCCTTTCGGACTACTTCTTACTTCCTAAAATTCTTAAATAATCCAAAACTGATAAAAATTGCCATTAGAGTTGTTTTGGAGTCGGTTTACTTACCGTACCACATACCTATGCCTTTTCGGAGTCTGGAACATTTTGGATGGTGTCTCTTATGTATTCCTCAGGGGTTATGGTTTCAATAATATTAGTTTCAACATTGATAGGATTACCTGAAATATAATGTTTGATTCTTTGAACGTTTACCACCCTCAGATTTGTGCCTTCGAAGTTGTTGATTTTTATAGCACCAGAATGATAGACCTCCTCGATAATGTAGGGACCTTCCCATTTTGAGAGAAGTTATCTTGCAAAAAATCTTAAACGAGAGTTGAATAATAACACATAATCTCCTCCGTTAAACTCACGCTTTTGTATCATCTTATCATGCCAGCGTTTGACTTTTTCTTTGAAAAGCTTGGCATTCTCACATGCTTGGGTTCTCCATTCATCAAGTGGGCTAATATCAAACAACCTCTTCTCACCGGCAAGTTTGAAGTCATAATTGAGCTCTTTAATAGCCCAGTATGCTTTATGTTCAAGTTCAAGAGGTAAATGACATGCTTTTCCATAAACCATCTTATATGGAGACATACCCATAGGATTTTTGTATGCAGTTCTATAGGCCCATAATGCATCATCAAGTTTTTTGGACCAATTCTTTCTAGATCTATTCACAGTCTTTTGCAAAATTAATTTGAGCTCTCTATTGCTCAACTCTACTTGACCACTAGACTGCGGGTGATAAGGAGATGCGATTCTATGATTGACATCATACTTAGCAAGCATCTTACGGAAAGCACCATGAATAAAGTGTGAACCACCATCAGTCATAAGATATCTAGGGACTCCAAACCTCGGAAAAATAACTTCTTTAAGCATTTTAATAGAAGTGTTATGATCAGCACTACTAGTTGGAATAGCTTCTACCCACTTAGTAACGTAATCAACAGCAACTAAAATATGTGTATAACCATTAGAGGCAGGAAAAGGTCCCATATAATCAAAGCCCCAAACATCAAACGGTTCAATAACAAGAGAATAATTCATAGGCATTTCTTGACGTCTACTAATGTTACCTATTCTTTGACATTCATCACAAGATAAGACAAACTTACGAGCATCTTTGAAGAGAGTAGGCCAATAAAAACCAGATTGTAGTACCTTGTGTGCAGTTCTATCTCCAGCGTGGTGTCCTCCATAAGATTCAGAGTGACACTTGCGTAGGATTTGTTCCTGTTCATGCTCAGGCACACAACGTCTAATAATACCATCTACTCCTTCTTTATAAAGGTGTGGATCATCCCAGAAGTAATGTCTTAAATCATAAAAGAACTTTTTCTTTTGCTGGTATGTGAAACTAGGCGGTATATATTTAGCAACAATGTAATTAGCATAATCAGCATACCAAGGAGCAGTACGAGAAGCATTGACAACCGCTAATTGTTCATCAGGAAAACTATCATTAATAGGCAGTGGGTCATCAAGAACATTCTCTAACCTAGACAAGTTGTCTGCAACGGGGTTCTCAGCTCCCTTTCTATCAATAATATGCAAGTCAAATTCTTGGAGCAAGAGAACCCATCTAATGAGTCTAGGCTTAGCATCTTTCTTTTCCATAAGATATTTAATAGCAGCATGATCAGTGTGAATAGTAACTTTGGAATCAACAATATAAGGTCTAAACTTATCACATGCAAACACAACTGCTAAGAACTCTTTTTCAGTAGTAGCATAATTTCTCTGGGCAGTATCAAGAGTCTTACTAGCATACTAGATAACATTCAATTTCTTATCGACTCTTTGCCCTAAAACAGCACCTACAACATAATCACTAGCATCACACATAATTTCAAAAGGCAAATTCCAGTCAGGTGGCTGAACAATAGGTGCTATGATCAAAGCTTTCTTAAGTGTTTCAAATGCTTCTACACAATCATCATCAAAGACAAAAGGAATATCTTTTTGCAATAAATTAGTCAGAGGCCTAGAGATTTTAGAAAAGTCCTTAATGAACCTCCTATAAAAACCGGCATGACCAAGGAAACTTCTTATACCTTTTATGTCCTTGGGACATGGCATCTTTTGAATAGCATCAACTTTGGCTTTATCAACTTCAATACCTCTCTCGGAGATCTTGTGCCCCAAGACAATGCCTTCATTAACCATAAAGTGACACTTTTCCCAATTCAAGACGAGACTAGTGTCTTCGCATCTCTGCAAAACTCGATCAAGGATGCTTAAACAATCATCAAAAGAGGACCCATAGACGGAGAAGTCATCCATGAATACCTCATAAATCTTTTCACAAAAATCAGAGAATATAGCCATCATGCATGTTTGAAAGGTAGCAGGTGCATTACATAAACGAAAAGGCATACGTCTATAAGCAAAAGTACCAAAAGGGAAAGTAAAAGTAGTTTTTGATTGATCTCCCGCTGACACAGGTATTTGAGAGAAGCCAGAATAACCATCTAGAAAGCAAAAATGTGTGTGTTTGGATAGCCTTTCTAGCATTTGATCAATAAAAGGTAAAGGGTAATGATCTTTCTTAGTAGCTTTATTTAACTTACGGAAATCAATTACATCCTATAGCCTGTAATAATTCGTTGCGGGATCAATTCATCTTTATCATTAGGAACAATGGTAATACCTCCCTTTTTAGGGACACAATGGACAAGGCTTACCCATTCACTATCAGCAATGGGGTAAATAATACCTGCCTCAAGGAGTTTTAGAATCTCCTTTCTTACCACTTCCTTCATTTTGGGATTTAATCATCTTTGAGGATCTCTAACTGGTTTGACATCTTTCTCCACTGAAATCTTGTGTTGACATAATGTGGGACTAATGCCCTTAAGATCGTCTAGAGTATATCCAATAGCAGCTCGGTGCTTCTTCGGAGTTTTGAATAATCTTTCTTCTTCTTTCTCTGAAAGGTTAGCACTGATAATAACATGACATATTTCTTTTTCATCAAGATAAGCATACTTAAGATTATCAGGTAATGGTTTGAGTTGGAACACGGGATCACCCTTGGGTGGAGGGGGATACCCAAGAATTTCAATGGGAAGGTTATGTTTTAGCATAAGTTCCTGTTTAAGGAACATTTCATCTATTTCTTCCCTTTCCTTCATAAACATATCATTTTCATGGTCTAACAAATATTGTTCTAACGGATCAGATGGAGGAACAGCAATGGAAGCAAGACCAATAATTTCATCATTACTAGGTGGTTCCTAATACGTCTCCAACGTATCTATAATTTTTGATTGTTCCATGCTATTATATTACTCCTTTTGGATGTTTATGGGCTTTATTTTACACATTTATATCATTTTTGGGACTAACCTACTAACCGGAGGCCCAGCCCGTATTGCTGTTTTTTTTGCCTATTTCAGTATTTCGAAGAAAAGAAATATCAAACGGAGTCCAAACGAAATGAAACCTTTGGGAGCATTATTTTTGGAACAAATCTGATCCGGAGAGCTTGGAGTGCAAGTCAAGAAACAACCGGAGCCTCCACGAGATAGGAGCCCCCCCTATAGGGCGCACCCCCTGTCTTGTGGGCACCTCGGGCGTCCACCGACGTACTTCTTCCTCCTATATATACCCACGGACCCCGAAAACATCCAGGATCACCATGAAACACAATTTCCACCGCCGTAACCTTCTGTATCCGCGAGATTCCATCTTGGAGCCTTCACCGACACTCTGCCAGAGGGGGAATCGACCACGGAGGGCTTCTACATCAACATCCTTGCCCCTCCGATGAGTTGTGAGTAGTTTACCACTGACCTACGGGTCCATAGTTATTAGCTAGATGGCTTCTTTTCTCTTTTTGGATCTCAATACAATGTTCTCCCCATCTCTTGTGGAGATCTATTCGATGTAATCTCTTTTTGCGGTGTGTTTGCCGAGATCCAATGAATTGTGGGTTTATGATCAAGTTTATCTATGAATAATATTTGAATCTTCTCTGAATTCTTTTATGTATGATTGAGTTATCTTTGCAAGTCTCTTCGAATTATCAGTTTGGTTTGGCCTACTAGATTGATCTTTCTTGCCATGGGAGAAGTGCTTAGCTTTGGGTTCAATCTTGCGGTGTTCTTACCCAGTGACAGAAAGGGTTGCAAGACACGTATTGTATTGTTGCCATCGAGGATAACAAGATGGGGTTTATATCATATTGCATGTGTTTATCCCTCTACATCATGTCATCTTGCTTAATGCGTTACTCTGTTCTTATGAACTTAATACTCTAGATGCAGGCAGGAGTCGGTCGATGTGTGGAGTAATAGTAGTAGATGCAGGCAGGAGTCGGTCTACTTGTTATGGACGTGATGCCTATATACATGATCATGCCTAGATAATCTCATAACTATGCGCTTTTCTATCAATTGCTCGACAGTAATTTGTTCACCCACCGTAATACTTATGCTATCTCGAGAGAAGCCTCTAGTGAAACCTATGGCCCCCGGGTCTATCTCTTATCATATTTGCTTTCAATCTATCTTTATTTGCATCTTTACTTTTTGCATCTATATTATAAAATACCAAAAATATATTATTATCTCTCTATCAGATCTCACTTTCGCAAGTGGCCGTGAAGGGATTGACAACCCCTTTATTGCGTTGGTTGCGAGTTCTCAGTTTGTTTGTGTAGGTGCGTGGGACTTTTGAGGAGCCTCCTACTGGATTGATACCTTGGTTCTCAAAACTGAGGGAAATACTTACGCTACACTTTGCTGCATCACCCTCTCCTCTTCGGGGAAAACCAACGCAAGCTCAAGACGTAGCAAGAAGGATTTCTGGCGCCGTTGCCGGGGAGGTCTTCGCTCAAGTCAAGACATACCAAGTACCCATCACAAACCCATCTCCCTCGCATTTACATTATTTGCCTCTCGTTTTCCTCTCCCCCACTTCACCCTTGCCGTTTTATTCGCCCTCTCTTTCCCAATCTCCTCCTCTCTTTTCGCTTGCCGTTTTTCTGTTTGCTTGTGTGTTGGATTACTTGTTGCCATGGCACAAGATAATACCAAGTTGTGTGACTTCTCGAATACCAATAATAATGATTTCCTTAGTACTCCGATTGCTCCTCTTAATGATGTTGAGTCTTGTGAAATCAATGCTGCTTTGCTGAATCTTGTTATGAAAGATCAATTCGCCGGCCTTCCTAGTGAAGATGCCGCTACTCATCTAAACAATTTTGTTGATTTGTGTGATATGCAAAAGAAGAAAGATACGGATAACAATATTGTCAAATTGAAGTTATTTCCGTTTTCACTTAGAGATCGTGCTAAAATTTGGTTTTCGTCTTTGCCCAAAAATAGTATTGATTCTTGGAACAAGTGCAAAGATGCTTTTATCTCTAAGTATTTTCCTCCCGCTAAGATCATCACTCTTAGGAACGATATTATGAATTTTAAACAACTTGATCATGAGCATGTTGCCCAATCTTGGGAAAGAATGAAATTGATGCTTCGCAATTGCCCTACTCATGGTTTGAATTTATGGATGATCATACAAAAATTTTATGCCGGTTTGAACTTTGCTTCTAGAAATCTCTTAGATTCGGCCGCGGGAGGCACGTTTATGGAAATTACGTTAGGAGATGCTACAAAATTGCTTGATAATATTATGGCTAATTATTCTCAATGGCACACCGAAAGATCTTCTAGTAAAAAAGTGCATGCTATAGAAGAAATCAATGTTTTGAGTGGAAAGATGGATGAACTTATGAAGATGTTTGCTACTAAAAATACTCCTCTTGATCCCAATGATATGCCTTTGTCTTCCTTGATTGAGAATAATAATGAATCTATGGATGTGAATTTTGTTGGTAGGAATAGTTTTGGAAACAATGCTTATAGAGGAAATTTTAATACTAGACCGTTCCCTAGTAATCCCTCTAATAATTATGGAAATTCCTACAATAATTCTTATGGTAATTTTAATAAGATGCCCTCTGATTTTGAGAATAGTGTGAAAGAATTTATGATTTCTCAAAAGAATTTTAATGCTTTGCTTGAAGAAAAATTGCTCAAAGTTGATGATTTGGCTAGGAACGTTGATAGACTTTCGCTTGATGTTAATTCTCTTAAACTTGGATCTTCTTCTCCTAAGCATGATATCAATGAGTCTCTCAAAGTAATGAGAATTTCCATTGACGAGTGCAAGGAAAGAACCGCTAGATTGCGTGCTAAAAAAGAAAGCTTTATAAAAGCGTGTTCTTCTAGTCTCCATGAAAATAATGATGAGGATCTTAAAGTTATTGATGCGTCTCCGATTAGATCTATGTTTTGCAATATGAATTTTGATGATTATGGGAGTGATGATGAATCAACTTTGCCTAGAAGGCATCCCAAAAATTCGGAATCTTTAGATCTTGATGTTAAATTTGGTAAAAGAGAGATTGGAGAATCCTCAACTTCTAATAATATTGAACCTACTATCTCGGATTTCAAGGAATTTGATTATGATAATTGCTCTTTAAAAGGTTGTATTTCCTTGTTGCAATCCGTTGTTAATTCTCCTCATGCTTATAGTCAAAATAAAGCTTTTACCAAACATATCGTTGATGCCTTGTTGCAATCTTATGATGAAAAACTTAATTTGGAAGTTTCTATACCTAGAAAACTTAATGATGAGTGGGAACCTACTATAAAGATTAGAATTAAAGATTATGAGTGTTTTGCTTTGTGTGATTTGGGTGCTAGTGTTTCCACGATTCCGAAAACTTTATGTGATATTCTAGGTTTCCATGATCTTGATGATTGCTCTTTAAATTTGCACCTTGCGGATTCCACCATTAAAAAGCCTATGGGAAGGATCAATGATGTTCTTATTGTTGCAAATAGAAATTTGGTGCCCGTAGATTTTATCGTTCTTGATATAGATTGCAATCTTTCTTGCCCTATTATTCTTGGTAGACCTTTCCTTAGAACGATTGGTGCGATTATTGATATGAAGGAAGGGAACATTAGATTCCAATTTCCTTTAAAGAAAGGCATGGAGCACTTTCCAAGAAAGAAAGTAAAATTACCTTATGAATCTATCATGCGTGCTACTTATGAATCTAGTGCCAAAGATGGCACTAGTTAGATCTATCTTCGCTTTTATGCCTAGCTAGGGGCGTTAAACGATAGCGCTAGTTGGGAGGCAACCCAATTTTATTTATGTTTTTTGTTTTTGCTCCTGTTTAGGAATAAATCTTGCATCTACTCTCTGTTTAGATGTGTTTTTATCTTTTAGTAAGTGTTTGTGCCAAGTAGAACCTATAGGGTAACCCACGATGATAGTTGATTTGATTCTGCTGAAAAAACAGAAACTTTGTACGCACGAATATAATTTTGTTAAATCACAGGAACGTGCTTTTGCGTTGATTCTTTTTGCTGATGTTCAATAGACAAATTTTCCAGGACTTCCTATTTTGGTAGGATTTTTAGAGTTCCAGAAGTTTGCGTTAGTTACAGATTGCTACAGACTGTTCTGTTTTTGATAGATTCTGTTTTTCGTGTGTTGTTTGCTTATTTCAATGCATCTATGGCTAGTAAATTAGTTTATGAACCATAAAGAAGTTGGAATACAGTAGGTTTAACACCAAAATAAATAAAGAATGAGTTCATTGCAGTACCTTATGTGGTGGTTTTGTTTTCTTTCACTAACGGAGCTTATAAGATTTCCTGTTGAGTTTTGTGTTGTGAAGTTTTCAAGTTTTGGGTAAAGCTTTTATGGACTATGGAATAAAGGGTGGCAAGAGCCTAAGCTTGGGGATGCCCATGGCACCCCAAGATATTCAAGAATAGCCAAAAGCCTAAGCTTGGGGATGCCCCGGGAAGGCATCCCCTCTTTCGTCTTCGTTCATTGGTAACTTTACTTGGAGCTATATTTTTATTCGCCACATGATATGTGTTTTGCTTGGAGCGTCGTGTATTATATTAGTCTTTGCTTTTTAGTTTACCACAATCATCCTTGCTGTACACACCTTTTGGGAGAAGCCTATTTGATTAGAATTTGCTAGAATACTCTATGTGCTTCACTTATATCTTTTGAGCTTGATAGTTTTTGCTCTAGTGCTTCACTTATATCTTTGAGAGCACGGTGGTGTCTTAATTTTGAAGAAATTGCTAGTCTCTCATGCTTCACTTATATCATTTTGAGAGTCTTTTAGAACAGCATGGTATTTGCTATGTTACAAAGTTGGTCCTAGAATGATGAGCATCCAAGTTGGGTATAATAAAAACTATCATAGGAAGTGAATTGGATGCTATGATCAACTTGATACTTGATAATTGTTTTGAGATATGGAGGTAGTGATATTAAAGTTATGCTAGTTGGGTGATTATGAATTTAAAGAATGCTTGTGTTGAAGTTTGTGATTTCCGTAGCATGCACGTATGGTGAACCGCTTTGTGATGAAGTTGGAGCACAATTTTATTTATTGATTGTCTTCCTTATGAGTGGCGGTCGGGGACGAGCGATGGTCTTTTCCTACCAATCTATCCCCCTAGGAGCATGCACGTAGTACTTTGGTTTTTGATGACTTCTAAATTTTTGCAACAAGTATATGAGTTCTTTTGATTAATGTTGAGTCCATGGATTATACGCACCCTTTCACCCTTCCACCATTGTTAGCCTCTTTTGTACCGCGCAACTTTCGCCGGTATCATAAACCCTTTATTTACCTTCCTCAAAACAGCCACCATACCTACCTATTATGGCATTTCCATAGCCATTCCAAGATATATTGCCATGCAACTTTCCACCGTTCCGTTCATATGACACACATTACTTTTGTCATATTTCTCTTTGCATGATCATGTAGTTGACATCGTATTTGTGGTAAGTCCACCTTCATAATTTTCATACATGTCGCTCTTGATTCATTGCATATCCCGGAACACCGCCGGAGGCATTCATATAGAGTCATATATTGTTCTAGCTTTGAGTTATAAATCCATAAAAGTGTGATGATCTTCATTATTAGAGCATTGTCCTCGTGAGGAAAGGATGATGAAGGCTATGATTCCCCCACAAGTCGGGATGAGACTTTGGACTTTACAAAGAAAAAAAAGAGAAAAGGAAAAAAAAATTAAAAGGGGCCAAAAATAAAAAAAAGGAAGAAGGCCAAAGAAAAAAGAAAAAAGAAGAGAAAAAAGAAAAAAAATGAGAGAAAAAGAGAGAAGGGACAATGCTACTATCTCTTTTTCCACACTTGTGCTTCAAAATAGCACCATGATCTTCATGATAGAGAGTCTCATATGTTGTCACTTTCATATACTAGTGGGAATTTTTAATTATAGAACTTGGCTTGTATATTCCAATGATGGGCTTCCTCAAAAGTGCCCTAGGTCTTCGTGAGCAAGCGAGTTGGATGCACACCCACTTAGTTAATTTTGTTGAGCTTTCATATATTTATAGCTCTAGTGCATCCTTTGCATGGCAATCCCTACTCACTCACCTTGATATCTATTAATGGGCATTTCCATAGTCCGTTGATACGCCTAGTTGATGTGAGACTATCTTCTCCTTTTTGTCTTCTCCACAACCACCATTCTATTCCACATATAGTGCTATGTCCATGGCTCACGCTCATGTATTGCGTGAAAGTTGAAAGAGTTTGAGACTATTAAAGTATGAAACAATTGCTTGGCTTGTCATCGGGTTTGTGCATGATGAAATACTTTGTGTGATGAAGATAGAGCAACAGCCAGACTATATGATTTTGTAGGGATAACTTTCTTTAGGCATGTTATTTTGAGAAGACATGATTACTTTGATTAGTATGCTTGAAGTATTACTATTTTTTACGTCAATATGAACTTTTATTTTGTATTCATTTTGATCTGAACATTCATGCCACAATGAAGAAAATTACATTATGAATTATGCTAGGTAGCATTCCACATCAAAAATTCTCTTTTATCATTTACCTACTCGAGGACGAGCAGGAATTAAGCTTGGGGATGCTTGATACGTCTCCAACGTATCTATAGTTTTTGATTGTTCCATGCTATTATACTACCCCTTTTGGATGTTTATGGGCTTTATTTTACACATTTATATCATTTTTGGGACTAACCTACTAACCGGAGGCCCAGCCCGTATTGCTGTTTTTTTGCCTATATCAGTATTTCGAAGAAAAGGAATATTAAACAGAGTCCAAACAGAATGAAACCTTCGGGAGCGTTATTTTTGGAACAAATCTGATTTGGAGAGCTTGGAGTGCAAGTCAAGAAACAACAGTTTCCTCCACGAGATAGGTGGGCGCCCCCCCCCCCCCGTAGGGCGTGCCCCTTGTCTCGTGGGCCCCTCGGGCGTCCACCGACGTACTTCTTCCTCCTATATATACCCACGGACCCCAAAAACATCCAGGAGCACTACGAAACACAATTTCCCCCACCGTAACCTTCTGTATCCGCGAGATTCCATCTTGGAGCCTTCGCCGGCACTCTGTCGGAGGGGGAATCGACCATGGAGGGCTTCTACATCAACATCCTTGCCCCTCCGATGAGTTGTGAGTACTTTACCACAGACCTACGGGTCCATAGTTATTAGCTAGATGGCTTCTTCTCTCTTTTTGGATCTCAATACAATGTTCTCCCCCTCTCTTGTGGAGATCTATTCGATGTAATCTCTTTTTGCAGTGTGTTTGTCGAGATCCGATGAATTGTGGGTTTATGATCAAGTTTATCTATGAATAATATTTGAATCTTCTCTGAATTCTTTTATGTATGATTGAGTTATCTTTGAAAGTCTCTTCGAATTATCAGTTTGGTTTGGCCTACTAGATTGATCTTTCTTGCCATGGGAGAAGTGCTTAGCTTTGGGTTCAATCTTGCGGTGTTCTTACCCAGTGACAGAAAGGGTTGCAAGACACGTATTGTATTGTTGCCATCGAGGATAACAAGATGGGGTTTATATCATATTGCATGTGTTTATCCCTCTACATCATGTCATCTTGCTTAATGCGTTACTCTGTTCTTATGAACTTAATACTCTAGATGCAGGCAGGAGTCGGTCGATGTGTGGAGTAATAGTAGTAGATGCAGGAAGGAGTCGGTCTACTTGCTATGGGCGTGATGCCTATATACATGATCATGCCTAGATAATCTCATAACTATGCGCTTTTCGATCAATTGCTCGACAGTAATTTGTTCACCCACCGTAATACTTATGCTATCTCAAGAGAAGCCTCTAGTGAAACCTATGGCCCCCGGGTCTATCTCTTATCATATATGCTTTCAAGCTATCTTTATTTGCATCTTTACTTTTTGCATCTATCTTATAAAATACCAAAAATATTATTATCTCTCTATCAGATCTCACTTTCTTAAGTGACCGTGAAGGGATTGACAACCCCTTTATTGCGTTGGTTGCGAGTTCTCAGTTTGTTTGTGTAGGTGCATGGGACTTTTGAGGAGCCTCCTACTGGATTGATACCTTAGTTCTCAAAACTGAGGCAAATACTTACGCTACACTTTGCTGCATCACCCTCTCCGCTTCGGGGAAAACCAACGCTAGCTCAAGACGTAGCAGTTCCCTTTCATGAGGTTTTCTACTAAACTTAGTGAAATTAAACTCATGAGACATACCATCTATGCCAACAGTGACAATATTCTTTTCACAATCAATCTTAGCACTAGCAGTATTCAAGAAGGACTACCGAAAATAATGGGACAAAAATCATCTTGTGGGGAACCAAGAACAAGAAAATCAGCAGGGTATTTAATCTTCCCACACAAGACTTCAACATCTCTAACAATCCCAATAGGTTTAATGGTGTCCCTATTAGCAAGCTTAATAGTAACATCAATGTCTTCTAATTCAATAGGTGCAATATCGTGCATAATTTCTTTATAAAGATCATAAGGTATCGCATTAGCACTAGCACCCATATCACATAAGCCATGATAACAATGATCTCCTATTTTAACAGAAATAACAGGCGTGCCTACAACAGGTCTACGTGTCTTAGTATCGGGTCTAGCAATATTAGCAGTTTCACCCAAGAAAGAGATAACATGCCCATCTAAGTCCTCATCCAAGAGATCTTTAATCATAGCAATACCAGGTTCAACATTAATTTGCTCAGGAGGTGTATAGGTCCTAGTATTACTCTTACGAACAACAGTCAAAGCTTTAACATGATCTTTTATCCTAACAGGAAAAGGAGGTTTTTCAACATAAGCAGTAGGAACAATGGGATCACTATATGTAATAATCTTTTCTTCGACTGTAATAGGTGCAACTACTTTCACTTTGACAGTAGGATTATATTTAAACCACTTCTCTTTAGGGAGATAAACGTGAGTAGCAAAAGTTTCACAAAAAGTAGCTACTATCTCAGAGTCAAGTCCATACTTAGAGCTAAATCCACGAAAAGCATCGGTATCCATAAAAGATTTAACACAATCGAACTTAGGTGTCATACCTGACTCCTTACCATCGTCGGAAACCCAATCTTCAGAGTTGCGTTTAATTCTTTCCAATAAGTCACATTTGAAATCAATAGTCTTCAGCATATAGGAACCAACATAGGAAGTATCGAGCAGGTTGCGATTATCAAGAGAAAGCCGAGCATAAAAATTCCGAATAATCATTTCCCGAGAGAGCTCATGATTGGGGCATGAATATAACATTGACTTAATCCTCCCCCAAGCTTGAGCGATGCTTTCTCCCTCGCGAGGCCAGAAATTATATATGTAGTTATGATCACGATGAACAAGATGCATAGGGTAGAACTTCTGGTGAAATTCCAACTTCAGTCGCTTATAACTCCAAAATCTCGTATCATCACATAACCTATACCATGTCATTGCATCTCCCTTCAAAGATAAAGGGAAGACCTTCCTTTTGACAACATCATCGGGGATACCTGCAAGCTTAAATAATCCACAAACTTCATCCACAAAGATAAGGTGTAAGTCGGGATGCAATGTTCCGTCTCCTGCAAAAGGATTAGCTAGCAGTTTTTCTATCATACCCTAAGGAATCTCAAAGTAAATATTTTCATAAGGTTCAGTAGTTTGAGGAGCATCTCTTTGCTCTTATGGTTGGGGTGAAGATACCCCAAACAAGCCCCTCAAATGATTAGTTTCCATAGTGACAAGTAACAGAAAATTTCAGCACAATATATAAATGTTTCCTTACCAAGTTCCACTCACCAAAAGCGCTACACTCCCCGGCAACGGCACCAGAAAAGAGTCTTGATGACCCACAAGTGTAGGGGATCTATCGTAGTCCTTTCGATAAGTAAGAGTGTCGAACCCAACGAGGAGCAGAAGGAAATGATAAGCGGTTTTCAGTAAGGTTTTCTCTGCAAGCACTGAAATAGTAGGTGATAGATAGTTTTGTGATAATATAAATAGTAACGAGCAAAAAGTAAATAAAGTTAATAAAGTGCATCAAGGTGTCCCAATCCTTTATGTAGCAAAGGATAAGCCTGGACAATTCTAATAATGAGAAAGGAGCTCCCGAGGACACATTGGGAATTATCGTCAAGCTAGCTTCATCACGTTCGTAAGATTCGCGTTTGGTACTTTGATAATTTGATATGTGGGTGGACCGACACTTGGGCACTGCCCTAACTTGGACAAGCATCCCACTTATGATTAGCCCCTATTGCAAGCATCCGCAACTACAAAAATGAGTATTAAGGTAAACCTAACCACAACATTAAACATATGGGTCCATATCAACCCCTAACAAAGAAACGCATAAACTAGGGTTTAAGCTTCTGTCACTCTAGCAACCCATCATCTACTTATTACTTCCCTATGCCTTCCTCTAGGCCCAAATAATGGTGAAGTGTCATGTAGTCGACGTTCACATAACACCACTAGAAGAAAGACAACATACATCTCATCAAAATATCGAACGAATACCAAATTCACATGACTACTAATAGCAAGACTTCACCCATGTCCTCAGGAACAAACATAACTAATCACAAAGCATATTCATGTTCATAATCAGAGGAGTAATAATATGCATAAAGGATCTGAACATATGATCTTCCACCAAGTAAACCAATTAGTATCAACTACAAGGAGTAATCAACACTACTAGCAACCCACAGGTAACAATCTGAGGTTTTGGTACAAAGATTGGATACAAGAGATGAACTGGGTTTGAGAGGAGATGGTGCTGGTGAAGATGTTGATGGAGATTGACCCCCTCCCGATGAGAGGATCGTTGGTGATGACGTTGGTGATGATTTCCCCCTCCCGGAGGGAAGTGTCCCCGGCAAAACAGCTCCGCCAGAGCCCTAGATTGATTCCGCCAAGGTTCCTCCTCGTGGCGGCGGAGTTTCGTCCCGTAAGCTTGCCCACGATTTTTTCCAGGGGAAGGGTGAGGATATAGCAGAAGATGGATGCCGGAGG
Source organism: Triticum aestivum (assembly GCF_018294505.1). Taxonomy (NCBI): domain Eukaryota; kingdom Viridiplantae; phylum Streptophyta; class Magnoliopsida; order Poales; family Poaceae; genus Triticum; species Triticum aestivum. Next base: position 621,367,101 of record NC_057807.1, on the reverse strand, counting down.
CCCACCAGGGGGCCCAGGAGATAGGGGGTCGCGCCCTATAGGGGGGCGCGCCCCTGTCTCCTGGACAGGGTGTGGGCCCCCTAGCCTATTTCTTTCACTCATAAATTCTTAATGAATCCAAAAAGTTGTTTCGTGGAGTTTCAGGACTTTTGGAGTTATGCAGAATAGGTTTCCAACATTTGCTCCTTTTCCAGCCAGAATTCCAGCTGCCGGCATTCCCCCTCTTCATGGTAAACCATGTAAAATGAGAGAGAATAGCCATAAGTATTGAGATATAATGTGTAATAACAGCCCATAATGCAATAAATATTGATATAAAAGGATGATGCAAAATGGACCTCCATAATGGGGAAAAATAGGGATCAGCTTAATTATGCACATCCATAATGGGGGCATTCTTGATAAATCTCTTATAAATCTCGAGAGAGTTTGTCGGGTAGGGGCGGCAGGGGGTATGAGATCGAAAACATTTTTTTTCTATGGTTTGGGTGTCCTCGAGAGTTGGTCGAGCGTGAGGGGGTTGATCGACGTCCCCCTCTCGACCCCTCGGCGATCCTCGACCCCTCAATGACCCTCGACCCTCATCCCCTCATCCCCTTGGCAACCCATGACCCTCTACCATAGTTTCGATCCTCAACCGCTCGCATTCTCTTAACCTTTAAGGGATTTAACAAGATGGCGCCATTCTGGATGTGCAGAAAATGGTCCTTGTTTTTCTTGATCTCATCTACCCTTCTATATGTCATGTTGTCTAGTGTCAAAGGATTCAAGAAATATATTGCTTCATCATTAGCCGGAAATAACATGTGCATAATGGTATGAAGCTCTCCAAAATTGTGTTGGAACGGAGTCCCGGATAGGATAATTAGCTTTTTGGTACGAAGTTCAGCAAGAGCATTTCGAATATTGCTATTTGGAAGGCCTTTGCTGAAATTCGTACGAAAAAGCAAATTATTCTATCAGGAACGCCGTTCCAAAACAACTTTGAAGAGCTTCGTAGCATCATATGCCTGTTACTTCCAGCAAATGATGTAGCCATGGATTTCTTCAATACTTTGACAGACAACGTGACACATAGAAGAATATATATATATATATATATGAGATCAGAAAAAAAATGGATCAACTTGTGCACATCCATAATGGGGGCATTCTTGTTAAATGGATACCCTTGATCCCTAGACGACCCTCGACCCCTTGGCAATCCTCGACCCTCGACCCCTCGACGACCCTTGACCCCTCGACTACCCTTGACCCTCGACCCCTCGACGACCCTCGACCCTCTACCCTAGTTCCCGAGAAAAAATAAGAAGAGGAAGAAGAAGAGAAAAGGAGGAGAAGAATAAGAAGAAAAAATAGAAGAAAAAAAGGAGAAGAAGAAGGAATAGAGGAGAAGAAGAAAAAATAGAAAATTTCTATTTTTTCTTCTTCTCCTCTATTCCTTCTTCTTCTCCTCCTTTTTTTCTTCTTCTTCCTCTTCTTATTTTTTTTCTCTTCTTCCTCTCCTCTTCTTCTCCTTCTTCTTCTCCTCCTGTCAAAGTTATCGGGGAGGGGGTATATCGACAACGATGACATACATACATGGGAAAAAAATGTTATCGGGGAGGGGGTATATCGACCCCCCCTCATGTTGAAGTTATCCGGGAGGGGGTATATCAACAAAATTACATCATCATATATCATCGAACAGAATTACAACAGAATAAATTGACCAAGTTTTCGTATATCACCATATATCATCATCATCATCATCATCTAGTACAAAAAATTGACCAAGTTTTCAGATATCAACATATCATCATCATTTACTATAGAAAAAAATTGACCAAGTTTTCATATATATACTACAGAAAAAATAGACCAAGTTTTCATATATATACATCTAAAAAAGTACATCTAAAAACATGTAAAACATCTAAAAATAGCATATATGTATATATAACAAAAAAAGGAGGGGCACGGCGGCGGGGCCGGCGCTGGCGGGGCAGGGCAGGGAAGGGGCGCGGGAGCAGGGCATGGTGCTCATAGGGGGCGGCGGGGCACGGTGGGCGGCGTCGAGGCGGGCAGGGGCGCCGTCGTCGGGGCAGAGGGCGTCAGCAGCAGTGGCAGGAATGTTGAGCAGTCTGACAGCGTCGACGGCGGCGGTGACGACGAGGTGGACCAGATGAGCAGGGGCGTCGGGCGGCAACAGCAACGAGAGGAGCAGGGGCGTCGGGCGGCGATGATGATAAGAGGAGCAGGGGCATCGGGCGGAGAAGAAGTGATGGATTTTGGAGAAACTGCTAAGTGTTTTCTTATATACCCAAGGCATTGGTCCCGGTTCGTGGCACCAACCGGGACCAATGCCCCCCTTTAGTCCCGGGTGGTGGCACCAACCGGGACCAAAGGTCTCTTTTCAGCAGCCCAAAGGGCGGGAAACAGGGACCTTTGGTCCCGATTGGTGGCACCAACTGGGACTAATTAAAGGGGGGCATTGGTCTCGGTTGGTGCCATGAACCGGCACCCCTTTCGTCCGGGTTGGTGCCTCCAACTGGGACAAAAGGCCTTGTGCTACCCGCGTCGCGGCCAAAAGTTTAGTCCCACCTCGCTAGTTGACAGAGCTCAAGAGAGGTTTATAAGCGTTGTTGCGCCCACCCTCTCGAGCTCCTCTCTAGTGCAGGCTTTCGGGCCTAATCTGTCACTAGGTGGGTTTCTAGTCGTATTCAGGCCGTGGTGGCCCAGTAGGTGGCACTTTTTTTTTTAATTTTTTTTATGTTTTCCTTTTTGCTTTATTTATTTTATTTTGTTTCTACTTACAGCCAAATACTTACTAGTTTTTCAATGACTCTTTTTGCTTTTAGGTAATAAAAATTATAAACTTTCTGTTAGTGCCATTTGTTTTCCAATTTGAATAGTTTAAATTTGACTTTTTGAAATTTGTGTGAATCACTAGTTTTTGAATAACTTTACTATAAAAATATATTTTTAAGTTATTCTTTTTCCTGCTATTTAATATTACTATGTTTTATCATTATATTCAAAAACAGATTTTGTTATTTTAGTTTCTAACAAAAAAGTTCTTTATGATAATTCTTATTGCTATTAAAGTTTCTAACAAAAAAATTCTTTATGAAAATTCTTTTTGCTTTTAATGTTTTGAACAGAAAATACTTTGATAATTTTAGTTGCATAAATTTTATATAATTTTAGTTTCAATAATACTAGAGGTTTATAAAAGTTTATTAGTTTATTCCTTTTGCTATTGGAGTTTTATAAAATCTTTTTAGTTGATTCTTTTTGCTGTTGAAGAATATTATGGTTTTGTTTTAGTTGATCATAACAAAATATTTTAATTGATTATTTTTAGTTCATTCTTTTTGCTATTAGTTCATTCTTTCAGCTAAATGACTCTTAAATTGAAAAACAATACAAATAAACTCTAAAAATGTTTAAAGTTGGCATGGTATCATCATTTCACCCACATAGCATGTGCTAAAAAGTTGAGAGGGTTCGACAAAAATTGGATGCACTTCATGTACAAAATGGACAATCTCTTTCAAATGATCAGGGTTTCGGACAAAAACTCATCTGTTACAAAAGGCATTTCATTTGTTCACATGTAACTGCAGTGATATTCTAGATCAAATGCATCATCATAATAGTTGTGGAGAGAAAGTCTTCACTTTTTCTTCGCTTGTGTCCTTTGCTTATTGCGCCGTAACCATGGATAATCTTCATCATTTAACAGGGTGCTTGGGTCAGCTTGACTTTGAAGGGAGGAATTTTATGAAACTTTTCATAATCTTCAGACATGTCTGTCTTGCCCTCCAATCCCACGATGTCTCTTTTTCCTGAAAGAACTATGTGGCGCTTTGGCTCATCGTATGATGTATTCGCTTCCTTATCTTTTCTTTTTCTCAGTTTGGTAGACATGTCCTTCACATAGAAAACCTGCGCCACATCATTGTCTAGGACGAATGGTTCGTCTATGTACCCAAGATTTTTCAGATCCAATGTTGTCATTCCGTACTGTGGGTCTACCTGTACCCTGCCTCCTAACAGATTGACCCATTTGCACTTAAACAAAGGGACCTTAAAATCATGTCCCTTAGTCAAGCTCCCATATGTCCACTATGTAACCATAATATGTGTCCTTTCCCCTCTTGGTTGCTTCATCAAAGCGGACACCATTGTTTTGGTTGGTGCTCTTTTGATCTTGGGCGATTGTGTAAAATGTATTCCCATTTATCTCGTATCCTTTGTAAGTCATTACAGTTGAAGATGGTTCCCTCGCCAACGAGTACAACTTATCAAAAACAGTGTTGTCACCCCTGAGATGTGTTTGCAACCAACCGCCAAAAGTCCTGATGTGTTCACATGTAATCCAGTCGTCACACTGGTCCGGGTGTTTGGAGCGCAGAATGTTCTTGTGTTCATCGACATACGGGGTCACCAAGGTAGAATTCTGTATAACTGTGTAGTGTGCTTGAGACCAAGAATGCCCGTCCCTACATATTATTGAGTCCCCTCCTAGCGTTCCTTTTCCATTCAGTCTCCCCTCATACCGCGATTGAGGGAGACCTATCTTCTTAAGGTCAGGAATGAAGTCAACACAAAACTCAAGGACATCCTCTGTTTGATGGCCCATGGAGAGGCTTCCTTTTGTCGTAGCGCGGTTACGGACATATTTCTTTAGGACTCCCAACCTCTCAAAGGGGAACATATTGTGTAGAAATACAGGGCCTAGAATGACAAGCTCGTCGACTAAATGAACTAGGATGTGCGTCATGATATTGAAGAAGGATGGTGGGAACACCAGCTTGAAACTAACAAGACATTGCGCCACATCACTCCTTAACCTTGGTAGTATTTCTGGACCGATCACCTTCTGAGAGATTGCATTGAGGAATGAACATAGCTTCACAATGGCTAATCGAACGTTTTCCGGTAGAAGCCCCCTCAATGCAACTGGAAGCAGCTGTGTCATAATCACGTGTCAGTCATGAGACTTTAGGTTCTGGAATTTTTCTCAGCCATATTTAGTATTCCTTTTATATTCGACGAGTAGCCAGACGGGACCTTCATACTGAGCAGGCATTCAAAGAAAATTTCCTTCTCTTCTTTGGTAAGAGTGTAGCTAGCAGGACCTTCATACTGCTTTGGAGGCATGCCGTCTTTTTCATGCAAACTTTGCACGTCCTCCCATGTCTCCGGTGTATCTTTTGCCTTCCCATACACGCCCAAGAAGCCTACCAGGTTCACGCAAAGATTCTTCGTCACGTGCATCATGTTGATTAAAGAGCGGATCTCTAGGTCTTTCTAGTAGGGTAGGTTCCAAAATATATATTTCTTCTTCCACATGGGTGCACATCCCTCAGCGTCATTCGGAATAGATAGTCAGTCGGGACCCTTTCCGAAGATTATTTTTAAATCATTGACCATAGCAAGTATGTGATCACTGGTACGCATGGCGAGCTTCTTCCGGTGTTCTGCCTCACCTTTGAAATGCTTGCCTTTCTTTCGACATTGATGGTTGGTCGGAAGAAATTGATGATGCCCCAGGTACACATTCTTCCTGCATTTGTCCAGGTATTTTCTTTTGATGTCATCTAAACAGCGCGTGCATGCGTGGTATCCCTTGTTTGTCTGTCCTGAAAGGTTACTGAGAGCACGCCAATCATTGATGGTTACAAACAGCAACGCATGCAGGTCAAATTCCTCATGTTTGTGCTCATCCCACACACGTACACCATTTCCATTCCCCAGTTGTAAAAGTTCTTCAACTAATGGCCTTAGGTACACATCAATGTCGTTGCCAGGTTGCTTAGGGCCTTGGATGAGAAGTGGCATCATAAAGAACTTCTGCTTCATGCATAGCCAAGGAGGAAGGTTATAGATACATAGAGTCACGGGCCAGGTGTTGTGATTGCTGCTCTGCTCCCCAAAAGGATTAATGCCATCCACGCTTAAACCAAACCATACGTTCCTTGCATCACCTGCAAACTCCTCCCAGTACTTTCTCTCAATTTTTCTCCACTGCAACCCGTTAGTGGGTGCTCTCAACTTCCCGTCTTTCTTACGGTCCTCTCTGTTCCATCGCATCAACTTGGCATGTTTCTGAACTTGCATTTCAACCGTGGCATTATAGGAGCATACCACATCACCTTGGCAGGAACCCTCTTCCGGGGGCGCTCGCTGTCAACATCACCAGGGTCATCTCGTCTGATCTTATACCGCAATGCACCGCATACCGGGCATGCGTTCAAATCCTTGTACGCACCGTGATAGAGGATGCAGTCATTAGGGCATGCATGTATCTTCTGCACCTCCAATCCTAGAGGGCACACGGCCTTCTTTGTTGCGTACGTACTGTCGGGCAATTTGTTATCCTTTGGAAGCTTCTTCTTCAATATTTTCAGTATCTTCTCAAATCCTTTGTCAGGCACACCATTCTCTGCCTTCCACTACAACAATTCCAATATGGTACCGAGCTTTGTGTTGCCATCTTCACAATTGGGGTACAACCCTTTTTTGTGATACTCTAACATGCGATCGAACTTCAGCTTCTCCTTTTCACTTTTGCACTGTCTCTTTGCACCAACAATGACCCGGTGAAGATCATCATCAGGCACATCATTTGGTTCCTCTTGATCTTCAGCTTCCCCTATTGCAGCATCTTCAGCTTCCCCCATTGCAGCATCACCGTATTCAGGGGGCACATAGTTGTCATCATCTTCTTCTTCTTTGTTGTCTTCCATCATAACCCCTCTTTCTCCGTGCTTGGTCCAAACATTGTAGTGTGGTATGAAACCCTTATGAAGAATGTGGGTGTGAAGGGTTTTCGAGTCAGAGTAAGACCTCGTATTCCCACATATAGGGCATGGAAAAAAAATAAAACCATTCTACTTGTTTGCCTCAGCCACTGCGAGAAAATTATTCACACCCTTAGTGTACTCGGAGATGCGTCTGTTACCGTACATCCATTGTCGGTTCATCTTTGCGTACATCATGAATAGATAAGTGACCAAATTAATAGAAGTTCATCATCACATTAAACCCAAAGTACATACATAGTTCTCATTGAACAACATATAGCTCTCCAAAGCATCTAATTAAACCATACATTGAAACTATGTAAAACATTTCAATGCAACAACAAATGCGATCATAACCGTAACCAAGGTAACAATTGATCCAACGGCATAATGATACCAAGCCTCAGTATGAATGGCATATTTTCTAATCTTTCTAATCTTCAAGCACATTGCATCCATCTTGATCTTGTGATCATCAACGGCATCCGCAACATGCAACTCCAATACCATCTTATCCTCCTCAATTTTTTTCAATTTTTCCTTCAAGTAATTGTTTTCTTCTTCAACTAAATTTAACCTCTCGACAATAGGGTAGGTTGGAATTTCCGGTTCACATACCTCCTAGATAAAAAAATCTATGACACATTGCTTGGCATAATTGTCATAAACACTAAATGAAACTAATAGTTATAAAAGAATATATATATATACCACATTTGAATCATAGACAGGACGAGGGATGACGGAGGCGGATACCAAAACCATCGCACTATATAATAACAAACAATAATAAGTAAGAAAACTACACAAGTATCTATCTAAATCATACAAGTAAGAAATTTTTTCTTTTAGAAAGAAGATAAGATCAAGAGGCTCACCACGGTGGTGCAAGCGACGAGATCAGCGCGGGCAATCGACGGCGGTGAGGATGGGGACGGGACAGGATGGACCGCCAAACCTAGATAAATCTCAAGGAAAATGGAGCTTGTACAAGGAGCTTAGAGAGGAGAAAGCGTAAGTGTGGCTCGGGCATTTACTCGAACACCTCATGTGCATAGGAGGTGAGCTAGAGCACCACAAAGCTCTGCAACGGCCGGCCAGAGAAACAGAGCAGTGGAGTGCTTTGCTCGCGGGTGAGGGGGTATATTGTCACGCCCAATATGGGATCTTATCCGAGAGGAACTCGAAGGTCCCACCAAGGATAGAGCCGCATATTGAAACGCTTTTGAAAGGTGGATATCATTACATCGTAGCATTACATAATAGATGGGGATACATACAAAAGGCATACAATGCCACATGAATACAACAACATCATACTTAAGAGCAACATCCGACTACGGATGAAACACAAACAGAAACTCAAACAACATCCACCCTGCTAGCCCAGGCTGCTGACCAAGATCCTATCCCCTGAACGAAGAAGAAGCAACAGAAGAACCCCAAAACAAATAAACATCGCTCTCACATCATGATCATCGCATTACCTGTACCTGCAACTGTTGTTGTAGTAATCTGTGAGCCACGAAAACTCAGCAAACACATTGCCATGGGTATCAAGACTAGCAAAGCTTAATGGGTATGGAATGGATAAGTGGTGAGGTTGCAGCAGGGACTAAGCATGATATGGTGGCTAACTTACGAATACAAGAGTAATATGAGAAGCTACACAAACGGTCGCCAACTAGTAATGATCAATAAGTGATCCTGAACTAATTACATTCAAACATAACCCCACCGTGTTCTCTTCTCGACCCACTCGAAAAGAGACCATCACGGCTACACACGCGGTTGGGTATTTTAATTCGAATCTGGTGTCAAGTTTTCTACAACCAGATATTAAAAACTCCCAGCTGCCACATAACCGCGGGCACGGCTCTCGAAAGTTTAAACCCTACAGGGGTGTCCCAACTTAGCCCATGACAAGCTCACGATCCGCAGAGACAATCCTCCATCGCGGGACATCCAATCAGACTCGGGATCCTGGTGCACAAGACATTTCAGCAATGGTAAAACTAATCCAGCAAGACCTCCCGGCGTGCCGACACCCTGATAGTAGCCGCGCGTAACTCGTCTTAGGTCACGTCCGGATGGAAAAGCCTACGAGTAAAACCAGATCCTCGGGTTGCCCCATGGTGGCCCCACAGTCTGCCCGTTTTGGACCAACACTCATGAGGAGCATTGGCCCGGGTTGTTGATTAAGAATACTCGTGGGCCGACTAAAATGCCCTATGCAAGTTTTAGTTATATGAGGCAAATGGTAAAACCAATGTTGGGCCTTGCTGGAAGAGTTTAATTCAAAGCGAACTGTCAAGAGGGGCACATAAACCCTCATCGTGTTAGGGACGCAAAATCAAGGAACATAACACCGGTATGATGGAAACTAGGGAGGCAAGAGCGGAACAAAACACCAGGCATAAGGCCGAGCCTTCCAACCTTTACCAAGTATATAGATGCATTAATTAAATAAGAGATATTGTGATATCCAAGATATCCATGTCCCAACATAGAACAACCTGCACTGCACCTGCAACTAGCAACGCTATAAGAGGGGCTGAGTAAAGCAGTAACATAGCCAATCAACGGTTTGCTATGAAGGGTGAAAAGGGTTAGAGGTTGTCATGGCAATTTGAGAGGCCTGATAAACAAGTTGTAGGAAGCGCGACATAGCGATAGCATCGAGAGAACTAGCATAGAAATGATAGTAGTGAGATCTAGGGTAACGGTCATCTTGCCTGGAATCCTGCTAGGAAGAAGAACGAGTCCATGAAGAAGACGAACGGGTGAAGACGAACCAAGGGTAGTTGAACGAATCCTCACGGTCGCAACAAAACAAGAACTATCGAGAAGAAGCACAACCGGAAAGAAGCAAACAACAAGGTAAACACACAACAAATTAATAAGGCATGATGCATAACCAAGTATGATGCATGACAAGGCTACATGATGCTACTCATGGCAAGGGATGATGCATACAAGAACATCACATCAAAGCAAGTTTAAATGAGGCCGGAAACAACATATAACAAATCCGGTAAGTCCCCATATACAATTTTTGAAATTGGTCCATAACTGAATAACACATTATGTTCAAGTTGCTAAACAACAATTTGAGATGCACCAAGATGATCTACACGAATTTCTAGTCAAGTTACAAATAAAGTTCATTTAATTCGGAGCTACGACCTAGAAGATATGAGCAAAACAAGTTAAACATGGCATTGATGCAAAATGCATTCAAACATCAAGAAAACACACTCAAAACAAGGATGCAACAAGATAATATGAAACTATATGCAATTCTAAGCAAGTTTCATATAGAACATGCTCAAAACAGAGCAACGGTTCAACACATACACCCAAAGCAAGTTATAACAATCTGCCCAAAACAACAAGTAGGCACTTTGCAACCATCAAAACAACATGCTACAGGAATCATATGAGCACAAACTTGACATGCACTTCATGCACAGATAACAAACTTCAAATATAGTTAAGGTTCGGGTTCATAGGCATCAAGATTAAACCAATATGATCAATGCAAAATGCAACTTTATAACACAGGAGCATATACATGAGTAGAGTTAATATGATGACATGTTGGAGGCATGAAACAAAGATTCTACAGCAACTATACATGGCAACCAAGGGCTTGGAATCAAAGTACACATAACAAAGAGAAAATAACATCAAAGCATCATATACATATGGCTCATGTATTAGCGGAAACCAACAAGACAAGATTGAATGTTGTAACAATTTCAGCAAGTGAAAAACAGCAACAAAATAATAGCGTGTCTGAAAGCATGAAACAAAGGTCAAATTATATCCAAAATTATCAAAATTGGCATCTGGACAAAGAACTCGTAGCATACTTCAATTCATGTAATTGGAGAATCTCCAAAATAGGTATACATCAATTAATAACAGGCTCACAACATGGCATCATGAAGTTAACAGAAAACTGGAACATCATTTAGGCAAGTTCATGGCAATGAAAAAACATATGCTAAAGGGCATATATAGGGAAGACAATGACATGGATTGCTAGAGCATAACATGGACAACAAAACATGTCAACTAAGCATCTCCAGATTATGCATGGATTAATTGGTAGCATCAAGAAAACATGGCATCATGATATAACAGATTCAACATTGACAGAACATTAACAGCGAGTATCCCACTTCACGAGCTTGTTGCACTCACTACAGGGAATATAAAAATACATGTATTGCACCCTTGTAAATATGGCATGATTATGCTCCTAAAACATGTAGACATAATGCTCAAAAGAAAATCACACAAAAAGATATAAAAATGACAAAAGGGCAAGTTATTACAGTTTTCAGCAGTTAATAGCAACATGCACTTCTGCAACAGAGATTAAGACATCAAGATGCACCCTACCATGAATGCAAAGCACACCAACATGTAGAGCGTGAAGAGCATAACAGTTTCATATCAAGATCATCACCATGGCGTCCACAGGTACAAAGTTACACCACTCACAAGACACCTAAGTGATGCTAACATGCAGCAGTTTTCAGTAGTTTATACCACTTAGCAGTTTTGCAATGAAGATTTAAGACATCAAGATGAACAGCAACATGAATGCAAACTACTCCATCATGGAGAGCATCAAGAGATGAACATTTTGACATATTATGCACGCAAAATGGAGCTATATGCACAAAGTTACAGCAGGTCAACCATGCACACATAAAGTTTAAAAAAATCTGGGACTTGCGGGACAAGGTGGACTGGGACGGAGGCACCGTTTGGATCATCGTGTGGGTGGATATCGTCCACCCCGTCCAGATCCGGTGACGAGGCGACTCCGGTGAGGCGCGGCAGCAGAGTTGCGGCGGCGGGCGACTGCAGCGCGGTGGAGCTCGGCTCCGGCGATGAAGACGAGGGGACAGGGCGGAGCCGCGGCGAGGGGCGGCGCCGGCAGGCGGCAAACATCGGCGGAGTGCTCGGGGATGGCTCCTTCGGCGAGCTCCGGCGGCCGGAGGCGAGGTGATGCGGCAGCGGAGGGGACGCGGTGCGGGCTGCGAGCGGGCGCAGGCGGCGGTGCGGGGAAGCGGCGGAGCATGCGCCGGCGGCTGCGCCGGTGAGGCCGAGGACCGCGGGGCTCGGCTGGCGGCCGCGCTGGAGCTTCGGCGAGCGGCACGGAGAGGCAGGGGCGCGGGCGCGGGCTGGCGGCTGGGCCGGATGGTGATTGGCTCGGAGGGGGTGACGGACATGTCCGGCGGCACAAGGAGGAGGGAGACTAGGGTTTTGCCCGAAATTTCGGAGTGGAAGGTGTTTATATAGATTCTGGGAGCTAGGAGAGGGCTATTGAGGAGCGGTTTTCGCCCACACGATCGTGATCCAACGGCGAAGGACATGGAAGGGGTTCAGATGGGCCACGTGGGCTGTGGAGGGGTGCTTGGCTGCAAAGAGAAAGGGGTCCAACGGTTAACGTGGTTAACCGTTGGGGCATCAAACGACCTACAAATGGAACAAAATTTGACAGGCGGTCTACCCGTGATGTACCAAGACCACTTGTCAACTCTCGGCTCATTCCGAGAATGTTTTTCCATGGCTCACCAAACGAGATCTGGGAGGTGCAGCGGGCACGTGCGAGTCTGTCTGGGTTTAGAACGCACAAGGGAGAGAACCGGGAGGACCCGGACGGATGCAAGTTTTGAAAAACATGCAGATGAAATGCAGATGATGACATGGCAAAGTGTAACATGCAAGAAAATGACTTGGCAACGACGGCGAATACTGGAAGACACCTGGCGCATCGGTCTCGGGGCATTACATATATATAGGCAACTCATTGGTCCCGGTTCGTGGCTGGAACCGGGACTAAAGGACACCCTTGTTGGGGAAAGTAGCAATAATTCAAAATTTTCCTACGTATGACCAAGATCAATCTAGAAGATTCTAGCAACAAGAGAGAGAGGGAGTGCATCTTCATACCTTCGAAGATCGCTAAGTGGAAGCGTTACAAGAACGTGGTTGATGGAGTCGTAATCGCGGCGATTCAAATAGTGGTAATTCAATAACCTCGTTAAAGAAGCACTTAGTCTCGGGTTTGGGTTCAACCTTGGGTTTCTTCTCTAGAGTTGCAACTAATTTGCCGTTTCATGAAGTATCCCTTCTTCCCCTTGCCCTTCTTGAAACTAGTGGTTTTACTAACCATCAACAATTGATGCTCCTACTTGATTTCTACTTTCGCGGTGTCAAACATTGCGAATAGCTCAAGGATCGTCATATCTATCCCTGATATGTTATAGTTCATCACGAAGTAGCTTGGTGGTAGTGACTTTGGAGAACCATCACTATCTCATCTGGGAGATTAACTCCCACTCGATTCAAGTGATTGTAGTACTCAGACAATCTGAGCACATGCTCAATGATTAAGCTTTTCTCCCTTAGTTTGTAGGCTAAGAAACTCGTCGGAGGTCTCATACCTCTTGACATGGGCACGAGCCTGAAATCCCAATTTCAGCCCTTGGAACATCTCATATGTTCCGCGACGTTTCTAAAAATGTCTTCGGTGCATAAATTCTAAACCGTTTAATATTACTGAACTATCACGTAGTCATCAAAACGTGTATGTCAGATGTTCGCAACATCTGCAGACGACGTTCGAGGTTCAGCACACCGAGTGGTGCATTAAGGACATAAGCCTTCTGCGCAGCAATGAGGACAATCCTCTGTTTACGGACCCAGTCCACATAATTGCTACTATCAACTTTCAACTAAATTTTCTCTAGGAACATATCAAAAACAGTAGAACTAAACCGCAAGCTATGACATAATTTGCAAAGACCTTTTGACTATGTTCATGATAATAAAGTTCATCTGATCAAATTATTTAATGAACTCCCACTTAGATAGACATCCCTCTAGTCATCTAAGTGATACTTGATCCGAGTCAACTAGGCCGTGTCCGATCATCACGTGAGACGGACTAGTCATCATCGGTGAACATCTTCATGTTGATCGTATCTACTATACGACTCATGTTCGACCTTTCGGTATCTTGTGTTCCGAGGCCATGTCTGTACATGCTAGGCTCGTCAAGTCAACCTAAGTGTTTTGCATGTGTAAATCTGGCTTACACCCGTTGTATGCGAACATTAGAATCTATCACACCCGATCATCACGTGGTGCTTCGAAACAATGAACTTTCGCAAAGGTGCACAGTTAGGGGGATCAATTTCTTGAAATTTTAATGAGGGATCATCTTATTTATGCTACCTTCGTTCTAAGCAAATAAGATGTAAACATGACAAACATCACATGTAAATCATAAAGTGACATGATATGGCCAATATCATCTTGCGCCTTTGATCTCCATCTTTGAGGCGCGGCATGATCACCTTCGTCACCGGCATGACACCATGATCTCCATCATCGTGTATTCATGAAGTTGTCTCGCCAACTATTACTTCTACTACTATGGCTAACGGTTAGCAATAAAGTAAAGTAATTACATGCCGCTTACATAGACTCGGAGGTCATAAAATAAATTAAGAGAACTCCTATGGCTCCTGCCGGTTGTCATACTCATCGACATGCAAGTCGTGATTCCTATTACAAGAACATCATCAGTCTCATACATCACATATATGATTTATCACATCCTTTTGGCCATATCACATCACATAGCATACCCTGCAAAAACAAGTTAGCCGTCCTCTAATTGTTGTTGCATGTTTTACGTGGCTGCTATGGGTTCTAGCAAGAACGTTTCTTACCTACGCAAAAGCTACAACGGTGATATGCCAATTGCTATTTACCAATCATAAGGACCCTATTCATCAAATCCGATCCGACTAAAGTGAGAGAGACAGACACCCGCTAGCCACCTTATGCAACAAGTGCATGTCAGTCGGTGGAACCCGTCTCACGTAAGCGTACGTGTAAGGTCGATCCGGGCCACTTCATCCCATAATGCCGCCGAATCAAGATAGGACTAGTAACGGTAAGCAAACTGAACAAACCAATGCCCACAACTACCTGTGTTATACTCGTGCATAGAATCTACGCATAGACCTAGCATTGATACCACTGTTGGGGAACGTAGCAATAATTCAAAATTTTCCTATGTATCACCAAGATCAATCTAGGAGATTCTAGCAACAAGAGAGAGAGGGAGTGCATCTTCATACCTTTGAATATCGCTAAGCGGAAGCATTACAAGAACGCGGTTGATGAAGCCATACTCACGGTGATTCAAATCGCGGAAGATCCGATCTAGCGTCGAACGGTCCGCGCCTCCATGTTCAACACACGTACATCCTGGGGACGTATCCTCCTTCTTGATCCATCAAGGGGAGAGGAGAAGTTGAGGGAGAGCTCTGGCAACACGATGGCATGGTGGTGGAGCTTGTGGTTCTCCTGCAGGGCTTCGCCAAGCACTACGGAGGAGGAGGATGTGTTGGAGGAGGGAGGGGCTGCGCTAGGGAAGGGGTAGGGCTGCCCTCCCACCCCCTCACTATATATAGGGGAAACGGGATAAGGAGGAAGCACCCTAAGGTTTCCCAAGGGGAGGGGCAGCGGCCATAGGGGAAACCCTAGATGGGTTTGGGCGCCCCACCCCTAGGAAACTTGCCCCCTAAGCCGGGAGGGGCTGCTGCCCTAGGGGAGGCGCCCCCACCTCTCCAGGTTACGTGAGATGGGGTGGAAAGGGCGCACAGCCCCTTAGTGGGCTGGTGTGCCCACTCCCCTTGGCCCATAAGGCCCCCAACGCTTGTCGGGGCCTCCGAAACTCCTTTCTGTCACATTGGTCGTCACCCGGTACCCCCGGAACAATTCCGGACTCCAATACCCTTCATCCAATATACCGATCTTCACCTCCGGACCATTCATGAGTTCCTCATCATGTCCGGGATCTCATCCGGGACTCTGAACAACCTTCGGTAACCACATACAATTCCCATTACAACTCTAGTGTCACCGAACCTTAAGTGTGTAGACCCTACGGGTTCGGGAACCATACAGACATGACCGAGATACCTCTCCAGTCAATAACCAATAGCGGGATCTAGATACCCATATTGGATCCCACATGTTCCATGATGATCTCATTGGATGAACCACTATGTCGGGGATTCAATCAATCCCGTATACAATTCCCTTTTCCCATCGGTATGTTACTTGCCCAAGATTCGATCGTCGGTATCCCTATACCTTGTTCAATCTCGTTACCGGCAAGTCTCTTTAATCGTTCTGTAACGCATGATCCCGTGTCTAACTCATTAGTCAGATTGAGCTCATTATGGTGATGCATTACCGAGTGGGCCCAGAGATACCTCTTTGTCATACGGAGTGACAAATCCCAGTCTCGATTCGTGCCAACCCAACAGGCACTTTCGGAGATACCTGTAGTGCAACTTTATAGCCACCCAGTTACGTTGTGACGTTTGGTACGACCAAAGCATTCCTACGGTATCCGGGAGTTGCACAATGTCATGGTCTAAGGAAATGATACTTGACACTAGAAAAGCTCTAGCAAATGAACTACGCGATCTTGTGCTATGCTTAGGATTGGGTCTTGTCCATCACATCATTCTCCTAATGATGTGATCCCGTTATCAATGACATCCAATGTCCATGGTCAGGAAACCATAACCATCTATTGATCAACGAGCTAGTCAACTAGAGGCTCACTAGGGACGTGTTGTGGTCTATGTATTCACACATGTATTACGGTTTCCAGTTAATACAATTATAGCATGAACAATAGACAATTATTATGAACAAGGAAATATAATAATAACCATTTTTTATTATTGCCTCTAGGATATATTTCCAACAACCCTTTGGTCAAGGTTCATGCCACCAGCCGGGACCAATGGTGGTGGACCAGGAGCGAGGCACATTGGTCCCAGTTTGTGCCTAGAACCGGGACCAAAGGGGCCAGATGAGTCGGGACTAATGTCCCACGATGGCCCCACCGGCCCCCTGGTCTCACAAACCGGGACCTATGCCCCCATGGGTCCAGGTTCTGGACTAAACCGGGACTAATGGGCTGGCCCGACCTAAACCAAAGCCCTATTTTCTACTAGTGTAGGGATCTTCTCCTAGGAGGTCTTGATCTCCATAGGAGTAGGGGTAAGTAGAAAAGCTCTAGTAAATCTCTAATATCTTTGCTAACCCTAGAAATGGAGAGTAGGAGGTCTATTTATAGAGCTAGGGGTGAATGGGTAATAAAGGGGAGGTTACAAGGCACTTGGGCCTAATGTTGTGCGCACGCGTCGGATGTCCGGGCTGGACGGCGGATGTCTGGCCCGACACGGGATGCTGGACGTCTGGGTTGGATAGCCGGATGTCCGGCCTGGAGGACGAGTCACTTCTCTCCTTCTCTGGATAGCCGGGGCTAGATTTCCGGGCGAGCACCGGATGTCCGGTTGTTCGACGGGCACCGGATGTCTGGGGGTCGTCCGGATGTTTGGCCGCTGTAGAGTTGCCTCACGTCCATTCTTCTGTGGTCTTCCTCTGTTTGTTGGTGCCGGATGTCTGGCCGATGTAGCTCCATGACGACTCCACTTGAGGCACTCCTTGCTTCGCTTTCGTATGGACTTGTCCTATGCTTCGAGCCTCTCCATGGTTCCCGAGCACATGTAATGTCTTTGCATTAGGTGGCAAGCATGTCTCGCATGAATGGAAAGGGGAAGCATTTAGGAGCGGGTTCACCTAGTCCAAATGGCACATGCCCGAGCTCTCGTCGTATGTCCACTAGAGGCTTGAGGAGTAGTTGTAGTGTAAATGGGAATAACCTTAGGATGATCCGCATCACATCAATGCAGGAAATATTGCACATGCATTTTAGACATGTTTTAATTATTTCACACACACTAGATTTTAGACACATATTACAATTATTTCATAAAAATGAACGTCATTGTAATTACGTAACTCAATTTGAGAAAGTACTAAAAATTCAATTTAGGCAGATGATAATCATTTCATACATATTTCGACTATTTTGTAATTATTTTGCAATACAAAAATGACAAAATGGTGATTTTCTAAATTGAATAATACATGTACTGTTCATCTTACCAAAATCATGATTTTTTTCATTTTTATGTAAATCACATGGTTATTTATTTCAGCATCAAAATTTTGACATGTGTAATATACATCCATATAGACATGCTGAATTTTTCAAGTTTTTTTGAACTTCAAAATACTATTTTGTCACTGTTCAAAATATAGAGCTCAGTGAAGCTAGTCCTCCGAACTGACTTTTTGATTGAACCCCCCTCATATTTAGGGCCACACTTTAACCATAAAAATTTATGGTGAGAATCCTCTTTCAAATACAAACTCAATGTTTTGCAAGAAAAATAAATACAAACTCAGTACTCTACTTTATGTATCATATAAATTATAATTTATTTGTCATATAGATGAACAATGCTTAACCTAATATACGAGGGACCCTAGTAAACCCGGGGAAAGTAATTATACTCCACGACATTTTTTTTGCGCATAAGAAAGAGCTTTTTCCGATAATATAGTGTACAATCGAGAGGCAAAAGATCCTCAATACAAGGGGAACCTTGGTTGAGCCACACCGCCATGGCACATTCCCCATGACTATAATTTGCCAAATGATCTGCCACACAATTTTGTTCACGCCGAATCTTTTGAGGATTAAACTCCCTGTTGGAACACAAAGCCTTTATCTCCAAGAAGAGATGCCCAAAGGCAGAGCCGGAGAGAGCTTCACAGGAGAACACTGCTGCCGCCTCCGAGGAATCGGACTGTAGAATGACTGTAAAGTCCGTATGTCGAATAGCAAGAGCCATACCTTGCATGATCGCATGTAACTCGACCTCCAGCACTTCGTTGCAATTAAAGATATAGTGATAGGTTGAAAATATGACCGAACCATGTTATCTTCAAAGTATCATGCCTCCTGCAGTTGTGCCACCAGCTGAAGAGAAGAAACCATGGACATGCTAATTACGGTGTTGTGAACCGCTCCCCCGCTCCCCTTCCGCCTAGGGTTTCCGCGCCGCCACCGGCAGCTCCCCTGCATGGAGCCGCCGTCACCGCTTGCCTCTCTCGCTCCCTGCCTCCTCCCTCCACCTCCTCCCGTCCCCGTACCCCCCGCGTCGCCTCCCCGGGCGAGGCGACCGGGGCTGATACGTATCCAACGTATCTACTTTTTCAAACACTTTTGCCCTTGTTTTGGACTCTAACTTGCATGATTTGAATGAAACTAACCCGAACTGACACTGTTTTCAGCAGAACTACCATGATGTTGTTTTATGTGTAGAAAAGAAAAGTTCTCGGAATGTCCAGGAAATCCACGGAGGCACTTTTCAGATTTAATAAGAACTTTTGGAAAAAGAATCAAGGTCAGGGGGCCCATGGGCTGTCCACGAGACAGGGGGCGCCCCCTCCCCACCCTAGGGCGCGCCCTCCTATCTCGTGGGCCCCCCGGACCTTCTCCGACCTCAACTCCAACTCCATATATACCGTCTCGGGGAGAAAAAATCGAGGAGAAAGTTTCATCGCGTTTCACGACACGGAGCCACTGCCAAGCCCTAATCTCTCGAGAGAGGTCCCGCCGGAGCTTCGTCGCCGGTGCTGCCTTGGCCAATCGGGAGGAGCCCCGATCCGCCGCGGCGTCGACCGCGTGGCCTCCGCGTGGGCCCCGCGTCCAGCCTGGCCCAGCCTCGGCCTGCCTCCTCCCGGCCTGGCCAAGGCCCGGCCCAGCAGCCATAGGCCTGTTTGGCCCAAGGTGAGCGCCAGCCCTTTAATCCCCGCTCGTGCGTCGTATAGCAATATAGCGCACATCCATTTTTTTTTAGAAACGACTAAGTCCCAGATCTGCAGTAATTATCATGCCTTGTTCATCATGTCGTATCTCTGCATCCGTAGCTTCGTTTCGTGCGTCTAATATGTCAAATTGTTCGTCTCAACGAGTACATCATTTCATTCCATTGCATCATGTTCATTTGAGTCCAACTTGATGCCTGAATCATCGTTGCAAGAGTGCTTCATGATGTTGTCTGCTGTCTATTAACAGAACTTGCTCTTTTGTCATTTTTGCCATGTTTGATGTGTGCATCCTATGAGGTTGATGTCTACATGTGTTTTGATCTATGATATGTCTTCTTTACAGAGGTGCTTACCATGTATTTTTGTGATCAATGTGGTGACTAGTACAAGCATGCAAACTAGACTTCGTAATGTTGCTGATTTTAGTCCCTGTTCTGCTGTTATTTTGATGCCATGTAAACATGATGCTATAGAGAGATCCATGCATTTTTTGAGATACTTCAGTAAGGGTGTTTTGAACATATGGTTATCCTTTATCCATTCATGCCCCTGTTTGCAATTATGGAGTAGTCTAGCATGTCATTTTCGTGCTCTACTTTTGCTTCAAAATGTTTCCTGGCAGATTGTTTACATGTTATTCAATTTTGCCAAGGTTGCTATAGTTGATCCTTGCATGCTATGAACTTGTTCTTGCCTTGGATTGTTTTCATAAACATGTCTTCTTGCTGATGCTATGCTTATCTTGTCATGCAATGACTTGTGGTGAGTGAATCGAGCTTGTTAAGTAGGGTACTTGCTGTTACTGTTTTGCTAGGCTGAATCTGTTATTTCGTGATGCTATGTAAACCTGCTTCTACTAGTCATTCTATGCATAATCTGGAGATGATCACTAAACATGTTTTGTTCTACATGTCATCCTCTAACCATCCATGCCCCTGGTTGCAATTATGGCCTGCTGTAACTTGTTGTTTCCTTGCTCCAAAGTTGCTATATAATGTTGTTGTCAGCCTGTTAACATTAAGTTCAGTTGTTACCATGATTGTTGATAGTGATCCATGCATCCTATGAACTTGCTATTGCCATGCTTAGATTCACAAACATGTCTTCTTACTGTTGGTTTCCTTTCCATGCCATGTATTGCTCTGTAGTGAGTTGCACAAGCTCATCTACATGCCTTCATAATTCTGTTTCTGCCATGTTTGAATCTGTAATATAACTTGCCATGTTTACGTGGGTGCCATCATATTTTCTGATCCTTTTTGGCTTATGATCAGTAAGGGACTTTTGTTCTATGCATTTAGTAGATTCATGCCATGCCTTTGTTTGCCATTATAAGTTCCTGTAACATGTTGTTTGATAGCTCTAAACATTGCAACCTGATGTTATTTTCTGCAAAATCTGAATTGTTATAACTTGCAATCTTACCATTTGTGTTTGAGCATGTTCTAGTAGTTTCCGGAGATAGCTCAGTGTTCATGTTTTGTAATGCTTTACCTATACATCATGCCCATGCCTTTTGTTTTCTTGTTGAGGTCCTGTAGCATGTTGTTTTGATGCTTGCAATATGCCTAGTTGCTGTTTTGGACAGCTTGTCCTTTAAACTTGTATAGAGTGCATGTGTTGTACCGTTGCTCCGTTTTGAGTGTGCTCTATATGAAACTTGCTTGATTTTGCATGTAGCTTCATATTATCATGTTGCATCCTTGTTTTGAGGTGTTTGCTTGATGTTTGTATGCATTTTGCATCAATGCCATGTTGATCTTGTTTTGCTCATATCTTCTAGGTCGTAGCTCCGAACTAAATAAACTTTATATGTAACTTGACTAGAATCTCGTGTAGATCATCTTTGTGCATCTTAACTTGCTGTTTAACAACTTGAACATAAGTTTTATTCAGATCTGGACTAATTTCGAAATCTGCATATGAGGACTTACCGGAATTGTTATATGTTGTTCCCTTCCTCATTTAAACTTGCCTTGATGTGTTGTTCTTGTTTGCATCATCTCTTGCCATGAGTAGCTTCATGTAGTCTTGTCTTGCATCATACTTGGTTGAGCATCATGTCTTGTTCATGTGTGGTGTGTTTACCTTGTTGTGTGTTTCTTCTCGATAGTTCCTGTTTCGTTGTGATCGTGAGGATTCGTTCGTCTACGCATGGTTCGGCTTCATCCGTTCATCTTCTTCATGGACTCGTTCTTCTTCCTAGCGGGATTTCAGGCAAGATGACCGCTACCTTGGATCTCACTACTATCATTGCTATGCTAGTTGCTTTGTTCTATCGCTATGCTGCGTTACCTATCATTTACTCTTCAAGCCATCCCAAATTGCCATGAACCTCTAACCTTTGACACTCTTCCTATGCAAACCGTTGCTTGGCTATGTTACCGCTTTTGCTCAGCCCCTCTTATAGCGTTGCTAGTTGTAGGTGAAGTTGAAGTTTGCTCCACGGTGGACAAGATTTATGTTTGGGATATCACAATATCTCTTATATTATTAATGCATCTATGTACTTGGTAAAGGGTGGAAGACTCGGCCTTTTGCCTGGTGTTTTGTTCCACTCTTGCCGCCCTAGTTTCTGTCATACCGATGTTATGTTCCCGGATTTTGCATTCCTTACACGGTTGGGTGATTTATGGGACCCCCTTGACAGTTCGCTTTGAATAAAACTCCTCCAGCAAGGGCCAACCTTGGTTTTACCATTTGCCTCACCACCACCTATACCTTTCCCTTGGGCCGGCCAACCCGAGGGTCATCTTTATTTTAGCCCCCCCCCCGGGCCAGTGCTTGTCCAAGTGTTGGTCCGAACCGGGCAGACTGCAGGGCCACCTCGGGGCAACTCGAGGTCTGGTTTTACTCGTAGGCTGACCCATCCGGTGTGTCCTGAGAACGAGATATGTGCAGCTCCTATCGGGATTTGTCGGCGCATCGGGCGGCCTTGCTGGTCTTGTTTTACCATTGTCGAAATGTCTTGTAAACCGGGATTCTGAGTCTGATCGGGTCTTCCTGGGAGAAGGTATATCCTTCGTTGATCGCGAGAGCTTATCATGGGCTAAGTTGGGACACCCCTACAGGGTATAATCTTTCGAAAGTCGTGCCTGCGGTTATAGGCAGATGGGAATTTGTTAATGTCTGGTTGTAGATAACTTGACACCAGATCCGAATTAAAATGCATCAACCGCGTGTGTAGCCGTGATGGTCTCTTTTCGGCGGAGTCCGGGAAGTGAACACGGTTTCTGGGTTATGATTAACGTAAGTAGGAGTTCAGGATCACTTCTTGATCATTGCTAGTTGATGACCGTTCCTTTTGCTCTCTTCTTGCTCTTATTTGCGTATGTTAGCCACCATATCATGCTTAGTCGCTGTTGCAGCCTCACCACTTTACCCCTTCCTTTCCCTTTAAGCTTTGCTAGTCTTGATACCCATGGTAATGGGATTGCTGAGTCCTCGTGGCTCACAGATTACTACAACAACAGTTGCAGGTATAGGTTTTGCGATGATCATGACGCGAGAGCGATGTTTGCTTACTTTGGAGTTCGTCTTCTGCTTCTTCTTCGATCAGGGGATAGGTTCCAGGTCGGCAGCCTGGGCTAGCAGGGTGGGTGTCGTTTGAGTTTCTGTTTGTGTTCCATCCGTAGTCGGATGATGCTCTTATGTATTGTGATGTTGTATTCATGTGGCATTGTATGCCTCTGGTATGTATCCCCATCTATTATGAAATGTTGATGTAATGATATCCACCTTGCAAAAGCATTTCAATATGCGGGTCTATCCTTGGTGGGACCGTCGATTTCCTTTTGGATAGGGTCGCATATTGGGCGTGACAAGTTGGTATTCGTCGCTGTCATCATCATCAACCATCCTCCGTCACCAATTTCACGATGCTCACTGCCGTGCGTGAGTAATTCCATCGTAGGCTTCCTGGACGGTGATGGGTTGGATGAGATTTACCATGTAATCAAGTTAGTTTTGTTAGGGTTTGATCCCTAGTATCCACTATGTTCTGAGATTGATGTTGCTATGACTTTGCTATGCTTAATGCTTGTCACTAGGGCCCGAGTGCCATGATTTCAGATCTGAACCTATTATGTTTTCATGAATATATGTGTGTTCTCGATCCTATCTTGCAAGTCTATAGTCACCTATTATGTGTTATGATCCGACAACCCCGAAGTGACAATAATCGGGATACTTCTCGGTGATGACCGTAGTTTGAGGAGTTCATGTATTCACTATGTGTTAATGCTTTGGTCTGATTCTCTGTTAAAAGGAGGCCTTAATATCCCTTAGTTTCCACTAGGACCCCGCTGCCACGGGAGGGTAGGACAAAAGATGTCATGCAAGTTCTTTTCCATAAGCATGTGTGACTATTTACGGAATACATGCCTACATTACATTGATGAATTGGAGCTAGTTCTATATCACCCTATGTTATAACTATTGCATGAGGAATCGCATCCGGCATAATTATCCATCACTGATCCATTGCCTACGAGCTTTTCATATATTGTTCTTCGCTTATTTACTTTTCCGTTGCTACTGTTACAACTACTACAAAAGCCCAAAAACATTTACCTTTACTGTTGCTACTGTTACCATTACTATCATACCACTTTTGCTTCTAAACACTTTGCTGCAGATACTAAGTTATCCAGGTGTGGTTGAATTGACAACTCAGCTGCTAATACTCAAGAATATTCTTTGGCTCCCCTTGTGTCATATCAATAAATTAGGGTTGTACTTCACCCTCGAAAGGTGTTGCGATCCCCTACACTTGTGGGTTATCAAGACTAATTTCTGGCGCCGTTGCCCAGGAGCATAGCTCTATTCTCTGAGTCACTTGGGATTTATATCTATTGATCACTATGAAGAACTTGAAAGACGCTAAGACCAAGATCTATCCCTCAACTACGAGGGGAGGTAAGGAACTGCCATCTAGCTCTGCACTAGATTCTCCTTCTGTTATGAGTAAACTTGCGACACCTAAACCTGCTACTGCTATGAATTCTGATATGTCACATGTTGTTGATGATGCCACTTCTGCTATGCATGATGAAACTACTTCTATGCGTGATACTACTTTGCCATTAGGTGAATTTCTTGATGAACAACTTGCTAGAGTTAGGGGGAATGAAAATATTGAAGATGCTATTTGATGATAGTGATGATGAACGTTCTCCCCAATGATTATGTATTGCCTGTTGTTCCTAAGGGTTATGTTATGAATGAAAAAGCTGCTATGGAAATTCTTGCTTGCAATGATAGATCTGATCTTAAGAAATTATTACCTAAATGGAAGCAGCAGCCTCTTAATGCTAGAGTGAAACCCGATCCTACTTTTGCTACTTCACCTATCTGTGTTACTGATAAGGATTATGAATTCTCTGTTGATCCTGATATTATTACTTTAGTTGAATCTGATCCTTTTTATGGCCTTGAATCTGAAACTGTTGTGGCACATCTTACCAAGTTGAATGATATAGCCACCCTATTTACTCATGATGAGAAGTCTCGCTATTTATATATCCTTAAGATATTTCCGTTCTCATTAAAGGGCGATGCTAAGACTTGGTATAATTCTCTTGCTCCTGGTTGTGTGTGTAGTCCCCAGGATATGATTTATTACTTCTCTGCTAAATATTTCCCTACTCATAAGAAACAAGCTACCTTGTAGGAAATATATAATTTTGTGCAAATCAAAGAAGAGAGTCTCCCACAAGCTTAGGGGAGGCTTCTCAGGTTACTTAATGTTTTGCATGATCATCCTCTTAAGAAAAATGAAATACTTGATATCTTTTATAATGGACTAACCGATGCTTCCAAGGACCACTTGGATAGTTGTGTTGGTTGTGTTTTCAGGGAAAGAACAGTCGACGAAGCTGAAATATTGTTGAATAATATGTTGACTAATGAAAATAATTGGACTCTTCCTGAGCCAATTCCTGAAGCAATTCCTGAACCAATTGAGCCAATCCTGAGCCTATTCCTAAACCCACTCCAAAGAAGAGAGGTGTTTTATTTCTCAGTCCTGAAGATATGCAAGAGGCAAAGAAATCAATGAAAGAAAAAGGTATTAAAGCTGAAGATGTTAAGAATTTACCACCTATTGAAAAAATATATTGTCTTAATATACCTCCTTGAAGAACCACATTGTCTTGATAACCCGACACAGGTAGTAAAGGTAAATTCTCTCTATAGATACGATAAAGTTGAAATACCCTCTACTAAATTTCATAGCCCATGCTTAGATGAATTTGATGACTTTATGGCTAGACAAGAAAGTTTTAATGCTTATGTTGGTAGAGAGTTAAAGAATAATGCTTTCGAGATAGGACGCGTAGTGATAATCTGGCTAGAGTTAAAGATGAACTTCAACTCGTTAGCAAATATGCTTCTATGGTTGCTACTCAAGCTGAGCAAGTACTTAAAGCTCAAAATGATTTGCTTGATGAATTAAATAATAAAAATGACTTTGCTGTTAGAGTGGCTACTAGAACTGGTAGAATGACTCAGGAACCTTTGTATCCTGAAGGCCACCCTAAGAGAATCGAGCAAGATTCTGAGAGAAATAATTTAGAGGCACCTAGTTCTTCTAAAAAGAAGAGAAAGAAAAACGATAGAACTTTGCATGCTTCTAGTGAACCTACTGTAGACACACCTGAGAATCCCAATGATATTTCTATTTCTGATGCTGAAACACAATCAGGTGATGAACATGAACCTAGTGATAATGTTAATGATAATGTTCATGTTGATGCTCAACCTAGCAAAACAATGATGTAGAGATTGAACCTGCTGTTGATCTTGATAACCCACAATCAAAGAATCAACGTTATGATAAGAGAGATTTTGTTGCTAGGAAGCACGGTAAAGAAAGAGAACCATGGGTTCAGAAACCCATGCCCTTTCCTCCTAAACCATCCAAGTCAAAGGATGATGAGGATTTTGAGCGCTTTGCTGAAATGATTAGACCTATTTTCTTACGTATGCGCTTAACTGATATGCTTAAAGTAAATCCTTATGCTAAGTATATGAAGGATATCATTACAAATAAAAGAAAGATACCGGAAGCTGAAATTTCCACCATGCTTGCTAATTACACTTTTAAGGGTGGAATACCAAAGAAACTTGGAGATCCGGGGTACCAACTATACCATGCTCCATTAAAAGAAATTATGTTAGAACTGCTTTATGTGATCTTGGAGCCGGTGTTAGTGTTATGCCTCTCTCTTTATATCGTAGACTTGAATTGAATAAGTTGACACCTACTGAAATATCTTTGCAAATGGCTGATAAATCAACTGCTATACCTGTCGGTATTTGTGAGGATGTGCCTGTTGTGGTTGCAAATGTCACTATCTTAACGGACTTTGTTATTCTTGATATTCCGAGGACGATAGTATGTCTATTATCCTTGGTAGACCTTTTCTTAATACTGCAGGGGCTGTTATTGATTGCAACAAAGGCAATGTCACTTTTCATGTTAATGGTAATGAGCATACGGTACACTTTCCGAGGAAACAATCTCAAGTTCATAGCATCAATTCTATTGGAAAAAGTTCCAACTATCATTATTGGAGGTTTTGAATTTCCTCTCCCTACTGTCAAGAAAAAGTATGATATTCTTATTGTTGGGGATTTCATATCCCCGTTGAGGTAACTTAGTGTTATTCGAAATTTCTCCGGTTCCGTGTTATTCGGAATGAGTTTGTTAACAAGACTTGATCAACCTTGTTAGTGGATTCATTTTGATGATCACGAGATGGATGAAACTAGAAGGCACAACCTTCTGTACCCTCTTTTTACTTTCTGTTATTTAGAATAAATAAAGCAAAAATAGTATTATCTGTCTGTTTTCTGAATTATCTATGCATTAAAAAAATCTCGAAAATAAAAGTGCTCAAAATGCCCTGCAAATTTAGTATGAATTTTTATGGAATATTTGAGGATTTTAGGCACTGAAATCACTGCAGGAGGGGCAAGCACCAGGCCACGAGAGTGGAGGGCGCGCCCCCCTATAGGGCGCGCCCCCTGTCTCGTGGGCCCCTGGTGGCCCCCTCCACTTATGCCAGCACCCACACACTTCATCTTCTACCCAAAAAAATCCCCATCCAGCTCAAGCACGAGTTCTAGCTCATTTTGCTAC
Organism: Triticum aestivum; assembly: GCF_018294505.1. NCBI lineage: Eukaryota > Viridiplantae > Streptophyta > Magnoliopsida > Poales > Poaceae > Triticum > Triticum aestivum. Next base: position 621,339,360 of record NC_057807.1, on the reverse strand, counting down.
GATTTTCGATCTCCTTGCTCAAAGCTCCATTTACAAAACTGCTTTGGGAGATTGTTGCTTGGTATGTGACTCCTCCATTGGTCCAATTAGTTTTTGTTCTAGTGCTTTATTCATTGCAAATTTTTGCTGCATAGGTGACCATGTTCTTGAGCTTGCATGTTAAATTTTTGAGGTCCCAAGCAATTCAATGCATGATATAGGCTCTAGGCACTTGTAGGAGTAGTTGCTATCAATCTTGTTTAGTTTTATTCACTTTTATTTTGAAGTTACTAAAATTTCAGAAATTTTCAGAAAAAGAATTATGCTTAGAAGAATGTACCAAGGTGGTTCCTCGGCAAAGAAAGGGCCCAGGATTGCTATACGTGAGCAAGATGTTGAATTGCCGAGGGACGCGAATGTACGAGCTTGTGAGTGGCCATCCGATGATTTTATGGTCGAAGCAGGCTTCAAGGAGGAATTTGACGCATATGTGCGTAATGCCGAGCTGGAGGACTTCTTACAAGATAAGTGTCCTCAGTACTATCAATTGACTGATTCCTTTGTGCGGAGGTTCCAATATATCTGTCGCGTAATTCTCCTAGTGTCATGTTTGATATTTATGATACATCTTATACCATGGATTTAGAGGATTTTACAACTGCTTGCAAACTCCCGCAATGGGGTAATATTAATGATCCTCCCAAATCTCAAGTTAGAAATTTTCTTGCTAGTATTACTGTGGGAGAATCTAGGGACGTAACACAAGCTACCATAGGGAGCATTCATTTTACTGCTATACATTACTTTGCTCTCTTTATTGGTAAATGCATTAACGGTAAGGATGAAGTATGTCACATGTGTGCCCCTGATCTTTGTGTCCTCAAGAGTGTTGTGTCGGGTTATAGAGGTTATAACTTGGGGGCAATAGTTGCACGTAGGTTGCATAATAATAGTCAAAAGGGAAATTTCTTTGGAGGAATTTATGCAACCCGTGTGGCAAATTTTCTTAATATAGCTCCACCAGAGGGGGATATGATTGTACCTCTTGTTTATTTAGATAAAGAAGCTATGTTTGATCATCAATTTCTTGAGAGGAATGAACAATTCCTCCATTATCGACTAATCTATGACAGACGCAACGTCGTCCCTGTTACTCTTCCTGCTCCCTACCTTTTTTATTATCAAGCAAAAGGAAGATATGCTGTCGGTGTACTAGAATAGGGGTACCCTAGTACCCCGAACTTGTGCACGGGCAGTTGCAGCACCCCGCGGCAAGGCTTGTCGGGCGACCGCCAAGGTCCTCCATGGTTCCTTTGGAGCCATTCAAGAACAAAGTATTTAAGCCAGGAGACAAGGCCCCGGCAAGAGGAGCTTGCCGGGAAGGCCAACCAAGGCATCCAAGGAACTTGCCGCGACGCGCCACGCGTCCCGGCAAGGCAACAAGGCCCCGGCAAGAGGAGCTTGCCGGGAAGACCAACCAAGGCATATCAGGCCCGGTGAGCGACAAGCTTCCGGACCCGACAAGACAACGGCCGCGGCAAGGCGCTTGCCGCGGCAGGCGGCCACTCTGTGCCCACGCTCCAGCGCATCCACCAACGTGTCGCTCTGGGGGCCTTTCCAGGCGCGCGTGGCGGGAGGCTGTGCAGCCAGCGGTGCGCAGTGGCATGCGAAGCTGACAAGATCGCCATCGTGGCGAGCGGTGGCGTCCCTGACGGTCCTTTCTGCACTGTTTGGGCGACACAGACGGGCATTTAATGCCCTTGTCCCCTGCCGTCAGGGTTAGGTAGGAAACACTGTACAAGTAACTGTACCAACCACCTCTCTTTTTACATTTGTACCCTTCTCTGCGTTGCCACCTGTCGGTGACCCCTTTAGCATATAAAAGGAGGCCCATGCGCAACGTAGAGGGGGTTCGGATCATTCGGAAGCCAGAAAAACACTTAGCTCTCTCGAGCAAGAACATAATACAATCAGACAAGCAGCAGTAGGAGTATTATCTCTCCGGAGAGCTCCGAAGCTGGGTAAACTGCTCGTGTGCTTCGCCTCGATCTGCTCTTCGTGCGACCTCCGCCCCCCGCCGAACCGAAAGGGGCTCGGTCCGCCGGCCCCATAGGTGTTCGTGGATCAGTTTCCCCGACATCTTTGGCGCGCCAGGTAGGGGGCGTCGAGATTGCGTGAACCTGATCCGGCGTTCACACGAGCTAGATCTTCATTTTCTTCATCAACATGCCACCGAAGAAGAAGGCTTCGGAGGCAGCTGTTCCGTCCACGTCGATCCCACCGCCATCGGAGCAAACAGGTGGTGGGGTAGACGTCGGCGGAAGGACGGACGTCGACGAGGAAGCTCACGACGCTGCCAGGTCCAAGGGCAAGGCGGCGCAGACCTCGACGTCCGCGCTTGTTCCGCGCCCATCTCAGGAGGCGCAGGACCGACAGCGTCATGGTACTCGCAGTACCATACGTTTGTTGGGCCAAGATCAAGCTGGTGGATCCCGGGGCGCTCAAGACCAGCATGCACGCCAACGTGCCAGCACGAGCGAGACACGGTCGCTCGGACGGGATAATGCTCCTTCTAACATAGTTAGAAGTCCGAGCACATCCCGCTCCTCGCGCCGTCCGCCACTGCCACCCACCACTCAGGCAGAAGCTTTGGCGCGAGCTCAACTGCTCCTGGATTACCCTCCGACGTCGGACAAGATCGACGAATGGAGGGCCACCATTCAGAGTCTCATCGGCTACGCCAACGGCGACACTCCGCGGCAGCCGAGCGCGTCGCTGCCGCGGCAGGGTTGCCAGGCGCGAGCCGGTGGCGACGAAACTGGTGGGGGTGCAACCACCATGCAATCACCACCCCGAAGGCCAAGATCGCCGACTCGCCGGATCCACCTCGACAGCGACTCCACCGCATCGTCGGATCCACGAGCTCATCGCGATCAGTGCCAAGTTCTTCACGATCGACAACAACAAGACGCTCGTACTCGCATCGAGCGCCGAAGAGAAGCGCGACGTCAATCCGACAAGCGCGCTGGGCCCTCTGTTGACATGCATGCGCCAGGGGAACCAGGCGACTGCCGTACGCGGTAGGTTGCCCTGCGTTCACTCGTGAGCTGCGGCAAGTCCAGTGGCCCAGCACGAAGAACTTCAAGCCAGACGTACCGGAGAAGTACGACGGCAAGACGCATCCGTCGGAGTTCCTCAGCATCTACACCATTGCGGTGCAGGCTGCCGGGGGACGGGACGACAAGATCCTTGCCAACTACTTCCCGCTGGTGCTCAAGCCCAACGTCAGATCCTGGCTCATGCACTTGCCGGACAACTCCATATCCTCTTGGGCCGATCTATGCCATCAGTTTGTCGGCGCCTTCACAGGCGGCCACAAGCCTCATGGCCAAGAGAGTGACCTTCATCTGCTCGCCCAGAAGGAAGGAGAGCCCCTGCGCAAGTACATTCAGAGATTCAGCAGCGTACAGCACAACATCCCAGACGTCCACCCTGCCGCGGTGATCAGCGTGTTCCATCAGAACGTGCGAAACCGCAGGATGCGGGAGGAATGGCGATGTGCAAGATCAGAGACGTCAGTGAGCTATATGCCCTGGCCGACAAGTGTGCACGTGCTGAGGAAGGGAGGAGACTCCCCGGAGAGAACATAGGAGCAGGAGGATCTGACAGTGAGGATGCTGCCCCGGCAAGGAAAAACCGGCGGCGAAATAACAGGAAGAAGAAAGGAAAAGAGGTGCTAGTCGTTGAGCAGTCCGGCAAGGAAGCCAAAGCTGGTGACTCCGGCAAGGAGGTTGCCGCAGAGCTGTGGCGGTCGCCGACAAGCAGGACGGCACCAACAAGCAGTATTGCAAGATCCACCGCACCAAGGGCCACGATCTCCAGAGCTGCAAGAAAGTCGAGCAGCTTGTTGAGCAACAGAAAGCTGAATACGAGCGGCGCGACAAGGAGAAGGCCCAGGAAGGTGCTGGAGGATCCGGCAAGAAACGTCCCGGCCGAGGAGGACGCCGCGGCAAGGCCAAGCAGCGGCAAGGAGACAGACCTCCTCGCGGCCGCGACAAGGATGAAGATGACGACGACGATGAAGACATGGATGATGAGGAGACTGATGAGCAGGAGTTCCAGAAAGCCACAGAGGTCCTGTGCGTTGACGGCGGTGCTTCTCTGCATACTTCGCACCGCCAGCTCAAGCAGTGGGTGCGGGAAGTTAATGCAGCAGAACCACCCGTCGAGTCACGCAAGCCTCTGAAATGGTCCAGCACGCCTATCATCTTTGATATTGAGGACCACCCTGATCGCATAACTGCGGTCGGGTGCTTGCCGATGTTGGTTTCACCAACTATCCGCAACCTCAAGGTCACTAAGATGTTAGTTGACGGCGGGGCCGGCTTGAACCTGATCTCCTCCGCGGTGCTCCAGAAACTCCAGATCCCTGACAGCGAGCTCGAAGAAACCGGCACATTTCCAAGGAATCAACCCGGGAAGGAGCAAGCCGAAGGGAAAGATCACGTTGCCGGTAACATTTGGCAGCGAGTTGAACTTCAGGACTGAGAGGGTCACTTTTGATGTTGCTGACTTTCCATTGCCTTACAATGGAATACTTGGCCGTCCAGCACTCGCCAAGTTCATGGCAGCCTCTCACTATGCCTACAACATGCTGAAGATGCCAGGCCCGATAAGTGTCATCTCTGTCCCTGGCGACAAGAAGGATGCTCTTATCTGTGCCGACAAGATCTACCGGGAAGCAACAGCCGCAACAGATCGCAAGTCACTTGCCGCTGAAGCTCCCGGGGGGAAGAAGAAGACCAAGTCCGGCAAGAGCTCTGATGCCCACTCCGGCAAGCGCACCTCTTCGGAGTGCTGCGCTACCGTCGAGGACGCACCATCGAGCTCCACCGGCAAGTGTAAGAAGGCGATGGCAGCTCCACCTGAGACCAAGAAGGTGTCCGCCAAGGAGGACGGCACTGGTGGTACCTTCACCATCAGTGCCACTCTCGACCCCAAATAGGAAAGCGCGCTCGTTGCTTTCCTGCGGGCGAATGTCGACGTGTTTGCGTGGCAACCGTCTGACATCCCCGGTGTTCCCAGGAAAGTAATTGAGCACCACCTTGCCGTCTGTCCTCATGCGCGGCCCGTCAAGCAGAAAGTCAGGAAACAGGCAGTGGAGCGCCAAGAATTCATCGCAGAAGAAATCAAGAAGTTGGAAGCAGCAGGCCTTGTCAGAGGAGTGCTCCATCCTACGTGGTTGGCCAATCCTGTAGTCGTGCGCAAGGCTAACGGGAAATGGAGGCTTTGTATCGACTTCACTGATGTCAATAAAGCTTGTCCCAAAGACCCATTTCCCTTGCCGCGCATCGATCAGATTGTTGACTCCACGGCCGGATGTGATTTGCTTTCATTTCTTGATGCATACTCAGGATACCATCAGATCTTCATGGCAGAAGAGGATGAGGAGAAGACCGCATTCATCACCCCGTGTGGCACGTACTGTTTCGTACGGATGCCTTTCGGTTTGAAGAATGCTGGTTCAACATTTGCAAGGGTAGTCCACCACGCTTTTGAGCCGCAGATGCACAGAAATGTGGAAGCCTACATGGATGACATAGTGGTCAAGAGCAAGGACAGGGCGACCCTGATTCAAGATTTAGACGAAACATTTGCAAATCTGCGCAAGATCAACCTCAAGCTTAACCCCGAGAAGTGCGTGTTTGGAGTCCCTTCCGGCAAGCTTCTCGGGTTCTTCGTGTCTCAGCGGGGAATTGAAGCCAATCCCGACAAGATCAAGGCCATTGAGCAGATTGAAGCACCAAAGCGCGTCAAGGATGTACGAAGGCTTGCCGGTTGCGTGGCTGCTCTCAGCAGGTTTATCTCTAGATCTGCTGAGCGCGCCCTGCCATTTTTCAAAATATTGAAAAAGGCAGGTCCAATGAAATGGACTCCGGAGGCGGAGGCTGCGCTGCAGGACTTGAAGAGATACCTGTCCTCCACTCCAACACTTGTCGCACCTAAGCCACAAGAGAAGTTGCTGCTGTATATAGCGGCAACCAATCAAGTGGTTAGTGCTGCGTTAGTGGCGGAGAGGGAGGCAGATGATGAGCCAGCAACCACGGCAGATGCATCCAGCGACAAGCAGGGGGCTTCGCCGACAAGCTCTGGTCCCGACAAGGATGGATCTGCGCAGGAGCATGATAAGATGCAGAAGAGAATGGTGCAGCGCCCAGTTTACTTTGTCAGTTCCCTTCTGCAGGGGGCTAGGTCAAGGTACTCTGGTGTGCAGAAATTGCTTTTCGGCCTCCTCATGGCCTCGAGAAAGCTGCGCCATTACTTCCAAGCACATGAGATCACAGTCGTCACTCGTTTCCGCTGAAGAGGATACTGCAAAATCCAGAAGCAACAGGCAGGATTGTCGAGTGGGCGCTGGAACTGTCAAGCTTTGGCCTCAAGTTTGAAGTACTTCAACTATCCAAAGCAGAGCATTGGCAGAATTCATAGCAGAGTGGACGCCAACACAGATGAAGAAATTCCAGAGACGAGCATCCCCGTCAAGGAAGCGAGCAAAGAGTGGCTGATGTACTTTGATGGTGCCTTCTCGCTGCAAGGCGCCGGTGCGGGCGTGCTGCTTGTCGCACCCACCGGAGAGCACCTCAAGTACGTAGTCCAGATGCACTTTCCCAAGGAGCAAGCAACCAACAATACTGCAGAGTATGAAGGATTGCTTGCCGGTCTCAGGATCGCAGCAGACCTTGGGATCAAGAAGCTCATTGTCAGGGGTGACTCACAGCTTGTCGTCCGCCAAGTGAACAAGAACTATCAGAGTCCGTTGATGGAAGCATATGTTGATGAAGTGAGAAAGCTAGAAGAGCACTTTGACGGCCTACAGATGGAGCATGTTCCAAGAGCTCAGAATGACATTGCTGATGGCCTGTCAAAGTGCGCCGCACTAAAGTTGCCTGTGGAACCAGGGATCTTTGTGCTCAAGCTGACTCAACCGTCCGTAACGCCATCAACTAGATAGAACAAGAAGAGGAAGTTGATTTCTGGTGACTATTTTCCGGCAGAGCTCCCTGAAGCCGCCGCCAAGAAAGTCCCCAAGATCAACACCAAGGGTGCTGAGGAGCAGTCTGCTCCGGCAAGCCTTATGGTTTGTTCCGTCGTAGCAGACGCTCCCGACAAGCTTTGCTCCGGCAAGCTTGCCGGGGAACATCAAGCTCCGGCAGAACCGCAGGTTCTCGCCGTAGAAGCGGATGTTCCCGCAGCAGCAGATGTGCCTTTAGTCCTTGTTGTCGAGCCACAAGCTCCAGCATGGGCACAGCAGATTGTCCATTTCCTTCAGACAGGAGAACTTCCCGAAGAGCAAGAAGAAGCGGAAAAAGTAGCCCGGCAGTCAAGTATGTACCAGTTTGTCGACAGCACACTGTACAGAAGAAGACTCAACGGTGTGAAATTGAAGTGTATTTGCCGGGAAGACGGACAAAAGCTGTTGGCAGAGATACATGGAGGCATATGTGGTCACCACATTGGCGCAAGAGCCCTTGCCGGCAAAGCGTTCCGGCAAGGTTTCTTTTGGCCGATAGCCCTCCAGGATGCAACTGCACAAGTAACCAAGTGTGAAGCGTGCCAGTTCCATTCCAAACAGATACACCAGCCAGCTCAAGCTCTCCAGACGATCCCTTTATCCTGGCCATTTTCGGTCTGGGGGCTCGATATCCTCGGCCCCTTCCCCGAGCTGTCGGGGGCTTTGAGTACTTGTACGTTGCAATCGACAAGTTCACAAAGTGGCTGGAAGTGGAACCAGTGAGGAAGGTGACGGCACAGTGAGCAGTCAAGTTCTTCAGGTCGATTGTTTGTCCTTTCGGGATCCCTAACAGGATCATCACCGACAACGGCACGCAATTCACGAGCCACACCTTCATGCAGTACGTCCAAGATCTTGGCGCCAAGATCTGCTTCGCTTCTGTTGCTCATCCGAGAAGCAACGGTCAAGCGGAGAGGGCAAATGCTGAAGTGCTGCGCGGGCTCAAGACCAGAACTTTCGACAGGCTGCACAAGTGCGGAAGAAACTGGATCGAGGACGACGCCAAATTGAGCCACTGGCCAGACACCTTTCGCTCTAGTCTATGGAGCAGAGGCAGTTCTCCCCACGGAACTCGTATACGGGTCACCTCGAGTGCTCGCTTATGATGAGCTTGAGCAAGAGCAGCTGCGCCAAGATGACGCGCTGCTCCTTGAGGAAGATCGTCTTCAGGCTGCTGTACGAGCTGCTCGATACCAGCAAGCTTTGCGCCGCTACCATAGCCGCAAAGTTAATGCCAGAAGCTTCGAGGAAGGCGACCTTGTTCTTCGGCGCGTTCAGTCCACCAAGAATTCCAACAAGTTGACGCCGAAGTGGGAAGGCCCTTACCGGGTGAAACGAGTCACTAGGCCTGGTGCTGTCCGCCTTGAGACCGAAGATGGCACTCCGGTGAGCAACTCCTGGAACATTGAGCATCTTCGTAAGTTTTACCCGTAGGGCGCGGTTGCCGGAACCCGTTCTGGCAACCACCTTTTGTACAAGTCTTGCCGATGTTGCATGTAATCCTTTGTACAAAGCCGGGCGCAGATCCCGTGCATAAGTAAAGCTCATGTGCTCCGCACATCTTGTCAATTTCATGCATTATATTCTTTCTTGCATGCGTTATCTGACACTTTGTGCAGCACCTACCCCCGGTAAGCAATAACGAGCCGAAGGCTCCATATCTTTATTTTCTCTTCTTTCTTTTTCTCAACAAAGGAAAGGAAGGTTCCCTCGCACACAAGTTTGCCGGGGGGAAAGGAGAAGATAATGGTGTGGACCAGGCATCGTTTAAGGAAGTTTTCGCCTTGCCGGGAAGCAAACGACAGAAAAGCTAAGTTGCCAAAGTTTGAGCAATTAGTTTTAATTTTTAAGTTATCTTCCTCGAACGACCGTGCTTTGTATGGAAAACCTGTGCGCGGAGGAACCAACTCGTAGCTAGTTGCGCCCTTACTTTGTTTCGAGTCCGCTCAACAACTTAAGTGTGCTGCAACTAGTCGCGACAAGGTTTCTTGTCGGAAGCGGCACCGCCAGCAGGCTGCTGACGTCCCGCACTCAGCGCTCGCGGCTCGGGTGCCTGCGCCGACAAGTTCCCTAAAAGCGTAGGGTAAAAACATACAAAGGAAGGAATCTAGTAAAGGAAATAATGTAGCAATTGATAACAGAAATAGAGTTATATTACAAAATAACTTGTCGCATCTCTAACAGATTGATCTTATAATATGGCTAGCAGCGACAAGGAGAAAGAGAAAACGGGCGGCCTAGTCTACGCGATCGCCCTCAACCCTCTTGATCTCGCTCACCTTGTCCACAATGGGTGCGACAAGGGCCTTGAGCGCATCCAGATCGGCATCAGGCGGCAAGGACCTGAGGACGTTGGTGAGGTTGAGGCCTGGATTGCGGAAGGCCACCTTCATCAGCACCTTCTGGAGAGCCCCCGTGCAAATCCTGCGTGACTCATCGGCCAGCTGCTTTGGGATCCTCTCCCGGAGTCGCTGGAGTGCCGTCGCCACGCCCTTGAAGAACAGGCTGAGCTTGGCGCTGGGTTGGAGATGCTCGTCGGAGGATACCCAAAGTCCTCCATCCCCAGCTGCGCCAGCTCCCCGTCGATGACTGCGGCGATATTCACCAGACCCTCGGTCCAGTGCTCCACAGTCTCCCTAAATGAGTTCTGGGTAACGCGATGCTCGCCAGCAGCGCCTTGTCGGCCTTGATCTTCTCCGACAAGGTCACCTCTCGCTCCTTGGCGGCGTCCAGCGTCTGAGTCAGCGTAGCCAGCTTCAACTCGAGATCCGCGTTGGAGTCCTTGGCGGCGCTGAGCTCCTTGCTCCTTTCAGCGAGAAGACCCTGCAGCTCACCATGAGCAGCAGCATCCTTCTCGCGCTCGCGCTTGAGCACAGCAAGCTCCTCGCCACTCGTCTTGAGGTTGGCCTCCAACTGCGTCACCCTCGTTCCAGCTCCTTCTTGGCGGCCTCTGCAGTTGCGGCAGCATCCCTTGCTTCCTTGAGAGCCCCGCCAAGTGTTTCCTCGCGCGCGACAAGCTCCTCCTCGTAGCTGTCAAGGTTGGCCTTCCGCTGCACCAACTCGCCTTCTCGCGCAGACTGCTTCTCGGCAGAAAGCCTTTGTTCCTCCTCAGCTTCGGCCTTCTCGAGAAGGAAGGTTGTACGCTCCTCGGTGAGTCGCTCCCGCTCCTGGGCCAGGGACCGGAGGGCTTCTTGATTGAGGCCCCGGAGCTCCTCCGCGCGTTTCTCCATATCGACTCCCGCCCTCGCGACAAGCGCTTCCCGGGAAGCCAGCTTGGCTTGTCGTGCGCGGTAGAGTGGCAGCAGCTTCCGCAGCAGCTGCTCCTCCTCAGGCTCGCCACTGCTGCTGCTTGGCGCATCAACCAACAACAGCCCGGCAGAGGCGAGCAGCTCCTCATCGAAAGCTTCTCCTTCTACCGGCGCCCTGGAGCTCGATGCCCAGGGAAGCTTGCTGAAGATACCGTCGCTGGCCTTCAAGTAGGCACCGGGTTGGGGCTCTTCGGAGCCTGGCTCCGCGGCAGCGGCGGAGGGATCGGCGGTCGGCGCAGCGCCTGGCGCTCCTGCGGCCTCAGGGCCGTCAGTGCGATCGCCCGACCCCTCGCCAGCTTCTGCGGCGGCAGCCTTGGCGGCCTCTTCGCCGTCGGGCTCATCAGCACCGGCCCCTTCTTCGTTGGCGGCAGCGTCGTCGTTACTACCACGCACGCCTTCCTCGCCGGCGTCCTCAGTCTCCATTGACTCCGCAGCAGATGGATCTGAAGAACGAAGAAGGGAGAAAAGTCAAGCAAAAATCCAAGAAAGGGAATTCAGAAGAAGAAGGGCCCAAGGGAAGATTCCAGGCAAGAAGATTACCTATACTAGGATCTGCAATCGCGGTCTCAACCGCCGGAGGATCACTGGTGCCGTCCCTTGCCGGGGAACTGTCCCTTGCCGGGGCGTTCTCCCTTGCCGGAGAGCGCTCCCTTGCCGGGGACTCCTCCCTTGGTGGCGTAGTTGAAGCAGATGGCGCTTCGGGGGCGGCTTCCGGGCCCTCCTGGTGAGGCTGTTCTGCTCCTACACAAATCAACAAGCAAGATATCAGTAGAGAAAAGAGCACCCATGCGCGCCCGACAGCAGGAAGTAAAACCACAAACTTACGCTGGGGGCTGCGCTGGGGGCTGCTTTGGGGAGTGGCTGCATGGTCCGTCAAGGTGGTCTCAGACACACCCCCTGCTGACACGGTGGGATCATCTTCGATGACAATCACCGGGGCCTTGGCTCTCTTCGCTGCTCTCTGGGCCAGCGTCCTGAAAAGGAATGGGTTCAGATTGAAGCAAGTCAGAGACAAGATAAAAGCAACAAGATTGGAGAACTACAAGAACACCAAAGAAACTTACTCTTCTTCCTCCTCGTCGGAGCTGAGCGCGGAGAGATCAAAGTCCGGCTCCACTCCGGTGCGGCGAGGCGGAGGAGTAGGATCCCTTGCCCGCTTGGCAGGGGCGGTGGCGGTAGACCGGGAAGATCCCGCTCCAGTTGCCGCAGCAGCGTGAGGCGCTCCCGCGGCAACATTGCTTGCCGCGGTAGAGCGTGTTGCACGGCTTGGCGGCTGTTGGCTCATTTGCCGCCCCGCTACATCCCCGGCCCTGCGGAGACGCCTTCTTGGCGGGGCCGGGGGCTCCGCCTGCGGCAAGCTGTTTGAAGGCTCGGGCTCTTCCTCGCCGGCCTCGCTCGGCTCAGCTTCAGGGCCGGCAAGATCTTCCTCACCGGCAAACTCCTCATGCTCGGCAAGGCTTGCCGCCTCTGCCGCCTCTGCCTCCTCTACGGCGAACCCGAACGCGCCCGCGGCAGCTGCTGCCGCAGCCTCTTCCGCCCTAGTGGTGATGCGCTGCAGCTCCGCATCGGTAGTGTCGCGGGTGAGGCTCTTCTGCTCGTCGGCGCGGACCGGCACTTCTACCAAGTCGTCGAAGAACGCTTGTACGACGTCATTCGCAGGTTCTTGCCAAGTTGGGGCGATTCCGTGCGAATCACACAAAGGCATCATCGCGCGGATCCGGTCAAGCGACGAATTGTTACACAATGGAACGGCGCTCCTCGGCAAAACGAATGGGTGATGGGGCTCGCGTTTGAACAGCTCCAGAAGCATCGCATCCAACTCCAGGACGGTGAAGTTGAAGTTGAGGCCCGGACGCAGCCACATTATATCCGCCGAGTTCTTGAACTCCCAGCCGGGTCTCCCCCTCTCCTGCAGGGGGGCGATGCGGCGGTGATGGAAGTCTACGCCAACTGCGCCTACAGTGAGCCCGGCAAGCCTGAGGCAAAGCATCCGGGTGACGGCGATCTTCAATCTGTCGTCTTCTGGGGCCACGTTGCTCCAATCGTTGCCGCGCGCGATTGGGGCTTGGCGCAGGGCAGTGAACGGCTGCGGGTCCTCCTCGACGATCCAGCACCACTCCGCTCTCCACTCCTCCCACTTGCTGCGGAGCTCCCCCTCCAGATACGCCTCCTTCTTGCTGACTCTCGAGATCCAGGCGATCCCTCTGGCAAGTGGCTCTCCTCTCTCGACCCGAGGCATGAAAAAATGGCGGAAAAGGGCTGCATTGGGGTGGACTCCGACAAAGTTTTCGCACAAATGTGCGAAAACTGCCATGGTCAGAACGGCGTTGGGGGTGAAATCAAGGAGGCGGAGCCCGTAGGTGTTCATTATGTCGCAGAAGAACTCCGAGAAGGGCGGGCAGAGCCTGCAATAGAAGAACAGCGCGAAGAATGGGTACCCGTTTGGAGAAAGTTCCGAAGCGGCGGCCGGGAGTACCCTCGTGCGCGGATGCGCTCGCGTCTCCGTCGACCAGAAGAGGTAGTATTACTCCCTCAGCTCCTGCGCACCGAGCTGAGGGGAGAAGATCGCCCGCTCCTTCCGCAGCGCCACGAGCCGCTGCGCCTCGGCCGACTTGACGCCCTTCCCCTTGTCGGCTTTCGGAGCCATGGCAGAGGTGGTGGGCGAGGTCGACGGCGTTGGTGATGCTGGTGGCAATGGGGAGCAGAACGCTGCTCCCTCTCGGCTTCGAGAAGAAGGGGGGAGCGGCAGAGGTTTACGAAGATGGAGTAGTAGCAACCAGCGGGGGGGAACGAACTGCCCCTATTTCCCCTGCTTATAAAGAGGGAGGGGCGGACGTTTCGCCCTTCCGAATAAAGAATCCACCCACGATCTCTCCCACGATGCCGCATTCGACGCGTGTCGTTGGGGAGGGCGCGGTGGATACGGAGTAAGATTCGGCGTAATCCAGGCCGCGTGTGCCCGTGTCCTATTTTGGGCCTGGCCCAACAGCGCTCGGCACCGTGTATGGCCCAGGCCCGGGGGCTCCTGTCGGTGTACTAGAATAGGGGTACCCTAGTACCCCGAACTTGTGCACGGGCAGTTGCAGCACCCCGCGGCAAGGCTTGCCGGGCGACTGCCAAGATCCTCCGTGGTTCCTTTGGAGCCATTCAAGAACAAAGTATTTAAGCCCAGGAGACAAGGCCCCGGCAAGAGGAGCTTGCCGGGAAGGCCAACCAAGGCATTTCAAGGAACTTGCCGCGACGCGCCGCGCGTCCCGGCAAGCCCCGGTGAGCGACAAGCTTCCAGGACCGACAAGGCAACGGCCGCGGCAAGGCGCTTGCCGCGGCAGGCGGCCACTCTGTTCCCACGCTCCAGCGCATCCACCAACGTGTCGCTCTGGGGGCCTTTCCAGACGCGCGTGGCGGGAGGTTGTGCAGCCAGCGGTGCACGGTGGCATGCGAAGCTGACAAGATCGCCATCGTGGCGAGCGGTGGCGCCCCTGACGGTCCTTTTCTGCACTGTTTGGGCTACACAGACGGGCATTTAATGCCCTTGTCCCCTGCTGTCAGGGTTAGGTAGGAAACACTGTACAAGTAACTGTACCAACCACCTCTCTTTTTACATTTGTACCCTTGTTTACGTTGCCACATGTCGGTGACCCCTTGAGCATATAAGAGGAGGCCCATGCGCAACGTAGAGGGGGTTCGGATCATTCGGAAGCCAAAAAAACACTTAGCTCTCTCGAGCAAGAACACAATACAATCAGACAAGTAGCAGTAGGAGTATTATCTCTCCGGAGAGCTCCGAAGCTGGGTAAACTGCTCATGGGCTTCGCCTCGATCTGCTCTTCGTGCGACCTCCGCCCCCCGCCGAACCGAAAGGGGCCACGGTCCGTCGGCCCCATAGGTGTTCGTGGATCAGTTTCCCCCGACATATGCTGTCACCAGGGAGGAAGCAGCTGAATACGAGAGGGGGTGGAGGCAGCTCGCCAACACGCTGCAGCTCAAGAGGCAGTTGCCTCTGCATCTCAGTACAACCCCGGTTTCACTTATGGATATCAGTCAGGCGATCCTTGGTACTAGACCAACTCAGGCCAAAAGCCTAAGCTTGGGGGAGTACGTATTTCTCACAGACTTTACATTCACGTTCACACACTAGTGGTCGGTGCTCATACTCTTTCATTGTATTATCCATGTTAGTTTAAATTTCTTTTTCTAGTTTTCTTCTTGTGTGTTTGTTAAACCTTAAGAAAAACCAAAAAAAATAGTTAGTTTAATTTCCTTCCTTGTGGTAGAAATTAAAATGAAAACCCAAAAATATTTCTCGTTCTTCTTTTACTTGTTGGGAGCTTTCCCGTGTAAATAATTTTATTTTATTTTCTTTCTTTTGGGGGTCGAGAAGACTATATTAAAAATGCTTAGTGGCTCTTATATGCATGATTGATTATTTATATTTAGAGCCCATATTACTTGTCTTCTCTCTTGAGTTGAATGCTTGCAGATTCTAGCTTAGTCCAATGCACGTGCACTCTTATTATTATACACTTCGTTTGGTCGTGCAAGTGAAAGGCAATAATGATGATATATGATGGACTTATTGGAATGATAAAAGCTGGTATGAACTCGACCTCTCTTGTTTTTGTAAATATGATGATTCATCGTTCCTGAGTCAACTATTATGAAGTAAACATATTTGCAATGACATTTAGAGATTATAGTTGCTTGTGCCATGCTTGATTAGCTATGAGTTATAATGGTTTACCTTGCATGCCAACATGCTATTAGAATGATTATGATGTGGTATGATGGGATGGTATCCTCCTTTAAATGAATTGAGTGACTCGACTTGGCACATGTTCACACATGTAGTTGAATCAAATCAACAAGCCTTCATGATATTTATGTTCATGGTAGATTATATCCTATTCATGCTTGTATCCGGTGTGAATTAATTTTAATGCATGCTTACGACTGTTGTCGCTCTCTCAGTTGGTCGCTTCCCAGTCTTTTGCTAGCCTTCACCTGTACCAAGAGGGAATATTGCTTGTGCATCCAAACTCCTTAAACCCCAAAGTTGTTCCATATGAGTCCACTATACCTTCCTATATGCGGTATCTACCTGCCGTTCCAAGTAAATTTGTATGTGCCAAACTCCAAACCTTCAAATGAAATTCTGTTTTGTATGCTCGAGCAGCTCATGTTACAACTAGGGCTGCCTATATCTTCCATGCTAGGTGGGTTATTCTCACGAGGAGTGGACTCCGCTCCTCATTCACGAGAAAGGGCCAGTAACCGGGATGCCCAGCCCCATGATCCAAAAAGATCAAGCAAATCAAAATAATTAAACAAAACTCCCCCAGGGCTGTTGTTAGTTGGAGGCACTCGTTGTTTCGAGCAAGCCATGGATTGATGCTTGTTGGTGGTTGGGGGAGTATAAACCTTTACCGTTCTGTTTGGGAACTGCCTATAATGCATGTAGTATGGAAGATACAGCCATCTCATAGTTGTTGCGTTGACAGTGAAAGTATGCCGCTAAAAATGTTATTCAATCTATATTTTAAAATCGAGCTCTAGCACCTCTACAAATCCCTGCTTCCCTCTGCGAAGGGCCTATCTATTTACTTTTTATGTTAAGTCATCATCCTTCTTATTAAAAGCACCCGCTGGAAAGCACACTGTCATTTGCATTCATTATTACCGGTTTATATTGGGTATGACTTGACTGGATCTCTTTTACCATGAATTACAATGTTTAGTCAGTCCTTGATCTTTAAAGGTGCTCTGCATTTATGTTTTGCAGTCTCAGAAAGGGCTAGCGAGATACCATTTTGTTATATCATGTTATGATTATTTTGAGAAAATGTTGTCATCCGAGTTTTATTATTATGACTCGCTAGCTGATTATGCTATTGATATGAGTAATTGTGAGACTTATGTGTTATTGTGAGTATGGTTAGTTCATAATATTTGCTGAAACTTGAATGCTGGCTTTTCATGTTTACAACAACAAGAGCAAACAGAGTTTGTAAAAGTTTTTCTTTATCACTTTCAGTTTATCAACTGAATTGCTTGAGGACAAGCAAAGGTTTAAGCTTGGGGGAGTTGATACGTCTCCAACGTATCTACTTTTCCAAACACTTTTGCCCTTGTTTTGGACTCTAACTTGCATGATTTGAATGAAACTAACCCGGACTGACGCTGTTTTCAGCAGAACTACCATAATGTTGTTTTATGTGTAGAAAAGAAAAGTTCTCGGAATGTCCTGGAAATCCACGGAGGCACTTTTCAGATTTAATAAGATTTTTTTGCGAAAGAATCAAGGTCAGGGGGCCCACGGGCTGTCCACAAGACAGGGGGCGCCCCCCCTAGGGCGCGCCCTCCTATCTCGTGGGCCCCCCGGACCTCCTCCGGCCTCAACTCCAACTCCTTATATACCGTCTCGAGGAGAAAAAAATCAAGGATAAAGTTTCATAGCATTTCACGACAGGGAGCCGCCGTCAAGCCCTAATCTCTCTTGGGAGGGCTGATCTGGAGTCTGTTCGGGGCTCCGGAGAGGGGGATTCGTCGCTTCGTCATCATCAACCATCCTCCATCACCAATTTCATGATGCTCACCGCCGTGCTTGAGTAATTCCATCGTAGGCTTGTTGGACGGTGATGAGTTGGATGAGATTTACCATGTAATCAAGTTAGTTTTGTTAGGGTTTGATCCCTAGTATCCACTATGTTCTGAGATTGATGTTGCTATGACTATGCTATGCTTAATTCTTGTCACTAGGGCCCGAGTGCCATGATTTCAGATCTGAACCTATTATGTTTTCATGAATATATGTGTGTTCTTGATCCTGTCTTGCAAGTCTATAGTCACCTATTATGTGTTATGATCCGACAACCCCGAAGTGACAATAATCCGGATACTTCTCGGTGATGACCGTAGTTTGAGGAGTTCATGTATTCACTATGTGTTAATACTTTGGTCCGGTTCTCTGTTAAAAGGAGGCCTTAATATCCCTTAGTTTCCACTAGGACCCCGCTGCCACGGGAGGGTAGGACAAAAGATGTCATGCAAGTTCTTTTCCATAAGCATGTGTGACTATTTACGGAATACATGCCTACATTACATTGATGAATTGGAGCTAGTTCTATATCAGCCTATGTTATAAAAGATGTCAAGGAATGTCAAGGAATTCCAAGAGCAAGTTCTTTTCCAAAAGATGTCAAGGAATTCAAATTCAATTTGGGTCATTTCCAGCAGTGGATCATTTGCCAACGGTAATTCAGGAGGCATCGACGGTCTCATTAATTGAGCAATACCATCGACATTGAGTATCTACGTTTGGGTAGTTTTAATTGTCGCATTAATGTGTTTTACCTAACCCGCCACAATGCTTTCTTACCTCGGCTTTCAAATATGCCCCAGCCCATACGATCTGGCCACCCCGCCTGTCGGCCCATTACAAATTGGATTGGGCCCAGGCCAGATATTCTGAAGATGAGATCGATCTGATTACTACTAATTGGGCGGTTTTGTGTGCTCGTTGCCTACAATGGGGGCACTGGAAGATCGATTTCCCTGCTAGATTGATTTGCATTAATTGCTCCACACCTGATCACAAGGCAAGCAAATGCCCGGCCCGGATTCCTCTACAGCAGCTTAGACCAATTTTGGTCATGAATCCATCCAGTGTCAATCAATCTTGTCCCCCCTCGGCCTCTGCTCTCATAAAAAATAAACCCAAACCCAAATCAGCCGTTCGATGCGATGCTTGTGGCCACTATGGACACGCGGCGCAATCCTGTAGAAGGAAACATTGGCTGGAGCGTTGGAAATGGATCCCTAAAAATCCTCATATTACCAAAACATCCCCACACGCTTCCGCTTCTACTCGGTTTCCTCAATCGCCACCGCCCCGCGCCTGCCATTCGCCACCTCTGTCACACCCGTCGCCTCAACCTCTCTCTCTCTCTGCACTGCCATCATGGCGAACTTCACCCTCAACCCGGTGCCGTTCCTGCCGCCGGGCTTCGCCGTTGAGCCGGGGCCGGCTGATCGAGTCGTCCGGAGTGGGATGGTGGTCTGCCCTATTCCTCCGCTCAATCACGACTACTTGGCAATTGCGGAGACGAGCACCTATGTGCCTCTGCATCGCCGTGCTGAGGTTCGTCAAGCGGTTCATGCTCTGCTTCAAGAAGACCAGCTGTTCACCACTGAAGTAAGTGACCACCCTTTTGGGATTGGTATCTTTGGATTTGTCGATTCCTTCATCTGTGATACTGCCGTTGCAACACCATAGAGCTTGAGGATGAAGATGTGCTTGTCACATTTGTCCCTCACAACGAAGCACTCAATCATCGCTCCACCACTTTTGGACCGGAGATATGGTTAATGTTTTTTGGTTTCCCCTACGATTACCAGACTGACTACTATGTCAATAAAGCTTTGGGTGGTTTCGGTTCCCTTGTTTCTTGGTACAATCCTCGCCAGGACCGTCGTTTCATGCTCATTAAGGCGAGAGTTGAATCTGTGTTTGGTGCCAAAGAGTTTTGTGGTTTGGTAGCTTGGTGGCGCAAGGGATTGTTGGACTGTCCAGATCACCATTCTCAGGAGCAATGACTGGAACGGGCTACTTCCAGAAGTCCTGCCCGCCGGTGAAGAACCACCACCACCTGATGGAAACCCTCATCCCCAGTTTGGCCCTGACCTGACAGCCGAGCAACTGTATCAGCAACAGGTCCACAATTGGCTTGTGCAGAATGCAGCACCCCCCAATGGTGCGCCCGATGGTCCTGTGGCTCCTCCTCCCCATGATCATGTTGGATGGGGAGAATGGCCTGCTCCGCCAGCTCCACCGCTGCCACAAATGCCACCATACCTCATGAATTTCTAGGCCTGGCTCGTAGCTCAGGGTCTGCAGGTGCAAGATGGCATTGTCCCTAAGAACAATGTCACTGACAATGCTCTGCAAGCTTGGCATGACTCGCTCATGAGTCAGAAGACTCTGAGGCCACCCATTCTGCTGATATGCTCCTGCTTGATGATGTTTCTGCACCGGTGGTCCAGAACCACAATGAGGTGCTTACGGTATCTGTTGATGTTCATCCTCAGGGACTGTGTTTTGGTCTGTCTGCGTAGGGTAATGTGCTCATGGCTCTCCTGCTTGCCAACCCTATCCCTCGCCAACAGCTGAATGTGACACTTTTCTTGGCGCTGCGCCCGCTGGTTGCTTCATTTGGTCCCTGGCGCTCGGGCATTGGCTTTCATCATGATTCTGTTCAAGTGATGGTGCAGGTGTCTCTTTCTGGTGAAGATATTCAGATCTCTCCAGTCCAGATGGTGCTCTCTCCTGTTCAACTTAGTCTGCCTGCTCCGTCTGCTCCCCTGCTCCTCACCATGGAGCAGTCTGAACCTATGCTCCCTGACACTGTTGAGATGCACTCCATGGGTGAGATCCCACAACCCACTCAGTTTGTTGCTGCTGCTTCAGAGCCACTAATGCCACCTCTGCCACTGTCTGAGGAAGGATCGTCAAGCTCCCTGCCACATTCTGCACAAGCCCTGAAACAGAGGAAAGGCAAGATGTTAGCCCCAATTGACACTGCAACTCTGCGCAGAAGCACCAAAAACAATAAGTATGATGGTTTCCGGGTCAATCTCGCCTCTAATACTCGTCAGACCAAGTCCAGAGTCAAGCCTCGTGTCATCCCCTCTACTCTGGAGGCTACTGAAGATACTCCTGTGGATTCCACTGCTGTTGCTGCCCTCAGAGTTGATGATGATGATTCGATCCCACCACCAACACCCATCCCCACCATGCAGGCCATTGGCGTCAACCTTTGCGCGGTGCCCGTTGAAGAGCTCACTACCTCAGCCCTGTCCGAGGATTAGGTGGGTTTCTCTTTTTTCTTCTGCAGCTTTCTGAACTTTTCGTTTATCGATGCTTTTGTGCAACTGGAATGTACTATGTTGGAATGTGCGCGGTCTTAATGGACCTGAGAAACATTTAGCGCTTAGTAATGCGATCCAGACTAGTGGTTGCGCAGTGATTTGCCTACAAGAATCTAAGATGCCCTCTTTTGACGCTGCCATTCTCAAATCTTTATGCCCGCGACGTTTTGATCAATTTGCATATATTCCCTCAGACGGCACTTCGGGTGGCATAATTATGATCTGGAACAGTAGTGTTTTCACGGGCAGGGTTTTCATGTCTGAGCAATTTGCGTTAGGAGTTGAATTTACCTCCATGCAATCTAATTAGTGTTGGAAACTCGTCAATGTGTATGGCCCCTGTCAAGGTGATCTTCGTACGTCTTTCACTAGGTGGTTATTTGATTTGGATATCCCTGCTGCTGAAGACTGGCTTATCCTCGGCGACTTTAATTACATTCATTCGCCTGATAACCGCAACAAACCTGGTGGGAATGTCCAGGACATGTTCACTTTTAATAATTTTATTCGGGAACAAAACCTCACTGAAATACCCATTAAGGGCAGAGCTTATACCTGGTCCAATATGCAGCAACAACTGCTCCTGGAACAACTTGATTGGTTCTTCACCACACTAAATTGGACCATATCGTTCCCAAACACTTTGGTGAATCCTTTGGGGAAGCCAGTCTCCGACCATACTCCTTGCTCTGTGGTCATCCAAACAACTATTCCAAGAAGTAAGCTCTTCAGGTTTGAAACATACTGGATTGCCCATCCAGGGTTTATGGAGGTTGTGGCACAAGCTTGGAATAAACCCATCAAGTACAACAGACAGTCCAACGTGGCCACTGGGATTGGTCAAAAGCTCAAGGTTGTTCGATATGCTCTCAAGAAATGGAGTAAGAAGATTTCTCGTTTGAATATTGCCATTGAAAATACTAACAAAACGCTTCTAGAGCTAGATAATATTGAAGATCGTCGGCCACTTACCACTCCTGAGCGAAACTTCTACAATATTCTCAAAAAACATCTATTGAGGCTTCTCCAACACCAGAAAGATTATTGGAAAAACGATGCACCATTAGATGGATCCAATTCGGGGATGAGAATTCAAAGAAAAATTCAAACTGTGGCTACTGAGCGTTAGAGGAGGAATTACATCAGTTCTCTGAAAGCTGTTGATGGCAGTGTTGTTGAAGATCATGCTAGTAAGGAATCTCTCCTCTTTGAGGCTTTCAAATCTCGAATGGGGCAAGCCAACCCCTCGCCTGTGAAATTCAACCTGGATAATCTTCTTAAGGATGAGGAGTTGTTCGCCACTCTTGTGGCTCCATTCACTAACAAAGAGATAGATGATGTGGTTGCGGCAGTGCCGCCTGATCGGGCCCCTGGCCCTGATGGTTTCAATGGCGCCTTTCTGAAAGCTTGCTGGCCTATCCTGAAAGAAGACTTCTATCTCCTCTGCCATGAATTTCATCAGGGTGCTCTCAGTCTGGAAAGTATCAATGCGGGTTATATCACATTGATTCCAAAAAATAACTCGCCTGACAACGTGAATGACTACAGGCCCATCACCCTTCTCAACTGTTGTCTGAAGTTAATCACTAAAATCCTGGCTGATCGCCTGCAACGCATTATTCTTCAGTTAGTACATAAAAATCAGTACGGCTTTCTTCGGGGCAGGTCCATCCATGACTGCCTAGCTTGGGCCTTCGAATACATACATCAGTGTCAAGCCTCCAAGAAAGAAATCATTCTTCTCAAGCTGGACTTTGCCAAGGCATTCGATACCATTGAGCATTCGGCTATGCTCCTCATTATGAAGAAAATGGGTTTCCCACCTGCATGGCTGGGTTGGATGCACAATATCTTCTCTTCCGGCAAGTCTTCAGTGCTTCTCAATGGTGTCCCTGGTCGACAATTTCCATGCAAGTGCGGGGTCCGCCAAGGTGATCCTATGTCACCTCTCATTTTTGTAATTGCGGCCGACCTCCTTCAAACTGCCATCAACGATGCTCTTGCGCAAGGCTTGCTCAATCACCCGATTCCTCCTAAAGGTGATGCTCAATACCCTGCCATCCAATATGTCGACGATACTATCGTAGTACTGCCTGCGTGCCTTCTCCAAGCGGCCAAGTTGAAACAAATCCTTGAGGACTACGCCACGTCGATCGGGCTCAAAATCAACTTTCATAAATCCACGATCATTCCTATCAACACCCTGGCTGACAAGTGCAATGCCCTGGCAAATCTCTTTGGTTGCACCCAAGCAACTATGCCATTCACTTATCTTGGGCTACCTCTAGGTACCACACGGCCAATGGTCTTAGATTTGACACCGTTTGTGTGCAAGGCAGAAAGAAAAATCACAGCTTCCATGTCTCTCATGTCTCATGCTGGTAGATTGGCATTGATCAATTCACTCATTACTTCTCTGGCCATATATCCGATGGGCACATTGAGACTGCCGCAGAAAATCATTGCCTGGCTAGACAAGATTCGTAGGCATTGCCTCTAGCTAAAAAAGACAGCTGATGGCGATAAGCACAACTCCCTCGCTGCTTGGCCCATGGTCTACCGCCCCAAATCCAGTGGTGGCCTCGGTATTCTTGACTTGAGGATTCAAAATGATGGCCTGCGTCTGAAATTCCTCCATAAATTCTTCAACAAACTTGACATTCCTTGGGTACAGTTGATTTGGGATACGTACTACTTGGACTCCATACCACATGCAGCTGAGATTTGCGGTTCCTTTTGGTGGCGAGATCTTGTTCACCTCATGCCCATATACCGTGGTATCACCCATGTTCAAGTCAACAATGGAAAAACTATGTTGTTTTGGAAGGACAGCTGGAATAAGGATGTTTTTTCTGACAAGTATCCAAGGGCTTTCTCGTACGTCCATCATGAAGATCTTTCGGTCCGGGAGTTCCTGACGACAGCCACCCTGCATGAAACCTTTCAGCTCCCCCTGTCTGTGCAAGCCCATGATGAGTTAAAGCTTCTGCAGCTTGACATTGCAGAAATTACACTTGATGAACGACCAGATGTGTGGGCCTACTATTGGGGGGCACTGTCTTCAAAACTGCTGCGTATTATAGTTTTTTCTTTCGGCACGTGGTGGCTCATGTGGCGTACAAATGGCTTTGGCGGACCAAGTGCACCCTGAAAATCAAAGTCTTTGGTTGGTTTTTGCTCTCTGATCGCCTCAACACACGCAACATGCTGAAATGCCGACATTATAACATTGGGACCAACCTTGATTGCCTGTTCTGTGGCCTTCACGTCGAAGAAACAGTGGAGCACCTTTTCTTCCACTGCACCTTCAGCAGCGTTTGCTGGCAACGTCTGAGCATCGTGTGGGGGCGGTTGGCAACCGGCTGGATCTTATTGAACAAATGAAGAATCAGCACCCGTGCAAGATGATCATGGAAATCTTTCTGATTGCTGCTTAGAGTCTCTGGAAGGAGCGTAATAACAACTATTTTAGACATGTGGTGCCTTCCGTTGACTCGTGGTGGACTAGGTTCAAGATTGACTTTGGTAACCTTCTTTATAGAATGCCCATTCATAAGAGACATGTTGTCTCTTCCATTTTGCAAACTCTAAACTAAGGGTTTCATTAGTTTTGAGACGTATAGCTCAGTAGTGTGTAACTACCCCCCCCCCCCCCACCTTGTAATTATCACCATGTAACTGCTTTTGTGTTATACTTAATATATATGCAGTAGGAGCCTTTTCTACTGTCTCAACCTTCAAAAACAAGTGGTATCAGAGCTGAGGTTCGTATCTGCGATTTGAGACAGGAGATTAGGGTTCCGATGTGTGCGCAGCCACACGCGTCTCAGGCTATCCGTCAATTCAAAGCCGGATCGATTTTCAGCGTGCCGCCTCAGGAAGCCGAGACCGACGGAATCTCTGTTCGTACGCACGCGTATAAATCGCTCTAAGTTGCAGCCATCTTGTCTGATCCGCTAGTTGTTGCTGCTGCGTACAATCTCAAGTCTCCAAGCACGCACATCGATCTGAGTTCCGCTGCTGCCGCGCGCAACCTGAGGCTGCTTCCAATCATGACGTGAAGACCGGATCAACACAGAGCAGTCAAAGTACTAGTACTACTGTTGGGGAACTTAGTAATTTCAAAAAAATTCCTACGCACACGCAAGATCATGGTGATGCATATCAACGAGAAGGGAGAGTGTTGTCCACGTACCCCCGTAGACCGTAAGCGGAAGCGTTATGACAATGCGGTTGATGTAGTCGTACGTCTTCACGATCCGACCGATCCAAGCACCGAACGTACGGCACCTCCAAGTTCAGCACATGTTCAGCTCGATGACGATCCCCGGACTCCGATCCAGCAGGGTGTCGGGGATAAGTTCCGTCAACACGACGGCATGGTGACGATGATGATGTTCTACCGACGCAGGGCTTCGCCTAAGCACCGCAATGATATGACCGAGGTGGAATATGGTGGAAGGGGGCACCGCACATGGCTAAGGAACGATCACGATGATCAACTTGTGTGTCTAGAGGTGCCCCCCAGCCCCCGTATATAAAGGAGGGAGGGGGGAGGTGAGGCCGGACCCCTAGGGAGTAGGACTCCCCCCTCTTGCCTTGGTGGAGAAGGAAAGGGGGGAGGGGAAAGAGGAAAGGGGGGCGCCGCCTCCCCCTCCCTTGTCCTATTCGGACTAGGGGGGGAGGGGGCGTGCGGCCTACCCTGGCCGGCCCTCCTCTTCTCCCTCATGGCCCATGTAGGCCCATTAACCCCCGGGGGGTTCCGGTAACTCCCCGGTACTCCGGTAAAATCCCGATTTCACCCGGAACGTTTCCATATCCAAATATAGGCTTCCAATATATCAATCTTTATGTCTCGACCATTTCGAGACTCCTCGTCATGTCCGTGATCACATCCGAGACTCTTAACAACCTTCGGTACATCAAAACTTATAAACTCATAATAAAACTGTCATTGTAACATTAAGCGTGCGGACCCTACGGGTTCGAGAACTATGTAGACATGACCTAGAACTGTTTCCGATCAATAACCAATAGCGGAACCTAGATGCTCATATTGGATCCTACATATTCTACGAAGATCTTTATCGGTCAAACCGCATGACAACATACGTTGTTCCCTTTGTCATCGATATGTTACTTGCCCGAGATTCGATCGTCGGTATCCAATACCTAGTTCAATCTCGTTACCGGCAAGTCTCTTTACTCGTTACGTAATGCATCATTCCGTAACTAACTCATTAGCTACATTGCTTGCAAGGCTTATAGTGATGTGCATTACCGAGAGGGCCCAGAGATACCTCTCCGACAATCGGAGTGACAAATCCTAATCTCGAAATACGCCAACTCAACATGTACCTTCGGAGACACCTGTAGAGCTCCTTTATAATCACCCAGTTATGTTGTGACGTTTGGTAGCACACAAAGTGTTCCTACGGTAAACGGGAGTTGCATAATCTCATAGTTGTAGGAACTTTGTATAAGTCATGAAGAAAGCAATAGCAACATACTAAACGATCAAGTGCTAGGCTAACGGAATGGGTCAAGTCAATCACATCATTCTCCTAATGACGTGATCCCATTAATCAAATGACAACACATGTCTATGGTTAGGAAACATAACCATCATTTATTAATGAGCTAGTCAAGTAGAGGCATACTAGTGACATTAAGTTTGTCTATGTATTCACACATGTATTTTGTTTCCGGTTAATACAATTCTAGCATGAATAATAAACATTTATCATGATATGAGGAAATAAATAATAACTTTATTATTGCCTCTAGGGCATATTTCCTTCAGTCTCCCACTTGCACTAGAGTCAATAATCTAGATTACACAGTAATGATTCTAACACCCATGGAGTCTTGGTGCTGATCATGTTTTGCTCGTGGAAGAGGCTTAGTCAACGGGTCTGCAATATTTAGATCCGTATGTGTTTTGCAAATCTCTATGTCTCCCACCTGGACTTGGTCCCGGATGGAATTGAAGCGTCTCTTGATGTGCTTGGTCCTCTTGTGAAATCTGGATTCCTTTGCCAAGGCAATTGCACCAGTATTGTCACAGAAGATCTTCATTGGTCCCAATGCACTAGGTATGACACCTAGATCGGAAATGAACTTCTTCATCCAGACTCCTTCATTTGCTGCTTCCGAAGCAGCTATGTACTCCGCTTTGCATGTAGATCCCGCCACGACGCTTTGTTTAGAACTGCACCAACTTACAGCTCCACTGTTCAATATAAATACGTATCCAGTTCGTGACTTAGAGTCATCCGGATCAGTGTCAAAGCTTGCATCAACGTAACCATTTACGACTAGCTCTTTGTCACCTCCATAAACGAGAAACATATCCTTAGTCCTTTTCAGGTATTTCAGGATGTTCTTGACCGCTGTCCGGTGATCCACTCCTGGATTACTTTGGTACCTACCTTCCAAGCTTATTGCTAAGCAAACGTCAGGTCTGGTACACAGCATTGCATACATGATAGAGCCTATGGCTGAAGCATAGGGAACATCTTTCATTTTCTCTCTATCTTCTGCGGTGGTCGGGCATTGAGTCTGACTCAACTTCAGACCTTGTAATACAGGCAAGAACCCTTTCTTTGCCTGATCCATTTTGAACTTTTTCAAAACTTTATTAAGGTAAGTGCTTTGTGAAAGTCCAATTAAGCGTCTTGATCTATCTCTATAGATCTTGATTCCTAATATGTAAGCAGCTTCACCGATGTCTTTCATTGAAAAACTTTTATTCATGTATCCCTTTATGCTATCCAGAAATTCTATATCATTTCCAATTAATAATATGTCATCTACATATAAAATTAGAAATGCTACAGAGCTCCCACTCACTTTCTTGTAAATACAGGCTTCTCCAAAAGTCTGTATAAAACCATATGCTTTGATCACACTATCAAAGCGTTTATTCCAACTCCGATATGCTTGCACCAGTCCATAAATGGATCGCTGGAGCTTGCACACTTTGTTAGCTCCTTTTGGATCGACAAAACCTTCCGGTTGCATGATATACAACTCTTCTTCGAGAAATCCATTCAGGAATGCGGTTTTGACATCCATTTGCCAAATTTCATAATCATAAAATGCGGCAATTGCTAACATGATTCGGACAGACTTAAGCATCGCTACGGGTGAGAAACTCTCTTCATAGTCAACCCCTTGAACTTGTCGAAAACCTTTTGTAACAAGACGAGCTTTGTAGACAGTTATATTACCATCAGCGTCAGTCTTCTTCTTGAAGATCCATTTATTCTCAATGGCTTGCCGATCATCGGTCAAGCCAACCAAAGTCCATACTTTGTTCTCATACATGGATCCTATCTCAGATTTCATGGCTTCAAGCCATTTTGCAGAATCTGGGCTCATCATCGCTTCCTCATAGTTCGTAGGTTCGCCATGGTCAAGTAACATGACTTCCAGAATAGGAATACCGTACCACTCTGGTGCAGATCTTATTCTGGTAGACCTACGAGGTTCAGTAGAAACTTGATCTGAAGTTTCATGATCAATATCATTAGCTTCCTCACTAATTGGTGTAGTTGTCACAGGAACCGGTTCTTGTGATGAACTACTTTCCAAAAAGGGAGTTGGTACAGTTACCTCATCAAGTTCTACTTTCCTCCCACTCACTTCTTTCGAGAGAAACTCCTTCTCTAGAAAGGATCCGAATTTAGCAATGAAAATTTTGCCCTTAGATCTGTGATAGAAGGTGTACCCAATAGTCTCTTTTGGGTATCCTATGAAGACACATTTCTTCGATTTGGGTTCGAGCTTATCTGGTTGAAGTTTCTTCACATAAGCATCGCAGCCCCAAACTTTAAGGAACGACAACTTTGGTTTCTTGCCAAACCATAGTTCATAAGGTGTCGTCTCAACGGATTTTGATGGTGCCCTATTTAACGTGAATGCGGTCGTCTCTAAAGCATAACCCCAAAACGATAGCGGTAAATCGGTAAGAGACATCATAGATCACACCATATCCAGTAAAGTACGATTACGATGTTTGAACACACCATTTCGTTGTGGTGTTCCGAGTGGCGTGAGTTGCGAAACTATTCCACATTGTTTCAAATGTAAGCCAAACTCGTAACTCAAATATTCTCCTCCACGATCATATCATAGAAATTTTATTTTCTTGTTACGATGATTTTCCACTTCACTCTAAAATTCTTTGAACTTTTCAAATGTTTCAGACTTGTGTTTCATCAAGTAGATATACCCATATCTGCTCAAATCATCTGTGAAGGTGAGAAAATAACGATACCTGCCACGAGCCTCAATATTCATTGGACCACATACATCAGTATGTATGATTTCCAACAAATCAGTTGCTCGCTCCATAGTTCCGGAGAACGGCGTTTTAGTCATCTTGCCCATGAGGCACGGTTCGCAAGTACCAAGTGATTCATAATCAAGTGATTCCAAAAGTCCATTAGTATGGAGTTTCTTCATGCGCTTTACACCGATATGACTTAAACGGCAGTGCCACAAATAAGTTGCACTATCATTATCAACTCTGCATCTTTTGGTTTCAACATTATGAATATGTGTATTACTACTATCGAGATTTAATAAAAATAGACCACTCTTCAAGGGTGCGTGACCATAAAAGATATTACTCATATAAATAGAACAACCATTATTCTCTGATTTAAATGAATAACCGTCTCGCATCAAACAACATCCAGATATAATGTTCATGCTCAACGCTGGCACCAAATAACAATTATTTAGGTCTAAAACTAATCCCAATGGTAGATGTAGAGGTAGCGTGCCGACCGCGATCACATCGACTTTGGAACCATTTCACACGCGCATCGTCACCTCGTCCTTAGCCGATCTTCGCTTAATCCATAGTCCCTGTTTCGAGTTGCAAATATTAGCAACAGAACCAGTATCAAATACCCAGGTGCTACTGCGAGCATTAGTAAGGTACACATCAATAACATGTATATCACATATACCTTTGTTCACTTTGCCATCCTTCTTATCCGCCAAATACTTGGGGCAGTTCCGCTTCCACTGTCCAGTCTGCTTGCAGTAGAAGCACTCAGTCTCAGGCTTAGGTCCAGAATTGGGTTTCTTCTCTTGAGCAGCAACTTGTTTGCTGTTCTTTTTGAAGTTCCCCTTCTTCTTCCCTTTGCCCTTTTTCTTGAAACTGGCGGTCTTATTGACCATCAACACTTGATGCTCCTTCTTGATTTCTACCTTCGCAGCCTTTAGCATTGCGAAGAGCTCGGGAATAGTCTTGTCCATCCCTTGCATATTATAGTTCATCACGAAGCTCTTGTAGCTTGGTGGCAGTGATTGAAGAATTCTGTCAATGACACTATCATCAGGAAGATTAACTCCCAGTTGAATCAAGTGATTATTATACCCAGACATTTTGAGTATGTGTTCACTGTCAGAACTATTCTCCTCCATCTTACAGCTATAGAACTTATTGGAGACTTCATATCTCTCAATCCGGGCATTTGCTTGAAATATTAACTTCAACTCCTGGAACATCTCATATGCTCCATGACGTTCAAAACGTCGTTGAAGACCCGCTTCCAAGCCGTAAAGCATGGCACACTAAACTATTGAGTAGTCATCAGCTTTGCTCTGCCAGACGTTCTTAACGTCGTCAGTTGCATCAGCAGCAGGCCTGGAACCCAGCGGTGCTTCCAGGACGTAATTCTTCTGTGCAGCAATGAGGATAATCCTCAGGTTACGGACCCAGTCCGTGTAATTGCTACCATCATCTTTCAACTTAGCTTTCTCAAGGAACGCATTAAAATTCAACAGAACAATAGCACGAGCCATCTATCTACATCAAACATAGACAAGCAAAATACTATCAGGTACTAAGTTCATGATAAATTTAAGTTCAATTAATCATATTACTTAAGAACTCCCACTTAGACAGACATCTCTCTAGTCATCTAAGTGATCACGTGATCCAAATCAACTAAACCATGTCCGATCATCACGTGAGATGGAGTAGTTTTCAATGGTGAACATCACTATGTTGATCATATCTACTATATGATTCACGTTCGACCTTTCGGTCTCCGTATTCCGAGGCCATATCTGTATATGCTAGGCTCGTCAAGTTTAACCTGAGTATTCTGCGTGTGCAACTGTTTTGCACCCGTTGTATTTGAACGTAGAGCCTATCACACCCGATCATCACGTGGTGTCTCAGCACGAAGAACTTTCGCAACGGTGCATACTCAGGGAGAACACTTCTTGATAATTAGTGAGAGATCATCTTAAAATGCTACCGTCAATCAAAGCAAGATAAGATGCATAAAGGATAAACATCACATGCAATCAATATAAGTGATATGATATGGCCATCATCATCTTGTGCTTGTGATCTCCATCTCTGAAGCACCGTCGTGATCACCATCATCACCGGCGCGACACCTTGATCTCCATCGTAGCATCGTTGTCGTTACGCCATCTATTGCTTCTACGACTATCGCTACCGCTTAGTGATAAAGTAAAGCAATTACAGGGCGTTTGCATTTCATACAATAAAGCGACAACCATATGGCTCCTGCCAGTTGCCGATAACTTCGGTTACAAAACATGATCATCTCATACAATAAAATATAGCATCACATTTTGACCATATCACATCACAACATGCCCTGCAAAAACAAGTTAGACGTCCTCTACTTTGTTGTTGCAAATTTTACGTGGCTGCTACGGGCTGAGCAAGAACCGTTCTTACCTATGCATCAAAACCACAACGATAGTTCGTGAAGTTAGTGTTGTTTTAACCTTCGCAAGGACCGGGCGTAGCCACACTTATTTCAACTAAACTTGGAGAAACAAACACCCGCCAGCCACCTGTGTGCAAAGCACGTCGGTAGAACCAGTCTCGCGTAAGCGTGCGCATAATGTCGGTCTGGGCCGCTTCATCCAACAATACCGCCGAACCAAAGTATGACATGCTGGTAAGCAGTATGACTTGTATGGCCCACAACTCACTTGTGTTCTACTCGTGCATATAACATCTACGCATAAAACCTAGGCTCAGATGCCACTGTTGGGGAACGTAGTAATTTCAAAAAAAATCCTACGCACACGCAAGATCATGGTGATGCATAGCAACGAGAAGGGAGAGTGTTGTCCACATACCCTCGTAGACCGTAAGCGGAAGCATTATGACAACGCAGTTGATGTAGTCGTACGTCTTCATGATCCGACCGATCCAAGCACCGAACGTACGGCACCTTCGAGTTCAGCACATGTTCAGCTCGATGACGATCCCCGAACTCCGATCCAGCAGGGTGTCGGGGATGAGTTCTGTCAGCACGACGGCATGGTGACGATGATGATGTTCTACCGAGCAGGGCTTCGCCTAAGCACCGCAACGATATGACCAAGGTGGAATATGGTGGAGGGGGCACCGCACACGGCTAAGGAACGATCACGATGATCAACTTGTGTGTCTAGAGGTGCCCCCCTGCCCCCGTATATAAAGGAGGGAGGGGGGAGGTGCGGCCGGCCCCCTAGGGGTGCGCCTGGAGGAGTCCTACTCCCATCGGGAGTAGGACTCCCCCCCTCTTACCTTGGTGGAGAAGGAAAGGAGGGAGGGGAAAGAGGAAACGGGGGCGCCGCCTCCCCCTTGTCCTATTCGGACTAGGGGGGAGGGGGCGCGCGGCCTGCCCTGGCCGGCCCTCCTCTTCTCCCTCATGGCCCATGTAGGCCCATTAACCCCCGGGGGGGTTCCGATAACCCCCCCTGTACTCCGGTAAAATCCCAATTTCACCCGGAACGTTTCCATATCCAAATATAGGCTTCCAATATATCAATCTTTATGTCTCGACCATTTCGAGACTCCTCGTCATGTCCGTGATCACATCCGGGACTCCGAACAACGTTTGGTACATCAAAACTTATAAACTCATAATAAAACTGTCATCGTAACGTTAAGCGTGCGGACCCTACGGGTTCGAGAACTATGTAGACATGACCTAGAACTGTTTCTGTTCAATAACCAATAGCGTAACCTGGATGCTCATATTGGCTCCTACATATTCTACGAAGATCTTTATCGGTCAAACCGCATAACAACATATGTTGTTCCCTTTGTCATCGGTATGTTACTTGCCCGAGATTCGATCGTCGGTATCCAATACCTAGTTCAATCTCATTACCGGCAAGTCTCTTTACTCGTTACGTAATGCATCATTCCGTAACCAACTCATTAGCTACATTGCTTGCAAGGCTTATAGTGATGTGCATTACCGAGAGGGCCCAGAGATACCTCTCCGACAATCGGAGTGACAAATCCTAATCTCGAAATACGCCAACTCAACATGTATCTTCGGAGACACCTGTAGAGCTCCTTTATAATCACCCAGTTATGTTGTGATGTTTGGTAGCACACAAAGTGTTCCTACGGTAAACAGGAGTTGCATAATCTCATAGTTGTAGGAACTTTGTATAAGTCATGAAGAAAGCAATAGCAACATATTAAACGATCAAGTGCTAGGCTAACGGAATGGGTCAAGTCAATCACATCATTCTCCTAATGACGTGATCCCATTAATCAAATGAAAACACATGTCTATGGTTAGGAAACATAACCATCATTGATTAATGAGCTAGTCAAGTAGAGGCATACTAGTGACATTAAGTTTGTCTATGTATTCACACATTTATTATGTTTCCGGTTAATACAATTCTAGCATGAATAATAAACATTTATCATGATATGAGGAAATAAATAATAACTTTATTATTGCCTCTAGGGCATATTTCCTTCAACTACTCTAAGTGACCTGCTAGTGCTAGTTGAGTACTACTACTCACGAGGCCAAGCTGATCCAGAAGTCCAGATTTTCTTTTTCTACAGTTTCTCAATTGCTACGGCCACCAGCGACTACCGGGTGATATCTCTCTAGTTCTTTGCCCCGCAACATTAATTCTATCAAGAATTTTTCTACCAGGCTTGTACTACTTTGTGTACACAGATTTATCGACTCATGGCACCCATGAAGTACGATCTTCCGCTACTGGACCATGACACAAGGTTTACCCTAAGACAAGTCAAGATGCGGGCTTTGTTGGCACAGTTCGACTATGATGAAGCACTGGATAGTTTTCGGAAGAATAGAATTCAGGACTGGACTGCTGAGGACAAAAGAATTGATTGTAAGGCTTTGTCACAAATTCAACTCCATTTGCATAATAATATTTTGCAGGAAGTTTTGAGCGAGAAAACTGCCGCCGCTCTATGGTTAAAGATGGAAGGGATTTGCATGACTAAGGATCTCACCAGCAAGATGCATCTGAAGCAAAAATTATTCCTGCAGAGGTTACCCGAGGGAGGTAATGTCCTGAATCATATTTCAGAATTTAAAGAGATCATATCCGATCTAGCTGCAATGGAGGTTAAGTATGAAGAGGAAGATACTGCTTTAATGTTACTTTGTTCACTTCCAAGTTCTTATACCAATTTTAGAGACACCATATTATACAATCGTGATACTCTCACACTTAATGAAGTTTATGAAGCTTTGAACTCCAACGAGAAGATGAAATTAATGGTGCCTCATGATGGTTCGAGTTCATCCCAAGCCGAGGGATTATCTCTTCGTGGCAGGACAAAGGAGAAGAACTCACATAATGAAAACAGAGGAAAAAGTAAGAACGGCTACAGGGGTCGGTAGCAATCCAGAGACAAGAAGTATTGCAGGTATTGCAAGAGAGACGGGCATGACATCTCTGGGTGTTTCAAGTTGCAGAACAAGGAAAAGAGGAAAGGTAACAAACAAGGTGAAAATTCTGCTAACGTTGCTCGTGATGATAGTTCTGATGATGCTCTTGTTGTTATTGCTGGATGTGCTGAGACCAATGATGAGTGGGTACTTGATATTGCATGCACTTTTCATATGTGTCCACATAGAGATTGGTTTAATACTTTTGATTCCACTACTTCTGCTGGTTCCGTTTTGGGTTTTGATAATTCACCATGCAAGATTGAAGGCATAGATTCCGTTCGAATCAAGATGTTTGATGGCACAATCAGAACTTTGACAGATGTTCGGTATATTTCGAAGATGAAAAGAAATCTTATCTCTGTTAGTGCCCTTGATGCAAAGGGGTACAAGTATTCAGGTGGAGATAGTGTTTTGAAAGTCAGCAAAGGCTCCTTTATTGTGATGAAAGTTGATTTAAGTTTGACCAATGGTCTTTAAACCTTCGAGGTTCTACCGTTTCAGGTAACGCTACTCCAGCTATTTCAAAGAATTCTGATTGTGATGCTGCTAACCTTTGGCATATGCGTCTTGGACATATGAGTGAACTTAGTTTGGCAGAGTTAAATAAGAGAGGTCTTCTTGATGGATATGAACCTGGTAAATTGAAATTTTGTGAGCATTGTATCTTTGGAAAGCACAAGAGGGTGAAGTTCAACACTTCGACTCATACAACTGAAGGTATTCTTGATTATGTCCATTATGATTTATGGGGACCATCTCGCAAAAAGTCATTAGGTGGTGCAAGTTACATGCTGACTATTATTGATGATTATTCGAGAAAAGTTTGGCCTTATTTCTTGAAGCATAAATATGAAGCATTTTCAGCATTTAAGGAGTGGAAGATTATGATTGAGAGGCAAACTGAAAGGAAGGTAAAAATACTTCACACTGATAATGGTATGGAATTCTGTTCTAAGCAATTTAAAAATTATTGCAAGTCTGAAGGCATTGCTCGACACTACACCATTCCTTATACCCCTCAACAAAACGGTGTTGCTGAGCGTATGAACATGACCATTATTTCCAGAGCCCGTTGCATGTTGTCCAATGGAGGTTTGCATAGGCGTTTTTGGGCTGAGGCCGCTTCCACTGCTTGTTATCTCATTAATCGTTCACCATCTATTGCTCTTAATAAGAAAACTCCAATTGAGGTATGGTCTAGTTCACCTGCTGATTATTCACAGTTGAGAGTTTTTTGTTGCACTGCTTATGCTCATGTTGATAATGGAAAGTTGGAGCCGAGGGCTGTTAAGTGCATCTTTCTTGGTTATAAGTCCGGTGTTAAAGGTTTTAAATTGTGGAATCCTGAAACCCAGAAGGTGATTATTAGCATAAATGTTATCTTTAATGAATCTGCTATGTTACATGATGTTCCATCTACTAATGTTCCTGTTGAGAGTGAACAGCAGCCTACTATTCAGCAGCCTACTGTTCAGGTGGAGCATGTTATTGAAATAGGTGATACATCTGGTAATGAAATTGTTGATGCACATGATGAACCCGTCGTTGATGATGAGCATGTCACTCCCACTCCAAATCAGCCTATTGTTCCACCCAGTTGGAATCTTGCACGTGACAGAGTTAGGCGGGGTATTAATAAACCTGACAGGTTAATTGAAGAGTGCAATATTGTTTCTTTTGCTTTATCTGTTGCAGAAGAAATTGAAGGTAATTCTAAGCCTTCTTCATATTCCGAGGCTATTATTTCTGGTGATAGTAATAAGTGGATGACCGCTATGCGATGAGATGGAATCACTTGAAAAGAATGGCACTTGGGATTTAGTAAAATTGCCTAGAGAGAAGAAACATATTCGTTGCAAGTGGGTTTTCAAGAGGAAAGAAGGTGTTTCTCCTGATGATGATACAAGATATAAAGCAAGGTTAGTTGCTAAAGGTTATAGTCAGATTCCAGGTATTGACTATAATGAAGTCTTTTCTCCTGTTGTGAAGCATAGCTCTATTCGCACTTTACTCAGTATTGTTGCCATGCATGATCTTGAGCTTCAACAATTGGATGTTTAAACTGCATTCTTACATGGAGAATTAGAAGAGGATATTTATATGGAACAACCTGAAGGTTTTGTTATTCCTGGAAAAGAAAAGCTTGTCTGTAAGTTAAAGAAATCTCTTTATGGATTGAAGCAATCCCCTAGACAGTGGTACAGGAGATTTGACACCTTTATGCTCTCTCAAGGTTTCAAAAGGTCTAATTATGATAGTTGTGTTTATTTGAAAACTGTCAATGGTTCAACTATTTATTTGCTCCTTTATGTTGATGATATGCTTATTGCTGCAAAGAGTATGTCAGAGATTAATGAACTAAAGAAGCAATTGAGTAATGAATTTGAGATGAAGGATTTGGGTGCAGCAAAGAAAATACTTGCCATGGAAATATCCAGAGATAGACCATCTGGAAAAGTATATCTAAGTCAGAAGGGATATATTGATAAAGTTCTTTGTCGTTTTAATATGCATAATGCCAAGCCGGTGAGTACACCGTTAGCTGCACACTTCAAATTATCATCAGCTTTATGTCCTAAGTCAGATGCAGATATTGAGTACATGTCTAGAGTTCCCTATTCGAGTGCAGTTGGTTCACTTATGTATGACATGGTTTGTTCTCGTCCGGATTTATCATATGCATTGGGTGTTGTCAGTAGATACATGGCTAATCCTGGAAAAGAGCATTGGAAAGGAGTTCAGTGGGTTTTCAGATACCTGCATGGTACTTCTAATGCTTATTTACAGTTTGGGAAAACTAGAGATGGACTTGTTGGTTTTGTTGATTCTGATTTTGCTGGTGATTTGGATAAGAGAAGATCACTCACAGGTTATGTTTTCACCATTGGTGGTTGTACTGTGAGTTGGAGAGCAACTTTGCAGTCTATTGTGGCATGCTCCACTACTGATGCCGAGTATATGGCTATTTCTGAGGCATGCAAAGAAGCTATCTGGTTGAGAGGTTTATACACTAAGCTTTATGGAGATTCATCTTGCCCTACCGTATTTAGTGACAGTAAAAGTGTTATATATCTTACCAAGAATCCAATGTACCATGAGAGAACAAAGCACATTAATGTCAGATATCACTATATTCGAGATGTTGTTGCTGAAGGTGATTTGAAGGTACGCAAGATAAGTACTCATGATAATTCTGCTGATATGATGACAAAGCAAGTTCCGACCAATAAGTTTGAGCTTTGCTCAGGCTTAGTTGGTATTTCTCATTAGTCCTATGGACTTTGACGCACAAGGTGTTTATGCTGATTTGGATGGAGTTATTCACTTTCTTCGACTACTGGAGGGAGTTTGGATCAAGGTGGAGATTGTTAAATTGTGATCCAAATTATACCGTATTGGACTAGACGTAGTACAAACGGTGTGGGCCTTTGCGTTGGTACCGACGCGTACGAGTACAACTCGTTTACTTGTCCTCCAAGGACTCTCATATATTGCCCTCATATATACCCCATGTAGTTGCACCTCAGACGGTCTGTCGTCTTGTGCTTGTAATACTCCTCCTTATAGTGATTGCGACTTCGTGCGTCCGTGGTTTTCTCCCGCAAAGGTTTCCACGTAAAAATCCATGTCACTTTGTCTCGTTTATTTTTCGTTATTATCTAACAGATCGGTTGGTTGCTTTATAATCTAAAGCGGGAAAAAATCCTTTTTCGTCTTAAGAGAAGGAACCATCAACCGACTACACGACGTAGCCAGCCAGCGGCCGAGGCCAAAGTAGGCGTTGCACAGACGCAACACTCCCCTGGACGTGAACCGACTCACATGCAGGCATCTTTCCTTTGACAATTTCCTCTAAGCTATGGTTGTGAGAGTAACCAAGGGACTTCAAATAGCTATCAAGGAATTCTACTGTAGCCACAACTGGAGGCGTCTCTCTGCCATGACACAAGCCATTCCGAAGCTGTCAAATGCGCCAGATCAACATAATCACGTGTCCCGCACGGTTGATGTGCAATTCATTTGAACATTCAGGAGCGAATCATTCCCATTGTCTACTTAGAGTACATCACGGGTCACCAGGATGATTAAAGGGACTGTGGTATCCCCAGCTCATCAGGATTTAAATCCTGGTGCTCGCATTTATTACTGGATTTATTTCAGAACTTCCGGCGATGCGCATTTAGTGGGAGTAGACATTTCCGTCGACGACGAGGTGCCTACGTGACTTCGTAAATTTCAAGATGATATGTCGGCTCAGTCTTTCGGAGATGCTCGTAGGAGTAGGATGTGCGTGTGTGTTCATAGGATGAGTATATACGCGTGTATATGAGCGCTTTGCGTCTGTACTGTGTTAAAAAAAAGACAGTACATGACGGGCAAGGGCCATACGACGCGCATGTGCTCCGAAATATTCCGAGCATGGCTGCAGGAAACCAATGCATGGAATGAACTTTCATCCTCGACACCGCACAGTGTACAGGTTCCCACGTGTAGCCAGGTGCAGGTTTCTGTGTCGTAGGGCCTTCTAAAATGTATAATCTTCTTCGTGCACGGCGTGTGCGCCGCAATGGTCGATTTTACTGATCATCCTGACGAAAATATGGGTCGTAGCGCTCCTGCATGCGTCTCGCCATTGCTTAACGTGATTAGACTGATCGAGCTAGCAGGCAGGCAAGATTCGGGAACAATCGTCTGTGTCTATCCATACTGGACGCGTGAAGCCGTTTTTTGTAACTTGAAGCCATGCATTGCGACGCCACGCTTGAATTTAACACGAATTTGTTACATGGTCGTCACTGCAAGCAAGTTGGCACGCCTCTCGTCTCGCCGTCGAAGAATTAAATGACACGTACCATATCTCGTTTGGGAAATAGTAGCACTAGCGAGGAAGGTCTCATCCTTTGTGTTGTGCAATCTTCACTGTTACTACTCAAGAGCTGCAGCATGCGAGCATGCCAGAGAGAGAGAGAGAGTTGCTTCCGGTTTGTGCCTCGTTCGTTATCGCTCTTCACCGTTACTCTTCCCATCCCGTGATAACGACTCGACTATATCCATCTCGACGTTGACGGCCGCCGCCAGAATTTCCCTTTAAATACCGCGGCGCACCGTGATTCATTCCCTCACTCACACAGCAGATCAACCAATCCGACGAGCATCTTCACAGTTCTCACTCCCACTCACGTAAGATGGCAAGCACTCAGGTATTTACTACTGCAGCGCACGGTCGATCGAGTAACTTTGCAAGCAGCTAGGTGCGTGGCACACCATGAGTCCAGTAAGCTCATTTGCATGGTGCACTTGTGTGCTGCTTGTTTCAGGAC
The DNA here is from genome assembly GCF_018294505.1 of Triticum aestivum. Lineage (NCBI taxonomy): Eukaryota > Viridiplantae > Streptophyta > Magnoliopsida > Poales > Poaceae > Triticum > Triticum aestivum. The sequence continues at coordinate 621,300,017 of NC_057807.1, read as the reverse complement.
GTGAGCATGGACGGCAGCCTTGTGGACTACGCACCGTTCGGCTCGAGCACGACGACGCTGTCCGTGCACAACGAGGAGGAGACGGGCATCACTGTGGCCGTGGGTGGCAACGAGCCCAGCGGCCGGTACATCCTGGTGGCGGGGCGCGCCGACGAGAAGGACGGCGTGCGCCTGCCGATCCCGGCGGGAGTCCTGAAGCCTGGGACCACGTACCGCGTGGCCGGGTGGATTAGCCTGGGCGCAGGAGCGGCACGTGGCACCAGCCACCCGGTGCGCATCCACCTTGACGTCGACGATAATGGCAACGAGACCCTGGTGGAGTGCGGCGCGGTGTGCGCCCAGGAGGGCGCGTGGACGGAGATCATGGGCGCCTTCCGCCTCAGGACGGAGCCGCGCAGCGCCGCTGTTTACGTCCACGGCGCCCCCGCCGGCGTCGACGTCAAGGTCATGGATGTCCGCGTCTTCCCTGTGGATCACAAGGCGCGCTTCAGGCAGCTCAAGGACAAGACTGACAAGGTGAGCATGCATGCATATATTTATTTTTCATGGACGTGCATGCATATTTGATGTGTCACCTAAGGTGATCATACGATCTCCATTGACGCAGGCACGCAAGAGGGACGTCATTCTCAAGCTTGGAGCGGGCGCGGCGGCGTCCGTGCGCGTGGTGCAGCTGGACAACGCCTTCCCCTTCGGGACATGCATCAACACGTCCGTCATCCAGAAGCCGGCCTTCCTCGACTTCTTCACCAACCACTTCGACTGGGCCGTCTTCGAGAACGAGCTCAAGTGGTACCACACCGAGGCCCAACAAGGGCAGCTCAACTACGCCGACGCCGACGCGCTGCTCGCCTTCTGCGACCGCCTGGGCAAGCACGTCCGCGGCCACTGCGTCTTCTGGTCCGTGGACGGCGACGTGCAGCAGTGGGTCAAGAACCTCAACAAGGACCAGCTCAGGTCCGCCATGCAGAGCCGCCTCGAGGGCCTCGTCTCCCGCTACGCCGGCAGGTTCAGGCACTACGACGTCAACAACGAGATGCTGCACGGCCGCTTCTTCCGCGACCGCCTCGGCGACGAGGACATCCCGGCGTACATGTTCAAGGAGGTCGCGCGCCTGGACCCGGAGCCCGCGCTCTTCGTCAACGACTACAACGTCGAGCGCGCCAACGACCCCAACGCCACGCCGGAGAAGTACGCCGAGCAGGTCGCGTGGCTGCAGCGCTGCGGCGCCGTCGTGGGCGGCATCGGGCTGCAGGGCCACGTGCAGAACCCCGTCGGGGAGGTCATCTGCGCCGCGATCGACAGGCTCGCCAAGACCGGCGTGCCCATCTGGTTCACCGAGCTGGACGTGCCCGAGTACAACGTCAGCCTCCGCGCCAAGGACCTGGAGGTGGTGCTCCGGGAGGCCTACGCGCACCCGGCCGTGGAGGGCATCGTCTTCTGGGGGTTCTTGCAGGGCACCATGTGGCGCGAGAACTCCTGGCTCGTCGACGCCGACGGCACCGTCAACGAGGCCGGCCAGATGTTCCTCAACCTGCAGAGGGAGTGGAAGACGGACGCGCGCGGGAACGTCGACGGCGACGGCAACTTCAAGTTCAGGGGCTTCTACGGGAGGTACATCGTGGAGGTCACGACGGCGACGGGGAAGCATATGCTCAAGACCTTCACCGTGGAGAAAGGGGACACCGACACACCTCTCCTTGTGGATTTGTCCGACGCCTGACTGACGGACGGTGAATCTATCTACGATACTCCTATTTATACCAATCTAATTACATGCATCATTTGTGTGTGATGTGATTGAAGGGGAGACACGTCAAGGAATAAGGTTGAATAATTTTTCACATTTCTAAGGTAACGGGTATTGTATTTTGTAAGAGAAGTGTAAGGTATTTGTGCTCCTAAATCTAGTGGAGATGGTTAAAGCAAGAGGCCTATTGGTCTTATATTTTATATGTATCCATGGTATGTATCAATGTATGTGCAGACATTACTCTCACTGATCTAAAAGATATTATTAAATGGACTTGACAAAAGATGATGTTTACTCTGTTAAAACATATTACAAGAATCTGATTGAAAATGGTATCAATTTTCCACATAGCTTTATGTGGAAAACAAAAATTTCTCTGAGAATTAAGATCTTTAAGTGGTTAGTTCTTAGAAATAATATCTTAACAAAAGAAAATTTAGTTAGGAGGGGCTGACTTGGTACCAGGCCTTGTCCCTTTTGTGGTTTGGATGAATATCTATTGATCATTCTTTTCATGAAGTGTTCCCTAGCTAGAAGGCTGTGGAATATTAGAAAATGTGCTTTAATTTGCTTGACATACGTGACAAATCATATGATTTGCTTAATACTCCCTTCATTCTTTTATATAAGGTGTATTTGTTTTCTGATAAAATACCACAATGTAATGTGTATTTCTTCTAATTATTCATAATTCTCATTTTTGTTTCTGTTTTTCCTTCTTTAAATCCGGGATTAAAAAAACAAATTTCAAAAGGTTGCGACTACTGAAAATATATATCGAGAAATCATGAAATGTTTGGGAATTCAAAAAGCATTCGGGAAATCATAAAATGTTCATGATTTCAAATAAAATTCATATTTTTAAAATATGATTTTGTATTCAAAAAATATTAGGGAATTTGAAAACCATGTCCATGAAATTTTAGAAAATATTCATAAAATTAAAATAGATTCGTAAATAACGAACAAAATGAACCATCGCTTAGGTAGAGGTTTTATTTGGAGAACTGTAGAGGTTGTTTTATGATTTTATTTAGTCTCTCGCGCATCGGGTAAAAATGGGTTTCCATATTCTGTACAGCTTCGTAAAGGTTAGTTTTTGTAAGCAACTCCCTCCGTCCCAAAATAAATGCATCAACCTTAGTACAACTTTGTACTAGAGTTAGTATAAAGTTGAGACACTTATTTTGGGATGGAGTATAAAAATGACTAAATATCTATTTTTGCCTCCATCCACGGCTATTCTCGTACCACAGTTTTACTGGTTATGGAAAAAACTGCTATGCTAGGTCAAGGTGGGACACATCATGCATCAGACTAGCTCAGCCAGTGGTCCATCAATGTAGTTTGCTCAGCCAAAAAATCTTTCGTTGTGGTGCCTTAGGAAATCAAATTGTGATGGGACCATCACATTTTCAGTTTTTGAAATGACATTTTAAAAGTTCCTTCTCATCATGACATCACTCAGACATAGTTTGTGAAAAGAAAATTTGAAAATCCTTATCTCATCTTGGCATTTTGATCATACCTTTTTTTTAATCTCTACAACCATCTGCATAATCTGATTGTTTTTCTCCCGTTACAACACACGAGCATGTTTGCTAGTATATCTAAATAGCACGAAATCATCAATGATTTCCACAAAATTAAAAAATGTTCATCTCTCGAACGAAAACCAGATCGATGATCTGCCCTTACCACTGGCTTCCTTGCGACAAGTTCTTTGAATCTTGGCAGGTCAATTTTTGTCAAAATATAGCAACATGGAATCTAGTTTTCAAGAATTTGTCGAGACGACCTCACTGGTGAAGATGATCGCTAATTAGATTAGCAGTTTGTGAGATAAACTATTAACAATTTAAATTTAGCATTTCATACAGTCAGGCTGTCAGCATGAAGCATGAGATTTCTGCATTCATGCAAGTTCTCTTGGAAAATCCCATTGAGAGGCACTAGCACAGTAAGACACATGGATTTTCCCTAATATAACAGATATATAACTTGTTTTTTTAATGAAAACATTACTAACATGGTCCTAATTATAGTAATCAAACATTTTCAGGTTGTTGATAGTTCGCTTGGTGGGGAAAAATTGGATCTTCTCTTCTCACTTCAAGATTTATAATCTAAAGCCATGATTGAGGTCACATATTTTAAAATAATGAAGTCTTAAGCAAACCTTTTTAGACATTTATTCAAACTATATATTGTTTTATTCATAATATGATATAATTTGCCTTTTAACAAACCAGACCTTTGCGGAGGCTTCCCCGATATATACTTTATTTTAACATTATAATGGATGAGAAGGAAGAACATAGGGCTATCCAAGCCGGACGTCCCTTGATAAAAGCAACACAACTATAGACACTGCAACGCAACACAAGCATATACAAACACAAGAGAAAAGAGATAGACTAGCAGCTTTAAAAAAAACTATCAGATCTCTTATAGCTCCATCAAGTGTCAATTTCATGCCATGAATGTAAAGTATGTACCAAGTACGATGAATAGCAATGAAATGTTCAGCTTTGAGCAACTACCAGGCTGAGGCTATCCAGACATGTGAATGGCATTCGAAATAAACTTCATCTAGATGCACGGTAACACTTGCATGGCAACCAAGAGGGAACTCAGACGAGTAATGTAGTAGTTCCTTCTGGCCACCCCAAGGCTTTCGTATCACCACTGTAGTGCACAGGAATTAGCACTAAATTTTTTTTTTAGGAAAGGAGCCCAGCTCCTCGATATATCACCACTATATACTCTGGGCACCCTCTTACGCCAGGCCTCTGACCGCAGCACACTCGCTGACAGCCACACAACAAAAGATCAAGAACAAAAACAAAACAGCTACCAGGTGATACCATTTCCACCTCACACAGGAGTAACCAACCCAGGCGAAATATTACCGCTGCGCACAGACTCCAAATTCCCCTAGGAACATCTTACATTCACCAAAATAGAAACCTACAGGCTCAAACTCAAACAAGCAAAGTGTCAACCAAGAGTTAATATGTTATCTGCGCACATGGCTGTAAGTTCCTTCGGTTGGCTTCCGGCGAGTACAAGACTGCCGTTCAAAGTGATTAGTAACTGCATCGGCGGTCAGCGCACATCGCTATGCCTGCCCGTTCAGAATTTCATATTTAGTCCGTCTTGGATTTCTGAAGGGAAGAAACAGTAGTTGCAACACCTACTGTCAGATGCTTCTTTCGACAATTAAGTTAGTTCTCAAACTAAAAAGCAGTGCCAAGGATTGATTTACTCGATCATACCCAAGATCACGAGCTGCATATACCAAGACGAGCATCCACCATCTTGAGCAGACGGGTGACTTCATCTTGCTTGATTGCGACGCTCACCACAGCCAAGAGGTCGTTGTCGTCGTTGCCATCATAGAAGCATCCTCTTTCCTTTGCATCGGCCACTATCTTCTGCCAGATTGTCCTGCTGCTCGACAACGTAGCAGCGTCGCCAAGAATCCAGAAGCAATGCCTGCAAAAGAACACAGCAACAGAAGTGCGCAGAACTGAAGTAGCAAGATCACATAAGACCCCAATTTTACTATGACCTGAAGAAGTCCTCTCAACCAACCAGGCGACAAATTGTTCACTCACTTGGCTCGTGTTTGCGCCACATTGGTACGCCTCTGATCGGAGAGGAACCCGACCGATCCATGGGTATTGGCCCGCACAGCGGAGAAGATGACGACATCCTCCTCGGCACCCTGGAACCCGTCCACGGTTCGGATCTTTACGGATAAACCGCCGTACTTGTCGTGCTCCAAAGCAAGGCTCTCCTGGATGGCGCGGACTTGGGCCTTGTACGGTGATACCACGCCCACGCTGAGCTTGCTTTTTGTGTCAACTGACTCAGTACACACAAACCCAAACTAGTCAACTGATGATAGGAAGCGAAGGAAAGGAAATATGTTTGATGAATCTACAGCTGCTGAATATATAGGTAGCTGCAGCAAACCTTGGGACAATCTCTGCACAATCCGGGTCACCGCAGCGACCTCAGCAGCATTGCTTAGGCTTGTGCCATGCATGCCCGAGCTTTCGATCCCACCTTGGATGTTGATGAAGGAGTAGGTGCCATACATTGGGCCATCCAGGAGCTTCCTCTCGTAGTCTCTGTGAAGGACGTTGGGGCCATCTGTTACCTTCCTACAGTAAAAACTCGAGATGGGGAACTTGCTTATTTCCGGGTGCATCCTGTACTGCACATCGAGGAGGTGCTTCGGGTGTCCTAGCAAGCAAAGCCTCTCAAACAGACTTCTTCCAAAGCCGGCCTCAACGCTGAGCTGCAGCAGCCAATTGTGAGTGTGAGCATTGCTTGATCTGATACACCAGGCTGACCGACCGATAGGCTAGAAGAAAAAGGATAACATTACCTTGCTTTTGACAAGCGCTGGTAGCTGGCATTCATCACCGATAAGAACAGCACGGTGGATACCAAGCTGTAGAGGTATCAGTGACTCGCACTCCTTGAGCTGCGCCGCCTCGTCGATAACAAGGAGCTCAAACCGCTGGAAATCACGGACGCGGCGCAGATTGAATGAGCTAGCAGCAGTGCAAAGTATGATCGTGGCGTTGTTCAGTATGTAGTCTTCGATTTTGCTTGAATCGCTTGGAAGCAAATCAAACCAATCGGGCAAGTGTTTTAGCTTGTTAAGACACAATGCTCTTGCTTCTTGGAACTCTGGCCACCCCCCGTTTTTGAGGAAGAGTTTCCCCAGCGGGCGCTCCGGCTCGGACCGGAGAAGTTTCCCGAAAGCTTCGAGCGAGCGCAGGGTCTCATCCAGGTAATCAAATCTCCTAGCGGGTAAGGGCAGATCATTGCGGATAGTCTCGAAGCAGCGGCGCAGTGCTTCCTCGTGACATTCGTAATTTTCTATGAAGAATTCCTTGAATGTCAACTTCCTCCTCCTCTCTAGTTCAGCATCCCCCACCCCTTGCAGCCGCAAAATATCACCCGTACGCTCCGGTCGAACATCCTTAAGATACGAAGAGTGCATGGCCAATGGCTTGGCAAGAAGTTCTAGCATGCGGTTCACATAGTGCCTCCAGCGTGCCGCCACATTCACAAGTCGGTACACACGCCGATCCAAGAAGATGTTTGCGAGCTTTTCATCCACGTTCATCCGATCTTCGTTGCCAAACAACACGACATTGCCCAGCGAGAAGTGTTTGCCACCGCCGCCATATGACTCATCCTTGAGAAGACCGAGGACACGGGAGGCAACCTCCACAACCGCCGTGTTGGTCGGAGCGCAAGCTAGTGTCCTGCGGTTTTTCATCAGCATTGACCACAAGAGAGATATGATGGCCTTGGTTTTCCCTGTCCCAGGTGGTCCCCAAATAAGACGCACCCAGCACCTAGCTTGATCCATTGCTGAAACACAATCAAGTACCGCCTTCTGCTGTGAGGTGTTGAGCTTGAATTTTTCAAGGCCATCCAGCGCCTTATCTGACGCTAACCCTGAAGGTACCTCTGGCAACAATGAATTGCGATCCTGGCCGGCCTGCCATCAGAAAATAGGAACCATCACAACATATTGATCGAGTAGAAAGACGCAAACCATGCGATAGTACTAAATAGATACATACAGTTGGAGCATACTCTGCAATCCTCTCTACGAGGCTACTGCCCCAACGGCTAAGGATGCCGGCTTTCAGTTCCAGTGCATCATGTATATGATTGTTGGTCTTCATATTGATAAGAAAGACCGCAAAAAGAGGCAATGCGATCACTTCTTTTTGACCTTGTCGTTTGACAGGTAGTTTACCCGACAGCAGCCTTATTAATATTGTTGTGCCAGTGTCTACCACTTGGGGGGGAGGTGTTGGTGCATTTTCCTTTTCTTTTTCGAAAAGGGGGTGAGCCCATGCCTCTACATCAACTGCTGTGGCATTTTTCTTGAGAAGAAATGGCACGGCACTGTCTTGTGAAGAGGTGACAGTATTGTCCATATCTTCAGAATAGCCGGTGGTGGTGCCTTCGTCATCCTTGCTTTCACTTTTACTATCTTCGGATGGAGGCACTACAGCTATGACAAATGGGTCCAAATCTATGTGGCGGGTCGGTTTCCGACTTGTGAGCACCAATATATCCTCGACTTTCGGGGCGTAACTACCAGCTGGCCGAGGTTCCTTGAACGAGATACAGAATTCTGAAGTGCGTTCCTGTTGGATCCAGATCACTTGGGCCACCGGCGCGTGCCGGATGCCGTGCAATGCGGAGCAGAGATCCGCCCGAGCTTCTTCCAATAGTGGAGCCATGAATGAGCCCATGTACCCCTCTACCGAAGTGAAAGTTGTTGGTATCACCTTCACCTGAATGAAATGAAGCACGTACATATATAGAGGTTAGCAGCAACTTGTCAGATCTTTGTAGGAGCACTTTTATTTTCCTTTCGAAAAGAGGGTTGAGACCCAGTCCTCTGCATTGAACGGGGAAAGTATCGGGTGCTCCCACTTGGGGTGCTCCCGGTGCTCCAAATTAGAAAAAAAAACATTCTTAAATGTTTCCAAAAAATCCAAAAAAAAGTGAATGCTCACAAGGAATGTGACTACAACCCATAAAATTTCAGGTCCAAACTCGAAACACACATTGAGAAACAAAAATGTGAATTCTAGCATGAATAGTGTAAGAAAGACAAAAGCAACAGATGACACTATTCACATCTGGATTTCACTTTTTTGTTTCTCAATGTGCATTTAGTGTTTGGACCTGAAATTTTTAGGGGTTGTAGTCACATTCCTTGTGAACATTCATATTTTTTTGAAACATTTAAGAACGTTTCTTTTTTAATTTGGAGCACCGGGATTCCCCACGATGGGAGCACCTGATAGTTTCCCGCATCAATCGATGCACACAGACGTCAAACAATTGTTGCAACGTTTACACGGTCCAGCACAAGTTTAGGAAATATAAAAAAAGGCCAGACAGAACAACCAATGAGAAAGAACACCAATATATGAAGCCTCATGCAACACAAATCCTATTAGTACGGTGCCACCCATATAGCCATGTGCAATAACGGCAGCGCAGGCACAGCTAGATCGATGCCCGTGCCCTGAATGTGATCGCATCTATGATGAATTTCGAAAATACCCCCCCGCCCCCCAATCCCATATTTTTTTCGATAAAGGGTGTGTTTTATTAACTCAAAACGAAGCATTAGAAACACAATGTGTACATCCCTCTGCATAACTTAGATTGACACAGCCCCCAATCTCATATGAGCCCTAAATTAATTTCGAAAGCTTGCTCTACAGCTGATCTAACATTACGCATATACTTCATCCAGAAGAAGCAAGCTATACTTAGCCTTGCCAAGTACTCCCTCCGTCTCAAAATAAATGTCTCAATCTTAGTACAACTTTGGGAGTGGTACAGAGCGTCAATATATGATTAATGGAAGCAAGAAACAAAGGAAGGGAAAGACTCGCCTCGTTCTTGAAGAAATCATCGTTGAGCAGATCTTGCAGTTTCCATGAGAAGCTCGGCTTTGGCGGCCCCTTGTACCTGTTCCAATCTGGCGTAGTGGAAATGCTCCTCCATGGATCCGCTTTCCCCACAGGTCCAAGCCGCAGGACTCCGCCGCCTAGGGAAGCCTTCCTTCGCAGACGCCCCGCGGTGGCTCTGCTCAATGCGGCGAGGCGTGAAGGAATCAGACGGCGCATAGCCGCAGCCATGCTTGGAATGGAGCGGCAGCCTCCAGTAGGAAGATGGGAAAAGGGTCTGCGTTTTGGGACACTCCGCCCTTGTCTTCCGATGTGGGCTCTGTCCCTGCTCTTCCGACGATTTGGGCCGTGTCCGTCCCCTGGTTTTCTTTATTCGGCCTGCTTTAGGTTCACGGCTCCTTTTTGTTCAACGAAAAAGTAAAATGAAATCCACTAAAAAAAACTCGAATAGGATCATTCTTTGCTCCACGGCTCCTTTAGTAAGGAATAGTGAAATGAAAAAAAAATTGAATTGTATTTCTTCTTTGGCCATTGCTCGACACCGGTCGACCGGCGCCAGCCTCAGCTGGTTGCATCCCGACCGCACGATGTGACTTCTCCCAGCCGTCACATCTACCTCCCCGCTTTATCTCCACGCACCCGTTTCGTTTTCCCCCAAAATTGCATCAACGTGCACGGGAAGGCGACAACAAGCACGGCCAACCGCCGTCGTGGACCCGCGGGCTTGCAACTGACCTCGGCTCGCTGCGTCTCAAAGAAAATAAGTCATTGTCGGTTCAGTCGCCATTGTAGCATCCCACAGACACGGTTCCAGTTGGCCGTTGTCGCCATTGCAGCATCTCAAGCGATAGTTCCAGCTCTCCGGGGTGGCCGTTGTAGCATCCCATAGCACAATTCCAACTCGTCGTCATCGCCATTGCAGCATCCCGAGCGATGGTTCCACCTCTCCAGGGTCGCCATTGCAGCATCCCATGACACATCCAGCTCGAGTGGTCGCCAGTTCTAGCCCATTGCGGTCACCATTGCAGCATCTTATGGCTTAGGTTCTGACTCGTTGTCGTCATAGTTGCAACATCCCGTCGCCACGGTTCCAGCATACAAGGACCTCCGCCATAGCACCCCAGGTCGCCGAGGATTCAGCACGTGGTGCACCCCCCCGGCCGTCGTCATCGTAGCACTCCAGCGCCGTGGTTCCAGCATGCAGGACACACTGTCATAGCACCCGTCCGACGCGGTTGCAACACGCGATCCACACCAATCGTAAGCGTCATAGCACCCCCGCCGTCGCGTCCCTAGTTGCGGCGTGCGCTGCCTTGCCGTCGTAGCACCCTGCCACTGTTGTTCTAGCAAGACAGGGTGCTGGTCACATCACTCGGCGTCGACGGCTCCATCACCTGCCTCTCTCCCCGTTGCATCATGTCGCGTTGGATGTCTCATTGTCTCCAGCCCTGACGGTTGAGGCTCTGATGTGGAGAGGAAGGGCGTGAGTGGGCGATCGTCTGAGATAGGAGAAGGAAGGAGAGGGGGAAGGGCATGAAGGAGGTGTGAGACAGTGCACGGAGGTGGTGTGTGGCCATCGACGACAAGGATCCGCGTGGCTCTGGAGTATCTGCCCGATGAGAAAATGGATTGCGACTTGGGGACAAGAGTTGTTGTGTGTCGGGGGCCTTTCCCTGGAGATAAGCATGGGGAACTAGTGGGAAGGGCCTATAAATGATGTGCCCCATGTCCAAGAGAGCGTCCGATAGAGGTGACCGCCCAAGCTTTGACCGGTCGCCCGACATACAACATTTACCTTCTTCTTATGGTGGCACTATTCACGCGTTTAGTTCAAAGGAATAGAACAAAGAAACAATAGATGATTTTTGTTTGCGAATAAAACCCTGCATTTATATTAAAAACTTCTAACAATGCAGGACATCTCAAAAACCAAGGAAATTACAACCAGGTTCTTACATAGCGAAACAAACTTAATCTCCAGTATGAGCCAAAGGCGCACCATCACGGCCGCTCCATCGCTGAAGTCGGCCTGACATTGTATCCTACAATCGACGAGTCTTTGCGCTAAGGTCTAGTTGCCAACGCCACAAATAAAAACTCGTTATCGTAGAAGCCTTCTGCATATGGGAAATTCTAGAGTTGTACCATTTCCTAAATAAACCTTCCAGCAACTTCGCAACAATGGTGGAGAGAGCGCTGCAACAATGAATAGGGAGCACAAACCACCAAAAAGCAATATATCACATCAGGGGGACATCCAAGGGGAGAGGAGGCCACATCATCATCACTGCCATAGAAACGATCAAGGGAACATCACCTCCATCCCCAAAGGTCGGCCTTTCACTGTCCAAATCACTAGTCTCTCGCAAACACCAGCGTTGTAAAGAGCCCGAAGAAGAAGATCATTACCTAAACATCAGCACGAAGACACATGGAGTGCCCCTCTAGATTCGAAGGACAAGAGACGGCATAGACACCACCTCCTAGGTCCAACACCGATAGCATGGGGAACCACCGCTTTGATGAGAAATTTGTAGCAAAGAAAAAATGAAAGAAATTTTGCTTTGATCTTGACTTCAAATAAAAAACCCAGGAATTTTACAATTTGCATGGACCTCCTTTTCAAATTCCTACACATGAAGAACAAGAGTAGGGTCGTTATTGACGTAGTGATATTTTAATTATACTTTTTCGTGTAGCTTGACTTTTGATTTGACCATATTTATTAGTATTCATGTGTTTCGTATTCAAGTGAACCAAACATCAAAGCTTGCAAAATTCCAGTATTTCCGACCATGGGTTTTGCCTAGACATTCGTATCGTATTTTTGGTGTTTTTTCTATTCTTACGTTTTTGGAACCATGCAGATGAAAGCAGCCCTAAGAGCTCATCCAATATTTTTTTATAAAGAGTAGATACCTGCATAGGTAGGATGCACATAGCTAATACCAACACACGTACACAAAGAATCACACCAACATATAGCAATGTCATACAAGGCCGAAGCTATGCATCGGTGAGGTAAAAAGAAAACAAAAAAATTGCCAAGCGATTAAACAAATGATCAACAAGGCTACAACGATGACCATATCCGTATCAACCATCCCTTTACATAATAAATACAACGAGAAAGGTTCTCCAAGAGCAATACCTTCAGGAAGCGAATGCCAATCAAGCGCTAATATCGGCAGATAAAACCAAGGAAATATCATGAATTTTCACCCTAAAGATCAAGTCCGAGCAATGCCTTCTACAAGGCAACGCCCCAAAAAATATTTTCATTGTTAGGTATAACCAATTGAGAGGGTCAGACCTTGCATTGTCACCCTGAACTTTGAGACTGGTACCAGAGAAGCACCACTAAATCAAAGTCATCATATGTTGTGGCCACCACTTTCGGCGATCCCAATAGCTACATGTATAGCATGGTATTGACATGAGACGTCAGACAAGACCGTACTAGCACAAGCAGGGCAGACAAGTCATGACAAGAGTCAGTTGGCACAAAAGATTCCAAACATCAAAGGTCGTCGTGGCACATCGTGGCCGTGATTGAGGAAGGAAGGTCACTGGCACCATATAAATTCCAATTCAGTACCCTCTCGCATTGCTCCACCATCCTTATTCTCTACCATCCTCGTCTGTGGCAGTGATAGCCCACAAGTGTAGGGCATCTGTTGTAGATCATTTTGATAAGTAGAGTGTCGAACCCAACGAGGGGCAGAAGGAATTGGTTGATGAAAATAACAAGAAATCACTACGAAAGTTGCAAAGAATATTTGTATGTATGTTTCATCATGAGCATAATTACAAGAATGTAAATTTAAATAAAAAAAGTGTAATGATGAAGCAAGTAGCTTAATCCTTAATTGTGCTAAGCCAATGATATTACTTACTCCTCAATACCAGTGCATTACGCATATTACAAAAAACAAATAATTTCAAAATGCTTAGGCACGATGCATTAACTCCCCACCTCGTTCCTTATTTTTGCCATGAAAAAAGGAATCAACCAATAGTGGACGTGCGGCGTGTATGCCTTCAATGACTTGAGACTGCATAACACGGCATGCAATAAAAATTAAGTTCCCTTGTTTCCCCTCTGTCTTGGTCGTAGTGCACAACCTAAGATGCCCAATGCACATGTATGGAGGGAGTGTATGGATCAAATCGTTCTTGAGGGCGGCGGGAATTTCATCTACTTCCGTTGATATTAACTTTCATTACTTTGATAAGTGTTGTAGAGTGGAGCCTAACTTATGTAATGTTTTTACTTGAAAAAAATGCATACTTATGATTATACCCTCCATGCAAGCATCCACAAATAAAAGAGAATAATTAAGATAACATCTAACCATAATATTAATTTTTTGGGGTCCCTAGTTACTCCTTATCCAATAAATTGCAAACTCATGACATGATAATATCTGCCACTCCAGCCATCCATGCTAAGAAAAGTTATCACATAATGTTCTCCTCTAGGCCCAAAAAGGTGAATTGATATTCATAAGATTTTCTCATATCACCACTAGAGAATTACATCACAACATAATTTCAAAACATTACACCTTACTATTTTCACATGTTTACTAGTTACAAGGTTTCACTCAAGTCCTCAAGAGAGTAACGGACTACTCAAGAGATATCGAATAGATTATGATCAATGGAGTAATGATATGATAAATAATTTGAACATACAAATATTCTATCGACAAATCATGAAGCATCAACTATTAAGCAAATATTAACACCAGGAAGTGATCACAACAACTAATCTGAGAGAATAGTTCACATATTGAAGTCTAAGGTTGGAGATGGATGATGATGAAGAGTATGCTGGTAATGATGACGATTTTGATGATGATCGCCACAATGAACGAAGTGTTGGTGATGTCGATTGATTCAATTTCCCCTACATAGAGGGGAATGATGCTGGAGAAACAACCCTCTAGGAGCAAGAGAGTGCTCCGCTCAGTTTCTGCCTTGTAGATGGCGGCGAAAAACACGTAAAATAAACTAAGGGTTTCTGTGGTAATATGGGATCATGGGTGTCGAGAGGCAGCTAGAGGTGCCTTGTAGGCCCCTCGCGCCTGTTTGCACAGCCCAGGTGCTAGTCGCATGGGCCTCACAGGCACTCCCCTCAAGTGGGCCCTGACCACTGGCTCTCTTCTCGGGCGAAATCTCTTCTAGTATATTTCTTTGTTTTTTCTTTCTTTGGAAAATTATTTTCTTTGTTGATCCTTGTTTTGGTGCTTTTTTGTAGGATTTCGTTAATTTCCCAACCTCCAGTAACCATGTAAATTAAGTGTAAAAAGGTAGATCTAATATGTGCAAAATATCCTTAATACTGAGCAATCTATACTAAGAAATAGTGATGCAAAATGGACGTACTAGCTCCCCCGAAGCTTGGACACCGCTTGTCTCCAAGTGAATGTCGAACTTAGTAAACATGACCATGGGTTTATGTATAGTGAGGTGTCAATAATAAATAATACTTATATGACAACATCACCATTACTATTTATGAACAAACATATTGAACAACTCTCCCTTGTAAAACTTCCTCTGAGGCCATCATGACACCTTTACATGCAAAATTTCAAGAACTAAAAATTAATTGATCATTCCAGACCATGTTTTCTGTTACTTAGCAATTGCATTATCCTCATTCATCTAGAAGGGTTTGTGTTTGCGCTTTTGTTTAGCAAACACCACATGCTCGATTATCTCTTAGTCTTAACAATTAATTAGCTCTCATAAGCACATTTTTAGAATAACTGACTTCATCCCGACACAAAGGAAGAATGAAGTTTAGCAAATGCATAGCTTCTTACTTACTCATTTCAAGGATAATGTCAATAGTAAGAAGTACACATGATCACAATCTTATAAATTCATATTCTCATGGATCTTTATCCAACATGCTATGTTTACTTTTAGAGAACAAGCTGGCTCAAGGAAATTGACTCAATGTAAAAGTACAAGATATGCCCTTAACAGAGGAAAGCATGGACTGTCATGTGCTTTTGTTTTGTTTTTTTGGCGCTCAAACTTTAGTGAATTGGAACTTTATTTTCCATTGCCCCTTATGACGGTGCCCATTTGTGTTATTATTATGGTTGTTTTCACCATCACGAGTTCACAGAAAACATCGATTCCAAGTCACTAAAAATTCTGAATTTTTTTGGTAACTTCATTACCTGCACAAATGAAAATTTATTTTGAATGTCCTTACTCAATAGGATAGGTAGGTGATGTTTGGCAAGTGTACAGAGTTTTGCTGTATATTTTTTGAAGTAAGGATATCAATCCCACAGGAAGCACAAGAACTGGTCTTTGGCTCTTGTACATGGTTACTGCAATGTATCTGTAAGTTAATTGAGGTCCAGCGCAAAAGCAAGTGCAAAGGTTGAAATATTGCAAGTGTTTGGTGACTAAAACTGGAATTTCAATAATAAAGTAAAAGAACAAGAGAGTAGTGGAAACGTTGAAATGAACTATATGGGCTAAGGCATTCTGAGGGAGTCTGGATACAAAACTACTATGTATCTAACATAATTATGCGAATACATAATTTTATGTTCAAATCGCCAAGTCATCTCACATTGATTCCATAAGTGCGTAGAGCCTGGCACATCCTACATGCATATGATGACCCACAAGTATAGGGGATCAATTGTAGCTCTTTTCGATAAGTGAGAGTGTCGAACCCAACGAGGAGCAGAAGGAAATGACAAGTAGTTTTCAGTAAGGTAATGTCTGCAAGTGCTGAAATTGTAAGTAGCGGAGTAGTCTGATAGCAAGATAATTTATAATGAAGAAGTAACGATAGTAGTAACAAAAGTGCTGCAAGGTAGCCCAATCCTTTTGAGGCAAAGGACAGGCCAAAACGATCTCTTATGATAAGAAACGTGTTCTTGAGGGTCCACGGGAATTTCATCTAGTCACATTCATCATGTTGGTTTAATTCGTGTTTGGTACTTTGATAATTTGATATGTGGGTGGATCGGTGCTTAGGTGATGTTCTTACTTGAACAAACCTCCTACTTATGATTAACCCTCCCGCAAGCATCCACAACTACGATAAAAGTATTAAGAATAAATTCTAACCATAGCATTAAACTTTTTGGATCCAATCAGTCCCTCACAGAATAGCGCACAAACTGGGGTTTAAGCTTCTGTCACTCTCGCACCCCATCATCTAATTGCTACTCCACAATGCATTCCCTTAGGCCCAAAATATGGTGAAGTGTCATGTAGTCAATGTTCACATGACACCACTAAGGGAATCACAACATACATACTATCAAAATATCAAGCACATATCAAGTTTCCATGATTACTTGCAACATGATTTCTCCCATGAACTCAAGAACAAAAGTAACTACTCACAAATAATAATCATGCTCATGATCAGAGGGGTATTAAATAGCATACTGGATCTGAACATATAATCTTCCACCTAATAAACCATATAGTAATCAACTACAAGATGTAATCAACACTACTAGTCACCCACAAGCACCAATCTATAATTCCGGTAACAAGATTGAACACAAGATATGAACTAGGGTTTGAGATGAGATGGTGTTGTTGAAGATGTTGATGGAGATTGCCCTCCCCAAGATGGAAGAGTTGTTGGTGATGATGATGACGATGATTTCCCCCTCCGGGAAGGAAGTTCCCCTGGCGGAATCGCTCCACCGGAGGGCAAAAGTGCTCCTGCCCAAGTTCCGCCTCGAGACGGCGGCGCTCCGTCCCAAAAGTCCTCTACTTATTTTTTGTAGGTCAAAATGACCTATATACCAAAAGATGGGCACCAGAGGTGGGCCGGGGTGACCACAACCAACCAGGGCGCGCCTTGGCTCCCTAGCGCGCCCAGGTGGGTTGTGCCCACCTGGTGGGCCCCTCTGGCAGTTATTTGCTCCAATATTCCTCAAATATTCCATAAAAAATCTTCATGAAGTTTCAGCTTGTTTGGAGTTGTGCAGAATAGGTAGCCTGGCGTAGCTTTTCCAGGTCCAGATTTCTAGCTGTCGGAATTCTCCCTCTTTGTGTATACCTTGCATATTGTGAGAGAAAAGGTATTAGAATTACTCCAAATAGCATTATTATGGATAAAAACATTATAAGTAACAGTAAGAAAACATGATGCAAAATGGACGTGTCAACTCCCCAAAGCTTAGACCTCGCTTGTCCTCAAGCAAAAACCGAAATCGAAAAACATGTCCACATGCTTTGAGAGAGAGTGTCGATAAAAACAAAATACGGACATAGAAGCATCATGTAGATTATTATAACAGCAACAAATTTAAACATCAGACTTTTATCATAGGACTTTTATCATATAATTCTCATGAATAAGTAACAATTCATCACATAGTTGAAGTATAAAGCAAAAACTCTATTGAAAACCAACAAACTATGTTCTCAGTCAACTTTACAACTACAATTCATCATCTTTTCTGGAAGGGCCATGTATCGGAGCCTTTAGGCAAGTCCACATACTCAACCATCATATAGTCTTCTATGATTGCTAACACTCACCGTGTACACATGAGCAAAACGTTTCAACTGGACACATAGAAAGATAGGGGCTTATAGTATCGCCTCCCAACATATTCACCTCAAGGGTGATGTCAACAATAATAACTCATGCTATCTATATTCAACAGGACATATGTGCCTAGATCTTTCCTCACCATATGATGCTTGCCAAAGGAGAAAAATAAAAAGGAATAGAAGGAAAACTTTGACTCTTTGCATAAAAGTAAAAATATGCCCTTCGCAGAGGGAAGCAGAGGTTGCCATGCGCTTATTTGTTTGTATGCTCAACCCCTCAATGAAAACGAATGTCACATTGCATTTCTCCGTGTGATAGCGACCTTTATTATGCAGTCTGTCGCTTTTATTCTTCACCATCAAAAGTTCGTGCATGCTACCTCTTGAGCATGCGCTGGTTTTTCCCTTGAAGAGGAAAGGGTGATGCAGCAAAGTAGCGTATGTATTTCCCTCAGTTTTGAGAACGAAGGTATCAATCCAGTAGGAGGCTACACGCAAGTCCCTCGTACCTACACAAACAAACAAGAACCTCGCAACCAACGCGATAAAGGGGTTGTCAATCCTTTCACGACCACTTGCGAAAGAGAGGTCTAATAGAGATAATAATAAGATAAATATTTTTGGTATTTTTATGATATAGATTGGAAAGTAAAGATTCCAAAATAAAATAGATCGGAAACTTATATGATGGAAAATAGACCCGGGGGCCATAGGTTTCACTAGTGGCTTCTCTCAAGATAGCATAAGTATTATGGTGGGTGAACAAATTACTGTCGAGCAATTGATAGAAAAGTGCATAGTTATGAGAATATCTAGTCATGATCATGTATATAGGCATCACGTCCGCGACAAGTAGATCGAAACGATTCTGCATCTACTACTATTACTCCACACATCGACCGCTATACAGTATGCATCTAGAGTATTAAGTTCATAAGAACAGAGTAACACATTAGGCAAGATGACATGATGTAGAGGGATAAACTCAAGCAATATGATATAAACCCATCTTTTATCCTCGATGGCAACAATACAATACGTGCCTTGCTGCCCTGCTGTCACTGGGAAAGGACACCGCAAGATTGAACCCAAAGCTAAGCACTTATCCCATTGCAAGAAAGATCAATCTAGTAGGCCAAACCAAATTGATAATTCGAAGAGACTTGCAAAGATAACCAATCATACATAAAAGAATCCAGAGGAGATTCGAATACTTCTCATAGATAAAATTGATCATAAACCCACAATTCATCAGATCTCGACAAACACACCGCAAAAAGAGTTACATCGAATAGATCTCCAAGAAGATCAAGGAGAAGTTTGTCTTGAGAATCAAAGAGAGAGAAGAAGGCATCTAGCTAATAACTATGGACCCGAATTTCTGTGGTGAACCACTCACAACTCATCGGAGAGGCTATGGTGTTGATGTAGAAGCCCTCCGTGATTGATCCCCCCTCCGGCGGAGCGCCGGAAAAGGCCCCAAGATGGGATCTCACGGGTACAGAAGGTTGCGGCGGTGGAAATAGGGTTTCATGGTGCTCCTCGATGTTTTCAGGGTACGTGAATATATATAGGTGAAGGAAGTCGGTCAGGGGAGCCACGAGGGGCCCACGAGGGTGGGGGGCGTGCCCACCCCCTAGGGCGCGCCTCCCTGCCTTGTGGCTTCCTCGTCTGCTTCTTGACGTCCACTCCAAGTATCCTAGATTGCGTTTGTTACAAAAATAACTCTCCCGAAGGTTTCATTCCGTTTGGACTCCGTTTGATATTCCTTTTCTGCGAAACACTAAAATAGGCACAAAAAACAGCAATTTGGGCTAGGCCTCCAGTTAATAGGTTAGTCCCAAAAATGATATAAAAGTGTATAGTAAAGCCCATAAACATCCAAAACGGGTAATATAATAGCATGGAACAATAAAAAATTATAGATACGTTGGAGACGTATCAAGCATCCCCAAGCTTAATTCCTGCTCGTCCTCGAGTAGGTAAATGATAAAAACAGAATTTTTGATGTGGAATGCCACCTAGCATATTTCTCAATGTAATTTTCTTTATTGTGGCATGAATGTTAAGATCCAAATGATTCAAGATAAAGTTCATATTAACATAAAAATAGTAATACTTCAAGCATACTAACAAGTAATCATGTCTTATAAAAATAACATAGCCAAAGAAAGCTTATCCCTACAAAATCATATAGTTAGGCCATGCTTCATTTTCATCACACAAAATGCTCCCCTTATGCATAAACCCGATGACAAGCCGAGCAATTGATTCATACTTTTTAACATGCTTCAGCCTTTTCAACCCTTACGCAATACATGAGCGCAAGCCATGGATATAGCACTATGGGTGGAGTAGAGTGTGATGATAGGGATTATGTGAGAGAACAAAAAAGGAGAAAGTCTCACGTTGACGCGGCTAATCAATGGGCTATGTAGATGCCCATCAATTGATGTCAATATGAGGAGTAGGGATTGTCATGCAACGGATGCACTAGAGCTATAAACGTATGAAAGCTCATCAAAAGAAACTAAGTGGGTGTGCATCCAACTCGCTTGTTCACGAAGACCTAGGGCATTTTGAGGAAGCCCATCATTGGAATATACAAGCCGAGTTCTATGATGAAAAATTCCCACTAGTATATGAAAGTGACAACATAGGAGACTCTCTATCATGAAGATCATGGTGCTACTTTGAAGCACAAGTGTGGAAAAAGGATAGTAACATTGTCCCTTCTCTCTTTTTCTCTCATTTTTTTATTTTTTTTGTTTGGGCTTCTTTGGCCTCTTTTTTTATAAAGTCCGGAGACTCATCCCGACTTGTGGGGGAATCATTGCTTCCATCATCCTTTCCTCACATGGGACAAGGCTCTAATAATGAAGATCATCACACTTCTATTTATTTACAACTCAAGAATTACAACTCAATACTTGGAACAAAATATGACTATGTGAATGCCTCCGGCGGTGTACCGGGATATGCAACAAATCAAGAGCGACATGTATGAAAGAATTATAAAGGTGGCTTTGCCACAAATACGATGTCAACTACATGATCATGCAAAAGCAATATGAGAATGATGGAGCGTGTCATGATAAACGGAACGGTGGAAAGTTGCATGGTAATATATCTCGGAATGGCTATGGAAATGCCATAATAGGTAGGTATGGTGGCTGTTTTGAGGAAGATATAAGGATGCTTATGTGTGATAGAGCGTATCTTATCACGGGGTTTGGATGCACCGGCGAAGTTTGCACTAACTCTCAAGATGAGAAAGGGCAATGCACGGTACCGTAGAGGCTAGCAAATTGTGCAAGGGTAAGAGTGCGTATAATCCATGGACTCACATTAGTCATAAAGAACTCATATACTTATTGCAAAAGTTTATTAGCCCCCGAAGCAAAGTACTACTATGCATGCCCCTAGGGGGATAGATTGGTAGGAAAATACCACCGCTCGTCCCCGAACGCCACTCATAAGGAAAGCACTCAAAGAACACCTCATGCTTCAAATTTGTCACACAACTTTTACCATACGTACATGCTACGGGACTTGCCAACTTTAACTCAAGTATTTCTCAATTTCGTAATTACCCAACTAGCATGACTCTAACATTACCACCTTTATATCTCAAAACAATTATCAAGTATCAAAATTCTCATAATATCCAATGCATTCTATATGATAGTATTTATTATACCCAACTTGGATGCCCATCATATTAGGACTAATTTTATAACCAAAGCAATTACCATTCTGTTCTAAAAGACTCTCAAAATAATATAAGTGAAGCATGATAGATCAATAGTTTCTTCAAAATAAAACCACTGCCGTGCTATAGAAAGATATAAGTGAAGCACTAGAGCAAAACTGTCTGGCTCAAAAGATATAAGTGAAGCACATAGAGTATTCTAATAAACTCCGATTCATGTGTGTCTCTCCCAAAAGGTGTGTACAGCAAGGATGATTGTGGTAAACTAAAAAGCAAAGACTCAAATCATACAAGACGCTCCAAGCAAAACACATATCATGTGGTGAATAAAAATATAGCATCAAAGTTACCGATGGATGAAGACGAAAGAGGGGATGCCTTCCGGGGAATCCCCAAGCTTAGGCTTTTGGTTGTCCTTGAATTTTACCTTGGGGTGCCTTGGTCATCCCCAAGCTTAGGCTCTTGCCACTGCTTATTCCATAATCCATCAAATCTTTACCCAAAACTTGAAAACTTAACAACACAAAACTCAACAGAAAATCTCATGAGCTCCGTTAGTGCAAGAAAGCAAACCACCACTTTAAGGTACTGTAATGAACTCATTATTTATTTATATTGGTGTTAAAACTACTGTATTCCAACTTCTCTATGGTTCATACCCCCCGATACTAGCCATAGATTCATCAAAATAAGCAAACAACACACAAAAAACAGAATCTGTCAAAAACAGAACAGTCTGTAGTAATCTGTAATTCAGAATACTTCTGCAACTCCAAAAATTATAAAATAAATTGTTGGACATGAGGAATTTGTCTATTAATCATCTGCAAAAATAATAATCCTAAAATAACTCTCCAGTAAAAAATAGCAGCTAATCTCGTGAGCGCTAAAGTTTCTGTTTTTTTACAGCAAGATCATAAAGACTTCACCCAAGTCTTCGCAAAGGTTCTACTTGGCACAAACACTAATTAAAACATAAAACCACATCTAACCAGAGTCTATATAAATTATTTAATACTAAACAGGAGAAAAAAGTAAAGAACAAAAATAAAATTGGGTTGCCTCCCAACAAGCGCTATCATTTAACGCCCCTAGCTAGGCATAAAAGCGAGAATATATCTAAGTATTGCCATCTTTGGTATTCAATTCATAGGTGGCTCTCATAATAGATTCATAAGGTAATTTTATTTTCTTCCTAGGAAAGTGTTCCATGCCTTTCCTTAACGGAAATTGGAATCTAATATTTTCTTCTTTCATATCAATAATTGCACCAATTGTTCTAAGGAAAGGTCTACCAAGAATAATAGGACATGCAAGATTGCAATCTATATCAAGAACAATAAAATCTACGGGCACATAATTCCTATTTGAAACAATAATAACATCATT
Organism: Triticum aestivum; assembly: GCF_018294505.1. Taxonomy (NCBI): domain Eukaryota; kingdom Viridiplantae; phylum Streptophyta; class Magnoliopsida; order Poales; family Poaceae; genus Triticum; species Triticum aestivum. The sequence continues at coordinate 621,277,126 of NC_057807.1, read as the reverse complement.
AATTCTTCCCATAGGTTTCTTAATGGTGGAACCCGCAAGGTGCAAATTTAAAGAGCAATCATCAAATTCATGGAAACCTAACACATCACACAAAGTTTTTGGAATCGTGGAAAGACTAGCACCCAAATCACACAAAGCATAGCATTCATGATCTTTAATTTCAATTTTAATAGTAGTTTCCCACTCATCATAAATTTTTCTAGGGATAGAAACTTCTAATTCAAGTTTTTCTTCATAAGATTGCATTAAAGCATCAACGATATGTTTAGTAAAAGCTTTATTTTGACTATAAGCATGAGGAGAATTTAACACGGATTGCAACAAGGAAATACAATCTATTAAAGAACAATTATCATAATTAAACTCCTTGAAATCCAAAATAGTGGGCTCATTGCTATGTAAAGTTTTGACCTCTTCAATCCTACTTTTACCAATTTTTGCATCAAGATCTGAAAACTCCGAATCATTGGGACACCTTTTAACTAAAGTTGACTCATCTCCAGTCCCATCATTATCAAAATTCATATTACAAAACAAAGATTTAATAGGGGACACATCAATCATTTTTAGATCTTCATCATTTTTTTCTTCTAACCCTTCTAGTTTGGCGGCCATCTTATTAACTAAAGTGGCCTGCTTATCAGAAATTTGGGCTATTGATTTTTCAAGACGAGCAAACTGAGAATTCAAACCATAAAATTCCTTAGACATATCATCAAGCTTTTTATTCATGTATTACACAAATCTTTTCTGTTCTTTAAGCTCGTTTCTAAAGAAATTATTATGCTCAAATTGTAAAGTCATAAATCTTCTAACATTGTTTTCAATTTCTTCCAACCTTCTAAGGTAAGGATCAACATTTTAGGCAAGGCCATCAGGGCAAATAGGCACACAAGAAGCAAGCGAAAAAGAGGATAATGGGAAAGAGAAGGCGAATAAAACGGCAAGGGTGAAGTGGGGGAGAGGAAAACAAGAGGCAAGTGGCAGATAATGTAATGCGAGGGAGAAGAGTTTGTGATGGGTACTTGGTATGTCTTGACTTGTGCATAGACCTCCCTGGCAACGGTGCCAGAAATCCTTCTTGCTACTTCTTGAGCATGTGTTGGTTTTTTCCTTGAAGAGGAAAGGGTGATGCAGCAAAGTAGCGTAAGTATTTCCCTCAGTTTTGAGAACCAAGGTATCAATCCAGTAGGAGGCTACACGCAAGTCCCTCGTACCTACACAAACAAACAAGAACCTCACAACCAACACGATAAAGGGGTTGTCAATCCCTTCACGGCCACTTGCGAAAGTGAGATCTGATGGAGATAATAATAAGATAAATATTTTTGGTATTTTTATGATATAGATTGGAAAGTAAAGATTGCAAAATAAAATAGATCGGAAACTTATATGATGGAAAATAGACCCGGGGGCCATAGGTTTCACTAGTGGCGTCTCTCAAGATAGCATAAGTATTACGGTGGGTGAACAAATTACTGTCGAGCAATTGATAGAAAAGTGCATAGTTATGAGAATATCTATGCATGATCATGTATATAGGCATCACGTACGCGACAAGTAGATCAAAATGATTCTGCATCTACTACTATTACTCCACACATCGACCGCTATCCAGCATGCATCTAGAGTATTAAGTTCATAAGAACAGAGTAACGCATTAGGCAAGATGACATGATGTAGAGGGATAAACTCAAGCAATATGATATAAACCCCATCTTTTTATCCTCGATGGCAACAATACAATATGTGCCTTGTTGCCCCTGCTGTCACTGGGAAAGGACACCGCAAGATTGAACCCAAAGCTAAGCACTTAACCCATTGTAAGAAAGATCAATCTAGTAGGCCAAACCAAACTAATAATTTGAAGATACTTGCAAAGATAACAAATCATACATAAACGAATTCAGAGGAGATTCAAATACTTCTCATAGATAAACTTGATCATAAACCCACAATTCATCAGATCTCGACAAACACACCGCAAAAAGAGTTACATCGAATAGATCTCCAAGAAGATCGAGGAGAAGTTTGTCTTGAGAATCAAAGAGAGAGAAGAAGCCATCTAGCTAATAATCATGGACCCGAATTTCTATGGTAAACTACACACAACTCATCGGAGAGGCTATGGTGTTGATGTAGAAGCCCTCCATGATCGATTCCCCCTCCGACGGAGCGTCGGAAAAGGCCCCAAGATGAGATCTCACAGTATAGAAGGTTGCGGTGGTGGAAATAGGGTTTCTTGGTGCTCCTTGATGTTTTCAGGGTACGTGAATATATATAGGCGAAGGAAGTTGGTCAGGGGAGCCACGAGGGGCCCACGAGGGTGGGTGGCGTGCCCACCCCCCTAGGGCGCGCCTCCCTGCCTCGTGGCTTCCTCGTCTGCTTCTTGACGTCCACTCCAAGTCTCCTGGATTGCGTTTGTTCCAAAAATAACTCTCCCGAAGGTTTCATTCTGTTTGGACTCCGTTTGATATTCCTTTTCTGCGAAACACTAAAATAGGCAAAAAACAACAATTTGGGCTAGGCCTTCGGTTAATAGGTTAGTCCCAAAAATGATATAAAAGTGTATAGTAAAGCCCATAAACATCAAGAACGGGTAATATAATAGCATGGAACAATAAAAAATTATAGATATGTTGGAGATGTGTCAGTGCAACACTCAATTTTCTCTTACACTAAATGAGCTCACACTTTTAGAAGCAATTTTTATTGCCCCTTTTGCACCGATCACAACTTACTTGAGGGATCTTGCTCAATCCCTAGGTAGGTATTGTGGACACTTGAAAGTAAGATTTGGGTTTAAGGGTTCTTGGATGCACAAGTAGTATCTCTACTTAGTGCGGAATTTTTGGCTAGCAAATATAGGGGCAAGCACCACATGTTGAAGGATCTATGACAATATGACTTCTATGTGAATATAAACAAACATAAATCATTAAGTTGTCTTCCTTGTCCAATGTCAACAATTTTGGCATATAATATTTTGATGAGGGCTCACAATCACAAAATATTTCTAGGATAGTATATTTATATGTGAATCTTCTCTTCCCTTATTAATTCTTTCATGAGTTGCATCATTGACTAATGCTACGTTTTTCAATCTCTAATAAATTTTTCTACTTATACTTTTCCTTATGTGGTGTCATCACCTACCATAGGATTAGTATATGATCTTGTTGATTTATTTCCTTTCTTTTATTTATTTCCTTTCTCTTTTTTCTTTTCCTTCTTTCTTTTCTTTATTTGCAACATGAAAGTAAAGAAAGCGAAAACTCAAACTAAACTTTATTATATAACTTGCACACGATTACAAGGATAGATCACTAAGCAAACTCTCAAAGAAGAAAGGATCGAACTAAACTTTTATTCATCTAAAGAAAAAGATCAAACTAAAATAAGTAAAAGTAAAAAGATAGTGGGATGATACGATAACGGGGCACCTCCCCCAAGCTTGGTGGAGGCCAAGGGGAGTGCCCATACCCGATACTCAATTCTCTTTTGGCGGTGAAGAAGATGATGGTGGTGATGAAGCGATCATGTCCTTAAGGATCAAGAGGTTCTCCAATCGACGGATGACGCTCCGGAGATGGTTGATATGCTCTTGATGCAGAATATTTTTGCGAGTGAGATACTTATTTTGTATGCAAACTATTTCAATGACACGAAAGGCTTCAATCTCAGCAGGAGTAAGGTGAGTAAAGTAGGGCTTAAGGATATCTTCTTCCTCCTCCTCGGCCAGCAGTGCTTGTTCTGCCAGCGGGGGTGGATCTACGGTAGCCTCCTTGCCCTTGTCTCCCTTGATGGCGTCCGTAAGCTCCTTGTCGGTGTCAAAACTGGCAGATCTCAGGTAGGGGGTCCCGAACTGTGTGTCTTAGGATCTAAGGTAACAGGAGACAGGGACACGGTGTTTACCCAGGTTCGGGCCCTCTTAATGGAGGTAATACCCTACTTCCTGCTTGCTTGACTTTGATGAGTATAGGGGTTACAAGAGTTGATCTACCTCGAGATCGTAATAGCTAAACCTTGGATATCTAGCCTGATTAATTATGATTGCCTCTATGGACTAAATCCTCTGCTTTATATAGACACCGAAGGGGTCTAGGGTTGTATAGTTTCGGTTTACAGGGGAAGGAAACTATTCATCTGGACGTCAAGCTTGCCTTCCATGCAAAGGAGAGTCCCATCTAGACACAGAGGGAGGTCCTCGATCTTGTATCTTCACAGCCCATCAATCCGACCCACATCACACAACCCGGATCCTCAAGGAGCCCCTAGTCCAGGACTCCGTCAGTAGCCCCCGAACCAGGCTTCAACGACGACGTGTCCGGCGCGCGGATAGTCTTCGGCACTGCAAGGCGGGTTCCTTCTCCGAATACTCCAAAGCAATTTGAACAAAAAGAACCGCATTCGACCTTTTGATGATGACAGAACATCCGGCTTTTACATCTTCGGTCTTGCTGGGTGGTCCCTCCATGATACTTTGAACGGCTTCGGCTTCACATTAAACATCATATCCTTTCGGCTTTCGCACCTCCATCGCCTCGACTTCCATGTGTCATATGAATACGAAGGGCCCAAGCATTTTTACAGATAATACCCTGACAGCGTATGGAAGGCGTCTATTTAAGGAGATTGGATCTCATTCTCACCAAGCAAAAATCCTTAGAGCTTGCCACAAGAAACCACGCAAGCATGGCTAGTGTTCCCAGTTCTTCCTCCCGCCCCCAGGGTCCTCAAAAAGGCGATTGGGAGAGCTGCTTGGTATCCCATGCCCAGCTGACCAAGCTTTAGGTGCAGGGGTATCTCCCTCCCGCGGATCTAGTCCCCGTTCGGGCGGGATTAACTTCTTTCAATGGCGAAGCCCTGGTGGAAAACTTCCCCAATTCTACAGAAGGGGAGCGAGTGTGCTTTATTCCTTTCTATTAAGGGGCATTCGGTTCCCAATCCACCCCTTCCTCCGAGGGCTCCATGAGTATTATGGCCTCCAACTGCACAATCTCACGCCCGGCTCCATTCTACACATAGCGGGTTTTGTTGCTCTTTGTGAGCTGTTCCTAGGCTGCGAGGCCCATTTTGAATTATGGAGAAAGCTTTTCTTCCTCGTCCCTCGCTCCCAAAAGGGATCTATATTCGAAGTGGGTGGTGCCGATTTATGCCATATAGCCGGGACATGATACCTGTTCGGCACTCCGAAGAAGGCATCCGAAGAGTGGCCCTCAGAGTGGTTTTATATTGAAGACATAGTTCTCCCAGACCCAATCCGACGGGGCCTACCCGAATTTTCCAACGCCCTGCTAAAGAAGCACCACAGTTGGCGCCCCCGGAGCCTCAAAGAGGAAGATAGTGCGGAGGTTAAGAAGCTAATGGACAAGATAAAAATACTTGCCCAATCTGGACTATCCATAACTGAGGTAATGGCGATTTCAGTAACGCGAGGCGTTCAACCACTCCAATCCAGAGGACTCCCCATGTGGAACTACAACAGGGAGGATGACGCATCATGCTACGGGCTCAAGGGTCCGGTCAACTTTGCCGCCCTAGCCGCCATGTTGGCTGATCTTTATAAAGGGGAGAAAGAAGAGTTCACTCGCCTTAAATGCCGAGAAGGCTTTTCCATGTACAACCCTCCTAGCTGGGTAAGCCTTTGCTCCGTAACCTTACTCAATCTTCTTCCTGAGTCATATTTAGTTGAACTTTAATATGACTATTTTTAACAAGAATGGAGGAAGGTGGTTGCAGGGATCTATAGCCCCGCTCCGCAGCCGGAGGACCATATTTGGGACTTGGGCCCCAGATTTGAAGAGGATCCGGATATATTTGTAGAGCTCAAGGAGGGGGTCTTCTATCAATTGAGCTACGACGGCATAGAAGTGGCCATTATAGCCGATTACCCCGGCCTTCTCCCCTCCTCCCACGTAAGTATCCAGGAGACGTCTCTTCCAAAAGAGTTTCCTCATTGCGCCTCACCACCATATCGTCTCGTGCTTCAAAGGGGTGGCGCTCGTCTCGCCATGCCGCATAAGAAGCGTCCCTTAAGAAGGGGATGCCTGCACAGGGCGGGTCTTCGAAGAGAAAGGCGGACGGCGATACTGCCAAGCCTTCATCAAAGAGGTATGGTGTTTAATATGCCCCATGACAGTCATACCAAATTGTGATGTTTCCTGTTGTACCATATTTCAGGAAGAGCATTCGCTAGACTGTGTCCGGAGACCTCACTGGACATGCATCAACCAATCCGACCCTGAACCCTGCCTCCAGGGCTAGAGTTGATACGGGCGCAATGCTGGATTGTCCTCTTTCCGAAGATTCGGATAACGTATCCGTCACCAACTCCGAAGTGGAGAGTCCAATAAACCATCAACACCGGAGGGAAGCTATGCGCGACCCCAACTTCACTGAAGAGGCATTCAATGCCTTCAGCTCAACGGATGCATACATCCGAGCTGCTCGAGATGGGCTTGCTGGAGCCACTCACCAGCTTTCAAAGGATATGCAGGTAAGAGCTTATTGCGTAGATTTAATAATCATATGCCAGTAGCCTCTGAGACTTAAAACAGTTGACACAACTAATTTAAGGATCATTGTATAATCAGGTACTCACGGAGAAGAACAACATGCTGTCTCAGGAGCTATAAAAATGCCGGACCCAGCTAACTAATGTCACCGCTGAACTGGAGAAGTCCAAGGAGGCACCGACATGTAATGTCCACTACAATATAATCATATGCCAGCAATGTTTTTGAAATAAACGCTTTTGTATTTATGGCGGCAGGATCGCCGGATCAGTTGGAATAAAAACTGAAGGCCGCGTAGGCGGGTAAACAACATGCTAAAAGGCAAGAGGCCGCTATTCAACGTATACTGACATAGACCAGGGATGAGAAGAACAAGCTACAAGAGGCCAACATCAAGCTAGCCGAAGAGCTGAAGGATATATGAGCCCAACTAGCAGATGCCGTGAAGGAGAACAGAAAGCTGTAAGGCAGCATATTCAGTATGCTCCTAAACCTTACTTTTGTATGGTCCCCTGGCGGAAAGTTTTAACAAGTTTGTCTTTGTAGGTGTGCTGGCTGGTCGGCCCGAAGGAGAGGTGTCTGGATTCCAAGGCGATCTGTTGCAAGAGCTGTCCAAAGTGCATGAGCGAGCCCGGAAGGCAATGATGAACATTGTGAAAGCTCAATGGCCAGCCGATTCTCCTCTAGGAAGTATGGAGCAACTCGTGAATTTATTCAAAGGAGCTCGTTGCTGCTTTGGACTATGGAAGATATTGGCCTGCTGAGAAGACGCACGAGAAGCCTGGGCCATGGTGAAAACATGGTATACCGGACTTGATCCGAATCATATGGCCCGGGTCGGGCCTCAGGGACTAGATGGACAAGAAATTTCTGTTAGCTTGGTGTATGACCAAGTGAAGATAGCCGCCAAGTTTTCACAACAAGATTGTAAACTAGACAACCTGTTAGATGGTCTAGAGGAAGAAGTTTTTGAATCCAAGTAGTAATGTACTATTGTCAACAAACTTTTGCCCGGCCGAATTGTAAAACGATTGTCATGGCAGACTTTCTACTTCAACTTCCGAAACTCGAGGTTCGGAGTGTTTACGAATACTATACTGTCGGTAAATACCAAAGTATGTTCGGAAACTAGGCAGTCCGGTCATAGTTGCTTGAACATACAAGTTGTATTCGGGGAATTATGTTATATACATTTGATCATAAGAAACATCTTTCAGAGAGAATAAGTTAAGGGTTCCTCTCCCTAGGCCAGCATGCATTGTTATGCATTGTTGGGGAACGTAGTAATTTCAAAAAAACTTCTACGCACACGCAAGATCATGGTGATGCATAGCAACGAGCGGGGAGAGTGTGTCCACGTACCCTCACAGACCGAAAGAGGAAGCATTATGACAACGTGGTTGATGTAGTCGTACGTCTTCACGATCTGACTGATCCAAGTACCGAATGCATGGCACCTCCGAGTTCAGCACACGCTCAACTTGATGACGTCTCGCGAGCTCCAATCCAGCAGAGCTTCACCGGAGAGTTTCTCAGCACGATGGCGTGATGGTGTTGATGATGATGCTACCGACACAGGGCTTCACCTAAGCACCGCTACAATATTATCGAGGTGGATTATGGTGGAGGGGGGCATCGCACACGGCTAAGAGATCAACGATCAATTGCTGTGTCTGTGGGGTGCCCCCTGCCCCCATATATAAAGGAGCTAGGGGGAGGCAGCCGACAAGGAGGAGGAGGGCGCGCCAAGGGGGAGTCCTACTCCCACCAGGAGTAGGACTCCACCTTTCCTAGTAGGAGTAGGAGAAGGGGGGAAGGGAGAGAGAGAGGGGAAGGAAAGGGGGCGCTGCCCCCCTCCTTGTCCAATTCAGACTAGAGGGGGATGGGGCGCGCGGCCTGCCCTGGCCGTCCCTCCTCTTCTCCACTAGGGCCCATGAGGCCCAATAAACCCCACGGGGGTTTCCGGTAACCCCTCGGTACTCCTGTATATGTCCGAAACCTCCCAAAACATTTCCGGTGTCCAAACATAGTCGTCTAATATATCGGTCTTTACGTCTCGACCATTTTGATACTCCTCGTCATTGATACGTCCATTTTGCATCATGCTTTTATATCGATATTTATTGCATTATGGGTTGTTATTACACGTTATGTCACAATACTTATGGCTATTTGATACGTCTCTGTCGTATCTACTTTTCCAAACAATTTTGCCCTTGTTTTGGACTCTAACTTGTATGATTTGAATGAAACTAATCCGGACTGACACTGTTTTCAGCAGAATTGCCATGGTGTTGTTTTATGTGCAGAAAATAAAAGTTCTCGGAATGACCTGAAACTCCACGGAACACCTTAGAAAAAACAATAAAAACTCGTCGCCAAAGATGAAGGCTAGGGGGCCCACACCCTGTCCACAAGGGTGGGGGCGCCCCCCTGGGCGCGCCCCCCTACCCCGTGGGCCCCCTGGTGGCCCTCCGACGCAAACTCCAACTCTATATATTGGCCTTCGGGGAGAAAAAAATTAGACAGAAGAAATCATCGCGTTTTACGATACGGAGCCGCCGCCAAGCCCTAATCTTTCCCGGGAGGGCTGATCTGGAGTCCGTTCGGGGCGCCGTAGAGGGGGATTCATCGCCGTCGTCATCATCAACCATCCTCCATCACCAATTTCATGATGCTCACTGCCGTGCGTGAGTAATTCCATCGTAGGCTTGCTAGACGGTGATGGGTTGGATGAGATTTATCATGTAATCGAGTTAGTTTTGTTAGGGTTTGATCCCTAGTATCCATTATGTTCTGAGATTGATGTTGCTATGACTTTGCTATGCTTAATGCTTGTCACTAGGGCCCGAGTGCCATGATTTCAGATCTGAACCTATTATGTTTTCATGAATATATGTGTGTTCTTGATCTTATCTTGCAAGTCTATAGTCACCTACTATGTGTTATGATCCGGCAACCCCGAAGTGACAATAATCGGGACCACTCCCGGTGATGACCATAGTTTGAGGAGTTCATGTATTCACTATATGCTAATGCTTTGTTCCGGTTCTCTATTAAAAGGAGGCCTTAATATCCCTTAGTTTCTAATAGGACCCCGCTGCCACGGGAGGGTAGGACAAAAGATGTCATGCAAGTTCTTTTCCATAAGCACGTATGACTATATATGGAATACATGCCTACATTACATTGATGAACTAGAGCTATTTCTGTGTCACCCTATGTTATGACTATTACATGACGAACCGCATCCGGCATAATTATCCATCGCTAATCCGGTGCCTACGAGTTTTCAATATACTGGTTCTCGCTTATTTACTTTTCCGTTGCTACTGTTACAATCACTACAAAATACCAAAAACATTACTTTTGCTGTCTTTACTTTTGTTACCGTTACCACCACTATTATATTACTTTGCTACCAAACACCTTGCTGCAGATACTAAGTTTCCAGGTGTGGTTGAATTGACAACTCAGCTGCTAATACTTGAGAATATTCTTTGGCTCTCCTTGTGTCAAATCAATAAATTTGGGTTGAATACTCTACCCTCGAAAACTGTTGCGATCCCCTATACTTGTGGGTTATCAAGACCTTTTTCTGGCGCCGTTGCCGGGGAGCATAGCTCTATTCTTTGAGTCACTTGGGATTTATATCTGCTGGACACTATGAAGAACTTGAAAGACAATCGAACCACTATTTTTCCCTCAACTACGAGGGGAGGTAAGGGACTGCCATCTAGCCTTGCACTAGATTCTCCTTCTGTTATGAGTAAGTTTGCGACACCTAAGCCTACTACTGTTATGAATTCAGATATGTCGCATGTTATTGATGATGCCACTTCTGCTATGCATGATACTTATGATGAAACTACTTCTATGCTTGATACTACTGTGCCCCTTGGTGAATTTCTTGATGAGCAAATTGCTAGGTCTAGAGAAAGAGAAATTATTGAACCTAAACATGATGATGTTAGTGATGATGAAAATATGCCTGCTATTCCTGAGGGTTATCTTTTTGATGCGGAATCTTCGGCAACTATTCTTGCTTGCCAGGATAGACATGAACTTAAGAGGTTGCTAGTTAAATGGAGTAAAGAATCTTATAGAGATAGGATGAGACCCGACCCTGCTTTTGCTAGTTCACCTATCTTTGTTCCTGATCAGGATTATTATGATTTTTCTGTTGATCCAGATATAATTACTTTGGTTGAATCTGATCCTTTTTATGGCTATGAATCTAAAACTGTTGTGGCGCATCTTACTAAGTTAAATGATATAGCTGCCCTCTTTACTAATAATGAGAGATCGCGCTACCTTTATTTACTCAAAATATTTCCGTTCTCATTAAAGGGTGATGCTAAGATATGGTATAATTCCCTTGATCCTGGTTGTGTGCAAAGTCCCCAGGATATGATTTATTACTTCTCTGCTAAATATTTCCCTGATCATAAGAAACAAGCTGCTTTGAGGGAAATGTACAACTTCGTGCAAATTGAAGAAGAGAGTCTCCCACAAGCTTGGGAGAGGCTTCTCAAGTTACTTAATGCTTTGCCTGATCATCCTCTTAAGAAACCTAAAATATTTGATATCTTTTATAATGGACTAACTGATGCTTCCAGAGATTTCCTTGATAGTTGTGCTGGTTCTCTTTTCAGGGAAAGAACACCGGATGACGCTGAAATTCTATTGAATAATATGTTGGAAAATGAAAATAATTGGGCACATCCCGAGCCACCTCCTGAGCCAATTCTAGAGCCAATTACTGAGCCTATTCCTAAACCAACTCCGAAGAAGAGAGGTGTTCTATTTCTCAGTCCCGAAGACATGCAAGAGGCAAAGAAATCTATGAAAGAAAAAGGTATTAAAGCTGAAGATGTTAAGAATTTACCTCCTATTGAAGAAATACATGGTCTTAATTTACCGCCTGCTGAAGAAGTATATGATCTCAATTACTTATTTACTAAAGAACCTCCCGATATCCCGACACAGGTAGTAAAGGTAAATTATCTCTATAGATATGATAAAGCTGAAGTCCCTCCTACTAAAATTGCTAGTCAGTGCTTGGATGAGTTTGATGACTTTATGTTTAAGAAAGATGACTTTAATGCTTATTTTGGTAGACAATTAAAATAGAATACCTTTATGATTAAATGCTTGGGTGATTATATGGATGATATTAGAGGTGAGCTTAAACTTGTTAGCAAACATGCTTCTATGGTTACCACTCAAGTAGAACAAGTACTTAAAGCTCAGAAAGAAGTGCTTGATGAAATGAATAGTAAGAAAAATGATTATGCTGTTAGAGTGGCTACTAGAACTGGTAGAATGACTCAGGAACCTTTGTATCCTGAAGGCCACCCTAAGAGAATCGAGAAAGATTCTCAGAGAAATAATATTGATGTATCTAGCTCTTCCAAGAGGAAGAAAAAGAAAAATGATAGGAGTTTGCAAACTTCTAATGAACCTATTGCTGAACCACCTAAGAATCCAAATGATATCTCTGTTTCTGATGCTGAAACACAATCAGGTGAGGAACATGAACCTAGTGATAATGTTAATGATAATGTTCATGTTGATGCTCAAGCTAGTAATGATAAGGATGTAGAAGTTGAACCTACTGTTGATCTTGATAACCCACAATCAAAGAATCAACGTTATGATAAAAGAGACTTCGTTGCTAGGAAACGTGGTAAAGAAAGGGAACCACGGGTTCAGAAACCCATGCCTTTTCCTCCGAAACCATCCAAGAAAAAGGATGATGAGGATTTTGAGCGCTTTGCTGAAATGATTAGACCCATCTTTTTGCGTATGCGATTAACTGATGTGCTCAAAACAAATCCTTATGCTAAGTATATGAAGGATATCATTACTAATAAAAGAAAGATACCTGAAACCAAAATTTCCACTATGCTTGCTAATTACACTTTTAAGGGTGGAATACCAAAGAAACTTGGAGATCCCGGAGTACCTACTATACCATGCTCCATTAAGAGAAATTATGTTAAAACTGCTTTATGTGATCTTGGAGCCGGTGTTAGTGTTATGCCTCTCTCTTTATATCGTAGACTTGACTTGAATAAGTTGACACCTACTGAAATATCTTTGCAAATGGCTGATAAATCAACTGCCATACCTGTCGGTATTTGTGAGGATGTGCCTGTTGTGGTTGCAAACGTTACTATTTTAACGAACTTTGTTATTCTTGATATTCCCGAGGATGATAGTATGTCTAGTATTATTGGAAGACCTTTCCTTAATACTGCAGGGGCTGTTATTGATTGCAAAAAAGGCATTGTCACTTTCCATGTTAATGGAAATGAGCACATGGTACACTTTCCGAGGAAACAACATCAAGCTTATAGTATCAACTCTATTGGAAAAATTCCATCGATTATATTTGGAGGTTTTAAATTTCCTCTACCTACTGTCAAGAAAAAGTATGATATTCTTATTGTTGGGGATTTTCATATCCCCGTTGAGGTAACTTAGTGTTATTCGAAATTTCTCCGGTTTCGTGATTATTTGGAATGAGTTTGTTAACAAGACTTGATCAACCTTGTTAGTGGGTTCATTTTGATGATCACGAGATGGATGAAACTAGAAGCACAACCTGCTGTACCCTCTTTATATTTCCTTTTTATTTAGTAGAAATAAAGTAAAATAGTATTTTTCTGTCTGTCTCCTGACTTATCTGTGCAATATAAAAATATCCCGAAAATAAAAGTCCTCAGAATGCCATGCCAATTTAATATGATTTTTTCGGGAATATTTGAGGATTTACTGTGCAAAAATCATCGCGAGGGGAGCTGCCACCTGGTCACGAGGGTGGAGGGCGCGCCCTACCCCCCCTGGGCGCACCCCCTGCCTCATGGGCCCATGGTGGCCCTCCTCCACTTATTCCTACACCCATCTTCTTCCTCTGTCTCGCACAAACACGAAAAACCAACTCAAGCACGAGTTCCAGCCCCCGTTGCTGTGATTTTCGATCTCCTTGCTCAAAGCACGTCTCGCAAAACTGCTTGGGGAGATTGTTCCTTGGTATGTGACTCCTCCATTGGTCCAATTAGTTTTTGTTCTAGTGCTTTATTCATTGCAAATTTGTGCTGCATAGGTGACCATGTTCTTGAGCTTGCATGTCAAATTTATATGGTTCAAAGTAGTTCTAATGCTTTATATAGGCTCTAGGCACTTGTGAGAGTTGTTACTATCAATTTTATTGAAGTTGGTTCACTTTTATTTGAAGTTACTAAAAATTTCAGATTGTTTTAGAAAATAATGAAGAGACTTTTGAGGGGCTCGTCGAGCCGAAGCTCGAAGGAAAAACAAAAGGAAGAAGAGCAGAAGCCCAAATTTAATTTGCCTCGCACTACGGAGGTCCAGCCGTGTGAATGGCCTTCCGATGACTTTCTGAGGAGAACCGGGATTTATGAGGATTTCTATTTATTGATTGAGAACGCCGACCTCACCAACTTCCTCCGCGACCAATGTCACCGGTCCTCACATCGTTTCGTGGGCGGCGGTTCAAGCCTATCGGAATCCTGCACCAGCCCCAGAACCGGAGCCACAAGATGAGCCTCCACGACTATCTGTTTATTCTTGGGATCCAGAGGAGGTTGCCAGCCAGTGGCAGCCAGAGCCTTCTTCATCACAGTATGACCCCAGCTTCACCTACGGGTATCTGCCAGGTTATCCCTGGCAATAGACAACCTTAGGCCAAAAGCCTAAGCTTGGGGGAGTATGTATTTCCCACCGACATTACATTCATGTTCACACACACTCATTGCTAGATGTCGGTGCTCATACTCTTTCACTATAATATCCATGCTAGTTTATTTTCTTTTTCCTGCTTTCTTCTTGTGTGTTTGTTAAACCTTATGAAAAACCAAAAAAAATAGTAGTAGTTTATTTCCTTGCTGTAGTAATTAAAAAGAAAACCCAAAAATATTTCCCGTTCATCTTTTGCTTGTTGGGAGCTTTCCCGTGTAAATAGTTTTTATTTTCTTTTCCTTTCTTTAGGGGTCGAGAATACTATATTGAAATTGCTTAGTGGCTCTTATATGCATGAATGATTGTTTAACTTAGAGCCCAGATTACTTGTCTTCTCTCTTGAGTTGAATGCTTGCAGATTCCAGCTTAGTCCAATGCACGTGCACTCTTATTATTATACACTTTGTTTGGTTGTGCAAGTGAAAGGCAATAATGATGATATATGATGGACTTATTGGGATGAGAAAAGCTGGTATGAACTCAACCTCTCTTGTTTTTGTAAATATGATGATTCATCATTTCTGATTCAGCTATTATGAAGTAAACATATTTGCAATGACATTTAGAGATTATAGTTGCTTGTGCCATGCTTGATTAGCTATGAGTTATAATGGTCTACCTTGCGTGCCAACATGCTATTAGAATGATTATGATGTGGTATGATGGGATGGTATCCTCCTTTAAATGAATTGAGTGACTAGACTTGGCACATGTTCACGCATGTAGTTGAATCAAATCAACATAGCCTTCATGATATTTATGTTCATGGTGGATTATATCCTACTCATGCTTGTATTCGGTGTAAATTAATTTTAAAGCATGTTTACAACTGTTGCCGCTCTCTCAGTTGGTCGCTTCCCAGTCTTTTGCTATCCTTCACCTGTACTAAGCGGGAATACTACTTGTGCATCCAAACTCCTTAAACCCCAAAGTTATTCCATATGAGTCCACTATACCTACCAATATGCGGTATCTACCTGCCGTTCCAAGTAAATTTGTATGTGCCAAACTCCAAACCTTCAAATGAAATTCTGTTTTGTATGCTTGAGTAGCTCATGTTTCAACTAGGGCTGCCCTTATCTTCCATGTTAGGCGGTTATTCTCAAGAGGAGTGGACTCCGCTCCTCATTCACGAGAAAATGGCTGGTCTTCGGGATGCCCAGTCCCATGCTTTGTGCAAACTAAATCAAAATAACTGCAAACAAAACTCCCCTGGGACCCGTTGGATGTTGGTGGCACTCGTTGTTTCGAGCAAGCCATGGATTGATGCTTGTGGAGGAGGGGGAGTATAAACTTTACCATTCTGTTTGGGAACCGCCTATAATTTGTGTAGCATGGAAGATATCGTCATCTCATAGTTGTTGCGTTGACAGC
This sequence comes from Triticum aestivum, assembly GCF_018294505.1. Taxonomy (NCBI): domain Eukaryota; kingdom Viridiplantae; phylum Streptophyta; class Magnoliopsida; order Poales; family Poaceae; genus Triticum; species Triticum aestivum. Next base: position 621,261,467 of record NC_057807.1, on the reverse strand, counting down.
AAAAGTATGCCGCTCAAAATGTTATTCAATCTCTATTTTAAAACCGAGCTCTAGCACCTCTACAAATCCCTGCTTCCCTCTGCGAAGGGCCTATCTATTTACTTTTATGTTGAGTCATCACCCTTCTTATTAAAAAGCACCCGCTGGAGAGCACACTGTTGTTTGCATTCATTATTATTGGTTTATATTGGGTATGACTTGACTGGATCTCTTTTACCATGAATTACAATGTTTAGCCAGTCCTTGATCTTTAAAGGTGCTCTGCATTTATGTTTCGCGGTCTCAGAAAGGGCTAGCGAGATACCATTTTGTTATATCGTGTTATGATTATTTTGAGGAAGTGTTGTCATCTGAGTTTTATTATTATGGCTCGCTAGCTGGTTATGCTATTGATATGATTAATTGTGAGACCTTTGTGTTATTGTTAGTATGGTTAGTTCATAATAATTGCTGAAACTTGAATGCTGGCTTTTCATGTTTACAACAACAAGAGCAAATAGAGTTTGTAAAAGTTTTTCTTTTTCTCTTCCAGTTTGTCAACTGAATTGCTTGAGGACAAGCAAGGGTTTAAGCTTGGGGGAGTTGATACGTCTTTGTCGTATCTACTTTTCCAAACACTTTTGCCCTTGTTTTGGACTCTAACTTGTATGATTTGAATGAAACTAACCCGGACTGACGCTGTTTTCAGCAGAATTGCCATGGTGTTGTTTTATGTGCAGAAAATAAAAGTTCTCGGAATGACCTGAAACTCCACGGAACACCTTAGAAAAAACAATAAAAAATCATCGCCAAAGATGAAGGCCAGGGGGGCCACACCCTGTCCATGAGGGTGGGGGGCGCCCCCTGGGCGCGCCCCCTACCTCGTGGGCCCCCTGGTGGCCCTCCGACGCCAACTCCAACTCTATATATTGGCCTTTGGGGAGAAAAAAATCAGAGAAGAAATCATCGTGTTTTACGATACGGAGCCGCCACCAAGCCCTAATCTCTCTCGGGAGGGCTGATCTGGAGTCCGTTCGGGGCTCCAGAGAGGGGGATTCGTCGCCGTCGTCATCATCAACCATCCTCCATCACCAATTTCATGATGCTCACCGCCATGCGTGAGTAATTCCATCGTAGGCTTGCTGGACGGTGATGGGTTGGATGAGATTTATCGTGTAATCGAGTTAGTTTTGTTAGGGTTTGATCCCTAGTATCCATTATGTTCTGAGATTGATGTTGCTATGACTTTGCTATGCTTAATGATTGTCACTAGGGCCCGAGTGCCATGATTTCAGATCTGAACCTGTTATGTTTTCATGAATATACGTGTGTTCTTGATCCTATCTTGCAAGTCTATAGTCACCTACTATGTGTTATGATCCGGCAACCCCGAAGTGACAATAATCGGGACCACTCCCGGTGATGACCATAGTTTGAGGAGTTCATGTATTCACTATGTGCTAATGCTTTGTTCCGGTTCTCTATTAAAAGGAGGCCTTAATATCCCTTAGTTTCCAATAGGACCCCGCTGCCACGGGAGGGTAGGACAAAAGATGTCATGCAAGTTCTTTTCCATAAGCACGTATGACTATATACAGAATACATGCCTACATTACCTTGATGAACTGGAGCTAGTTCTGTGTCACCCTATGTTATGACTATTACATGACGAACCGCATCTGGCATAATTATCCATCGCTAATCCGATGCCTACGAGTTTTCCATATACTGGTTCTCGCTTATTTACTTTTCCGTTGCTACTGTTATAATCACTACAAAATACCAAAAACATTACTTTTGCTGTGTTTACTTTTGTTACCGTTACCACCACTATTATATTACTTTGCTACTAAACACCTTGCTGCAGATACTAAGTTTCTAGGTGTGGTTGAATTGACAACTCAGCTGCTAATACTTGAGAATATTCTTTGGCTCCCCTTGTGTCGAATCAATAAATTTGGGTTGAATACTCTACCCTCGAAAACTGTTGCGATCCCCTATACTTGTGGGTTATCACTATTCTCTCTTATTTTACAAGGTTTAACATAAGGAGGGAGAATTCCGACAACTGGGATCCTGGGCTGGAAAAGGAGTAAATATTGGAAACCTATTCTACACAACTCCCAAAGTCCTGAAACTCCACGAAAGTCATTTTTGGAATTAATAAGAATTATTGAGCGAAGAAAGTACCAGAGGGGGCCCACACCCTGGCCACGAGGGTGGGGGGCACGCCCACCCTTACTGGGCGCGCCCCCTGCCTTGTGGGCCCCCTGGTGGCCCTCCGGTGCCCATCTTTTGCTATATGAAGTCTCTTACCCTGGAAAAAAAATCGTAAGCAAGCTTACGGGACGAAACTTTGTCGCCACGAGGCGGAACCTTGGCGGAACCAATCTAGGGCTTTGACGGAGCTGTTCTGCCGGGGAAACTTCCCTCTGGGAGGGGGAAATCATCACCATCGTCATCACCAACGATCCTCTCATCGGGAGGGGCTCAATCTCCATCAACATCTTCACCAGCACCATCTCCTCTCAAACCCTAGTTCATGGGATGACCCACATATTTATAAAGAAGGAGTAGATGGTGTTATTAGACGTTTTGTACTTGAGCATGAACAGGAACAGATCCTACGCAAGTGTCACTCCGAACCATATGGAGGACACCACGCTGGAGATAGAACTGCACATAAGGTATTGCAATCCGGTTTTTATTGGCCTACTCTCTTCAAAGATGCCCGTAAGTTTTTCTTGTCTTGTGATGAATGTCATAGAATTGTTAATATTAGTAGACGTCAAGAAATTCCTATGAACTATTCTATTGTCATTGAACCATTTGATGTTTGGGGCTTTGATTATATGGGACTGTTTCCCGCCTCTAATGGATATACACATATTTTAGTTGCTGTTGATTATGTTACTAAGTGGGTAGAAGCTCTTCCAACTAGTAGTGGTGATCATAACACCTCTATTAAGATGCTTAAAGTGTTGGAAATATGCCCTAGAGGCAATAATAAAATGGTTATTATTATATTCCCTTGTTCATGATAATTGTCTATTGTTCATGCTATAATTGTATTGATCGGAAACCGTAATACATGTGTGAATACATAGACCACACCATGTCCCTAGTGAGACTCTAGTTGACTAGCTCTTTGATCAACAGATGGTCATGGTTTCCTGACTATGGACATTGGATGTCATTGATAACGGGATCACATCATTAGGAGAATGATGTGATGGACAAGACCCAATCCTAAGCATAGCACAAGATCGTGTAGTTCGTTTGCTAGAGATTTTCTAAATGTCAATATCATTTCCTTAGACCATGAGATTATGTAACTCCCGGATATCGTAGGAGTGCTTTGGGTGTACCAAACGTCACAACGTAACTAGGTGACTATAAAGGTGCTCTATAGGTATCTCCGAAAGTGTCTGTTGGGTTGTCACGAATCAAGACTGGGATTTGTCACTCAGTATGACAAAGAGGTATCTCTAGGTCCACTTGATAATGCATCATCATAATGAGCTCAATGTGACCAAGTGGTTAGTCATAGGATCATGCATTATGAAACGAGTAAACTGACTTGCCGGTAACGAGATTGAATGAGGTATTGGGATACTAATGATCGAATCTCGAGAAAGTAACGTATCGATTGACAAAGGGAATTGTATACGGGATTACTTGAATCCTCGACATCGTGGTTCATCCGATGAGATCATCGTGGAACATGTGGGAGTCAACATGGGTATCCAGATCCCGCTGTTGGTTATTGGCTGGAGAGCTGTCTCGGTCATGTCTGCGTGATTCCCGAACCCGTAGGGTCTACACACTTAAGGCTCGATGATGCTAGGGTTATAGGAAGATTTGTATGTGATTACCGAATGTTTTTTGGAGTCCCGGATGAGATCCCGGACGTCACGAGGAGTTCTGCAATGGTCTGGAGGTGAAGATTTATATATGGGAAGTTGTCATACGGTCAGCGGAAATATTCGGGGGCATACCGGTATTGTACCGAGGCCACCGGAAGGGTTCCGGGGGTCCACCGGGAGGGGCCACGTGTCCCGGAGGGCCTCATGGGCTGTAGAGGGAAGGGAACCAGCCCCTTGGAGGGCTGGGCGCCACCCTCCTAGGGCCCATGCGCCTAGGGTTTGGGGGGGGGGGGAAACCCTAAAGGGGGCGCCCTCCTTGCTTGGGGGGCAAGCCCCCTCCCCTTGGCCACCGCCCCCCTCTAGATCTCATCTAGAGGGGGCCGACTCCCTTCCCCCTTCTCCCTATAAATAGAGGGGCGAGGGGAGGGCTGCTAGACCACATCCAAGGCGCAGCCCCTCCCCTCCCCAACACCTCTCCTCCTCCGCAAGAGCTTGGCGAAGCCCTGCCGGAGAACTGCTGCTCCATCACCACCACGCCGTCGTGCTACTGCTGGAGCCCTCTTCCTCAACCTCTCCCTCCTCCTTGCTGGATCAAGGCGTGGGAGACGTCACCGGGCTGCACGTGTGTTGAACGTGGAGGTGTCGTTGTTCGGTGCTAAGATCGGAATCCACCGCGATCTAAATCGCTACGAGTACGACTCCTTCATCCGTGTTCTTGTAACGCTTCTGCCTCGCGACCTTCAAGGGGTACGAAGATGCACTCCCCTCTCTCTCGTTGCTAGTTACTCCATAGATTGATCTTGGTGATGCGTAGAATTTTTTAATTTCTGCTAGGATCCCCAACAGTGGCATCATGAGCTAGGTCTATGCGTAGTTTCTATGCACGAGTAGAACACAAGTTTGTTGTGGGCATCGATTTTGTCAATTTACTTGCCACTACTAGTCTTATCTTGTTTCGGCGGCATCGTGGGATGAAGCGGCCCAGACCGGCCTTACACGTACGCTTACGTGAGACAGGTTCCACCGACTGACATGCACTAGTTGCATAAGGTGGCTAGCGGGTGTCTGTCTCTCCCACTTTAGTTGGATCGGATTCGATGAAAAGGGTCCCTATGAAGGGTAAATAGCAATTGGCATATCACGTTGTTGTTTTGGCGTAGGTAAGAAACGTTCTTGCTAGAAACCTATAGCAGCCACGTAAAAACATGCAACAACCATTAGAGGACGTCTAACTTGTTTTTGCAGCATATGCGGTGTGATGTGATATGGACAAAAGAATGTGATGAATGATATATATGTGATGTATGAGATTGATCATCATCTTCTAATAGGAATCACGACTTGCATGTCGATGAGTATGACAACCGGCAGGAGACATAGGAGTTGTCTTAATTATTGTATGACCTGCGTGTCATTGAATAATGCCATGTAATACTTTACTTTATTGCTAAACCGTTAGCCATAGTAGTAGAAGTAATCATTGGCGTGACAACTTCATGAAGACACGATGATGGAGATCATGGTGTCATGCCGGTGATGATGATGATCATGGCACCCCGAAGATGGAGATCAAAAGGAGCAAAATGATATTGGCCATATCATGTCACTATTTGATTGCATGTGATGTTTATCATGTTTTACATCTTATTTTCTTAGAACGACGGTAGCTTAAATAAGACGATCCCTCATAAAATTTCAAGAAAATGTCCCCCCTAACTGTGCACCGTTGCGAAGGTCCGTTGTTTCGAAGCACCACGTGATGATCGGGTGTGATAGATTCTAACGTTCGAATACAACGGGTGTAAGCCAGATTTACACATGCAAAACACTTAGGTTGACTTGACGAGCCTAGCATGTACAGACATGGCCTCAAAACACAAGAGACCGAAAGGTCGAACATGAGTCGTATAGAAGATACGATCAACATGAAGATGTTCACCGATGATGACTAGTCCGTCTCACGTGATGATCGGACACGGCCTAGTTGACTCGGATCATGTATCACTTAGATGACTAGAGGGATGTTTGTCTGAGTGGGAGTTCATTATATAATTTGATTAGATGAACTTAATTATCATGAACTTAGTCTAAAATCTTTGCAACATGTCTTGTAGATCAAATGGCCCACGCTAATGTTGCCCTCAACTTCAACGCGTTCCTAGAGAAAACCAAGCTGAAAGACGATGGTAGCAACTATACGGACTGGGTCCGGAACTTGAGGATCATCCTCATAGCTGCCAAGAAAGCATATGTCCTAGATGCACCACGAGGTGAAGCACCCGTTTTCCCAGCAACTCAAGATGTTATGAACGCCTGACAGTCGCGTAGTGATGATTACTCCCTGGTTCAGTGCGGCATGCTTTACAGCTTAGAACTGGGGCTCCAAAAGCATTTTGAGCAGCACAGAGCATATGAGATGTTCCAAGAGCTGAAAATGGTTTTCCAAGCTCATGCCCGGGTCGAGAGATATGAAGTCTCCGACAAGTTCTACAGTTGTAAGATGGAGGAGAGTGGTTCTGTTAGCGAGCACATACTCAAAATGTCTAGGTTGCACAACCACTTATCTCAGCCGGGAGTTAATCTCCCGGATGACGCGGTCATTGACAGAATCCTCCAGTCGCTCCCACCTAGCTACAAGAGCTTTGTGATGAGCTACAATATGCAGGGGATGGTGAAAACCATTCCTGAGGTATTTTCAATGCTGAAATCAGCGGAGGTGGAGATCAAAAAGGAACATCAAGTGTTGATGGTCAACAAAACCACTAGTTTCAAGAAAGGAAAGGGTAAGAAGAACTTCAAGAAGGACGGCAAGGGAGTTGCCGCGCCCGGTAAGCCAGTTGCCGGGAGGAAGCCAAAGCATGGACCCAAACCTAAGACTGAGTGCTTTTATTGCAAGGGAAACGGACACTGGAATCGGAACTGCCCCAAGTACTTAGCGGACAAGAAGGCCGGCAACACCAAAGGTATATGTGATATACATGTAACTGATGTGTAACTTACCAGTACTCGTAGTAGCTCCTGGGTATTTGATACCGGTGTGGTTGCTCATATTTGTTAATCAAAACAGGAGCTGCGGAATAAGCGGAGACTGGCGAAGGACGAGGTGACGATGCGCGTCGGGAATGGTTCCAAGGTCGATGTGATCGCCGTCAGCACACTACCTCTACATTTACCTACGGGATTAGTTTTAAACCTCAATAATTGTTATTTAGTGCCAGCTTTGAACATGAACATTGTATCTGGATCTCGTTTAATACGAGATGGCTACTCATTTAAATCCGAGAATAATGGTTGTTCTATTTATATGAGAGATATGTTTTATGGTCATGCCCCGCTGGTCAATGGTTTATTCTTAATGAATCTTGAACGTGATGTTACACATATTCATAGTGTGAATACCAAAAGATGTAAGGTTGATAATGATAGTCCCACATACTTGTGGCACTGCCGCCTTGGTCACATTGGTGTCAAACGCATGAAGAAGCTCCATGCAGATGGGCTTTTGGAGTCTCTTGATTATGAATCATTTGACACGTGCGAACCATGCCTCATGGGCAAAATGACCAAGACTCCATTCTCCGGAACAATGGAGCGAGCAACCAACTTATTGTAAATCATACATACTGATGTGTGCGGTCCAATGAGCATTGAGGCTCGCGGTGGCTACCGTTATGTTATCACCCTCACTGATGACTTAAGTAGATATGGGTATGTCTACTTTTTGAAACACAAGTATGAGACCTTTGAAAAGTTGAAGGAATTTCAGAATGAGGTAGAGAATCAACGTGACAGAAAAATAAAGTTCTTACGATCAGATTCTGGGGGGAGAATATTTGAGTCACGAATTTGGTATGCACTTAAGGAAATGTGGAATTGTTTCACAACTCACGCCACCTGGAACACCTCAGCGTAACGGTGTGTCCGAATGTCGTAATCGCACTCTATTGGATATGGTGCGATCTATGATGTCTCTTACCGATTTACCGCTATCATTTTAGGGTACGCTCTAGAGACAACTACATTCACTTTAAATAGGGCACCGTCTAAATCTGTTGAGACGACACCGTATGAATTATGGTTTGGGAAGAAACCTAAGATGTCGTTTCTAAAAGTTTGGGGATGCGATGCTTATGTCAAGAAACTTCAACCTGAAAAGCTCGAACCCAAGTCGAAAAATGCGTCTTCATAGGATACCCTAAGGAAACCATTGGGTATACCTTCTACCTTAGATCCGAAGGCAAGATCTTTGTTGCCAAGAACGGGTCCTTTCTGGAGAAAGAGTTTCTCTCGAAAGAAGTAAGTGGGAGGAAAGTAGAACTCGATGAAGTACTGCCTCTTGAACCGGTAAGTAGCACAACTCAGGAAGATGTTCCTGTGGTGCCTGCACCGACTAGAGAGGAAGTTAATGATGATGATCAAGGTACTTCGGATCAAGTTGCTACTGAACTTCGTAGGTCCACAAGGACACGTTCCACACCAGAATGGTATGGCAACCCTGTCCTGGAAATCATGTTGTTAGACAACGGTGAACCTTCGAACTATGAAGAAGCGATGGCGGGCCCAGATTCCAACAAATGGCTTGAAGCCATGCAATCCGAGATAGGATCCATGTATGAAAACAGAGAATGGACTTTGACAGACTTGCCCGATGATCGGCGAGAAATACAAAATAAATGGATCTTTAAGAAGAAGACGGACGCGGATGGTAATGTTACCATCTATAAAGCTCGACTTGTCGCTAAGGGTTATCGACAAGTTCAAGGGGTTGACTATGATGAGACCTTGTCAAACGTAGCGAAGCTAAAGTCCGTCTGAATCATGTTAGCAATTGCCGCATTCTATGATTATGAGATATGGCAAATGGACGTCAAAACGGCATTCCTTAACGGCTTTCTTAAGGAAGAATTGTATATGATGCAGCTGGAAGGTTTTGTCGATCCTAAGAATGCTAACAAGGTATGCAAGCTCCAACGCTCCATCTATGGGCTAGTGCAAGCATCTCGGAGTTGGAACATTCGCTTTGATGAAATGATCAAAGCGTTTGGGTTTATGCAGACTTATGGAGAAGCCTGCGTTTACAAGAAAATGAGTGGGAGCTCTGTAGCATTTCTCATATTATATGTGTATGACATACTGTTGATGGGAAATGATATAGAACTCTTGGAAAGCATAAAGGCCTACTTGAATAAGTGTTTTTCAATGAAGGACCTTGGAGCAGTTGCTTACATATTAGACATCAAGATCTATAGAGATAGATCGAGACGCCTCATAGGTCTTTCACAAAGCACATACCTTGATAAGATATTGAAGAAGTTTAATATGGATCAGTCCAAGAAAGGGTTCTTGCCTGTATTGCAAGGTGTGAAATTGAGCTCAGCTCAAAGCCCGACCACGGCAGAAGATAGAGAAAAGATGAGTGTCATTCCCTATGCCTCAGCCATAGGGTCTATTATGTATGCCATGCTATGTACCAGACCTGATGTAAACCTTGCCGTAAGTTTGGTAGGAAGGTACCAAAGTAATCCCGGCATGGAACAGTGGATAGCGGTCAAGAATATACTGAAGTACCTGAAAAGGACAAAGGATATGTTTCTCGTTTATGGAGGTCATGAAGAGCTCATTGTAAAGGGTTACGTCGATGCTAGCTTCGACTCAGATCTGGACGACTCCAAGTCACAAACCGGATACGTGTATATTTTGAATGGTGGGGCAGTAAGATGGTGCAGTTGCAAGCAAAGCGTCGTGGCAGGATCTACATGTGAAGCGGAGTACATGGCAGCCTTGGAGGCAGCACATGAAGCAATCTGGATAAAGGAGTTCATTAGCGACCTAGGAGTTATTCCCAATGCGTCGGGCCCGGTAACTCTCTTCAGTGACAACACTGGAGCTATTGCCCTTCCCAAGGAGCCCAGGTTTCACAAGAAGACTAGAAACATCAAGCGTCGCTTCAACTCCATTCGTGAAAATGTTCAAGATGGAGACATAGATATTTGTAAAGTGCATACGGATCTGAATGTCGCAGATCCATTGACTAAACCTCTTCCGCGAGCAAAACATGATCAGCACTAGAACTCTATGCGTGTTTGATTCATCATAATGTTACTAGATTATTGACTCTAGGGCAGGTGGGAGACTGTTGGAAATATGCCCTAGAGGCAATAATAAAATGGTTACTATTATATTTCCTTGTTCATGATAATTGTCTATTGTTCATGCTATAATTGTATTGATCAGAAACCGTAATACATGTGTGAATACATAGACCACACCATGTCCCTAGTGAGCCTCTAGTTGACTAGCTCGTTGATCAACAGATGGTCATGGTTTCCTGACTATGGACATTGGATGTCATTGATAACGGGATCACATCATTAGGAGAATGATGTGATGGACAAGAACCAATCCTAAGCATAGCATAAGATCGTGTAGTTCATTTGCTAGAGCTTTTCTAAATGTCAAGTATCATTTCCTTAGACCATGAGATTGTGTAACTCCCGGATACCGTAGGGGTGCTTTGGGTGTACCAAACGTCACAATGTAACTAGCTGACTATAAAGGTGCTCTACAGGTATCTCCGAAAGTGTCTATTGGGTTGGCACGAATCGAGACTGGGATTTGTCACTCCGTATGACGGAGAGGTATCTCTGAGCCCACTCAGTAATACATCATCATAATGAGCTCAATGTGACCAAGTGGTTAGTCACAGGATCATGCATTACGAAACGAGTAAAGTGACTTGCCGGAACGAGGTATTGGGATACCGACGATCGAATCTCGGGCAAGTAACGTACCGATTAACAAAGGGAATTGTATACGGGATTACTTGAATCCTCGACATCATGGTTCATCCAATGAGATCATCGTGGAACATGTGGGAGCCAACATGGGTATCCAGATCCAGCTGTTGGTTATTGGCCAAAGAGCTGTCTCGGTCATGTCTGCGTGATTCCCGAACCCGTAGGGTCTACACACTTAAGGTTCGATGACGCTAGGGTTATAAGGAAGATTTGTATGTGATTACCGAATGTTGTTCGGAGTCCCGGATGAGATCCCAGACGTCACGAGGAGTTACACAATGGTCCGGAGGTGAAGATTTATATATGGGAAGTTGTCATACGGTCACCGGAAATATTCGGGGGCATACCGGTATTGTACCGGGGCCACCGGAGGGGTTCCGGTGGTCCACCGGGGGGGGGGGGCACCTGTCCCGGAGGGCCTCATGGGCTGTAGAGGGAACGGAACCAGCCCTTTGGAGGGCTGGGCGCCACCCCCCTAGGGCCCATGCGCCTAAGGTTTGGGGGGAAACCCTAAAGGGGGCGCCCCCTTGCTTGGGGGGCAAGCCCCCTCCCCTTGGCCACCGCCCCCTCTAGATCTCATCTAGAGGGGGCCGCCGCCCTTCCCCCTCCTCCCTATAAATAGAGGGGCGAGGGGAGGGCTTCAAGACCACATCCAAGGCGCAGCCCCCCCCCCTCCTCAACACCTCTCCTCCTCCGCAAGAGCTTGGCGAAGCCCTGCCGGAGAACTGCTGCTCCATCACCACCATGCCGTCATGCTGCTGCTGGAGCCCTCTTCCTCAACCTCTCCCTCCTCCTTGCTGGATCAAGGCACAGGAGACGTCACCGGGCTGCACGTGTGTTTAACGCGGAGGTGCCATTGTTCGGTGCTAAGATCGGAATCACCGTGATTTGAATCGCTACGAGCACGACTCCTTCATCCGCGTTCTTGTAATGCTTTCGTCTGGCGACCTTCAAGGGGTACGAAGATGCACTCCCCTCTATCTCGTTGCTAGTTACTCCATAGATTGATCTTGGTGATGCGTAGAAATTTTTTAATTTCTGCTACGATCCCCAACATAAAGAAGTTATTTTTCTGAGATTTAGAGTCCCTAGATATTTAATGACTGATGGTGGTTCACATTTTATTCATGGTGCTTTCTGTAAAATGCTTGCTAAGTACGATGTTAATCATAGAATTGCATCTCCATATCATCCACATTCTAGTGGCTAGGTAGAGTTGAGCAATAGAGAGCTCAAATTAATTTTGCAAAAGACTGTTAATAGATCTAGAAAGAATTGGTCCAAGAAACTCGATGATGCATTATGGGCCTATAGAACTGCATATAAAAATCCTATGGGTATGTCTCCGTATAAAATGATTTATGGAAAAGCATGTCACTTACCTCTCGAACTTGAACATAAGGCATATTGGGCTATTAAAGAGCTCAACTATGATTTCAAACTTGCCAGTGAGAAGAGGTTATTTGACATTAGCTCACTTGATGAATGCAGAACCCAAGCCTATGAGAATGCCAATTTGTTTAAAGAAAAATTTAAAAGATGGCATGACAAAAGGATACAAAAGCGTGAGTTTAACGTAGGTGATTATGTGTTGCTATTCAGCTCTCGTTTAAGATTTTTTGCAAGAAAACTTCTCTCTGAATGGGAAGGTCCTTACGTTATCGAGGAGGTCTATCGTTCCGGTGCCATAAAAATCAACAACTTAGAAGGCACACATCCGAAGGTGATGAATGGTCAAACAATCAAACATTATATCGCAGGTAATCCTATAAATGTTGAAACTAATATTATTGAAACCGTAACCCCGGAGGAATACATAAGAGACACTTTGTAGAACGTTTCAGACTCCGAAAAGGAATAGGTATGTGGTACGGTAAGTAAACAGACTCCAAAACAGTTCTAATAGCAATTTTTCTCCGTTTTGGAATATTTAAGAAAACAGGAAAATAAGTGGTTCGGGAAGGACGCGAGGCCTCCACGAGGGTGGAGGGCGCGCCCTACCCTACTGGGCGCGCCCCCTGCCTCGTGGGCACCTCGTGTACTCTCCGGACTCCGTTTTCTTGCACGATACTTCTTTTGGTCGGTAAAAACTCATTATATAATCTCCCAAAGGTTTAGACCACCGAGTCATGCAAATATCTTCTGTCTTTGTTTCGAGCTATTTCTGTCGCAGATTTAGAGCAAGATGTTTTCTCAAGAATCAGTCGGGGAGAGTCGGGTGTCTCACCCGACACCAGGCCCAGGAGCAAACAACGATGCTTATCACTTTGGGCCATCGACGGAGGATGAGATGGAGGCCGACTTGAAAAGGATAGATGCCATGGAGGAGGATCAAGAAGTTACCTCTCGCTTCCAAGCAGGATTCATGATGGGGGAACTACAAAGCTCAGCTATTCCAAACTCGGTCATCCCTTCCAATGTTAAATTTCTTTCTTATGAAAATATGAAAAAGAGTGTCACTTGTTCTCCAGAAGCTATGCAACATCCTTGGGTAAAAGGAGCTTTAGCCGTCACGGGCAAGCTCCGCAAGGAAAATATGGACCTCAAGCAACAAGTTAATAAGCTCGAGGAGGAGAATTGTATCCTGAGGGGCATCGTTGCCAAGAAGATCACAACACCAACTCTGAAGAAGGAGACATAATCACATGGGTATGGGCACTCCCCTTGGCAAGTGCCAAGCTTGGGGGAGGTGCCCTGGTATCGTACCACCATCACACTCCTATCTTTACCGTTTTACTTAGTTCGATCCTTTTAGTAATATCTTGATCTAGTAGAATAATGTTTTGGTATGATTTAGTTTTGAGTTTTGCTTTGTGATCCCTCTATGTAATCGAGTCCGTGAGCTATATAATAAAGATTAGTGCTGAGTCAAGGGCTTTGCTATCTTGCTATGATCTTGAAGAAACAGAAAGAATAAAAAGGAAATAAAAGAGTTCATATTGATCTTATGGATAGTAATGACTGCACATATAAAGAGTATGAGGGATAAAAGTTATTGAGAGTTGACAAACATAGTTTTGGTCATTGTTGCAATTAATAGGAAGTAATAAACAAAGAGAGGTTTTCACATATAAATATACTATCTTGGACATCTTTTATGATTGTGAGCACTCATTAAGTATGACATGCTAAAGAGTTGATGTTGGATAAGGAAGACAACGTAATGGGTTATGTTTTCTCACATCTCAGTTAAAGTATATTGTCATGGATCATCCAACATGTTGAGCTTGCCTTTCCCCCTCATGCTAGCCAAAATTCCTTGCACCAAGTAGAGACACTACTTGTGCTTCCAAATATCTTTAAACCCAGTTTTTGCCATGAGAGTCCACCATACCTACCTATGGATTGAGTAAGATCCTTCAAGTAAGTTGTCATGTTGCAAGCAATAAAAATTGCTCTCAAAATATGTATGACTTATTAGTGCAGAGAAAATAAGCTTTATACGATCGTGTGATATGGAAGTAATAAAAGCGACAGACTGCATAATAAAGGTTCATATCACAAGTGGCAATATTAAGTGACGTTCTTTTGCATTAAGATTTTGTGCATCCAACCCTAAAAGCACATGACAACCTCTGCTTCCCTCTGCGAAGGGCCTATCTTTTACTATATGTCTTTTACATTATGCAAGAGTCAAGGTGATCCTCACCTTTCCCTTTTTCGTTTTATCCTTTGGCAAGCACCTCGTGTTGGAAAGATCCTTATATATATATATATATATATATATATATATATATATATCCAATTGGATGTAAGTTAGCATGAACTATTATTGTTGACATTACCCTTGAGGTAAAATGTTGGGAGGCAACACTATAAGCCCATATATTTCTCTGTGTCTGATTAAAACTCCAGAACCATAATATTGTGTGAGTGTTAGCAATTGTAGAAGACTATATGATAGTTGAGTATGTGGACTTGCTGAAAAGCTCTATTTTTGACTCTTTCCGATGTTATGATAAATTGCAATTGCTTCAATGATTGAGATTACAGTTTGTTAGTTCCCAATGAAGTTTATGATTCATACTTGACATTGTGAATAGATTGTTACTTGAGCACAAGAAATCATATGACAAAATATATATATATGTTGCTATTATAAGAATGACCATGATGCCCTCATGTCCGTATTTTATTTTTATCCACACTTCTATCTCTAAACATGTTGACATATTTTTCGATATCGGCTTCCGCTTGAGGACAAGCGAGGTCTAAGCTTGGGGGAGTTGATACGTCCATTTTGCATCATGCTTTTATATCGATATTTATTGCATTATGGGCTGTTATTATACGTTATGTCATAATATTTATGGCTATTTTCTCTTATTTTACAGGGTTTAACATAAGGAGGGAGAATGCCGACAGCTGGGATTCTGGGCTGGAAAAGGAGTAAATATTGGAAACATATTCTGCACAGCTCCAAAAGTCCTGAAACTCCACGAAAGTCATTTTTGGAATTAATAAGAATTATTGAGCGAAGAATGTACCAGAGGGGGCCCACACCCTGGCCATGAGGGTGGGGGCGCGCCCACCCCTACTAGGCGCGCCCCCTACCTCGTGGCCCCCCTGGTGGCCCTCTGGTGCCCATCTTCTGCTATATGAAGTCTCTTACCCTGGAAAAAATCATAAGCAAGCTTACGGGACGAAACTTCGCCGCCACGAGGCGGAACCAATCTAGGGCTCCGGCGGAGCTGTTCTGTCAGGGAAACTTCCCTCCGGGAGGGGGAAATCATCACCATCGTCATCACCAACGATCCTCTCATCGGGAGGGGGTCAATCTCCATCAACATCTTCACCAGCACCATCTCCTCTCAAACCCTAGTTCATCTCTTGTATCCAATCTTTGTATCCAAACCTCAGATTGGTACCTGTGGGTTGCTAGTAGTGTTGATTACTCCTTGTAGTTGATGCTAATTGGTTTATTTGGTGGAAGATCATATGTTCAGATCCTTAATGCATATTAATACTCCTCTGATCATGAACATGAATATGCTTTGTGAGTAGTTACGTTTGTTCCTGAGGACATGGGTGAAGTCTTGCTATTAGTAGTCATGTGAATTTGGTATTCGTTCGATATTTTGATGAGATGTATGTTGTCTCTCCTCTAGTGGTGTTAT
Organism: Triticum aestivum; assembly: GCF_018294505.1. Lineage (NCBI taxonomy): Eukaryota > Viridiplantae > Streptophyta > Magnoliopsida > Poales > Poaceae > Triticum > Triticum aestivum. Next base: position 621,245,708 of record NC_057807.1, on the reverse strand, counting down.
GTGAACGTTGACTACATGACACACTACTAGGGAAAAGCCTATACACAGAATCTTACCAGCAGCGCTCTTCAAAATACCACGCTACTGCTATTTAGCAGCAGCGCGTGTCGTCAAAACTCGCTGCTGACAGGAAAATAGCAGTAGCGCGTCCACCGCATACAGCGCTACTGCTATAGTTGCCATGACCTCGCTCCCCGCTAGTTATAGCAGTAGCGCACTATACTAAACAGCGCTACTGCTATTCAGATTAGCTGTAGCGTGTTTTGGCAAACGTGCTACAACTATCCCTACCTTATCCCCACGCGCACGACCGGCCCTCTCACTCACACTCTCACTCTCGCCCGCGTAACCGTCGTCGTGCGTTGCCGCCGCCGCCATCTTCGTCCGTCCGCCGCCGAGGTACTCCCCTCCTTCCGTCCCTCCTCCCTCCTCCTCGCACATCCTCCCTCCGCCTGCGGCCGCCCCTCCCTCCTCCGCCGCCGCCCTCCTCCCTCCGCCTGCGGCCGCCCCTCCTCCCTCCTCCGCCGGCAGCCCTCCTCCCACCGCCCTCGACCTCGCCGCCCCTAGCTACCTCTCCGTCGCCCCCCACCCCCTGCCACTAGTTAGTACTAGATTTAGTAGTAGTAGATGTTAATTTAGGGTTAGCTAGTACTAGATGTTGCTTAGTTAGTACTAGATTTTTAGTAGTAGTAGTGGTAGTTGAACTACTTTAGTTGTAGTTGAACTAGTTTAGTAAGTAAATTAATAAACTAGTTGAACTAGTTGAATTAATAGAACTAATCTATTTTTAGTAAGATAATTAATATAACTAGTTGAACTACTTTATTTTTAGAAAGAACTAGTTTTTTTTCTATTTATAGTAAGTTTATATTTAGTAAGAACTAGTTGAATTAATAAAACTAGTTGAACATGTCATATTTGTTTTTTTTAGTTTAAGCAATTATTCGGGATGTATTAGTGATAACTTATATGGTTTCAGGTGACCTCCGTCGTCCCCGTCACCGACCCCCTCCGACATCCCCGCCGTCGTCCCAGTCACCGACCCCCTCCGACATCGAGGTGAGACCAGCCAAATATCCTTGTATATCTTGTGTTGTTGCTCAAATAGGATATGTGGTTGCCCAAGTGGCTGTTCATGTTCAGTTTACATCTCTGAGTGGCCTATGTTTTGCCGGAGTGTTGATTAATTTCCGTTCCGGCAAATTTCAGGCGCTCGATATGTCCTTTTTTAGCAAAGGTCATGCCGGATTTTGTCGTGAATTCTGGCATGACTTGTGCTAGAAAATGTACAAGTTTAATCTTTGAATTATGATTGTAGGAAATGTCGTACTCGGACGACAACAGTCTCCCGGGGGAGTGTAGCTGGTGCCACGACGATCGAGGTATGTGCGATAGGTTCGTTCGGCTGGACGAAGATCTGCGCTTCAACATTAAGCTCGAGGAGACCTTCCATTCTGAAACGGTACGCAACAACGACAAGTGTTTTTTTTCGTAATTAAGCATGACTTCAACTATTTCAACGTCTAATTTTCATATTTTACAATTCGACTGGCTTATCCCATGCCATGCAAGACGCTATGTCTTGGAGAGGATGGGTTTTGAAGACCATGAAAATTTCGAAACAAAGAAAATACACCTAAGGACCCATCATGATATGGATTTTGAAGTAAATCTGTGCAATGCTCAGAGCGTAACCCATTTTGGTTGCCGAAATTGGGAAGCACTTTGCAAAATGTATGGTTTTTATGAGGGTATGATTGTCACCATGGATCTTGGTGATCCTGACAGCGAGGAAGACAATATGGACATTTGGGTCCTTGTTGATACGCTTCCGATTGTACCGCTATGTGAGTTTCTCAAACATAGTTATTAACTAATTTATATTGTTTATTTCAAAATAGTTGATAGCTTATTTCCATTGACAGCTTATTTTGATTCTTCAAAGACTGTGCGGAAGATGGTAGATAAAACCCACTACACCGATGGCACCGAATTAACGTATAAGGAGAAAAATCATCTGATCGCATTTTGTACTCTTCTTGAGAATTACAATGACTATTATCGAACTCCTCCAAATTATGGTGAATACGTGCCACTAGTGCATGTGTTGAACCACGATAACTTCTCTGGAGATACCCTGGTAAGATTTTTTACTATTACGACATCCGTGCATCTTTTGCATACTTCTAAAACTAGTACATCATTGCTAACTACGAAGTTATTATTATGTTTTTCAACAGAAACTCCCGATGGATTGTGTGCCTCATCTGATGTCTCTGCATGGTCGCCTCTCAGTTCTGAACATACTGCCAGGTAAATCTACGGAGCTCACCTGTGCATATCGGATTTCTAAAACCCGTGAACACATGATCATCAAAGAATGGAAGAAATGTATGGACATTCGCAAGGAGGTTCTTGGAAGTAACATTCAGCGAAAGGCAAGAATTGGAGACAGGCTAATCTCCATTCTCCATAATGGAGAGTCAGGGGCTATCTTGTTTTTTGCTATTTTACCTTAGAAAATGTAGTAGGTCTTAATCGAATGTAATAGGTCCTATGAGGTACAATATGTTTATTATGTGGTAATGTGTTAGAGTTGATAATGATGATCTTGAGGAGGTGTTATGTGATGTCAATGATGAAAACGATGATCTTGAGGAGGTGTTATATGACAATGATGTATTATGATGATAAGTTGTTAATGATATGATGATGATGATGATGATATTATTATATCATTGGGTGAAAGAACCGCAGATTAGTTTCAAGTGGATGGACATCCACTTGAAACTAGTCCACGGTTCTTTCACCCCATGATGTAATAACTCATTATGATGTAAAAACAATCTCTAAATTCCTGTTGTATGAAAACTTGTGTAAAGGTGTATGAATACAACATGAAATAGAAAAGAAACAAAATACTAAATAATAGTAGTAGCGCGGGAGAGGAGAAGCGCTACTACTAATTACCAGTAGCGATGTTATGAAGAAGCGCTGCTACTAAGTCAATTTAGCAGTAGCATGGGTCCAGACGCGCTATTGCTAAGCATTAGCTGTAGCGCCTTATCAGTAGCGCCCCTCCCCGCGCTACTGATAGGCCCAAAACCCGCGCTGCTGCTAAGCTTTTCCCTAGTAGTGACACTTCACCATTATTTGGGCCTAGAGGAAGGCATTGGGAAGTAATAAGTAGATGATGGGTTGCTAGAGTGACAGAAGCTTAAACCCTAGTTTATAAGTTACTTCGTAAGAGGCTGATTTGGATCCACTAGTTTCATGCTATGGTTAGGTTTATCTTAATACTTATTTTGTAGTTGCAGATGTTTGAAATAGGGGTTAATCATAAGTGGATGCTTGTCCAAGAAAGGGCAGCACCCAAGCACTGGTCCACCCACATATCAAATTATCAAAGTAATGAACGCGAATCATATGAGCGTGATGAAAACTAGCTTGATGATAATTCCCATGTGTCCTCGGGAGCGCTTTTCTCATTATAAGAAATTGTCAAGGATTGTCCTTTGCTACAAAAAGGATTGGGCCACCTTGCTGCACTTTATTTACTTTCATTGCTTGTTACCCATTACAAATTATCTTATCACAAAATTATCTGTTACCTACAATTTCAGTGCTTGTAGAGAATACCTTACTGAAAACCGCTTGTCATTTCCTTCTGCTCCTTGTTGGGTTCGACACTCTTACTTATCGAAAGGACTACGATAGATCCCCAATACTTGTGGGTCATCAGTCATGTCCGTGGTCATATCCACGACTCCGAACTACCTTCGGTACATCAAAACACAAAATCATAATACCAATCGTCACTGAACTTTAAGCATGCGGACCCTACGAGTTCGAGAACTATGTAGACATGACCGAGACTCGTCTCCGGTCAATAACCAATGGCGGAACCTGGATGCTCATATTGGTTCCTACATATTCTACAAACATCTTTATTGGTCAAACCGCACAACAACATACGTTGTTCCCTTTGTCATTGGTATGTTACTTGCCCAAGATTCGATCGTAGGTATCTCAATACCTAGTTCAATCTCGTTATCGATAAGTCTCTTTACTCGTTTTGTAATGCACCATCCTGCAACTAACTCATTGGTTGCATTGCTTGCAAGGCTTATAGTGATGTGCATTACCGAGAGGGCCCAGAGATACCTCTTCGACAATCGAAGTGACAAATCCTAATCTTGATTTATGCCAACCCAACAAACACCATCGGAGACACCTGTAGAGCACCTTTATAATCACCCAGTTAGGTTGTGACATTTGATAGCACACAAAGTGTTCCTCCGGTATTCGGGAGTTGCATAATCTCATAGTCATAGGAACATATATAAGTCATGAAGAAAGCAATAACAATACACTATACGATCAAGGGCTAAGCTAACAAAATGGGTCAAGTCAATTACATCATTCTTCTAATGATGTGATCCCGTTTATCAAATGACAACTCATGTCTATGGTTAGGAAACTTAACCATCTTTGATTAACGAGCTAGTCAAGTAGAGGCATACTAGTGACACTCTGTTTGTCTATGTATCCACACATGCATTATGTTTCCAGTTAATACAATTCTAGCATGAATAATAAACATTTATCATGAAATAAGGAAATAAATAATAAATTTATTATTGCCTCTGGGGCATATTTCTTTCAGTCTCCCACTTGCACTAGAGTCTATAATCTATATTACATAGTAATGATTCTAACACCCATGGAGTCTTGGTGCTGATCATGTTTTGCTCGTGGAAGAGGCTTAGTCAACGGGTCTGCAACATTCAGATCTGTATGTATCTTGCAAATCTCTATGTCTCCCACCTGGACTTGATCCCGGGTGGAATTGAAGCGTCTCTTGATGTTTTTGGTTCTCTTGTGAAATCTGGATTCCTTTGCCAAGGCAATTGCACCAGTATTGTCAAAAAAGATTTTTATTGGACCCAATGCACTAGTCATGACACCTAGATCGGATATGAACTCCTTCATATAGACTCCTTCATTTGCTTCTTCCAAAGCAGCTACATACTCCATTTCACACGTAGATCCCACCACGATGCTTTGTTTAGAACTGCTCCAACTGACAGCTCAACTGTTCAATATAAACACGTATCCGGTTTGCGATTTAGAATTTCCCGGATCAGTGTCAAAGCTTGCATCAACATATCCTTTTACGACGAGCACTTTTTCACCTCCATAAACGAGAAACATATCCTTAGTCCTTTTCAGGTATTTCAGGATGTTCTTGAAAGCTGTCCAGTGATCCACTCCTGGATTACTTTGGTACATCCCTGCTAAACTAATAGCAAGGCACACATCAGGTCTGGTACACAGCATTGCATACATGATAGAGCCTATGGCTGAAGCATAGGGAACATCTTTCATTTTCTCTCTATCTTCTGCAGTGATCGGGCATTGAGTCTTACTCAACTTCACACCTTCTAACACAGGCAAGAACCCTTTCTTTGCTTGATCCATTTTGAACTTCTTCAAAACTTTGTCAAGGTATGTGCTTTGTGAAAGTCCAATTAAGCGTCTCGATCTATCTTTATAGATTTTGATGCCCAATATATAAGCAGCTTCACCGAGGTCTTTCATAGAAAAACTCTTATTCAAGTATCCATTTATGCTATCCAGAAATTCTATATCATTTCCAATCAACAATATGTCATCCAAATATAAGATTAGAAATGCTACAGAGCTCCCACTTACTTTCTTGTAAATACAGGCTTCTCCGAAAGTCTGTATAAAACCACATGATTTGATCACAATATCAAAACATTTATTCCAACTCCAAGAGGCTTGCACCAGTCCATAAATGGATCGCTGGAGCTTGCACACTTTGTTAGTACCTTTTGGATCGACAAAACCTTCTGGTTGCATCATATACAACTATTCTTCTAGAAATCCATTCAGGAATACAGTTTTGACATCCATTTGCCAAATTTCATAATCATAAAATGCGGTAATTGCTAACATGATTTGGACAGACTTAAGCATCGCTACGGGTGAGAAAGTCTCATCGTAGTTAACCCCTTGAACTTGTCAAAAACCTTTTGCAACAAGTCGAGCTTTGTGGACACTAACATTACCGTCAGCGCCAGTCTTCTTCTTGAAGATCCATTTATTCTCTATGGCTTGCCGATCATCGGGCAAGTCAACCAAAGTCCACACTTTGTTCTCATACATGGATCCCATCTTAGATTTCATGGCCTCAAGCCATTTTGCGAAATCTGGGCTCACCATCGCTTCTTCATAGTTTGTAGGTTCGCCATGGTCAAGTAACATGACTTCCAGAATAGGATTACCATACCACTCTGGTGCAGATCTTACTCTGGTTGATCTATGAGATTCGGTAGTAACTTGATCTAAAGTTTTATGATCAATATCATCAGCTTCCTCACCGATTGGTGTAGGTGTCACAGGAACCAGTTTCTGTGATGAACTACTTTCCAATAAGGGAGCAGATATAGTTGCCTCATCAAGTTCTACTTTCCTCCCACTCACTTCTTTCGAGAGAAACTCTTTCGGTAGAAAGGATCCCAATTTAGCAACAAATGTCTTGACTTCGGATCTGTGATAGAAGGTGTACCCAACAGTCTCCTTTGGGTATCCTAGGAAGACACATTTCTCTGATTCAGGTTCGAGCTTATCAGGTTGAAGCTTTTTCACATAAGCATCACATCCCCAAGCTTTAAGAAACGACAACTTTGTTTTCTTGCCAACACATAGTTCATAAGGTGTCGTCTCAATGGATTTCAATGGTGCCCTATTTAACGTGAATGCAGCCGTCTCTAAAGCATAACCCCAAAACGGTAGCAGTAAATCAGTAAGAGACATCATAGATCACACCATATCTAGTAAAGTATGATTACGACGTTCGTACACACCATTACGCTGTGGTGTTCCGGGTGGCGTGAGTTGCGAAACTATTCCGCATTTTTTAAATGAAGACCAAACTCGTAACTCAAATATTCTCCTCCACGATCAAATCGTAGAAACTTTATTTTCTTGTTACGATGATTTTCCACTTCACTCTGAAATTCTTTGAACTTTTCAAATGTTTCAGACTTATGTTTCATTAAGCAGATATACCCATATCTGCTCAAATCATCTATGAAGGTGAGAAAATAATGATATCCGCCGCGAGCCTCAACATTCATCAGACCACATACATCAGTATGTATGATCTCCAACAAATCTGTTGCTCGCTCCATTGTTCTGGAGAACGGCGTTTTAGTCATCTTGCCCATGAGGCATGGTTCGCAAGTACCAAGTAATTCATAATCAAGTGATTCCAAAAGTCCATCAGTATGGAGTTTCTTCATGCGCTTTACACCAATATGACCTAAACGATAGTGCCACAAATAAGTTGCACTATCATTATCAACTCTACATCTTTTGGTTTCAATGTTATGAATATGTGTATCACTACTATCGAGATTTAATATAAATAGACCACTCTTCAAAGGGTGCATGACCATAAAATATATTACTCATATAAATAGAACAACCATTATTCTCTGATTTAATGAATAACCGTCTTTCATTAAACAAGATCCAGATATAATGTTCATGCTCAACGCTGGCACCAAATAACAATTACGCAGGTCTAAAACTAATCCCGAAGGTATATGTAAAGGTACCGTGCCGACTACAATCACATCGACTTTGGAACCATTTCCCACGCGCATCGTCACCTCATCCTTAGACAATCTTCGCTTAATCCGTAGTCCCTGTTTCGAGTTGCAAATATTAGCAACAGAACCAGTATTAAATACCCAGGTGCTACTGCGAGCATTAGTAAGGTACAAATCAATAACATGTATATCACATATACCTTTGTTCACCTTGCCATCCTTCTTATCCACCAAATACTTGGGGCAGTTCCGCTTCTAGTGACCAGTCTGTTTGCAGCAGAAGCACTCAGTCTCAGGCTTAGGTCTAGACTTGGGTTTCTTCTCCTGAGCGGCAACTTGTTTGCCGTTCTTCTTGAAGTTCCCCTTCTTCTTCCCTTTACCCTTTTCTTGAAACTTGTGGTCTTGTTGACCATCAACACTTGATGCTCCTTTTTGATTTCTACCTCCGCAGCCTTTAGCATCGCGAAGAGCTCGGGAATAGTCTTTTCCATCCCTTGCATATTATAGTTCATCACGAAGCTCTTGTAACTTAGTGGCAGTGATTGAAGAATTCTGTCAATGACGCTATCATCCGGAAGATTAACTCCCAGTTGAATCAAGTGATTGTTATACCCGGACATTCTGAGTATATGCTCACTGACAGAACTATTCTCCTCCATCTTGCAACTATAGAACTTATTGGAGACTTCATATCTCTCAATCCGGGAATTTGCTTGAAATATTAACTTCAACTCCTGAAACATCTCATATGCTCCATGATGTTCAAAACATCGTTGAAGTCCCGGTTCTAAGCCATAAAGCATGGCACAGTGAACTATCGAGTAGTCATCAGCTTGGCTCTGCCAGACGTTCTGGCGTTGCTCCTGCAGCGGGTCTGGCACATAGCGGTGCTTCCAGGACGTAACTCTTCTGTGCAGCAATGAGGATAATCCTCAAGTTACGGACCCAGTCCGTGTAATTGCTACCATCATCTTTCAATGTTGCTTTCTCAAGGAACACATTAAAATTTAACAGAACAACAGCACGGGCCATCTATCTACAATAAAATAGACAAGCAAAATACTATCAGGTACTAAGTTCATGATAAATTAAAGTTCATTTAATCATATTACTTAAGAACTCCCACTTAGATAGACATCTCTCTAGTCATCTAAGTGATCACGTGATCCAAATCAACTAAACCATGTCCGATCATCACGTGAGATGGAGTAGTTTTCAATGGTGAACATCACTATGTTGATCATATCAACTATATGATTCACGTTCGACCTTTCGGTCTCAGTGTTCCGAGGCCATATCTGCATATGCTAGGCTCGTCAAGTTTAACCTGAGTATTTTGCGTGTGCAAAACTGTCTTACACCCGTTGTATTTGAACGTAGAGCTTATCACACCCGATCATCACGTGGTGTCTCGGCATGAAGAACTTTCGCAACGGTGCATACTCAGGGAGAACACTTATACCTTGAAATTTAGTGAGAGATCATCTTAAAATGCTACCGTCGATCTAAGCAAAATAAGATGCATAAAAGATAAACATCACATGCAATCAATATAAGTGAGATGATCAATATAAGTGAGATGATATGGCCATCATCATCTTGTGCCTTTGATCTCCATCTCCAAAGCACCGTCATGATCACCATCGTCACCGACGCAACACCTTGATCTCCATCGTAGCATCGTTGTCATCTCGCCAACTATTGCTTCTACGACTATCGCTACCGCTTAGTGATAAAGTAAAGCAATTACAGGGCAATTGCATTGCATACAATAAAGCGACAACCATATGGCTCCTGCCAGTTGCCGATAACTCTGTTACAAAACATGATCATCTCATACAATGAAATTTAGCATCATGTCTTGACCATATCACATCACAACATGCCCTGCAAAAACAAGTTAGACGTCCTCTACTTTGTTGTTGCAAGTTTTACGTGGCTGCTACGGGCTGAGCAAGAACCATTCGTACCTACGCATCAAAACCACAATGATAGTTTGTCAAGTTAGTGCTGTTTTAACCTTCACAAGGACCGGGCGTAGCCATACTCGGTTCAACTAAAGTTGGAGAAACTGACACCCGCCATCCACCTGTGTGCAAAGCACGTCGGTAGAACCAGTCTCGCGTAAGCGTACGCGTAATGTCGGTCCAGGCCGCTTCATCCAACAATACCGCCGAACCAAAGTATGACATGCTGGTAAGCAGTATGACTTGTATCGCCCACAACTCACTTGTGTTCTACTCGTGCATATAACATCTATGCATAAACGTGGCTCGGATGCCACTATTGGGGAACGTAGTATTGTCAAAAAAATTCCTACGCACACGCAAGATCATGGTGATGCATAGCAACGAGCGGGGAGAGTGTGTCCACTTTCCATCGTAGACTGAAATCGGAAGCGTTATGACAACGCGGTTGATGTAGTCGTACGTCTTCATGATCTGACCAATCCAAGTACCGAACGCACGGTACCTCCGAGTTCAGCACACATTCAACACTATGACGTCCCGCGAGCTCCGATCTAGCAGAGCTTCATCGAAGAGTTTCGTCAGCACGACGGCGTGATGATGGTGATGATGATGCTACTGACGCAGGGCTTCACCTAAGCACCGCTACGATATTATCGGGTGGATTATGGTGGAGGGGGGCACCGCACACGGCTAAGAGATCAATGATCAATTGTTGTGTCTATGGGGTGCCCCCTGCCCCCATATATAAAGGAGCAAGGGGGAGGCAGCCGGCCAGGAGGAGGAGGGCAAGCTAAGGGGGGAGTCCTACTCCCACCGGGACTAGGACTCCTCCTTTCCTAGTAGGAGTAGGAGAAGGGGGAAGGGAGAGAGAGGGGGGAAGGAAAGGGCCCCCTCCTTTTCCAATTCGGACTAGAGGGGGAGGGGGTGTGCGGCCTGCCCTGGCCGCCCCTCCTCTTCTGCACTAGGGCCCATGAGGCCCAATAAACCCCCCGGGGGTTCCGGTAACCCCCCAGTACTCCGGTATATGTCCAAAACCTTCCGAAACCTTTCCATGTCCAAATATAGTCGTCAAATATATCGATCTTTATGTCTCGAACATTTTGAGACTCCTCGTCATGTCCGTGATCATATCCGGGACTCCTAACTACCTTCAGTACATCAAAACACAAAACTCATAATACCGATCGTCACCGAACTTTAAGCGTGCGGACCCTACAGATTCGAGAACGATGTAGACATGACCGAGACTCGTCTCTGGTCAATAACCAATAGCGGAACCTGGATGCTCATATTGGTTCCTACATATTCTACAAAGATCTTTATTGGTCAAACTGCATAACAACATACGTTGTTCCCTTTGTCATTGGTATGTTACTTGCCCGAGATTCGATCGTCGGTATCTCAATACCTAGTTCAATCTCGTTACCGGCAAGTCTCTTTACTCGCTTCGTAATGCATCATCCCGCAACTAACTCATTGGTTGCATTGCTTGCAAGGCTTATAGTGATGTGCATTACCAAGAGGGCCCAGAGATACCTCTCCGACAATTGGAGTGAGAAATCCTAATCTCGATTTATGCCAACCCAACAAACACCATCGGAGGCACCTGTAGAGCACCTTTATAATCACCCAGTTATGTTGTGACGTTTGGTAGCACACAAAGTGTTCCTCCGGTATTCGGGAGTTGCATAATCTCATAGTCATAGGAACATATATAATTCATGAAGAAAGCAATAGCAATATACTAAACGATCAAGTGCTAAGCTAACGAAATGGGTGAAGTCAATCACATCATTCTTCTAATGATGTGATCCCGTTTATCAAATGAAAACTCATGTCTATGGTTAGGAAACTTAACCATCTTTGATTAACGAACTAGTCAAGTAGAGGCATACTAGTGACACTCTATTTGTCTATGTATCCACACATGTATTATGTTTCCGGTTAATACAATTCTAGCATGAATAATAAACATTTATCATGAAATAAGGAAATAAACAATAACTTTATTATTGCCTCTAGGGCATATTTCCTTCATGCATGCCTAAACTCTGATGCGAAAAATCATAGTACACATAATTTTTGGGGCTTATATTGCAACGAGGGTAATTCGTCTTTTGTCTGCCGACCAATTATTCCCTTAAGAACGCTTGCTTTCAGCTTCACCCATCTGAGGTACACGTCCGGATAACCCAGCTGTAACAATCGTAGAGGTGCTCCCTTTATGCCCTAGCCAAACAAACGGAAACGTAGGACATAAGCACAGGAGCTAGGCAACCCAGCTTGGCGAAAACTTAAGTCATAAAGGTGCATATAATGGCGAATAAAAGACATATATGAGGAGACGACACATGTATACTATGAGCTTGATGCTTGAAAATAATAATAAGCTTCTGTGACAAGAAGCCGCCAGGTATTGTGGGGTATGTACATTTAAGCATGTAGACCCCTTAAGTGTGCGGTTTATCCGATAACGTGCTAGAAGTCATATAAAAACAAAAAAGAAGAACGAGAAAAAAAATAGAAAAAGGTAACAAACAATGAGTCCGGACTTAGGCATAGAAGCTTCAGAGTCTGGCAGCGTTCCATGGGTTCGGCTCTAGGCGATTATCCAATGTCTTGCGAAGGCGATAGGCTCCTCCAGTGAGAACTTCATCGATAATGAAGGGACCCTCCCATTTGGGCTTGAGCTTGTCCTTTTTCTTCTTTGGTAGGAGTAGAACGAGTTCACCGACATTATAGGTCTTTGCCTGCACTTCTCTGCTTTGGTATCTTCGAGCTTGCTATTGGTAGAATGCTGAACGAGCTTTTGCAATGTCGCGCTCCTCTCCAGGCCATCTAAGTCATCTTGTCGATCGGCCTTGGCCTCTATTTCTTCGTACATGCATACTCGAGGTGAGTCGTGAATAATATCGCAGGGCAAGACGACCTCTGCACCGTACACCATGAAGAACAGTGTGTATCCGGTCGTGCGATTGGGCGTGGTCCGCAGCCCCCAGAGTACGGAGTCAAGCTCCTCAACCCAGTGTTTATCTAACTCCTTTAAGGACAGTACTAATTTGGGTTTAATGCCGCTCATTATCAGGCCATTAGCCCGTTCAACTTGACCATTTGTTTGAGGATGATAGACGGAGGCATAATCAAGCTTGATGCCCAGATTAGCACACCAAGTTTTTACTTTGCCGGCTGTGAAGTTAGAGCCGTTATCGGTGATGATGCTGTGTGGGACACCATAATGGTGTAAGACACCGGATATACAATCTATCACTGGTCCGACTTCGGCCATTTTAACTGGTTTGGTCTCTGTCCACTTAGTGAATTTGTCTACCATGACCAACAGATATTTTTTCTTATGGCTTCCCCTTTTAAGGGGTCTGACCATGTCTAGCCCCCAGACCGCAAAAGGCCTAGTAATGGGGATTGTTTTTAGGGCGGTAGGTGGCATATGGCTTTGATAGGCGAAAAGCTGGCATCCTACACAATGTTGGACGAGGTCTTGCGCATCTGCTCGAGCCGTAGGCCAGAAAAAACTGGTATGAAAGGCCTTACTTACAAGGGCCCGAGCTGCGGCATGATGACTGCCAAGACCAGCATGGATTTCGGCCAAGAGCTGCTGCCCCTCTTCTTTGGAGATACATCTTTGAAGGACTCTAGTGGTACTTTTCTTGTAGAGCTCTCCTTCATGAACCTTGTAGGCTTTCGAGCGTCGAACGATGCATCAAGCCTCATTCTGGTGCTCAGGGAGCTCTCGCCTATTAAGGTAGGCCAGGAAGGGTTCGGTCCATGGGGCAATTACTGCCATGATTAGATGGGCTGATGGTGTTATTTCGGTGGCTAAGCCCCCAATGATATCGGGATTGTGTTCGGAATCTGGGGGTATGATCGGATCCGAACTGGTGTTGCCGCTCTCGTCCTGCCATACCATGGACGGCTTGAAGAGCCTCTCCACAAAGGTATTGGGTGGGACGGGGTCGCTCTTAGTGCCCATGCGAGCAAGGCACGTGATGAAACTCGAGCCCCTCAAACTGAGCTGATATTTTAAGTACAGCGTTACGGTAAGCCACCATCTTCGGATCTTTGGCATCCAATTCTCCGTTTATTTGGGATATTGTGAGGTTTGAATCCCCGCGCACCTCAAGACATTGTATGCCCATAGAGACGGCCATCCGAAGACCATGCAATAGGGCCTCATATTCGGCTATGTTATTGGAGTCTGTATACAGTATTTGGAGCACATAACGGACTGTGTCTCCTATGGGGGATGTTAGGACGACACCGGGCCCAAGTCCGGCTAGCATTTTAGAGCTGTCGAAGTGCATCACCAAGTTGGAATATATGCCGTACTCTTTAGGGAGTTTGGCCTCTGTCAATTCGGCAACGAAGTCAGCCAACACCTAAGATTTAATGGCTCGGCGTGGTTTATATGTTATTTCAAATGGTAAGAGCTCAATAGCCCATTTGGCAATCCGGTCGGTGGCGTCTCGGTTGTTTATGATATCATTAAGTGGTACTTCAGAATCCACCATGATCGAGCACTCTTGAAAGTAGTGGCGCACCTTCCGGGATGCCATGAAGACTGCATACGCTATCTTTTGATAATGTGGGTATCGGGATTCACATGGTGTGAGGACCGTCGATACATAGTATACTGGTTTTTGAAGTGGGAATTTATGTCCCTCTTCCTCTCGTTCGACGATGAGCACCGCACTCACCACCTGATGTGTTGCGGATATGTATAATACCATGGGTTCGCGGACGTTTGGTGCAACAAGGATTGGGTTGCTTGCTAATAGGGCTTTTATTTCTTCCAGTCTGGCTGTTGCAGCATCCGTCCACTCAAAGTGGTCGGTGCGTCGGAGCAGGCGATACAATTGTAGTGCCTTTTCTCTTAATCTGAAGATAAAGCGACTCAACACTGCCATGCACCCGACTAGTTTTTGGACCTGCTTGAGATCTGTTGGTGTAGCCAACTGTGACAGGGCTCGGATTTTGGCTGGGTTTGCTTCGATTCCCCTACTAGAAACGATGAACCCAAGGATTTTTCCGGCGGGAACGCCGAGAACGCACTTTTCCGAATTGAGCCGTATGTCATATCTTCGGAGGTTGTCGAATGTAAGGCGTAAGTCGTCCACCAATGACTCGACTCGACATGCTTAGTTTTGATGACTACATCATCTACGTATGCCTCAACTATCTTGCCAATTTGCTTTTCCAGGCACATTTGAATCATGCGTTGGTATGTGGCGCCGGCGTTTTTGAGCCTGAATGGCATGGTGTTGAAGCAGAAGGGCCCGTATGGGGTGTTGAATGCCGTTGCGGCTTGGTCGGATTCCTTCATTTTTGATTTGATGGTATCCGGAACGTCGAGGAAGCACAATGAGTCGTGTCCTGTGGTTGCATCAATAATCTGGTCGATGCGAGGTAGTGGGAAGGGATCATTAGGGCAGGCTTTATTAAGTTCCTTGAAGTCGACACACGAGCGCCAGGATTTATCCTTCTTCGGCACCATGACCAGGTTTGGTAGCCAGTCCGGATGTTTGATCTCTCTGATAAACCCGGCTTCGAGTAGCTTGGCTAGCTCCTCACACATAGCCTGTCGTTTGGGTTCAGAAAATCGCCGCAGCGTTTGCTTGACTGGTTTACATCCCTTTAATATGTTGAGACTATGTTCGGCCAGCACGGGTGGGATTCCTGGCATATCCGAGGGGTGCCAGGCAAAGATGTCCCAATTCTCACGCAGGAACACACGCAATGCAGCGTCGACCGTCAGATCCAGCTGTGCCCCGATGGAAGCTGTCTTCTTGGCGTCCATTGGGTGAACTTGGAAGAAGTGGATTTAGGCCTTTTATCTCGTCTTCTGGCTTGAAAGAAGTGGATTTAGGCCTTTTATCAAGAATTGCATCGTCTCTATCCACTATGGAGCGCAGAGCGGTGAGCTCCTCGGCCGCCAGGGCTTCGGATAGTGCCTCGAGGGCCAAGGATGCGGTTTTGTTTTCGGCGCGGAGTGCTATGTCCGGATCACTGGCGATAGTGATAACATTGTTGGGCCCCGGAATTTTGAGCTTCATGTACCCGTAATGAGGTATGGCTTGAAAGTGTGTGAATGCGTCTCGCCCTAACAATGCATGATATCCATAGTTGAAAGGGGCCACCTGGAAGATTATCTATTCGGACATGTAGTTCTCCGGCGTGCATCTTGCTTCCTGATTGGGGATGATTCCTCGAAAGGTTGTATTACTTTGCTTGATGCGACTCCTGTCCATTTGCATTTTATTGAGCGTGTCTTCGTAAATGAGGTTTAGTCTATTGTTGCCGTCCATGAGCACTTTAGTGAGGCGAAAGCCGTCTACAACTGGGTTTAGAACCAAATTGGCTGGTGCTCGGACTGATCGGGCCCTTGGTTCATCATTGGCGTTGAAGGTTATCGCCATATTGTTCCAAGGATTTATTGAGGCTACATGATTTACTTCGGTGAGGTTGCGGAGCTCCCTTTTACACCGGTTATTTGAAGAAAAGGTCTTGAAGACCGTAAACACATTGAGGTGATTATCCTTGGGGGAATGCCTCGCCGGGGTAGTGTTGGTGAGAATAGCCTCACCGCGTTTTGCCACCTGCCGGAGTATCCAACATGCCCGAAGGCTATGAGTTGGTTCGGAATTTGGAGTCATGTGTATCTGACAGGGCTTGTCGAGCCATTCATCAAGGACAGTTCTATGTCCCGGTAAGGGCTTAAGTTTTCTTTCCGCAAAGTGATGATTAGGTGCCCCATAAGGGTGCATCCTTTTTGCCCGGCCGGTGGGTGGCTTAAAGGCCAGTGGTTCCCATCGAGTTGTCTGGGCTTTCCAAGCGGTTTCCATTGCACAATACTTTTGTACTATGTGTGCCAAATCTGCAAAGTGCAGTATGCCGTGCCGATTGAGGGCATTGAGGATCCCCTCGTCCGTACAGTCGCGGAAAAAGACTGATACCGCATCGTCGTCGCAGCAATCCTTGATCTTATTTTTAACAAGTAGGAATCTAGGCCAAAAGTGATGGACTTTTTCCTGAGGTTGCTGTCGTATATACATTAAATCGCATATGTCCAGGGGACCAGAATTACTTGGAGAGTATTGATTGTGGTGGGTGGGTGGGCTTAAATCCGAACCTTGACCCACTCTGGAATCCGGATTTTGAAAAATTTCTGAGGTCATTGGCCCAGGATCTGGAGTGTCGTGGGGGTTTTTAGACTCAGCACCTCATTCCATATTCGGAGGGCAGATGATCTCATCTTGACGATGAGTGTCCGGCTCGTAGGGCTCGGAGATCCGAACATAGTTTGTTTTCAGCATAGGAGGAGTGGTATCCTCAACTTGTTCTTCCACGACAGTCACCAGGTGGGTGACAGGTGGAGACCTGATTTCCCTCTAATCGGGTTTAAGCCCTATCAGATCGTAATCTGTTGTGACCCCCAGTGCGGTGATGCGATCTAGCAGTTCGTTTAAAGACGAGACATCCGTCAGATCCATCTTATCAATGCTTTCAGGGTTGATGCGGAGGTGATTTTTGGTAATCCGAGGGACCGCCTTGGGCTTAATGGCCGGGCGGGCGCCTATGGTGAAATTGCCGATATGGAGGATCCGCCCAGGAACTAGGGCCCTTCCAGAGGTGATTTTGTCGTTGACGACGAGGCAAGCCATCGATCCTTCCATCGACAACACAGAGGAACTCTCAATGAAAGTACCAATGTCAGTGTCAGAACCGGCAGATCTCGGGTACGGGGTCCTGAACTGTGCGTCTTAGGATCGAAGGTAATAGGAGACAGGGACATGATGTTTACCCAGGTTCGGGCCCTCTTAATGGAGGTAATACCCTACTACCTGCTTGGCTGACTTTGATGAGTATAGGGGTTACAAGAGTTGATCTACCTCGAGATCATAATAGCCTTATTGATTATGATTGCCTCTATGGACTAAACCCTCCGGTTTATATAGACACTGGAGGGGTCTAGGGTTGTATAGAGTCAATTTACAGGGGAAGGAAACTATTCATCCAAACGTCAAGCTTGCCTTCCACGCAAAGCAGAGTCCCATCCGGACACGGGGGAGGTCCTCGATCTTGTATCTTCACAGCCCATGAATCCGGCCCACATCACACAACCCGGATCCCTGAGGACCCCCTAGTCTAGGACTCCCTCACTCCTTCTTCAGCTCAATCTTCATCAACCAAGCATCTTTTCCATGTTGTTGGAGGAGTAAGAAGACATGATGCCTGACATGATAAATTTGACAGGAAACAACAAGAAAAGAGAACAGAGGATTTCTCCGCGATACGGTGGTCAACAGGTTCGGGAAGTATATATAGTTTTTTTTATCTTGGAGGACAAGCAAGCTGTATAAAACAGAGTCTGGAAGGTGTCCCAGGTGGGCACAACCCACCTGGGCGCACCAGGCAAGCCTGGCGCGCCCTGGTGTCTTGTGCCCACCAGGGTACGCTTCTTGGAAGTTTATTTATTTCCTAAATTTTCAAATATTCCAAAACTGAAAAAAATATATTTTTGCGGATTTTTCGGAGTCTTACTTACCGTATCATGTACCTCCTTATTTTCACGATTCTAGGGTGTTCCGGAAGGACTCTTTTATGTGTTCTTCTGGTGTCAAAGTTTGGATAATATTACTTTCAACATTAATGGGCGTACCTGAGATATAATGCTTTATTCGTTGCCCATTGACAACTGATGTCTACTACACAACCTTCTTCTTGTAGACGTTGTTGGGCCTGCAAGTGCACAGGTTTGTAGGACAGTAGCAAATTTCCCTCAAGTGGATGACCTAAGGCTTATCAATCCATAGGAGGCGTAGGTTGAAGATGGTCTCTCTCAAACAACCCTGCAACAAATAACAAAGAGTCTCTTGTGTCCCCAACACACCCAATACAATGGTAAATTGTATAGGTGCACTAGTTCGGCGAAGAGATGGTGATACAAGTGCAAAATAGATGGTAGATATAGGTTTTCGTAATCTGAAATTATAAAAACAGCAAGGTAGCGAGCGATAAAAGTGAGCGTAAACGGTATTGCAATGATAGGAAACAAGGGCTAGGGTTCATACTTTCACTAGTGCAAGTTCTCTCAACAATAATAACATAGATAGATCATATAACAAGCCCTCAACATGCAACAAAGAGTCACTCCAAAGCCACTAATAGCGGAGAACAAACATAGAGATTATGGTAGGGTACGAAACCACCTCAAAGTTATTCGTTCGGATCGATCTATAAAAGAGTTCATACTAGAATAACACCTTAAGACACAAATCAATCAAAACCCTAATGTCACCTAGATACTCCATTTTCACCTCAAGTATCCGTGGGCATGATTATACGAAATGCATCACACAATCTCAGATTCATCCAACCAACATAAAAGTACTTCAAGGAGTGCCCCAAAGCTACTACCGGAGAGTCAAGAACGTGTGCCAACCCCTATGCATAGGTTCCCAATGTCACGAAACCCGCAAGTTGATCACCAAATTATACATCAAGTGGCACATGATATCCCATTGTCACCACAGATAATCACGGCAGGACATACATCAAGTGTTCTCATAAAAGACTCAATCCGATAAGATAACTTCAAAGGGGAAACTCAATTCATCACAAGAGAGTAGAGGGGGAGAAACATCATAAGATCCAACTATAATAGCAAAGCTCACGATGCATCAAGATCGTTCCATAGAGAGAACATGAGAGAGAGAGATCAAACACATAGCTACTGGTACATACCCTCAGCCCCGGGGGTGAACTACTCCCTCCTCGTCATGGATAGCGCCGGGATGATGAAGATGGCCACCGGTGATGGGATCCCCCTCCGGCAGGGTGCCGGAACAGGGTCCCGATTTGGTTTTGGTGGCTACAGAGGCTTGCAGCGGAGGAACTCCTGATCTATCTTCTGTTCAGGAAGTTTTAGGGTACGTAGGTATATATGGATGCAGGGAGAATGTTGGTGGAGCTACGGGGGCCCCACGAGGCAGGGGGGCGCGCCCCCCACCCTCGTGGGCAGCCTGGGACTCCCCTGACGTGCACTCCAAGTCCATCAGGTTGCTTTCCTTCCAAAATTAACTTCTCCAGCTGATTTCGTTCCGTTTTGACTCCGTCTGATATTCCTTTTCCTCGAAACACTAAACTAGGCATAAAACAGCAAATCTGGGCTGGGCCTCCGGTTAATAGGTTAGTCCCAAAAATAATATAAAAGTGGATAATAAAGCCCAATATTGCCTAAACAGTAGATAAAGTAGCATGGAGCAATCAAAAATTATAGATACGTTGGAGACGTATCAAGCATCCTCAAGCTTAATTCCTGCTTGTCCCTGAGTAGGTAAATGATAAAAAAGAATTTTTGATGCGGAGTCATACTTTGGCATAATTTCAATGTAAATCTTCTTAATTGTGGTATGAATATTCAGATCCGAAAGATTAAAGACAGAAGTTCATATTGACACAAAAATAATAATACTTCAAGCATACTAATCAAAGCAATCATGTCTTCTCAAAATAACATGGCAAAAGAAAGTCCATCCCTAAAAAATCATATAGTTAGGCTATGCTTCATTTTCGTCACACAAAGATGTTCCCAACTTCTATACCCCCGATGACAAGCCAAGCAATTGTTTCATACTTAAATAATCTCAAACTTTTTCAACCTTCACGCAATACATGAGCGTGAGCCATGGATATAGCACTATGGGTGGAATAGAATATGATGATGGGGATTGTGTGGAGAAGACAAAAAAGGAGAAAGTCTCACATTGACGAGGATAATCAACGGGCTATGGAGATGCCCATCAATTGATGTCAACATGAGGAGTAGGGATTGCCATGCAACGGATGCACTAGATCTATGAATGCTCAACAAAAGAAAACTAGTGGGTGTGCATCAAACTCGGTTGCTCATGAAGACCTAGGGCATTTGAGGAAGACCATTGTAGGAATATACAAGCCAAGTTCTATAATGAAAGATTCCCACTAGTATAAAAAGACAACTTATGAGACTCACTACATGAAGAACAAGGTGCTACTTTGAAGCACAATATATGAGACTCACCACATGAAGAACAAGGTGCTACTTTGAAGCACAAGTGTGGAAAAAGAGATAGTAGCATTGCCCTTTTTTCTTTTCTTTTTTTCTTTTTTTCTTTTTTTTGGGCCTTTCCTTTTTCTTTTGGCCTTTCTTCTTTTTTTGGCAATGCTCTAATAATGATGATCATCACACTTCTATTGATTACAACATAAGGATTACAACTCAAAACTTAGAACAAGATATGACTCTATGTGAATGCCTCCGGCGGTGTACCGAGATGGTGAAACGAATCAAGAGTGACATGTATGAAAAATAATGCATGGTGGCTTTGCCACAAATACGATGTCAACTACATGATCATGCAATGGCAATATGACAAAAGTAATGTATGTCATGATGATGAACGGAACGGTGGAAAGTTGCATGGCAATATATCTCGGAATGGCTATGGAAATGCCATGATAGGTAGGTATGGTGGCTGTTTTGAGGAAGATATAAGGAGGTTTATGTGTGATAGAGCGTATCTTATCACGGGGTTTGGATGCACCGGCGAAGTTTGCACCAAGTCTCAAGGTGAGAAAAGGCAATGCATGGTACCGAAGAGGCTAGCAATGGCGGAAAGGAAAAGTGCGTATAATCCATGGACTCAACATTAGTCAAAATAACTCATATACTTATTGCAAAGATTTAGAAGTCATCAAAAACCAAGTACTACGCGCATGCTCCTAGGGGGATAGATTGGTAGGAAAATACCATCGCTCGTCCCCGACCGCCACTCATAAGGATGCACAAGCCAGGTACACTTCATGTTCCAAATTTGTTACACAACTTTAACCATACGTGCATGCTACGGGACTTGCTAACTTCAACACAAGCATTCTTTAAATTCATAATCACCCAACTAGCATGACTTTGATATTATCACCTCCACATCAAAAAACAATTATCAAGCATCAAACTTTTCTTAGTATTCAACACACTCATAAGAAATTTTCACATATCTTGAATACTAAGTATATTAATATTAAGCAAATTACCATGCTATTAATGACTCTCAAAATAATCTAAGTGAAGCATGAGAGTTCATGTATTTCTTCAAAATAAAACCACCATTGTGCTCTAAAAGATATAAGTGAAGCACTAGAGCAAAAGACAAACTACTCCGAAAGATATAAGTGAAGATCAATGAGTAGCTAAATAATTATGCAACTATGCAAAGACTCTCCCACTTTATAATTTCATATCTTCATACTTTATTCAAACAGAAAGCAAAGCTAAAGAAAACTACATTGCAAGGATAGCACAACTCATGTGAAGAAGCAAAAACTTAGGCTCAATCGATACTAACCGATAGTTGTTGAAGAAGAAAGGTGGGATGCCTACCGGGGCATCCCCAAGCTTAGATGCTTGAGACTTCTTGAAATATTATCTTGGGGTGCCTTGGGCATCCCCAAGCTTGAACTTTTCTGTCTCCTTAATTCCTCTCATATCATGGTTTCTCTTTTTATCAAAAGCTTCATTCACAACAAACTCAACAAGAACTCGTGAGATAGGTTAGTATAAACCAATGCAAAACCTTATCATTTTCTACTGTAACAAATCACTAAAATTATTATTCAACATTGCATACTAAATGCACTCCTATCCTCAAATAGAATCATTAAACAAGCAAACATATGCAAACAATTCAACCATAACAGCAATCTGTCAAAACAGTACAGTCTGTAAAGAATGCAACAGTATCAATACTTCCCTGACTCCAAAAATTATGAACTAAAATTGCCACTGTAATAAATTTGTTAGGGCTCAATATGCAAAAAAGAATGTTATACCATTATCTGACTTTTCTAGGGAATTTTTGCAACAGCAGTAAAATTTCTGTTTTCAAACAGCAGCATGTATACTTAGCAAAATAAGCATGGCAAAGGCTATCCTTGACCTTTTTATTGAGACTAAAGATGCAAAACATTATTCTAACTAACAGCAAGCAAACACTAACAAAATAAAATGACACTCCAAGAAAAACACATATCATGTGGTGAATAAAAATATAGCTCCAAGTAAAGTTACCGATGAACGATGACGAAAGAGGGGATGCCTTCCGGGGCATCCCCAAGCTTAGTTGCTTGGTTGTCCTTGAATATTACCTTGGGGTGACTTGGGCATCCCCAAGCTTAGGCTCTTGTCACTCCTTATTCCATAGTCCATCGAATCTCTACCCAAAACTTGAAAACTTCAACCACACAAAACTCAAAACAGAACTCGTAAGCTCCGTTAGTATAAGAAAATAAAACCACCACTTAGGTACTGTAATGAACTCATTCTAAATTCATATTGGTGTAATATCTACTGTATTATAACTTCTCTATGGTTCATACCACTTAATACTAGCCATAGATGCATCAAAATAAGCAAACAACACATAGAAAACAGAATCTGTCAAAAAAACAGAACAATCTGTAGTAATCTGTATAAAACGTATACTTCTGTAACTCAAAAAATTATGAACTAAATTGCTTGACCTGAGTAATTTTTCTAATAATAATCTTCAAAAAGAATCAACCTAAAATTACTCTTCAGTAGAAAATGGCAGCTAACCTCGTGAGCGCTAAAGTTTCTGTTTTTGACAGCAAGATCACATAAACTTCACCCAAGTCTTCCCAAAGGTTCTACTTGGCACTTTATTGAAACAAAAGCTATAAAACATGATTACTACAGTATCATAATCATGTGGACACATAAAAACAGTAAGGATAAATATTGGGTTGTCTCCCAACAAGCGCTTTTCTTTAATGTCTTTCTAGCTAGGCATGATGATGACAATGATGCTCACATAAAAGATAAGAATTGAAAAATAAAGGGAGAATCATGAAGCATGTGACTAGCACATTTAAGTCTAACCCACTTCCTATGAATAGGTATTTTGTGAGCAAACAACTTATGGGAACAATAATCAACTAGCATAGGATGGCACAACAAGCATAGCTTCAAAACTTTAAGCACATAGAGAGGAAACATGATATTATTGCAATTCCTACAAGCATATGTTCCTCTCTCATAATAACTTTCAGTAGCATCATGAATGAATTCAACAATATAACCAGCACCTAAGTCATTCTTTTCATGATCTACAAGCATAGAAAATTTACTACTCTCCACATAAGCAAAATTCTTCTCATGAATAGTAGTGGGAGCAAACTCAACAAAATAACTATCATAAGATTGAAAATTAAGATCAAGATGACAAGTTTCATGGTTATCATTATTCTTTAAAGCATACGTGTCATCACAATAATCATCATAGATAGGAGGCATGCTTTCATCATAGTAAATTTGCTCATCAAAGCTTGGGGGACAAAAAATATCATCTTCATCAAACATAGCTTCGCCAAGCTTGTGGCTTTGCATATCATTAGCATCATGGATATTAAAGGAATTCATACTAATAACATTGCAATCATGCTCATCATTCAAAGCTTTAGTACCAAACATTCCATAGATTTCCTCTTCTAGCACTTGAGCACAATTATCCTTTCCATCATACTCACGAAAGATATTAAAAAGGTGAAGCGTATGAGACAAACTCAATTCCATTTTTTTTGTAATTTTCTTTTATAAACTAGACTAGTGCTAAAACAAGAAACAAAAAGATTCGACTGCAAGATCTAAAGATATACCTTCAAGTACTAACCTCCCCGGCAACGGCGCCAGAAAAGAGCTTGATGTCTACTACACAACCTTCTTCTTGTAGATGTTGTTGGGCCTGCAAGGCACAGGTTTGTAGGACAGTAGCAAATTTCCCTCAAGTGGATGACCCAAGGTTTATCAATCCGTAGGAGGCGTAGGATGAAGATGGTCTCTCTCAAACAACCCTGCAACCAAATAACAAAGAGTCTCTTGTGTCCCCAACACACCCAATACAATGGTAAATTGTATAGGTGCACTAGTTCGGCGAAGATGGTGATACAAGTGCAAAATAGATGGTAGATATAGGTTTTTGTAATCTGAAATTATAAAAACAGCAAGGTAGAGAGCATTAAAAGTGAGCGTAAATGGTATTGCAATGATAGGAAACAAGGCCTAGGGTTCATACTTTCAATAGTGCAAGTTCTCTCAACAATAACAACATAGATAGATCATATAACAAGCCCTCAACATGCAACAAAGAGTCACTGCAAAGCCACTAATAGCGGAGAACAAATGTAGAGATTATGGTAGGGTACAAAACCACCTCAAAGTTATCCGTTCGGATCGATCTATAAAAGAGTTCGTACTAGAATAACACCTTAAGACACAAATCAATCAAAACTCTAATGTCACCTAGATACTCCATTGTCACCTCAAGTATCCGTGGGCATGATTATACGATATGCATCACACAATTTCAGATTCATCCAACCAACATAAAAGTACTTCAAAGAGTGCCCAAAAGCTACTACCGGAGAGTCAAGAACGTGTGCCAACCCCTATGCATAGGTTTCCAATGTCACGAAACCCGCAAGTTGATCACGAAAACGTACATCAAGTGGCACATGATATCCCATTGTCACCATAGATAATCACGGCAAGACATAAATCAAGTGTTCTCATAAAAGACTCAATCCTATAAGATAACTTCAAAGGGAAACTCAATTCATCACAAGAGAGTAGAGGGGGAGAAACATCATAAGATCCAACTACAATAGCAAAGCTCGGTATACATCAAGATCGTGCCATAGAGGGAACACGAGAGAGAACACGAGAGAGAGAGAGAGAGATCAAACACATACTTACTAGTACATACCCTCAGCCCCGAGGGTGAACTACTCCCTCCTCGTCATGGATAGCGCCGGGATGATGAAGATGGCCACCGGTGATGGGATCCCCCTCCGGCAGGGTGCTGGAACAGGGTCCCGATTGGTTTTTGGTGGCTACAGTGGCTTGCGGCGGCGGAACTCCCGATCTATCTTCTGTTCTGGAAGTTTTAGGGTACGTAGGTATATATGGGTGCAGGGAGAACGTCGGTGGAGCTACGGGGGCCCCATGGGCAGCCCGGGACTCCCCTGACGTGCACTCCAAGTCCATCAGGTTGCTTTCCTTCCAAAATTAACTTCTCCAGTTGATTTCGTTCCGTTTTGACTCCGTCTGATATTCCTTTTCCTCGAAACACTGAAATAGGCATAAAACAGCAAATCTGGGTTGGGCCTCCGGTTAATAGGTTAGTCCCAAAAATAATATATAAGTGGATAATAAAGCCCAATATTGCCTAAACAGTAGATAAAGTAGCATGGAGCAATCAAAAATTATAGATACGTTGGAGACGTATCAACAACCTTCGAGTTAGTACCTTCGGAATTATTTATTTTGATGGCTCCAGACCGATAAACCTCCTCGATAACATAGGGGCCTTCCCATTTTGAGAGGAGTTTTCCTGCAAAGAATCTAAAATGAGAGTTGTACAAAATAACATATTCTCCAACTTTAAACTCACGCTTTTGGATTCTTTTGTCATGCCATCTTTTAACTTTTTCTTTGAATAATTTTGCATTTTCATAAGCTTGGGTTCTCCATTCATCTAATGAGTTGATATCAAATAACCTCTTTTCACGAGCAAGCTTGAAATCATAGTTGAGCTCTTTGATGGCCCAATATGCTTTATGTTCTAACTCAAGAGGCAAATGACAAGCTTTTCCATAACCCATTTTGAAAGGAGACATACCCATAGGATTTTTATATGTTGTTCTATAAGCCCAAAGCGCATCATCTAATTTCTTAGACCAATTCTTCCTGGACCTATTGACAGTCTTTTGCAAAATTAATTTTATTTCTCTATTGCTAAGTTCAACTTGACCACTAGATTGAGGATGATAGGGTGATGCAATTCTATGGTTAACATCATACTTGGCAAGCATTTTACGGAAAACACCATGAATAAAGTGTGAACCACCATCGGTCATTAAATATTTAGGGACTCCAAACTTTGGGAAAATAACTTCCTTAAGCATTTTAATAGAGGTGTTGTGATCAGCACTACTGGTTGGAATAGCTTCTACCCATTTAGTAACATAATCAACAGCAACCAAAATATGTGTATACCCATTAGAGGAAGGAAAAGGTCCCATGTAATCAAATACCCAGACATCAAATGGTTCAACAACAAGTGAATAATTCATAGGCATTTCTTGACACTTACCGATATTACCTATTCTTTGACATTCATCACAAGATAAGGCGAACTTACGGGCATCCTTGAAGAGAGTAGGCCAATAAAATCCAGATGCAATACCTTGTGAGCAGTTCTATCTCCAGCATGATGCCCTCCATAAGCTTCGGAGTGACATTTTCATAGGATTTGTCCCTGTTCATGCTCAGGTACACAACGTCTAATAATACCATCTAATCACTACAAGAAATATGTCAACTAGTGACCTTCTGTCAGTGACCCTGGAAGAATTGGTCATAGATCTATGACCATTTCTGACTAATTGGTCAAAATTTGTTCGGGGGGCTCCAAACCCTAAACTATAACGACCATTTTGGTAAGAAAGGTCGTAATTTCCTTACACGAAATGGTCATAATGCAGATAGCACTGGTCCGCTGCCTTATTTCTAGCAGATCATGACCAATATAGATGGTCATAACCTTGTAAATTGTGGTGGGTTGCTATGACTAGGCGCCACCTCATCAGTTTTGCCTATGTGTCATGTCCATGTGGCAGTTTTTGCCCTAGGTTGTGAAGCAACCTATATTTCTGTCATTCCCAAAATTCCCAAAAAAATCTCATAAATTCTTTGGGTCATATCTTCATCAAATATGTAAAAAAAAACCTTCCTTGCCTAGTTCAAAAATAATTCAAAAATATTCATTTTCCTATTCTGTTCAGAAAAACACTTTGTGAAGGAAGTACCACTTTGGCATGTCCAAACGGTATCCATTTTCTACAGTTCTTTCCTATGCCAGCTCAATCCATTCATTATTTCGACCCCAGCTTCAACATTCGTATTTATGTCCAGTGTTGTACTTTGCAAAGCAAGTACCACCTAGGCTCCTCCTTCTGAGATGAAAATTTGCGAAGACGGTCTTTGAGGGAGTCCCGGATTAGGGGCTGTCCGGATAGCCGGACTATAACCTTTGGCCAGACTCCTGGACTATGAAGATACAAGATTGAAGACTTTGTCCCGTGTCCGGATGGGACTTTCCTTGGCGTGGAAGGCAAGCTTGGCGATACAGATATGTAGATCTCCTCCCATTGTAACCGACTCTGTGTAGCCCTAGCCCTCTCTGGTGTCTATATAAACCGGAGGGTTTTAGTCTGTAGCACGAACAGCAATCAGACCATAGGCTAGCTTATAGGGTTTAGCCTCTCTGATCTCGTGGTGGATCTACTCTTGTACTACCCATATCATCAATATTAATCAAGCAGGAGTAGGGTTTTACCTCCATCGAGAGGGCCCGAACCTGGGTAAAAACATCGTGTCCCTTGTCTCCTGTTACCATCCGCCTAGACGCACAGTTCGGGACCCCCTACCCGAGATCCGCCGGTTTTGACACCAACATTGGTGCTTTCATTGAGAGTTCCGCTGTGCCGTCGCCATCAGGAAGGATGCCTCATCCCGTCTTTAAAGACGGCGCTGTTGCTAAAGGAGCTTTGGCTATCGGCCAAACTCTCCGGCTAGGCGGTTTTCTTATGACCGCCTGTTCGGCCGCCGCGCCGACGATGACTTCTCGGGTCATCGAAAGCAATCTCCACGTCAACTCGGAACTCGCCGAGCAGTTAGATCCGATGGAGCTCTCTTCCTTAAACGAGCTCTTGGATCGCATCGCCGCCCTGGGAGTCGCTACAGACTACGATCAGATTGGGCTTAAACCCGATCCGAGAGAGATTAACTCTCCCCAGGTCACCCACCACGTCGCAGTGGTGGAGGAACAATGCGGCAAGCCTTCATCTATCTTAAGGACTAGTTATGTCCGGATTCCCGATCCCTCCAAGCCGGATACCCGCGGAGGGGAGGACGTCACTCAAGCCCTGAACCTAAAGTCAGGCAGCGGGCTAGATTCATTGGACAACATCCAAGAACCCAAGCTTCCGAGTTCGGAAACTCCTTGGCCCCTGAGTCTCAGATTGGGCGAGGTTCCGGATTTAATTCCACCCGCCCACCCAAATATAAGGGATCTATCCCAAATTCGGCAAGAGCCCGCAGAAACAGTACACCATTACTGGGCCAGATTCCTCCTGGTTATGAACAGGATAAAGGACTGCCGCGAGGAGGATGCAATTTCATTCTTCTGCAATAATTGCACGGACAACGGAATCCTCAACGCCATAAGTCGCCGTGAAATTACACGCTTCGCCGACTTGGCATCCATAGTACGAAAGTACTGTGCGATGGAAAGCGCCTGGAAAACCGAAATAAAATTTTGGGACAATCCGGCCCTGAATACAACCCCAGTCCGAAATAAAAGGGTGCATTATCGCCAGGCACCTGGGTTAAACACCAAAAAGCAAAAACCCTCTATAGGGCATGGAACCGTACTGGAGGGATGGCTCAATGGACCCTGTAAAATTCATAGTACAGAGGGCGCCACACCAACTCATAGCCTTAGAGCATGTTGGATACTCCGGCAGGTGGCCAGAAGTGGCGAGGAGCTTCTAACTCCAGAATTCACAGAGCACCAGCCCAGGGATACCAGTACGGTATTAACAGTCTTCGAGACTTTCGCATCAAATAATATGCGGAAACGAACACTCCGCAGCCTTGCCGAAGTCTACCAAGTAGCAACAATAAACCCATGGAGTGACACGGCTATTACCTTTAATGCCAGTGATGAACCTAAATTCCGAACAGCCCGAGCACCAGCCGCATTGGTCCTCAGTCCAATAGTGGACGGCTTTCGCCTTACCAAGGTACTCATGGACGGTGGCAGCGGATTGAACCTCATTTATGAGGAAACCCTTCGAAAAATGGAAATAGACTGGAGCCGCATTGAGCGAAGCAACACAACCTTTAGAGGAATAATCCCCAGTCGGGAAGCGTGCTGTACAGGAAAAATCACACTGGATGTGGTGTTCGGCACGCCGGATAATTACAGGTCCGAGGAGGTCACGTTTCAAGTGGCCCCGTTCAGCAGCGGATACCACGCTCTATTAGGGCGAGAGGCATTCACAATTTTTCAAGCTATACCCCATTACGGGTACATGAAGCTCAAAATGCCCGGACCCAACGGAATCATCACTCTTGCTAGTGACCCGGACATAGCACTCCGCGCCGAAAATAAGACAGCCGCACTGGCCCTTGAGGCACTATCCGAAGCCCTAGCGGCCGAGGAACTGACTGCGCTGCGCTCCACGGTGAACAGGGACGACGTGATACTCGATAAAAGATCCAAGTCCACCTCCTTTAAACCGGCGGACGAAATAGTCAAATTCCAAGTCCATCCAACGGACCCTACAAAAACGGCCTCCATCGGGGCGCAATTAAACCCTGATGTAGACGCCGCACTACGAGAATTCCTACGCGAAAATTGGGACATTTTTGCCTGGCACCCTTCAGACATGCCAGGAATCCCACGCAGGCTGGCCGAGCACAGCCTAAACATCCTAAAAGGATTCAAGCCTGTCAAGCAGGCTCTTCGGCGTTTCTCCGAACCTAAGAGACAAGCCATGGGAGAGGAGCTAGCCAAACTACTGGAGGCCGGATTCATCAGAGATATAAAACATCCGGACTGGCTAGCAAACCTGGTGATGGTACCAAAGAAGGACAAATCCTGGCGCCTATGCGTCGATTTCAAGGACCTCAACAAGGCTTGCCCAAAGGATCCCTTCCCCCTCCCCCGCATCGATCAAATTATCGACGCTACCGCAGGACACGATTCATTGTGTTTCCTCGACGCATACTCCGGCTACCATCAAATTAAGATGGCAGAGCCAGACCAAGCCGCAACGGCATTCATCACCCCATACGGCCCATTCTGCTTCAACACAATGCCCTTCGGGCTCAAAAACGCCGGCGCAACATATCAGCGCATGATTCAGACATGTCTGGCAAACCAGATCGGCAAAACAGTGGAAGCATACGTAGATGACGTGGTCGTCAAAACCAAGCATGTCGAAACTCTAGTAGACGACTTGAGGCTCACATTCGATAACCTCCGAACATATGACATCAAGCTTAACCCGGAAAAATGCGTTTTCGGCGTACCAGCCGGAAAGCTCTTGGGCTTCATTGTATCCGGTAGAGGAATTGAAGCAAACCCAGCCAAGATCCGAGCTCTGTCACAATTGGATATTCCAAAGGACCTCAAACAAATACAAAAATTGACTGGATGCGTGGCGGCTCTAAGCCGCTTTATCTCCCGCTTGGGAGAAAAGGCATTACCCCTTTATCGCCTCCTCCGGCGCACCGAACACTTCGAGTGGACGGATGCCGCCACGGCCGGACTCGAAGAAATAAAAGCCATATTGGCAACAAACCCGGTCCTGGCCGCGCCTAACATCGGCGAACCAATGCTATTATACATTGCGGCAACTTATCAAGTTGTAAGCGCAGTGCTCGTCGTCGAACGAGAAACGGACGGACACAAATTCCCCCTTCAAAAACCAGTTTACTACGTGTCCACTGTCCTCACTCCATGCAAGTCACGGTACCCGCATTATCAAAAGATAGCGTACGCGGTGTTTATGGCATCCCGGAAGCTGCGACACTACTTTCAAGAGTGTTCGATAACAGTAGCCTCCGAAGTACCTCTTAACGATATTATAAACAACCGCGACGCGACGGGCCGGATTGCCAAATGGGCCATTGAGCTCCTCCCGTTCGACATAACCTATAAGCCACGGCGAGCTATTAAGTCGCAAGTTTTGGCCGACTTCGTCGCCGAATGGACTGAAGCCGAACTCCCTAAAGAGTACGGCACATATTCCAACTGGATCATGCACTTCGACGGCTCCAAAATGTTAGCTGGTCTGGGGGCTGGCGTCGTTCTGACGTCCCCAACAGGAGATACAGTTCAATACGTACTCCAGATAATGTATACGGACTCCAACAACGCAGCCGAATACGAGGCCCTTCTACATGGTCTCCGGATGGCAGTCTCCATGGGCATCCAACGCCTAGAGGTGCGTGGGGATTCGAACCTCGCGATATCCCAAATAAATGGAGACTTTGATGCCAAGGATCCGAAAATGGCAGCTTATCGCAACGCCGTCCTAAAAATGTCAGCTCGGTTCGAGGGGCTCGAATTTCACCATATAGCCCGGGAAAACAATCAGGCAGCAGACGTCTTGGCACGCATCGGCGCAAAGCGCGATGCAGTCCCCCCCAACATTTTCTTGGAGAGGCTATTCAAGCCATCCGTATTATGGGAAGGGGAATCCGGAAATAACAGCCCGGACCCAACCGCACCGCCCGACACCGAACATTCTGACACAACGGGAGGCTCTGCCAACGAAGTAACATCCTCAGCCCACGTAATAATGGCAGTCATTGCCCCGTGGACAGAACCATTCCTAGCCTACCTAACCAGGCAGGAACTTCCCGAGGACCAAAACGAGGCACGCTGCATAGTGCGGCGATCTAAAGCCTATAAAGTCCATGAGGAGAGCTTTATAAGAAAAGCACCACCGGAGTCCTTCAAAGGTGTATCTCCGAAGAGGAAGGGCGGAATCTTCTGGCTGAAATTCATGCCGGACTCGGCGGGCACCACGCCGCAGCCCGGGCCCTTGTAAGCAAGGCCTTCCGTACAGGATTTTATTGGCCGACGGCCCGGGCAGATGCTCAGGACTTAGTCCAACGATGCGTCGGTTGCCAGCTCTTTGCTAACCAAAGCCATATGCCACCCACCGCCCTCCAAACTATACCCATCACCTGGCCCTTCGCGGTCTGGGGGCTTGACATGGTTGGACCCCTTAAAGGAGGAACCCACAAGCAAAAATACCTACTGGTCATGGTGGATAAATTCACCAAATGGATAGAGGCCAAGCCTGTTAAGACGGCCGAATCCGGACCGGTGATAGACTTCATATCAGGGGTCGTACACCGTTACGGCGTCCCCCACAGCATCATCACTGATAACGGCACGAACTTTACGGCCGACGAGGTCAAACTCTGGTGCAAAAACATGGGCATCAAGCTCGACTACGCTTCAGTCTATCACCCACAAACTAACGGTCAAGTCGAGCGAGCAAATGGTCTAATCATGAGCGGCATCAAACCCAGATTAGTGCGGTCCCTCAAGGAATCTAACACGCACTGGGTAGAGGAGCTCGACTCCGTACTCTGGGGGCTGCGGACCACGCCGAATCGCACCACCGGATTCACACCATTCTTTATGGTATACGGCGCAGAGGCAGTTCTGCCCTGCGACATAATTCATGACTCACCTCGCGTGCGCATGTACGAAGAAAGAGAAGCCGAACTCGATCGGCAGGACAGTTTGGACGCCTTGGAGGAGGAGCGTGACGTGGCAAAAGCCCGTTCCGCATTCTATCAACAGCAGGCTCGAAGATATCAAAGCAGAGAAGTACGGGCCAAAACTTACAATGTTGGCGAGTTAGTTCTACGCCTGCCGGACAAGAAAAAGGACAAACTCAAGCCCAAATGGGAAGGTCCCTTTATTATTGACCAAGTCCTGACTGGTGGAGCGTACCGTCTGCGAGATGCATCGGATAACCGACTCGAGCCGAACCCATGGAACGCAGCCCGTCTCCGAAGATTCTACGCCTAGCGCCGGACTCTGTGTTCGTCTCCTTCCTCTGTCTATTTTTTACACATTAGCTGTCTTATATTTCTCTCCTTCTCCCTCCTTTCTCTTACAGCCTTTAAGGGCTCGTTCGCGCCTTGTTCGCACACAATTGACGCGCTATCCGCGCTCATTATACCTGGGGGCTTCTTTAACAGAAGCTTGTTTATACGGGCCTCATGCCCAACACATGTGTCACACTTCCGCATGTACCTTTTATTCACCATTATATGCATCGATATGACTTAAGTTTTGGCCAAGCTGGGTTGCCTGGCTCCTGTGCTTACCCCTACGTTCCCGATTGTTCGGCTAGGCGGTAAAGGGAGCACCTCTGCGATTGTTACTGCCGGGTCAGCCGGATGTGTACCTCAGACTGGGTGAAGCCGAAAGCTAGCGTTCTTAAGGGAATATTCGGTCGGTGAACTAAAGATGATTTCTCACTCGTTTATTTATCCGCCCCCAGATGCTTTTCTGCTTTTTTCGCAGTCCGGACATGCACTTTAGGGCATGCCTCCCAGGGAAAGGAACCCCTAACGGAACTATTCTCCCTGGAAGATGTTTCTTACTAACCATGTAATATAACATAACTAGTTGGGCACTTGTCTGTTCAAGCACTAATGACCCCTACGCCTGGTCTCCACGCATGCCCCGGTTCTTACATAACCGAGAGGGTATTCGGACACACTCCGGACTATCGGGTCCCGAGGTTGAAGCGAAAAGGTCCGCCATGACAAACGATCTACAATCCGGCTAGAAGGCATTTTACATGTCATCTTAAATTACATAGTCAATTTGACTGGGTATATTCCTCTTCAATACCATCCAACAGGCTGTCTAGTTTACAGTCCTGTTGGGAATATTTGGCGGCCAACTCTACCTGGCCGTACACTACACTCACAGGGATCTCCTTCCCATCGGGCCCCACAGGTCCGACCTCGGCCATGTGGTTTGGGTCAGCTTTCGTGTACCACGTCTTCACCATGGCCCAGGCCTCCCTGGCGCCTTGACGGCAGGCCGATATCTTCCATAATCGGAAGCGCCGCCGCGCTCCCTTCAGCTTCTCTACAAGCTCTCCAAGGCCTTCGGGCATGGAGACGGATGGCCACAAGGCCTGGGCGACGCCTTGCATTACCTGCCGAACTCGTACATGCAGTTGTGAGAGCTCGGGAAGAAGGTCACTCGTAGAACCGGGAATTTCCTCTATAGGCCGACCTGTCAGCATACCTACAGACATAACTCTGTCAATCGACTTCCTCGTCAAACTCTTTTTCGAAGTTCGTTCAAGCACTTACTAAAAATGTCGCGTCGAAGCCGCCGATTCTCCTTCACGGAGTCCGACAGCTGAGCACGAACATCCTTTAGTTCCTCGCCCAGCTAGGTGTTGGCATCTTGGAGATTATTCTTCTCTTGCCTCACCTTCGTAAGAATGCTCTCTCCGGCCTTTAACCGGCGCAAGAGTTGTTGCTTGTCCGGATCCACTCCGGCGCCATCTGCAATGTTATTGTCAGATTTGCACACATGCCGCACTTCACAACATACTTATCTTTCGAAGCATATTACCAGCGGGGGTCTCCTTGGCCTCCCCTGCCGCGGCTAGTGTGGCCTCAAGTTGGGCTTTGCACTCTTCCAGCTCCTGGGACAGTTGGGTATTCTTTTCTGTAAGATCCTGCATAACAAATGATCCTTAAATCAGTTATTCTAACCGTTTCAAGTCTCGGGGGCTACTGACATATATAACCATCAAATTTTCTCACCCGTATGTCTTTTACATACTGCTCCGTGGCTCTGGCTAGACCATTTTGAGCGGCATGGAGGTAAGCATCTCCTGTATTGAAGGCATCCAATGCCTCTTGGGAGAAACAAGCGTCACAAAGAACTGTTCGGTGACGCCTGTGGTTCATGGCACTTTCCACCTCGAAATTGGTGGCAGAAAGCCCGTCCGCATCCTCTGTCGGAGGAGAGTCCGGTGCGCGCCTCGTGTTCGCCCCGCTTCCAGACCCGGCCTTGGAGCCTGGCTGGTGGAGGCGCGATTGGCAACCTCTCCGGATATAGTCCGGCGAGCGCTCTTTTTCCTGAAGAGAGCACGAGCGTTAGTATGCCTTGAGGGAATAAAACCTGGGAATAAGATGGCATGCCATACCGTTGCGCCGGCGTCTCAATCTGGACCGCACTTCTTTTCAGCCTGCTGGGCCTTGCTGCCCCTTGTTCGCTAGCCACCGCAGGCCCGGCCCTCCGCCTCAAGGACTTCCCCTACAAAAATGCCATTGGTATACGGTGATCAAAAATAAGCAGGGATGGATCATCTTAAAAGTACTGGGACTTCAGTCTCAGTTACTTGTGAGGCTGGAAGTAGTCCGAGATAATCGGTCGTAATGGCCACTAAGGCGTTGTCCTTGCTCAATTGATGAAACACCCCATCGATCAGCTCCACATATAATTCTAGGTCCTCTTGGGAGACCAGGTCGAAGGACCATTCCGGGTCCTCGGGTTGTGCAGGAGGGCTGTTTATCTCCTTTACAGCCTGGCGTAGCTCCTGCGTTGAAATTGCTAGACTGAATACTTAACTATGGGAATATGAAATGGATGGGCGAGTGAAAGTGTCCGCTTACCCAGCTTGGAGGATTGTACATAGAAAATCCTCCCCGTGGGTTGACGCGGAGGAATTACTCCTCTTCTCCCTTGTACAGAGCAGACAGGATCTTTATTAGAGAGGCAACCGATTCCGGCCCCTTACGGCCGCACCAGGTGGCGTCGTCCTCCCCTTTGAAATCCCACATGGGGTGGCCTCTATACTGAAGCGGCTGCACCCCCCGCATAATGCATGTGGCCATGGCCTCGATCATGGTCAGTCCGGAATGAGCTAATAACCTTATCCGGCTCATCAGGTAAAGGACGTCCTTGTCATTTTCCTTTTGAGGGCTCCGTGGACGCCAGCTTAGGCGCTTCTTCAAAGGAGCATTATCGATCTCAGGGAGGCCGATCCGAACAAGGTCCGGCAGGGGGACATCTTCTATATAAAACCATTCTGAAGGCCAGTCTTCGGACGCCTTCTTTGGGGTTCCAGATAGATATCCGGTCCCGGCGATGCGCCATAGTTCGGCTCCGCCCACTTGATATATCGACCCCTCCTGAGAACGGGGCACAAGGCAGAACAGCTTCTTCCACAGCGCGAAATGAGCCTCGATGCCCAAAAACAGCTCGCAAAGGGCTACGAAGCCCACAATATGCAATATGGAGGCAGGCATAAGGTTGTGCAACTGGAGGCCGTAGAACTCCAGGAGCCCCCGGAGAAACAGATGAATTGGAAATATGAGCCCTCTTATCAAATAAGGGACAAGGCATACCCGCTCTCCTTTGGAGGGATTGGGGACGCTCTCCGCTTGCTCTCCACCATTATAGGTGGCAAGCCCGGCTCGAACCGGGACCATGTACACTGGGGGGAGAAACCCCTTGGGTTGGAGCGCCACTAGCTCCCTGTGCGGGACGGAGCATCTCTCCCAATGTCTAGGTCGAGGGCTGGGAGGGCGAGAGGAGGAGCTGCGTCAACTGGCCTTGATGGAATGGATCTCTGTCGAATGCGCTCTGATGAATGCTCGTGAAGGGAAGATGGTGTGATTCGGATCTAAATCCCCATCTCTTTTATAGGCAGCTCATTTGCGCGGCTAGGGGGGTAAATGAAAAAACACCCTGGCTTTTCGCATCTGTTTGATACATGGAAGATGGCCATTATTGGCCGTAGAAGCCAAGGAGCGCAACATTCACCAGAAGCCGGACACTATTCAACAAGTATTTTAAATTTGGAGAAGAACCCGCCTTGCAATGTCGAAGACAAATCTGCGCGCCGGACTCATGTTCATTGAAGCCTGGTTCGGGGGCTACTGAGGGAGTCCCGGATTAGGGGGTGTCCGGATAGCCGGACTATAACCTTTGGCCGGACTCCTGGACTATGAAGATACAAGATTGAAGACTCCGTCCCGTGTCCGGATGGGACTTTCCTTGGCGTGGAAGGCAAGCTTGGCGATACGGATATGTAGATCTCCTCCCATTGTAACCGACTCTGTGTAGCCCTAGCCCTCTCCAGTGTCTATATAAACCAGAGGGTTTTAGTCCGTAGCACGAACAACAATCATACCATAGGCTAGCTTATAGGGTTTAGCCTCTCTGATCTCGTGGTGGATCTACTCTTGTACTACCCATATCATCAATATTAATAAAGCAGGAGTAGGGTTTTACCTCCATCGAGAGGGCCCGAACCTGGGTAAAAACATCGTGTCCCTTGTCTCCTGTTACCATCTGCCTAGACGCACAGTTCGGGACCACCTACCCGAGATCCGCCGGTTTTGACACTGACAGTCTTCGTAGTAACTGATCATGCTCAGCCAAAACTCACGCCCATTAGCCATGTGCATTTCCTGTACCGCTAATTTAACACTTGGCTGCTTATTCATGTTTGAGCATCGATCGGTCTCCTCATCAGAATCTTATGTTGTGATTTTCTTCCTAGCACCTACCTGGGGAGTGCCCAACCCACTAGACATGCCTAGGCCGCCCAGAACACATGGCAACGCCACGGTCACGCGGTGACCACGCGGTGGGCATGCGAGTTTACGCGCTCTAGAGTTGGGACCCTCGGCCACTGTCCAAACCTCAACGTATCGCCACCAAACTATGTATTTATGATTAAATAGGTACTTATGTAACTATAAATTATTTTTGGAAAAAATAAATAGTAAACAATGAGGCAACTGCAGTTCAAATTTGACCCGCTTCCTACTGAATCGGCGGGAATTTGTCTTTTTCACCAGAGGTGGATCAAAACTTTTGACACCCAACCATTTTGTCAATTTTGCATTAAATATGGCCTAGTATTTGAGAAAATTGATTGGTCCAATTTTGCAACAAATATATGGTAGTTCCTTCACAAAAAAAACTCATTTCAGGCACTCGGAAAATGGAAAATGAATTTTCCGTGCAAAGAAAATGAAAACTCCCTTAGGCAACATTTTTTGGAATTCCAAGATGCACCCTTGTGCACAATATGAGATCATTTGAACAAACTATGCCATGAATGTGGCCATAAGATTGATCATTTGGCTTGAAAGCCATGAATCTTCATGCATGATAGCTCATTTTTTAGAACACTTTTTAAAAATAATTTCCGTATTACAAGTTTATTATTTTTCTTGGAAACTTGGTCATATATAATGACACAATGCGAAGGTTTTCCAATTTTTTGATTTTTTTGAATTTTTTATGCCCTTTTCAAAATGCGATCAAAACTGTGGGCTTGACCGTTCCTAGCTAGTGGTTGAATCTTGGAAATTTTTTGATGTTTCTCTGATTAAATAGATACTTATGTACCTAGAAATGATTTTTGGAAAAAATAAAGAGCAAACTATGAGGCAGCTGTAGTTCAAATTTGACCCGCTTCCTACTGAATCGGCGGGAATTTGTCTTTTTCACCAGAGGTGGATCAAAACTTTTGACACCCAATCATTTTGTCAATTATGAATTAAATATGTCCTAGTATTTTATAAAATTGATTTGGTCCAATTTTGCAACAAATATATGGTAGGTCCTTCACAAAAAACCTCATTTGGGGCACTCAGAAAATGGAAAATGAACATTCTGTGCAAAGAAAATGAAAAATCCCTTAGGCAACATTGTTTGGAATTCCAAGATGCACCCTTGTGCACAATATGAGATCATTTGAACAAACTATGTCATGAATGTGGCCATAAGATTGATCATTTGGCTTGAAAGGCATGAATCTTCACGCATGATAGCTCATTTTTTAGAACACTTTTTAAAATAATGGTCATATTACAAGTTTATTATTTTTCCTAGAAACTTGGTCACATATAATGATACACAATGCGATGGCTTTCCAGTTTTTTGTTTTTTTTTGAATTTTTTATGCCCGTTTCAAAATGCGGTCAAAACGGCGGGCTTGACCGTTCCTAGCTAGTGGTTGAATCTTGGAAAACTTTTGATGTTTCTCTGATTAAATAGATACTTATATACCTAGAAATGATTTTTGGAAAAAATAAAGAGCAAACTATGAGGCAGTTGCAGTTCAAATTTGACCCGCTTCCTACTTAATCGGCGGGAATTTGTCTTTTTCACCAGAGGTGGATCAAAAATTTTGACACCCAACCATTTTGTCAATTGTGCATTAAATATGGCCTAGTATTTTATAAAACTGATTTGGTCCAATTTTGCAACAAATAAATGGTAGGTCCTTCACAAAAAAACCTCATTTGGGGCATTCAGAAAATGGAAAATGAATTTTCCGTGCAAAGAAAATGAAAACTCCCTAGGCAACATTGTTTGGAATTCCAAGATGCACCCTTTTGCACAATATGAGATCATTTGAACAAACTATGCCATGAATGTGGCCATAAGATTGATCATTTGGCTTGAAAGCCATGAATCTTCACGCATGATAGCTCGTTTCTGAGAACACTTCTTTAAAATAATGGCCGTATTTAAAGTTTATAATTTTTGCTGCTAACTTGGCCACATATAATGACACAATGTGAAGGTTTTGTAATTTTTTGATTTTTTTGATTTTTTTATGCCTGTTTCAAAATGCGGTCAAATCGGCGGGAATGACCGTTCCTAGCTACTGGTTGAATCTTGGAAAACTTTTTGTGTTTCTATGATTAAATAGATACTTATGTACCTAGAAATGGTTTTTGGAAAAAATAAAGACCACACTACAAGGCAACTGCAGTTCAAATTTGACCCGTTTCCATCTAAATCGGCGGAAATTTGTCTTTTTTACTAGAGGTGGATCAAAACTTTTTACACCTAACCATTTGGTCAATTGTGCATTAAATATGTCCTAGTATTCTAGAAAATTGATTTGGTACAATTTTGAAACAAATATTTGGTAGGTCCTTCACAAAAAAAACTCATTTTGGGCACTCACAAAATGGAAAATGTTTTTTTGCCAAAAAAAACTCATTTCTCACTACTCCTTTTTGAAGATATTTATCTTTTTTCATGTTTGTTATTTTTTCTGAAAACTCGTTCACATTTTGGTGACACAATGAGAAGGTTTTCTATTTTCTTTTTGGATTTCTCAGGTCATAAAATAGCTGACATGATTTTAACACATTATTTTCAGGCAACTATGACCAATTTAGATGGTCATAGCGTCATACTGCATTCTGATTGGTCCGTAGACGTTTCACGTGGATCGTGCATCATACGCCGTCGGATGCTCGTGGATCCAACGGATGTCCTCAACCCTTCCACACCAACCCCAAAACCCTAGCTTGTCATTTTTCATCCACCCCCCCTCCCGCCTACTTTCTTTCCCACATCCATCCATCTCCTGGCTGTCTCGCCCGATGGAGAGAGAGAGCTGCCTCCTCCCTTCCAAATCGCTGTTGGCACCTCCCTTCGGCGGAGCTGGCCATCGTCCATGGCCTCCGGCACGCCCTACTCCTCTCACCCCTTCCCTTCCCCCACCCAACCAAACCGCATGTCCATGGCCACATCCCCACTCGATCTTGTCGGGAACAAGGCCACTTGCAACCACCGGCCTCCATCGATCCAACCATCCATCCCTGCTCGATCTCATCGGGAACGAGGCCCGTAGAAGCACTCTTGCCGCCCATGCTCCTTCCCCAGCAGCGCACCCCAATGCCTCCTCGTCCCCACACAGCCCATGAGGCACTGACCTCCTCTGCTTCACGCCTCCCGAGCAGCGACCAGGAGCCCGAGCTCCATCTTCTACGCCCGCGTCCGAGCGAGAGGAGCTCGCTGCTCGAGCATGCACAAGACCCATGGCACCCTCACAAGCTCCTCCCGTGCGTGCCTCCACTCATTCTCGTCTCCCTCCGTCTTCATCGCAGCTCCACAGGACCAACAGCTCCACCACGCGTGCCCGTCGGCGACAATAATCCCAGGCCAGTGAGCCAAGCCTCTCCCTTGCCTTCTCGTTTTCCCGTGCTCCCTTTCTTCTCTTCCCTCACTAACCTCCCACTCTCTCTGTCCTTTTCTTGTTATGACAGCCAACACCATGGACAGTCTGTCCAGGATCTCGCCGCTCGGACCCGCTTCCTCTGGCCACTGAAGCCTCTGACCAGCCTCGTCGCGTGGACCCCCTCCCCCACCTGGCAGATCCGGCCTCTCCTGCCTGTTGACCGCGTCACCGGAGCCCTGCATCGCCCCTCACTGGTTCTTGCTTTGATGCCCAACTTTGTAACATTTTTCACTCGCTCTACTTGATTTGATGTGGAGATGTGAGGAGTTCGTAGTTTCTTTATGTGCTTGGCTGATAGGGTTGTTTTTGGCTCTGTTTGGTCTGTGATGGATAATAGTCTGAAGCCTGAAGGCGATAGGAACTTTGTGTGTGTGTGTGTGTGTGTGTGTGTGTATGTGTGTGTGTGTGTAGAACCTTGAGGTTGCATGATCTCCTGGCTAAATGAATGGATTCTAGTGGTTAACTGGCAAACTGAAACATTCGTGAATTTAGTCGCGAAATTGGCAGGCAAACTGATGTCTTTGCTGTAAAGATTGATTTACTGTAAACTGCTTTGTTTATCTTATTTCGGCAGTTTCTGAACTTCATATTAACTGAGGCTTTAAACCAAGAATTTGTTACTGTATCTTTTAAGTCCTTAGAACTCATAATAAAATTAAAGGAAGTTTTCTGGCGTGCCTTGCAATAGCTGGAAACAATAGAGTCATGTTGATGTTGTCAGGCTTGGTAGATTCAGTTTGGCATGGATTTGGATCAAGTTTGCATTCTGAGATAGGTTTGTTTCTGGGATTTTGCTGCTAGTGTTGTACACATGATGCTTGCCATTTTTGCCTCTAGAGTCGGTAAACACTCTGTAAACAACTGACAAGAACAACAGATGTTCACGCTGTTAGTGTGTCGGCTAGGAGATTCGACCTGTGATATTACTAATTCCCATCCTCTGTCCGTCTGCAGCCATGATATTCCCTCCCCCATGCAACTGGAGCACGGGATGAGCGACTCCAATGACCGGAGGCAGAGGGCGGCGTGCTTGGAGAGGTACAGGAGGAGAGACGAGCCAGAGGACAGTAAGAGGCCCGTCTCCGAGATCGACGCCGAGATAGAGGAGGAGTGCGGGATCTGCATGGAGCTCAAAAGCAGGGTCTGTTGGAAATATGCCCTAGAGGCAATAATAAAATGGTTATTATTGTATTTCCTTGTTCATGATAATTGTCTATTGTTCATGCTATAATTGTATTAACTGGAAACCGTAATACATGTGTGAATACATAGACCACAACATGTCCCTAGTAAGCCTCTAGTTGACTAGCTCGTTGATCAACAGATGGTCATGGTTTCCTGACCATGGACATTGGATGTCATTGATAACGGGATCACATCATTAGGAGAATGATGTGATGGACGAGACCCAATCCTAAGCATAGCACAAGATCGTGTAGTTCGTTTGCTAAAGCTTTTCTAATGTCAAGTATGATTTCCTTAGACCATGAGATTGTGTAACTCCCTGATACCGTAGGAGTGCTTTGGGTGTACCAAACGTCACAACGTAACTGGGTGTCTATAAAGGTGTACTACGGGTATCTCTGAAAGTGTCTGTTGGGTTGGCAAGAATCGAGACTGGGATTTGTCACTCCGTGAGACAGAGAGGTATCTCTGGGCCCACTCGGTAATGCATCATCATAATGAGCTCAGTGTGACTAAGTAGTTAGTCACGGGATCATGCATTATGGAACGAGTAAAGTGACTTGCCGGTAATGAGATTGAATGAGGTATTGGGATACCGACGATCGAATCTCAGGCAAGTAACATACCAATTGACAAAGGGAATTGCATACGGGATTGCTTGAATCCTTGACATCGTGGTTCATCCGATGAGATCATCGTGGAACATGTGGGAGCCAACATGGGTATCCAGATCCCGCTGTTGGTTATTGACCGAAGAACGTCTCGGTCATGTCTGCATGGTTCCCGAACCCGTAGGGTCTACACACTTAAGGTTCGGTGATGCTAGAGTTGTTATGGAAAATAGTATGTGGTTACCGAAGGTTGTTCGGAGTCACGGATGAGATCCCGGACATGACGAGGATCTCTGGAATGTTCCGGAGGTGAAGATTGGTATATTGGACAAAGGGTATTGGAGTCCGGAATTGTTCCGGGGGTACCAGGTGATGACCAGCGTGTCCGAAAGGGGTTTCGGAGGCCCCGGCAAGCGTTTGGGGGCCTTATGGGCCAAGGGGAGAGGGAACATCAGCCCACTAAGGGGCTGAGCGACCCTCCCACCACATCTCACGTAACCAGAAGATGTGGGGGCGCCACCCCTAGGGCAACCGCCCCTCCCGGCTTGGGGGGCAAGTTTCCTAGGGGGTGGGGGTGCCCAAACCCATCTAGGGTTTCCCCTGTGGCCGCTGCCCCTCCCCTAGGGAACCCTAGGGCGCCTCCCCCTCCTCCCTTCCCCCTATATATAGTGAGGCAGAGAGAGGGCAGCCACACCCTTCCCCTGGCATAACCCTCTCCCTCCTCCAACACCTCCTCCGCCTCCGTAGTGCTTGGTGAAGCCCTACCGGAGAACCATGAGCTCCATCACCACCATGCCGTCGTGTTGTCAGAGTTCTCCCTCAACTTCTCCTCTCCCCTTGCTGAATCAAGAAGGAGCAGACGTCCCAGGGCTATACGTTTGTTGAACACGGAGGCACCATTGTTCGGTTCTTAGATCGGATTCGTCCCGCGATCTGAATCGCTTCGTGAACGACTCCACCGACCGCGTTCTTGTAACGCTTCCGCTTAGCG
Source organism: Triticum aestivum (assembly GCF_018294505.1). Taxonomy (NCBI): domain Eukaryota; kingdom Viridiplantae; phylum Streptophyta; class Magnoliopsida; order Poales; family Poaceae; genus Triticum; species Triticum aestivum. Next base: position 621,201,541 of record NC_057807.1, on the reverse strand, counting down.
ATCTTCAAGGGTATTGTCGGATTTCGGGTTCCGGCAGACCCTCTAGATTCGAACACTGGGGTGCGCGTTGGGATTTTTCCCTCTGCCTACCTGCACCTCATCGCCTCGCTATGATCTAAACAATCAAAGGAACAACACAAGAGACACAGAGTTTATACTGGTTCAGGCCACCATTGTGGTGTAATACCCTACTCCAGTGTGTGGTGTGGTGGATTGCCTCTTGGGCTGATGATGAACCATACAAGGGAGAACAACCTCGCGAGGGTCTGTTCTAGGCTGGTGAGATGAACCGCTAAAGGGAGTTCAGTCGCTCTTTCTACCGGTTTCCTGGTGAGGATCCCCTTTGCCTCTATCTTGTGGTGGCTAGTCCTATTTATAGGCAAAGGCCCTGGGCCTCTTCCCAAATATTGAGCGGGAAGGGCGCCATCAATTGGCCATTTTGAAGGGGAACATCCAATACACTTATCCTGACTAAAGTTGGTCTTCGCCTGCCAAAGGCTCTGGTGGTGACGCCGGCTTGGGCTCAACGATGACCTCCATCCCGCCGTTCTGCTGGTCTTGGTCTTGTTGCACCGAAATGGATGCCTTTGCTTGATGCTCTCACCTGCGCTTGCTCCCTTTGCACCAAAGAGGAAAGGGAGGACACTGCGCGGCCTGGCGCCCGCCTGGCGCCCTTGGTCGTCATGGCTTGCGTCATGGGCACCTCGTGAGGTACCCCGCCTTGATCTCTCCGCCTCCTCGCGAGCCAGCCTAACGAGGCCGTGCCTGAGGAGGTTTCCTGTCGTCTGCCCTGCGAGGCTTGGCCCCTTGTGAGGGTCTTGAGCTCGTGCTGATGGAGATGGGCCATGCTGGGCCGCCCCTTGAGCCATGCCGCAGGCCGCAGGCGGGCAAGTCTAGGGACCCCCGTTCCCAGAACACCGACAGTAGCCCTCGGCCCGAGGCGCGCATGGACTTGGCTGAGCAGAGAGGCGAAGGGGCAAGTGCGAAGCGCCGCGGGCCCTAACAGCCTATGGCCTCGGGAGCCGCATGGTGGCTGAATGGACGTGGGTGGCTCTGCTTACCCACGCCCCCCTCATTTTGCGCCTAGCTAGGCGGACCCGTGGTTGCACACAGTCTTTCCTCTTTTCGCCGTTTGACCGTCCCCTGCTCTTCCTCCCCTCGAGCTGCAGTCTCTGCTTTCAATCCAATCTCAAATCCTCCCTCTTCCCGTTGCCATGGCTCCGATGAAGAAGGGAAAACGGAAGAAACCGGTGCCTCCGCCTCACTCGCCGTCGCCGGCGGCCCCCGCCGTCGATCGATCGATCATACTCAACCGAGAAGGCTTGGGCAAGGCCAGCTCTGCTCTGGCCACCATCTTCAACGCGTGCGGGAGGATGATAGCCTGGCCCGCATCCTGCTTCTCCATCGACAGGGTGGTCACCGAGGTCCGGTACTTTGCCGACGCCCTGTGGGCGGGATTGGTTCCCCCCTTCTCCGATTTCTTCAACGTTGTGCTTTCCCATTACCAGATCCATATGATGCATTTGGGTTCTGAATCCATTACTCTTCTTGCTGCCTTCGCCTTTGTCTATGAGGCGATGATGGGCATCCCTCCTTCGGTTGCTTGCTGCGCTACTTCTTCTATCTGCGCCTTGTCGATCCCACCCAATGCTCAGGGTGCATGAGCTTCATTGCCGCACTAGAAATAGCGACATCAGGGATTGATTTCAGCCTTCCTCCGTTCGCGTCTGGATTCCACGAGCGGTGGCTGTACGTGGATGTAGGAGTTCCTAGCCCCCTGCTTTCGGAGCCAAAGTCGCTGGTGTCCCCAATTCAGGCTGGGGCCAGGAGACGCTCACGAGCCCCCGGCTCATCTTCGTCTGGCATCGCTTCGCGTTCTTGAGGGCGCTTGGTGTGACGGTGCCCAAGGTGGTGAAGGAGTTCCTGCTATGCCACATTGCTCCTCTCCAGCACCACTCCTGCCGGATGTGGTCCTTCAGCGGGCGTGAAGATTGCATGAGGCTCCAGGAAGAGGACCTGACGCCTGAAGCACTAAGGAAGGTGCTCTTGGTCTTGACTGGGGACCCTTCCCCCGGCAGCGTCCGGCATGGGGGGCTTTGATGTACCTTTGCTCGAACAGAGGCGACTTCGTGAAGCAGATGCCCGGCTTCAAAGAATGGGGGTTGCGCCCCACCGGCCTCAGGGGTCCTCGCGAGAACCCAATGATTGTGACTGCCCTCCCAGTCGCCCACAGCGGTCCTTCCTCGAGTGGCAGAGCAGGGAGGCATGGGCCGCCGGAGGCTGAGGGGGCCCTCGCTGGAGTGACGACGCCAAGCGGCACTCCTGAGGGGGCAGCTCCTGAGGCCCGTACTGCTGCGGCTGGAGGTACTGAGCCGCTGCCCACGGCGCCTGTGGTTGAGGCCCCTGGGGCCCAGCTATCCTTCTTGGTGGGGCAGCCAGCGGCGTGCATCAGGACGACGCTGGGCATCTTGATGCTTCTTCCTCATCGCAGACTGACCCCTGCACTCAACTCCTGGGTCGCTTCTGCGTGGACTTTGAGGCTCTCTAGAGGAAAAGGGAGGCCTTGGGTGACGATTACCCTTAGCGCCTGCTGAAGCGCCAGAAGTATTTCGCCATTGATGAGTAAGCCTTCCCCTTTCCCAGCTCCTGATCCTCCCGTTGCTTTGGCTGATCCTTGCTCTGCAGGGCCCTTCCTGCCGAGCTCGCGAAGATGGCTGAGGAGCCATCCCCCCAGGATCTGCCCTCTCCACCGCCTTCGAGCGCACCGAGTTCCGGCAGAGCCCTCTCGGTGAGGCCGGCCGAAGAGGTGAGCCATCATGTGGTGCATCGCGGCCCTGCGCGCCTCATGACCCTCCTTCGCGAGCCTCCTCGGGGCATAGCTAGCCTGCCTTGGGCCTCGAGTCTGATCATGGATGGCGATTGGCTGAGATCGGCCCTGCGCTCTTGACTTAGGGAGGGGCCGGCTCCTGGTCGGGCTTCTGGCGAGGCGTGCCCAGCCATCATGACGGCGCCAGCCCCCAGCCCCCTGCCCAGAGGGGAGTGCTGATTCGTGGCCCCCGGTGCTTACTTGGGGCGGATGATGACGCAGAAGACGTGCTCGAGCGCGCCCGAAGGCGTCGAGTTCTTCGCCAAGGGTTTCTCCGGAGGGTGGCTGACGCGGTGAGCCAGCTTGGTGAAAAGCTTGATGATGAAGACGCGCACCTTGAGGCTGAGGGCCTACGCCTGGCTGAAGAGAGGCGCAAGCTGGAGGCGGCCGTTGCCCTTGCGCGCCACCAGCGTGACCTCAACAATGAGGAGGCCGAGGCGTTGCTGGCGGCCTCTCGGGAGGCCTGTTCCCGGGCCGTCGAGGAGGCCCGAGAGGCTGATCGACAGCGCGAGGCGTCGGAGGAGCGGGCGCGGGAACTCTTGGTCCGGTGCCACTCCCTGGAGCAGCAAGTGGAGCTGCGGGAGACGGCCCTTGCGTCGATGAAGGTGGCTTCGGTCGACCAGGCAGAGCTCCTGAGGCGTGACGAGGCACTGACGCTGGAAGTTGCTGAGCGCGCACGTGATCTTGAACGTCTGGAGACAAGAGAGCGCTTGGTGACGCAGGCGGGGGATGACGTCGCTGCACGCGAGGCCCGAGCCATAGCAAAGGTCGATCGCGGGGTGGCGATGGCCCGCTTGAACCTTGAGCACGAGTTTGAGGAGAGGCTGGGGTTGATCCGGGTCGAGGCTGAAGGCAGGACCGCCGCCCTGAGGGCCAAGCTGGAGGAAGTGACGCGGCAGGCCGACGCTTCCCGGGCCGCCCTTGACGTAGCGCTGGAGGAGCTAACTACCTATGATGCCGAGGCGCTTCTTTTCCGCCAGCGGGTGGACGAGGCTGAGGCCGTTGCGCGGCAGAACGAGGACGAGATACGCCAGCGGCGGATTCTGGAGCACGAGCACGGCCCCATGCTTGCCAGGTTCCGGGAGAGAGCCAACGCGGCCTTGGGTAACATCTGCGAGGCGGCTGTTATCCAGCCCCATGCAGTCAACTATGCTGGCAATCTTCAGTTCTTCACCAATGTGGTGACGCAGCTGGAGGCGCGCTCGGTAGGATCCAACAGGCTGGTGGAGGAGAGGAGCCGCGCCCTGCTCTGGCACGCCTTCTCTCGTGTCTTCAGCCACCTTCAGAACATATTCCCCAACTTCGACTTTGACGCCGCCATCGCTCCAGTACCCCAGGCCATCCGGGGCGACCTGGCGCGCTGGGTGGAATACAACGTGGATGCTCTTGTCAGGGACTTCGCTTCTGATAATGACAACGCGGTTGTGGCTGCTGATGAAGGTGACGTGGTGAACGGCCTTGGCGCCGCTGCCGGTGATGCGGAGGTCGATGGCGAGGCCAGCAATGACAGCGATGATTCAGGAGGCGCCCCTGAGGATGCATTGGGGGATTTATCCGACTGGCCGCGTGTTGTCCCTGCTTCCTTACCCTGCACAGACAGAGTTTGGGCCTTGGCCTGAAGGTTGTAAGAGCATTTTGGGAGGGGGAGCCCCTCATGTAGAAACTCGTATTTAGCGTATCAGTAGATGCAATATCACTCGTACGCCTGCGCCAAGTGGCTGATTTCGTGACGAGCTGGTTGGCTTGTTTACCTTCGACCCGCGTGGGCCTCGAGTCAGCCTGCGGAGGGCTGTGGTGTCTCGAGCGTCTTCTGAACGAGCCCATAAAACCTGCAATGAAAACCTCCAGAGAGGGCGCGGCGACGGCAGTCTGGGCTGCACGCAAGCTAGGCCTGGCCCGGCTCGCGAGGGGCTCGCGAGGGGAGGCAGCTGAGGCGAAGTGGTAACCAGAACAAGAGAGATTGCTCGAACGAGACTAAACACCCCTTCCCCGAACACACGCAAATCCTTGAGCTCAAATTCAACTTAAATTCAACGGGGGAAAACGGAAACCAAGGGGGAAAAGCAACGAAAGCAGAAAAAAGGCCACGTCCGGCACCTAGTCTAGTCTTGGACGTCTTCTCACCAGCGCGGAGCTAAGTGCTGCCACTGGGCGTGGGAGGGAGCCCCAGGGCCTGAGGCCGGCACCTCTGAGACTCCGGGGCGTGTACAGCCCCACTCATTATTACGTGAGAGTGTCACGGGGCGGCGAGCTTCACAGGCACAGGGCCTTCTTCACATGTACCGGCCTTGCTTCATATCGCCAGACGAGGGCCCCGCCTTGCACCGCACTCTAGTGCCACCAACGACGACCGGAAACCAGGACGCTGCCGATGGGGTAGAGCGGTCGCCAGTGGTTCCCCCAACGACCACAGGTCCTCTGCCAAGGGCAGGCTCTGGGGCACCTCCCCAGCAGAGGGCCTACCTCCTGAGGATGCCTTGCTCTGAATGCCGCGGTGGTGATGTTGGATCTTGGCCCCTCTCCTGCAGCCCCCGGCGCCCTCCTCCTGAGGGGTACGAAGCTGCGGGGGTGGGACAGCCGCCCGTTGTCGTTACCTGCACCTCCTGCGATCCATGGTTGGCGTATGCCTTCTCCTAAGGAATTAGTGGTACCTGATACTCGTTGTTTCCAGCATAGCCGACAGGGCCTCCTCGGGGCTCCTGGAAGAGTTCAACTTCTGGCGTCTCGTCCCCCCAGCTTGGGCCGAGGAGCGAGCCTTGTTTGTTCTCATGTGTGCGCCCTTGGTCCATCATGTGGGGCATGTACTCTTCTAGGGTCGCCACCCTGAAGGCCGCGCCTTAGCGCTCTGCGTGCCACGCAGTTCTGCTTGATGTGCCCGCCTGGGGGTGATAGCGCGGCGGCCCACCAGGGCCGCAGGTTGTGGCGAGTCCTTCTTCGATGGCCGGGGGTAGAGGCAGCGCCGCTGCTGGCCCGGGGCTGACGGCCTGGCCGGCGTTGGGGTGGCCTTGGAGTCCACTTGGGGCCGCACGGGAGTGCACGGAGCCCCCGTGCGGGCCACCCTGGACCTGAGGTGGGAGTTGGGTGCAGAAGGGGGGAGCCCCCGAGGCGGCAAAGCCCAGGAGCTCTACCACCCGCTCTAGCAGCACGTCGTCGCTGCCTTCCAGCAGCCTGCACTGCAGCAGCTCTCGGGGCACGGTGAGCGCGGCCCTCGAGTTCGCCTGCTCCCGTCGGGTGTACGGCACCGTGGCCGCAGCGTGGTGGGAGGCCCTCGCCGCCGACCGCACCTGCCGCGTCGTGAGAACTGTCGCTGCACGAGACGTGGGGTTGCCCGAAGCGAGCAGTTCTGCTTGGGCGGGCCAGGCCGCCCAGGGATCGGGGTTGCCTGCTTGGTCGCCGGACATGATGATGACGATGCGACGGGGCGCGAAGCGGCAGAAGGTGGATTCCGGTGCACCCCTACCTAGTGCGCCAAATGTCGGATTTCGGGTTCCGGCAGACCCTCTAGATTCGAACACTGGGGTGCGCGCGGGGATTTCGCCCTCTGCCTACCTGCACCTCACCGCCTCGATATGATCTAAGCAATCAAAGGAACAACACAAGAGACATAGAGTTTATACTGGTTCAGGCCACCATTGTGGTGTAATACCCTACTCCAGTGTGTGGTGTGGTGGATTGCCTCTTGGGCTGATGATGAACAATACAAGGGAGAACAGCCTCGCAAGGGTCTGTTCTAGGCTGGTGCGATGAACCGCTAAAGGGAGTTCAGTCGCTCTTTCTACTGGTTTCCTGGTGAGGATCCCCTTTGCCTCTATCTTGTGGTGGCTAGTCCTATTTATAGGCAAAGGCCCTGGGCCTCTTCCCAAATATTGAGCGGGAAGGGCGCCAACAATTGGCCATTTTGAAGGGGCACATCCAATACACTTATCCTGACTAAATATGGTCTTCGCCTGCCAAAGGCTCTGGTGGTGACGCCGGCTTGGGCTCCATGATGACCTCCATCCCGCCGTTCTGCTGGTCTTGGTCTTGTTGCACCGAAATGGATGCCTTTGCTTGATGCTCTCGCCTGCGCTTGCTCCCTTTGCACCAAAGAGGAAAGGGAGGACACTACGCGGCCTGGCGCCGTTAGTCGTCATGGCTTGCGTCATGGGCACCTCGTGAGGTACCCCACCTTGATCTCTCCGCCTCCTCGCAAGCCAGCCTGACGAGGCCGTGCCTGAGGAGGCTTCCTCTCGTCCGCCCCTCGAGGCTTGGCCCCTCGCGAGGGTCTTGAGCTCGTGCTGATGGAGATGGGCCATGCTGGGCCGCCCCTTGAGCCACGCCGCAGGCCGCAGGCGGGCAAGTCTGGGGACCCCCGTTCCCAGAACACCGATAGTAGCCCCCGGGCCTGAGGCGCGCCCGGACTTGGCTGAGCAAAGAGGCGAAGGGGCAAGTGTGAAGCGCATTGGGCCCTAATAGCTTGCGGCCTCGGGCGCCGCGTGGCGGCTGAATGGACGTGGGTGGCCCTGCTTCCCCACGCCCCCTCATTTTGCACCCAGCTAGGCGGACCCATGGTTTCACACAGTCTTTCCTCTTTTCGCCGCTCGACCGTCCCCTGCTCTTCCTCCCCTCGAGCTCCAGTCTTTGCTTCCAATCCAATCTCGAATCCTCCCTCTTCCCATCGCCATGGCTCCGACGAAGAAGGGAAAAGGGAAGAAACCGGTGCCTCCGCCTCGCTCTCCGTCGCAGGCGGCCCCCGCCGTCGATCGGTCGATCATACTCAACCGAGAAGGCTTGGGCAAGGTCAGCTCTGCTCTGCTCTGGCCACCATCTTCAATGAGTGCGGGAGGATGACAGCCTGTCCCGCATCCCGCTTCTCAATCGACAGGGTGGTCACCGAGGTCCGGTACTTTGCCGACGCCCTGTGGGCGGGATTGGTTCCCCCCTTCTTCGATTTCTTCAACGCTGTGCTTTCCCATTACCAGATCCATATGATGCATTTGGGTCCTGAATCCATTACTCTTCTTGCCATCTTCGCCTTTGTCTGTGAGGCGATGATGGGCATCCCTCCTTCGGTTGCCTTGTTGCGCCACTTCTTCTCTCTGCGCCTCGTCGATCCCACCCAACGCTCAGGGTGCGTGAGCTTCATTGCCGCACCAGAAACAGCGGCTTCAGGGATTGATTTCAGCCTTCCTCCGTCCGCGCCTGGGTTCCGCGAGCGGTGGTTGTACGTGGATGTAGGGGTGCCTAGCCCCTGCTTTCAGATCCAAAGTCGCCCGCTGTCCCCAATTCAGGCTGGTGCCAGGAGACGCTCACGATCCCCCAGCTCATCTTCGTCTGGCATCGCTTCGCGTTCTTGAGGGCGCTTGGTGTGACGGCGCCCAAGGTGGTGAAGGAGTTCCTGCTATGCCGCATTGCTCCTCTCCAGCACCACTCTTGGCGGATGTGGTCCTTCAGCGGGCGTGAAGATCACATGAGGCTCCAGGAGGAGGACCTGACGCTCGAAGCACTGAGGAAGGTGCTCTTGGTCTTGACTGGGGACCCTGCCGCCGGCAGCATCCGGCATGGGGGGGCTTTGCTGTACCTTTGCTCGAACAGGGGCGACTTTGTGAAGCAGATGCCCGGCTTCGACGAATGGGGGTTGCGCCCCACCGGCCTCAGGGGTCCTCGCGAGAACCCAGTGATGGTGACTACCCTCCCAGTCGCCCACGGCGGTCCTTCCTCGAGTGGTGGAGCAGGGAGGCATGGGCCGTCGGAGGTTGAGGGGGCCCCCGCCGGAGTGACGATGCCAAGCGGCACTCCTGAGGGGGCAGCTCCTGAGGCTCGTACTGCTGCGGCTGGAGGTGCTGAGCCGCTGCCCATGGCGCCTATGGTTGAGGCCCCTGGGGCCCCAGCTATCCTTCTTGGTGAGGCGGCCAGCGGCGTGCATCAGGACGACGCACCAGACGCTGGGCATCTTGATGCTTCTTCCTCGTCGTAGGGTGACCCCTGCGCTCAACTCCTGGGTCGCTTCTGCATGGACTTCGAGGTTCTCCGGAGGAAAAGGGAGGCCTTGGCTGACGATTACGCTTACCGCTTGCTGAAGCGCCAGAAGTATTTCGCCATTGATGAGTAAGCATTCCCCTTTCCCAGCTCCTGATCCTCCCGTTGCTTTGGTTGATCCTTGCTCTGTAGGGCCCTTCCTGCCGAGCTCGCGGAGATGGCTGAGGAGCCATCCCCCCAGGCTCCGCCCTCTCCACCGCCTTCGAGTGCTCCGAGTTCCGGCAGAGCCCTCTCGATGAGGCTGGCCGGAGAGGTGAGCCATCCTGTGGTGCATCACGGCCCTGCGCGCCTCGCGACCCTCCTTCGCGAGCCTCCTCGGGACATAGCTAGCCTACCTTGGGCCTCGAGTCTGATCATGGATGGCGATTGGCTGAGGTCGGCCCTGCTCTCTTCACTTGGGAAGGGGGCGGCTCCTGGTCGGGCTTCTGGCGAGGTGTGCCCGGCCATCATGAGGGCGCCAGCCCCCAGCCCCCTGCCCAGAGGGGGAGTGCTGATTCATGGCCCCGGTGCTTACTTGGGGCGGATGATGACGCAGAAGACGTGCTCGAGCGCGCTCGGAGGCGTCAAGTTCTTCACCAAGGGTTTCTCCGGAGGGCGGCTGACGCGGTGAGCCCGCTTGGTGAAGAGCTTGATGATGAAGACGCGTGCCTTGAGGCTGAGGGCCTGCGCCTGGCTGAAGAGAGGCGCAAGCTGGAGGCGGTCGTTGCCCTTGCGCGCCACCAGCGTGACCTCGACAATGAGGAGGCCGAGGCGTTGCTGGCGGCCTCTCGGGAGGCCTGTTCTCGGGTCGTAGAGGAGGCCTGAGAGGCTGACCGACGCCGCGAGGCGTAGGAGGAGCGGGCGCGGGAACTCTTGGCCCGGTGCCACTCCCTGGAGCAGCAAGTGGAGCTGCGGGAGACGGCCCTTGCGTCGATGAAGGTGGCTTCGGTCGACCAGGCAGAGCTGCTGAGGCGTGAGGAGGCACTGACGCTGGAAGCTGCTGAGCGCGCACGTGATCTTGAACATCTGGAGACAAGAGAGCGCTTGGTGACGCAGGCGGAGGATGACATCGCTGCGCACGAGGCCCGAGCCATAGCAGAGGTCGATTGCGGGGTGGCGACGGCCCGCTTGAACCTTGAGCGCGAGTTTGAGGAGAGGCTGGGGTTGATCCGGGTAGAGGCTAAAGGTAGGACCACCGCCCTGAGGGTCAAGCTGGAGGAAGTGACGCGGCGGGCCGACGCTTCCCGGGCCGCCCTTGACGTAGCGCAGGAGGAGCTGACTACCTCCCGTGCCAAGGCGCTTCTTCTCCGCCAGCGGGTGGATGAGGCTGAGGCCGTTGCGCGGCAGAACGAGGACGAGATATGCTAGCGGCGGATTCGGGAGCACGAGCATAGCCCCATGCTCGCCAGGCTCTGGGAGAGAGACAACGCGACCTTGGGTAACATCTGCGAGGCGGCTGTTGTCCAGCCCCACGCAGTCAACTATGCTGGCAATCTTCAGTTCTTCACCAATGTGGTGATGCAGCTAGAGGCACGCTCGGTCGGAGCCAACAGGCTGGTGGAGGAGAGGAGCCGCGCCCTACTCGGGCGTGCCTTCTCTTGTCTTCAGCCACCTTCAGAACATGTTCCCCAACTTCGACTTTGACGCCGCCATCGCTCCAGTACCCCAGGCCGTCCGGGGCGACCTGGCGTGCTGGGTGGAAGACAACGTGGATGCCCTTGTCAGGGCCTTCGCTTCTGATAACGACAACGCGGTTGTGGCTGCTGATGAAGGTGACGTGTTGAACGGCCCTGGCACCGCTGTCGGTGATGCGGAGGGCGATCGCGAGGCCAGCGACGCCAGCGATGATTCAGGAGGAGCCCCTGAGGATGCATTGGGGGATTTATCCGACTGACCGCGTGTTGTCCCTGCTTCCTTACCCTGCACAGACAGAGTTCGGGCCTTGCCCTGAAGGTTGTAAGAGCATTTTGGGAGGGGGAGCCCCTCATGTAAAAACTCGTATTTAGCGTATCAGTAGATGCAATATCACTCATACGCAAGCGCCAAGCGGCTGAATTTGTGACGAGCTGGTTCGCTTGTTTACCTTCGACCCGCATGGGCCTCGAGTCAGCCTGCGGAGGGCTGTGGTGCCTCGAGCGTCTTCTGAACGAGCCCATAAAACCTGCAATGAAAACCTTCGGAGAGGGCGCGGCGACGGCAGTCTGGGTTGCACGCAAGCTAGGCCTGGCCCGGCTCGCGAGGGGCTCGCGAGGGGAGGCAGCTGAGGCGAAGTGGTAACCAGAACGCGAGAGATTGCTCGAACGAGACTAAACACCCCTTCCCCGAACACACGCAAATCCTTGAGCTCAAATTCAACTTAAATTCAATGGGGGAAAACGGCAACCAAGGGCGAAAAGCAACGAAAGCAGAAAAAAGGCCGCGTCCGGCACCTAGTCTAGTCTTGGACGTCTTCTCACCAGTGTGGAGCTAAGTGCTGCCACTGGGCGTGGAAGGGAGCCCCAGGGTCTGAGGCCGGCACCTCTGAGCCTCCGGGGCGTGTACAGCCAAACTCATTATTACGTGAGAGTGTCACGGGGCGGTGAGCTTCACAGGCACTGGGCCTTCTTCACAGGTATAGGCCTTGCTTCATATCGCCAGACGAGGGCCCCACCTTGCACCGCACTCTAGTGCCACCGACGATGACCGAAAACCAGGACGCCGCCGATGGGGTAGAGCGGTCGCCAGCGGTTCCCCCGACGACCACAGGTCCTCTGCCAGGGGCAGGCTCTGGGGCACCTCCCCAGCAAAGGGCCTACCTCCTGAGGACACCTTGCTCCGAACGCCGCAGTGGTGATGTTGGATCTTGGCCCCTCTCCTGCAGCCCCCGGCGCCCTCCTCCTGAGGGGTAGGAAGCTGCGGAAGTGGGGCAGCCACCCCTTGTCGTGACCTGCACCTCATGCGATCCATGGTTGGCGTATGCCTGCTCCTGAGGAATTAGTGGTACCTGATACTCATTGTTTCCAGCATAGCCGACGGGGCCTCCTCGGGGCTCCTGGAAGAGTTCAGCTTATGGCGTCTCGTCCCCCCAGCTTGGGCCGAGGAGCGAGCCTTGTTCGTCCTCATGTGTGCGCCCTTGGTCCATCATGTGGGGCATGTACTCTTCTGGGGTCGCCACCCTGAAGGCCGCGCCGTAGCGCTCTGCGTGCCACGTAGTTCTGCTTGATGTGCCCGCCTTGGGGTGATAGCGCGGCGTCCCACCGGGGCTGCGGGTTGTGGCGAGTCCTTCTTCGATGCCCGGGGGTAGAGGTAGCGCCGCTGCCGGCCTAGGGCTGACGGCCTGGCCGGCATTGGGGTGGCCTTGGATTCCGCTTGGGGCCACACGGGAGTGCACGGAGCCCCCGTGCGGGCCACCCTAGACCTGAGGTGGGAGTTGGGTGCAGAAGGGCGGAGCCCCCGAGGCAGCGAAGCCCAGCAGCACGTCGTCGCCACCTTCCAGCAGTCTGCACTGCAGCAGCTCTCGGGCCACGGTGAGCGCGGCCCTCGAGTTCGCCTGCTCCCGTCGGGTGTACGGCGCCATGGCCGCGACGTGGTGGGAGGCCCTCGCCGCCAACCGCGCCTGCCGCGTCGTGAGAGCTGTCGCTGCCTATCTGCGCGGCCCGCAGCGCCCTACAGACCGCGAGCTGCCCGGGACGTGGGGTTGCCCGGAGCGAGCGGTTCTGCATGGGCGGGCCAGGCCGCCCAGGGATCGGGGTTGCCTGCCTGGTCGCCGGACATGATGATGATGATGCGATGGGACGCGAAGCGGCAGAAGGTGGATTCCGGTGCACCCCTACCTGGCGCGCCAAATGTTGGATTTCGGGTTCCGGCAGACCCTCTAGATTCGAACACTGGGGTGCGCGCGGGGATTTCGCCCTCTGCCTACCTGCACCTCACCGCCTCGCTATGATCTAAGAAATCAAAGGAACAACACAAGAGACACAGAGTTTATACTGGTTCAGGCCACCATTGTGGTGTAATACCCTACTCTAGTGTGTGGTGTGGTGGATTGCCTCTTGGGCTGATGATGAACAATACAAGGGAGAACAGCCTCGCGAGGGTCTGTTCTAGGCTGGTGCGATGAACCACTAAAGGGAGTTCAGTCGCTATTTCTACTAGTTTCCTGGTGAGGATCCCCTTTGCCTCTATCTTGTGGTGGCTAGTCCTATTTATAGTCAAAGGCCCTGGGCCTCTTCCCAAATATTGAGCGGGAAGGGCGCCAACAATTGGCCATTTTGAAGGGGAACATCCAGTACACTTATCCTGACTAAAGTTGGTCTTCGCCTGCCAAAGGCTCTGGTGGTGACGCCGACTTGGGCTCCACGATGACCTCCATCCTTCCGTTCTGCTGGTCTTGGTCTTGTTGCACCGAAATGGATGCCTTTGCTTGATGCTCTCGCCTGCGCTTGCTCCCTTTGCACCAAAGAGGAAAGGGAGGACACTGCGCGGCCTGGCGCCCGCCTGGCGCCCTTGGTCATCATGGCTTGCGTCATGGGCACCTCGTGAGGTACCCCACCTTGATCATTCCGCCTCCTCGCGAGCCAGCCTGACGAGGGCGTGCCTGAGGAGGCTTCCTGTCGTCTGCCCCGCGAGGCTTGGCCCCTCGCGAGGGTCTTGAGCTCGTGCTAATGGAGATGGGCCATGTTGGGCCGCCCCTTGAGCCACGCCACAGGCCGCAGGCGGGCAAGTCTGGGGACCCCTGTTCCCAGAACGCCGACAGGTATGAAGATGCACTCCCTCTCTCTCCTTGCTAGTCTCTCCATAGATTGATCTTGGTGATGCGAAGAAAATTTTGAATTTCTGCTACGTTCCCCAACAGTGGCATCATGAGCTAGGTCTTTTGCGCAGATTCTATGCACGACTAGAACACATTTTGTTGTGGGCGTTGATTTTGTTCAATATGCTTACCATTACTAGTCCTATCTTGTTTCGACGGTATTGTGGGATGAAGCGGCCCGGACCGACCTTACACGTACACTTACGTGAGACAGGTTCCACCGACTAACATGCACTTGTTGCATAAAGGTGGCTAGCGGGTGCCGGTCTCTCCCACTTTAGTTGGATCGGATTCGATGAAAAGGGTCCTTGTGAAGGGTAAATAGCAATTGGCATATCACGTTGTGGCTTTTGCGTAGGTAAGAAATGTTCTTGCTAGAAACCCATAGCAGCCACGTAAAACATGCAAACAACAATTAGAGGACGTCTTACTTGTTTTTGCAGGGTATGCTATGTGATGAGATATGGCCAAAAGAATGTGATGAATGATATGTGATGTATGAGATTGATCATGTTCTTGTAATAGGAATCACGACTTGCATGTCGATGAGTATGACAACCGGCAGGAGCCATAGGACTTGTCTTAATTTATTGTAAGACCTGCGTGTCATTGAACAACGCCATGTAATTACTTTACTTTATTGCTAAACCGTTAGCCATAGTAGTAGAAGTAATAGTTGGCGAGACAACTTCATGGAGACACGATGATGGAGATCATGATGATGGAGATCATGGTGTCATGCCGGTGACGATGATGATCATGGAGCCCCGAAGATGGAGATCAAAAGGAGCAAAATGATATTGGCCATATCATGTCACTTTTTGATTGCATGTGATGTTTATCATGTTTATGCATCTTATTTGCTTAGAACGACGGTAGTAAATAAGATGATCCGTCATAATAATTTCAAGAAAGTGTTCCCCCTAACCGTGCACCATTGTGAAAGATCGTTGCTTTGAAGCACCACGTGATGATCGGGTGCGATAGATTCTAACGTTCACATACAACGGGTGTAAGCCAGATTTACACATGCAAAACATTTAGGTTGACTTGACGAGCCTAGCATGTACAGACATGGCCTCGGAACACAAGAGACCGAAAGGTCGAAGATGAGTCGTATAGTAGATACGATCAACATGAAGATGTTCACCGATGATGACTAGTCCGTCTCACGTGATGATCGGACACGGCCTAGTTGACTCGGATCATGTATCACTTAGATGACTAGAGGGATGTCTATCTGAGTGGGAGTTCATCAAATAATGTGATTAGATGAACTTAATTATCATGAACATAGTCAAAAAGGTCTTTACAAATTATGTCGTAAGCTCGCGCTTTAGTTCTACTGTTTTAGATATGTTCCTAGAGAAAATATAGTTGAAAGTTGATAGTAGCAATTATGCGGACTGGGTCCGTAAACTGAGGATTGTCCTCATTGCTGCGCAGAAGGCTTATGTCCTTAATGCACCGCTCGGTGTGCTGAACCTCGAACGTCGTTTGTGGATGTTGTGAACATCTGACATACACGTTTTGATGACACATGATAGTTCAGTGTGCAATGTTAAACGGTTTAGAATTGAGGCACTGAAGACATTTTTGAAACGTCGTAGAACATACGAGATGTTCAAAGGGCTGAAATTGGGATTTCAGGCTCGTGCCCATGTCAAGAGGTATGAGACCTCCGACGAGTTTCTTAGCCTACAAACTAAGGGAGAAAAGCTCAATTGTTGAGCATGTACTCAGATTGTCTTAGTACAACAATCACTTGAATCGAGTGGGAGTTATCTTCCAAATGAGATAGTGATGGTTCTCCAAAAGTCACTGCCACCAAGCTACTAGAGCTTCGTGATGAACTATAACATATCAGGGATAGATATGATGATCCTTGAGCTATTCGCGATGTTTGACACCATGAATGTAGAAGTCAAGTAGGAGCATCAATTGTTGATGGTTAGTAAAACCATTAGTTTCAAGAAGAGCAAGGACAATAAGGGATACTTCATGAAACAGCAAATCAGTTGCTGCTCTAGTGAAGAAACCCAAGGTTGAACCCAAACCCGAGACTAAGTGCTTCTGAAATGAGAGGAACGGTCACTGAAGCAGAACTACCCTAG
This sequence comes from Triticum aestivum, assembly GCF_018294505.1. Lineage (NCBI taxonomy): Eukaryota > Viridiplantae > Streptophyta > Magnoliopsida > Poales > Poaceae > Triticum > Triticum aestivum. The sequence continues at coordinate 621,185,772 of NC_057807.1, read as the reverse complement.
ATACTTGGTAGAGAAGGCTGGCAAGGTCGACAGAAGTATATTGGATATACATTATATTAATGTGTACTTTACTAGTACTCCTAGTAGCACCAGGGTAATAGATACCGGTTCGGTTGCTAAGTGTTGGTAACTCAAAATAAATGGCTACGGAATAAACGGATACTAGCTAAAGGTGAGATGACGATATGTGTTGGAAGTGTTTCCAAGGTTGATGTGATCAAGCATCGCATGCTCCCTCTACCATGTAATTGTGAAGGGTCACTGGAAGCGGAACTGCCCCAAATACTTAGCGGACAAGAAGGCCGGCAACACTAAAGGTATATGTGATATACATGTAATTGATGTGTACCTTACCAGTACTCATAGTAACTCCCGGGTATTTGATACCGGTGTCGTTGCTCACATTTGTAACTCACAGCAGGAGCTGCGGAATAAGCGGAGACTGGCGAAGGACGAGGTGACGATGCGCGTCGGGAATGGTTCCAAGGTCGATGTGATCGCCGTCGGCACGCTACCTCTACATTTACCCACGGGATTAGTTATGAACCTCAATAATCGTTATTTAGTGCCAAGTTTGAGCATGATCATTGTATCTGGATCTCGTTTAATACGAGATGGCTACTCATTTAAATCCGAGAATAATGGTTGTTCTATTTATATGAGAGATATGTTTTATGGTCATGCCCCGATGGTCAATGGTTTATTCTTAATGAATCTCGAACGTAATGTTACACATATTCATAGTGTGAATACCAAAAGATGTAAAGTTGATAACGATAGTCCCACATACTTGTGGCACTGCCGCTTGGTCACATTGGTGTCAAGCGCATGAAGAAGCTCCATGCTGATGGACTTTTAGAGTCTCTCGATTATGAATCATTTGACACATGCGAACCATGCCTCATGGGCAAAATGACCAAGACTCTGTCCTCTGGAACAATGGAGCGAGCAACCAACTTATTGGAAATCATACATACCGATGTGTGTGGTCCAATGAGTGTTGAGGCTCGCGGAGGATATCGTTATGTTCTCACTCTCACTGATGACTTGAGTAGATATGGGTATGTCTACTTGATGAAACACAAGTATGAGACCTTTGAAAAGTTCAAGGAATTTTAGAATGAGGTAGAGAATCAACGCGACCGAAAGATAAAGTTCCTATGATCAGATCATGGAGGAGAATATTTAAGTCACGAATTTGGTACGCACTTAAGGAAATGTGGAATCGTTTCACAACTCACGCCGCCTGGAACACCTCAGCGTAACGGTGTGTCCGAACGTCGTAATCGCACCCTATTGGATATGGTGCGGTCTATGATGTCTCTTACCGATTTGCCGCTCTCATTTTTGGGATACGCTCTAGAGACAGCTACATTCAATTTAAATAGGGCACCGTCTAAATCCGTTGAGACGACACCGTATGAATTATAGTTTGGGAAGAAACCTAAGCTGTCGTTTCTAAAAGTTTGGGGATGCGATGCTTATGTCAAGAAACTTCAACCTGAAAAGCTCGAACCCAAGTCGGAAAAATGCGTCTTCATAGGATACCCTAAGGAAACCATTGGGTATACCTTCTACTTAAGATCTGAGGGAAAGATCTTTGTTGCCAAGAATGGATCCTTTCTGGAAAAAGAGTTTCTCTCGAAAGAAGTAAGTGGGAGGAAAGTAGAACTCGATGAAGTACTACCTCTTGAACCGGAAAGTAGTGCAGCTCAGGAAAATATTCCTGTGGTGCCTACACCAACTGGAGAGGAAATTAATGATGATGATCAAGGTACTTCGGATCAAGTTGCTACTGAACTTCGTAGGTCCACAAGGATACATTCCACACCAGAGTGGTATGGCAACCCTGTCCTGGAAATCATGTTGTTAGACAACGGTAAACCTTCGAACTATGAAGAAGCGATGGCGGGCCCAGATTCCAACAAATGGCTTGAAGCCATGCAATCCAAGATAGAATCCATGTATGAAAACAAAGCATGGACTTTGACAGACTTGCCCGATGGTCGGCGAGCGATAGAAAACAAATGGATCTTTAAGAAGAAGACGGACGCGGATGGTAATATTACTATCTATAAAGCTCGACTTGTCGCTAAGGGTTATCGGCAAGTTCAAGGGGTTGACTACGATGAGACTTTCTCTCCCGTAGCGAAGCTGAAGTCCGTCTGAATCATGTTAGAAATTGCCGCATACTATGATTATGGGATATGGCAGATGGACATCAAAACGGCATTCCTTAACGGGCATCTTAAGGAAGAACTGTATATGATGCAGCCGGAGGGTTTTGTCGATCCTAAGAACGCTAACAAAGTATGCAAGCTCCAGCGATCCATTTATGGGCTGGTGCAAACATCTCGGAGTTGGAACATTCTCTTTGATGAGATGATCAAAGCGTTTGGGTTTATGCAGACTTATGGAGAAGCCTGCGTTTACAAGAAAGTGAGTGGGAGCTCTGTAGCATTTCTCATATTATATGTAGATGACATACTCTTGATGGGAAATGATATAGAACTTTTGGACAGCATTAAGGCCTACTTGAACAAGTGTTTTTCAATGAAGGACCTTGGAGAAGCTGCTTACATATTAGGCATCAAGATCTATAGGGATAGATCGAGACGCCTCATAGGTCTTTCACAAAGCACATACCTTGATAAGATTTTGAAGAAGTTCAAAATGGATCAATCCAAGAAAGGGTTCTTGCCTGTATTGCAAGGTGTGAGATTGAGCTCGGCTCAATGCCCGACCACGGCAAAAGATAAAGAAGAGATGAGTGTCATCCCCTATGCTTCAGCCATAGGATCTATTATGTATGCCATGTTGTGTACCAGACCTAATGTAAACCTTGCCATAAGTTTGGTAGGAAGGTACCAAAGTAATCCCGGCAAGGAACACTGGACAGTGGTCAAGAATATCCTCAAGTACCTGAAAAGGACAAAGGACATGTTTCTCGTTTATGGAGGTGACGAAGAGCTCGCCGTAAAGGGTTACGTCGACGCTAGCTTCGACACAGATCTGGATGACTCTAAGTCACAAACCGGATATGTGTATATGTTGAATGGTGGGGCAGTAAGCCGGTGCAGCTGCAAGCAGAGCATCGTGGCGGGATCTACATGTGAAGAGGAGTACATGGCAGCCTCAGAGGCAGCGCATGAAGCAATTTGGGTGAAGGAGTTCGTCACCGACCTAGGAGTCATACCCAATGCGTCGGGGCCGATCAAACTCTTCTGTGACAACATTGGAGCTATTGCCCTTGCCAAGGAGCCCAGGTTTCACAAGAATACCAGGCACATCAAGTGTCGTTTCAACTCCATCCGTGAAAATGTTCAAGATGGAGACATAGATATTTGCAAAGTACATACGGATCTGAATGTCGCAGATCCATTGACTAAACCTCTTTCGCGAGCAAAACATGATCAACACCAGAACTCTATGGGTGTTCGATTCATCACAATGTAACTAGATTATTGACTCTAGTGCAAGTGGGAGACTGTTGGAAATATGCCCTAGAGATATTTCCTTGTTCATGATAATTGTCTTTATTCATGCTATAATTGTATTATCCGGAAATCGTAATACACGTGTGAATACATAGACCATAATATGTCCCTAGTAAGCCTCTAGTTGACGAGCTCGTTGATCAATAGATAGTCATGGTTTCCTGGCTATGGACATTAGATGTCGTTGATAACGGGATCACATCATTATAAGAATGATGTGATGGACAAGACCCAATCCTAAGCATAGCACAAGATCGTGTAGTTCGTTTTGCTAGAGCTTTTCCAAAGTCAAGTATCTTTTCCTTAGACCATGAGATCGTTTAACTCCCGGATACCGTAGGAGTGCTTTGGGTGTACCAAACGTCACAACATAACTAGGTGACTATAAAGGTGCACTACAGGTATCTCTGAAAGTGTTTGTTGGGTTGACACGGATCGAGACTGGGATTTGTCACTCCGTATTACGGAGAGGTATCACTGGGCCCACTCGGTAGTGCATCATCATAATGAGCTCAAAGTGACCAAGTGTCTGGTCACGGGATCATGCATTACGGTACGAGTAAAGTGACTTGCCGGCAACGAGATTGAACGAGGTATTGGGATACCGATGATCGAATCTCGGGCAAGTAACATACCGTCTGACAAAGGGAATAGTATACGGGATTGATTGAATCCTCGACATCGTGGTTCATCCGATGAGATCATCGACGAGCATGTGGGAGCCAACATGGGTATCCAGATCCCGCTATTGCTTATTGACCGGAGAGCCGTCTCGGTCATGTCTGCATGTCTACCGAACCCGTAGGGTCTACACACTTAAGGTTCGGTGACACTAGGGTTGTATGAATATGAGTATGCAGCAAACCGAATGTTGTTCGGAGTCCCAGATGAGATCCCGGACGTCACGAGGAGTTCCGGAATGGTCCGGAGGTAGAGAATCATATATAGGAAGTGCTGTTTCGGCCATCGGGAAAGTTTCGGGGTCACCCGGTATTGGACCGGGACCACCGGAAGGGTCCCGGGGGTCCATCGGGTGGGGCCACCTATCCCGGAGGGCCCCGTGGGCTGAAGTGGGAGGGGAACCAGCCCCTAGTGGGCTGGTGCGCCCCCCCCCCTTGGGCCCCCCTGCGCCTAGGGTGGGGGGCACACGACTTGCCTTGGGGGCACTCCACCCCCCCTGGCCGCCGCCCCCCCTTGGGAGATTCAATCTCCAGGGGCGGCGCCCCCCCTTGGGGGCCTATATAAAGGAGGGGGGAGGGAGGGCAGCCACAACCTGAGTCTTGGCGCCTCCCTCCCCCTGCTACACCTCTTCCTCCTCCCACAGTTGCTTGGCGAAGCCCTGCCCGAGTCCTGCTGCATCCACCACCACGTCGTCGTGCTGCTGGATCTTCATCAACCTCTCCTTCCCCCTTGCTGGATCAAGACGGAGGAGACGTCACGCTGACTGTACGTGTGTTGAACGTGGAGGTGCCGTCCGTTCGGTGCTAGGATCTCCGGTGATAGGATCACGATGAGAACGACTACCTCAACCCCGTTCTTTTGAACGCTTCCGCTCGCGATCTACAAAGTGGTATGTAGATGCATCTCTCCTTTCACTCGTTGCTTAGATGAACTCATAGATGGTTCTTGGTGAAACCGTAGGAATTTTTTTATTTTCTGCAACGTTCCCCAACAGTGGCATCATGAGCTAGGTCTATGCATAGTTCTCTATTGCACGAGTAGAACACAAATTTGTTGTGGGCGTAGATCTTGTCAACTTGCTTACCGCTACTAGTCCTTCCTTGCTTCAGCGGTATTGTGGGATGAAGCGGCCCGGACCGACCTTACACGTACGCTTACGTTAGACAGGTTCCACCGACTGACATGCACTAGTTGCATAAGGTGGCTAGCGGGTGTCTGTCTCTCCTACTTTAGTTGGAGCGGATTCGATGAAAAGGGTCCTTATGAAGGGTAAATAGAAGTTGACAAAATCACGTTGTGGTTATTCGTAGGTAAGAAAACGTTCTTGCTAGAACCCAATTGCAGCCACGTAAAAGATGCAACAACAATTAGAGGACGTCTAACTTGTTTTTGCAGCAATTGTCTTGTGATGTGATATGGCGAGAAGTTGTGATGAATGATGAATGATATATTGTGATGTATGAGATCATGTTCTTGTAATAGGAATCACGACTTGCATGTCAATGAGTATGACAACCGGCAGGAGCCATAGGAGTTGTCGTTATTTTTTGTATGACCTGCGTGTCATTGAAGAACGCCATGTAAATTACTTTACTTTATTGCTAAACGCGTTAGCCATAGAAGTAGAAGTAGTCGTTGGCGTGACAACTTCATGAAGACACAATGATGGAGATCATGATGATGGAGATCATGGTGTCATGCTGGTGACGAAGATGATCATGGAGCCCCGAAGATGGAGATCAAAGGAGCTATATGATATTGGCCATATCATGTCACTACTATATAATTGCATGTGATGTTTATTATGATTATGCATCTTGTTTACTTAGAACAGCGGTAGTAAATAAGATGATCCCTTATAATAATTTCAAGAAAGTGTTCCCCCTAACTGTGCACCGTTGCTAAAGTTCGTCGTTTCGAAGCACCACGTGATGATCGGGTGTGATAGATCCTTACGTTCACATACAACGGGTGTAAGACAGTTTTACACATGCAAAACACTTAGGGTTAACTTGACGAGCCTAGCATGTACAGACATGGCCTCGGAACACAAGAGACCGAAAGGTCGAACATGAGTCGTATGGAAGATACGATAAACATGGAGATGTTCACCGATGATGACTAGTCCGTCTCACGTGATGATCGGACACGGCCTAGTCGACTCGGATCGTGTAACACTTAGATGACTAAAGGGATGTCTAATCTGAGTGGGAGTTCATTAAATAATTTGATTAGATGAACTTAATTATCATGAACTTAGTCTAAAACTTTTGCAAAATATGTCTTGTAGATCAAATGGCCAACGCTCATGTCAACATGAACTTCAACGCGTTCCTAGAGAAAACCAAGCTGAAAGATGATGGCAGCAACTATTCGGACTGGGTCCGGAACCTGAGGATCATCCTCATAGTAGCCAAGAAAGCATATGTCCTAGAAGGACCGCTAGGTGAAGCACCCATCCCAGAGAACCAAGACATTATGAACGCTTGACAGTCACGTGCTGATGATTACTCCCTCGTTCAGTGCGGCATGCTTCACAACTTAGAACCGGGGCTCCAAAAGCGTTTTGAGCAACACGGAGCATATGAGATGTTCGAGGAGCTGAAAATAGTTTTTCAAGCTCATGCCCGGGTCGAGAGATATGAAGTCTCCGACAAGTTCTATAGTTGTAAGATGGAGGAAAACAGTTCTGTCAGTGAGCACATACTCAAAATGTCTGGGTTGCACAACCGCCTGTCTCAGCTGGAGATCAACCTCCCGGACGAGGCAGTCATTGACAGAATCCGTCAGTCGCTCCCACCGAGCTACAAGAGCTTTGTGATGAACTACAATATGCAGGGGATGGTGAAGACCATTCCTGAAGTATTTTCAATGCTGAAGTCAGCAGAGGCTGAAATCAAGAAAGAACATCAAGTGTTGATGGTCAATAAGACCACTAAGTTCAAGAAGGGCAAGGGTAAGAAGAACTTCAAGAAGGACGGCAAAGATGTTGCCGCGCCCGGTAAGCCAGTTGCCGGGAAGAAGTCAAAGAATGGACCCAAGCCTGAGACTGAGTGCTTTTATTGCAAAGGGAAGGGTCACTGGAAGCGGAACTGCCCCAAATACTTAGCGGACAAGAAGGCCGGCAAACTAAAGGTATATGTGATATACATGTAAATGATGTGTACCTTACCAGTACTCGTAGTAACTCCTAGGTATTTGAAACCAGTGCCGTTGCTCACATTTGTAACTCACAGCAGGAGCTGCGGAATAAGCGGAGACTGGCGAAGGACGAGGTGACGATGCGCGTCGGGAATGGTTCCAAGGTCGATGTGATTGCCGTCAGCACGCTACCTCTACATTTACCCATGGGATTAGTTATGAACCTCAATAATTGTTATTTAGTGCCAAGTTTGAGCATGAACATTGTATCTGGATCTCGTTTAATACGAGATGGCTACTCATTTAAATCCGAGAATAATGGTTGTTCTATTTATTTGAGAGATATGTTTTATGGTCATGCCCCGATGGTCAATGGTTTATTCTTAATGAATCTCGAACGTAATGTTACACATATTCATAGTGTGAATACCAAAAGATGTAAAGTTGATAACGATAGTCCCACATACTTGTGGCACTGCCGCCTTGGTCACATTGGTGTCAAGACCATGAAGAAGCTCCATGCTGATGGACTTTTAGAGTCTCTCGATTATGAATCATTTTACACATGCGAACCATGCCTCATGGGCAAAATGACCAAGTCTCCGTTCTCCGGAACAATGGAGCGAGCAACCAACTTATTGGAAATCATACATACCGATGTGTGTGGTCCAATGAGTGTTGAGGCTCGCGGAGGATATCGTTATGTTCTCACTCTCACTGATGACTTGAGTAGATATGGGTATGTCTACTTGATGAAACACGAGTCTGAGACCTTTGAAAAGTTCAAGGAATTTCAGAATGAGGTAGAGAATCAACGCGACCGAAAGATAAAGTTCCTACAATCAGATCGTGGAGGAGAATATTTAAGTCAAGAATTTGGTATGCACTTAAGGAAATGTGGAATCGTTTCACAACTCACGCCGCCTGGAACACCTCAGCGTAACGGTGTGTCCGAACGTCGTAATCGCACCCTATTGGATATGGTGCGGTCTATGATGTCTCTTACCGATTTACCGCTCTCATTTTTGTGATACGCTCTAGAGACAGCTACATTCAATTTAAATAGGGCACCGTCTAAATCCGTTGAGACGACACCGTATGAATTATAGTTTGGGAAGAAACCTAAGCTGTCGTTTCTAAAATTTTGGGGATGTGATGCTTATGTCAAGAAACTTCAACCTGAAAAGCTCGAACCCAAGTGGGAAAAATGCGTCTTCATAGGATACCCTAAGGAAACCATTGGGTATACCTTCTACTTAAGATCTGAGGGAAAGATCTTTGTTGCCAAGAATGGATCCTTTCTGGAAAAAGAGTTTCTCTCGAAAGAAGTAAGTGGGAGGAAAGTAGAACTCGATGAAGTACTACCTCTTGAACCGGAAAGTAGTGCAGCTCAGGAAAATATTCCTGTGGTGCCTACACCAACTGGAGAGGAAATTAATGATGATGATCAAGGTACTTCGGATCAAGTTGCTACTGAACTTCGTAGGTCCACAAGGATACATTCCACACCAGAGTGGTATGGCAACCCTGTCCTGGAAATCATGTTGTTAGACAACGGTAAACCTTCGAACTATGAAGAAGCGATGGCGGGCCCAGATTCCAACAAATGGCTTGAAGCCATGCAATCCAAGATAGAATCCATGTATGAAAACAAAGCATGGACTTTGACAGACTTGCGCGATGGTCGGCGAGCGATAGAAAACAAATGGATCTTTAAGAAGAAGACGGACGCGGATGGTAATATTACTATCTATAAAGTTCGACTTGTCGCTAAGGGTTATCGGCAAGTTCAAGGGGTTGACTACGATGAGACTTTCTCTCCCGTAGCGAAGCTGAAGTCCGTCTGAATCATGTTAGCAATTGCCGCATACTATGATTATGGGATATGGCAGATGGACATCAAAACGGCATTCCTTAACGGGCATCTTAAGGAAGAACTGTATATGATGCAGCCGGAGGGTTTTGTCGATCCTAAGAACGCTAACAAAGTATGCAAGCTCCAGCGATCCATTTATGGGCTGGTGCAAACATCTCGGAGTTGGAACATTCGCTTTGATGAGATGATCAAAGCGTTTGGGTTTATGCAGACTTATGGAGAAGCCTGCGTTTACAAGAAAGTGAGTGGGAGCTCTGTAGCATTTCTCATATTATATGTAGATGACATACTCTTGATGGGAAATGATATAGAACTTTTGGACAGCATTAAGGCCTACTTGAACAAGTGTTTTTCAATGAAGGACCTTGGAGAAGCTGCTTACATATTAGGCATCAAGATCTATAGGGATAGATCGAGACGCCTCATAGGTCTTTCACAAAGCACATACCTTGATAAGATTTTGAAGAAGTTGAAAATGGATCAATCCAAGAAAGGGTTCTTGCCTGTATTGCAAGGTGTGAGATTGAGCTCGGCTCAATGCCCGACCACGGCAAAAGATAAAGAAGAGATGAGTGTCATCCCCTATGCTTCAGCCATAGGATCTATTATGTATGCCATGCTGTGTACCAGACCTGATGTAAACCTTGCCGTAACTTTGGTAGGAAGGTACCAAAGTAATCCTGGCAAGGAACACTGGACAGCGGTCAAGAATATCCTGGAGTACCTGAAAAGGACAAAGGACATGTTTCTCATTTATGGAGGTGACGAAGAGCTCGCCGTAAAGGGTTACGTCGACGCTAGCTTCGACACAGATCTGGATGACTCTAAGTCACAAACCGGATATGTGTATATGTTGAATGGTGGAGCAGTAAGCTGGTGCAGCTGCAAGCAGAGTGTCGTGGCGGGATCTACATGTGAAGCGGAGTACATGGCAGCCTTGGAGGCAGTGCATGAAGCAATTTGGGTGAAGGAGTTCATCACCGACCTAGGAGTCATACCCAATGCATTGGGGCCGATCAAACTCTTCTGTGACAACACTGGAGCTATTGCCCTTGCCAAGGAGCCCAGGTTTCACAAGAAGACCAGGCACATCAAGCGTCATTTCAACTCCATCCGTGAAAATGTTTAAGATGGAGACATAGATATTTGCAAAGTACATGCGGATCTAAATGTCGCAGATCCGTTGACTAAACCTCTTTTGCGAGCAAAACATGATCAACACCATAACTCTATGGGTGTTCGATTCATCACAATGTAACTAGATTATTGACTCTAGTGCAAGTGGGAGACTGTTGGAAATATGCCCTAGAGGCAATAATAAAAGGATTATTATTATATTTCCTTGTTCATGATAATTGTCTTTATTCATGCTATAATTGTATTATCCGGAAATCGTAATACACGTGTGAATACATAGACCATAATATGTCCCTAGTAAGCCTCTAGTTGACTAGCTCGTTGATCAACAGATAGTCATGGTTTCCTGACTATGGACATTAGATGTCGTTGATAACGGGATCACATCATTAGGAGAATGATGTGATGGACAAGACCCAATCCTAAGCATAGCACAAGATCGTGTAGTTCGTTTTGCTAGAGCTTTTCCAATGTCAAGTATCTTTTCCTTAGACCATGAGATCGTGTAACTCCCGGATACCGTAGGAGTGCTTTGGGTGTACCAAACGTCACAAGATAACTGGGTGACTATAAAGGTGCACTACAGGTATCTCAGAAAGTGTTTGTTGGGTTGACACGGATCGAGACTGGGATTTGTCACTCCGTATTACGAAGAGGTATCACTGGGCCCACTCGGTAGTGCATCATCATAATGAGCTCAAAGTGACCAAGTGTCTGGTCACGGGATCATGCATTACAGTATGAGTAAAGTGACTTGCCGGCAACGAGATTGAACGAGGTATTGGGATACCGATGATCGAATCTCGGGCAAGTAACATACCGTCTGACAAAGGGAATAGTATACGGGATTGATTGAATCCTCGACATCGTGGTTCATCCGATGAGATCATCGACGAGCATGTGGGAGCCAACATGGGTATCCAGATCCCGCTATTGGTTATTGACCGGAGAGCCGTCTCGGTCATGTCTGCATGTCTACCGAACCCGTAGGGTCTACACACTTAAGGTTCGGTGACACTAGGGTTGTATGAATATGAGTATGCAGCAAACTGAATGTTGTTCAGAGTCCCAGATGAGATCCCGGACGTCACGAGGAGTTCCGGAATGGTCCGGAGGTAGATAATTATATATAGGAAGTGTTGTTTCGGCCATCGGGAAAGTTTCGGGGTCACCCGGTATTGGACCGGGACAACCGGAAGGGTCCCGGGGGTCCACCGGGTGGGGCCACCTATCCCGGAGGGCCCCGTGGGCTGAAGTGGGAGGGGAACCAGCCCCTAGTCGGCTGGTGCACCCCCCCCCCTTGGGCCCCCCTGCGCCTAGGGTTGGAAACCCTAGGGTGGGGGGCACACGACTTGCCTTGGGGGGCACTCCACCCCCCTGGCCGCCGCCCCCCCCCCTTGGGAGATTCAATCTCCAGGGCCGGCGCCCCCCTTGGGGGCCTATATAAAGGAGGGGGAGGGAGGACAGCTGCACCCTGAGTCTTGGCGCCTCCCTCCCCCTGCTACACCTCTTCCTCCTCCCACAGTTGCTTGGCGAAGCCCTGCCGGAGTCCTGCTGCATCCACCACCACGCCGTCGTGCTGCTGGATCTTCATCAACCTCTCCTTCCCCCTTCCTGGATCAAGACGGAGGATACGTCACGCTGACCGTACGTGTGTTGAACGCGGAAGTGCTGTCCGTTCGGCGCTAGGATCTCCGGTGATAGGATCACGACGAGAACGACTACCTCAACCCCGTTCTTTTGAACGCTTCCGCTCATGATCTACGAAGTGGTATGTAGATGCGTCTCTCCTTTCACTCGTTGCTTAGATGAACTCATAGAAGGATCTTGGTGAAACCGTAGGAAATTTTTTTATTTTCTGCAACGTTCGCCAACAGAAATTGTTTCACAACTAACACCGCCTGGAACACCATAGTGTGATGGTGTGTCCGAACATCATAGATGCACCCTATTGGATATGGGGCATACCATGATGTCTCTTATCGAATTACCAGTATCATTCATGGGTTAGGCATTAGAGACTACCGCATTCACTTTAAATAGGGCACCACATAATTCCGTTGAGATGACACCGTATGAACTATGGTTTAGAGAAACCTAAGCTGTCATTTCTTGAAAGTTTGGGGCTGTGACGCTTATGTGAAAATTTTCATCCTGATAAGCTCGAACCCAAAGCGGATAAATACATCTTCATAGGACACCCAAAATAGTTGGGTATACCTCCTATTTCAGATCCGGAAGCAAAAGTGATTGTTTCTAGAAATGGGTCCTTTCTCGAGGAAAGGTTTCTCTTGAAAGAATTGAGTGGGAGGATGGTGGAGACTTGATGAGGTTGTTGAACCATCACTTCAACTAGTGTGTAGCAGGGAACGGGAAGTTGTTCCTGTGGCACCTACACCAATTGAACTAGAAGCTTATGATAGTGATCATGAAACTTCGGATCAAGTCACTACCAAACCTCGTAGGTTGACAAAGATGCGTACTGCTTCAGAGTGGTACGTAATCTTGTCTTGGAGGTCATGTTGCTAGACAACAATGAACCCATGATCTATGGAGAAGCGATGATGGGCCTGGATTCCGACGAATGGCTCGAGGCCATAAAATCCGAGAGAGGATCCATGTATGAAAACAAAGTATAGACTTTGGAAGAACTACTCAATGGTCGCAAGGCTGTTGAGCACAGATCGATTTTAAAAGGAAGACGGACAATGATGGTAAGTATCACCATTAAGAAAGCTCGACTTGTCGTTAAGATGTTTTCCGACAAGTTCAAGGAGTTGACTGCGATGAGACTTTCTCATTCGTAGCGATGCTAAGAGTCTGTTGGAATTGTATTAGCAGTTACTGCATTATTTATGAAATCTTGCAGATAGGATGTCAAAAACCATTGTTTCCTCGACGATTTTCTTGAGGAAAGGTTGTATGTGATACAACCAGAAGGTTTTGACAATCCTGAAAGATGCTAACAAGTATGCAAAGCTCCAGCAATCCTTCTAAGGACTGGAGTAAGCATCTCGGAGTTGGAATATACGCTTTGATGAGATGATCAAAGATTTTGGGTTTATACAAAGTTTATGAGAAACTTGTATTTCCAAAGAAGTGAGTGGGAGCACTATAGAATTTCTGATGAGTATATGTTGTTGTCGTATTGTTGATCAGAAATGATATAGAATTTCTAGAAAGCATATAGGGTATTTGAAAAGGTGTTTTTCAATGGAAAACCTGGATTAAGCTACTTGAACATTGAGCATCAAGATCTATAAGGATAGATCAAAAACGCTTAATAATACTTTCAAATGAATACATGCCGTGACAAGATTTTGAAGAAGTTCAAAATAGAGACATGACCTCGGCAGAAGAGAGAGAATGGACGAAGGTCGTCCCCTATGCTTTAGACATAGGCTCTACAGTATGCTATGTTGTGTACCGCACCTGAAGTGTGCCTTGCCATGAGTCAGTAAAGGGGTACAAGAATGATCCAGGAATGGATAACAAGATAGCGGTTAAACATATCCTTAGTAACTAGTTGACTAAGGAATTTTCTCGATTATGGAGGTGGTAAAAGAGCTCGTCGTAAAGGGTTACGCCAATGCGAACTTTGACACTAATCCGGATTATTCTGAGTAGTAAACCGGAATCGTATAGTAGAACAGTTATTTGGAATAGCTCCAAATAGAGCGTGGTAGCTGCATCTAGGAGATGACATAGAGATTTGTAAAGCACACACGGATCTGAAAGATTCAGACCCGTTGACTAATAACCTCTCTCACAAGCGAGATATGATCAAAGCCCATGGGTGTTGAATTCATTACAATCACATAGTGATGTGAACTAGATTATTGACTCTAGTGCAAGTGGGAGACTATTGGAAATATGCCCTAGAGGCAATAATAAAATGGTTATTATTGTATTTCCTTGTTCATGATAATTGTCTATTGTTCATGCTATAATTGTATTAACTAGAAACCGTAATAGATGTGTGAATACATAGACCACAACATGTCCCTAGTAAGCCTCTAGTTGACTAGCTCGTTGATCAACAGATGGTCATGGTTTCCTGACCATGGACATTGGATGTCATTGATAACGGGATTACATCATTAGGAGAATGATGTGATGGACGATATCCAATCCTAAGCATAGCACAAGATCGTGTAATTCGTTTGCTAAAGCTTTTCTAATGTCAAGTATCATTTCCTTAGACCATGAGATTGTGTAACTCCCTGATACCGTAGGAGTGCTTTGGGTGTACCAAATGTCACAGCGTAACTGGGTGGCTATAAAGGTGCACTACGGGTATCTCCGAAAGTGTCTATTGGGTTGGCACGAATCCAGACTGGGATTTGTCACTCCGTGAGACGGAGAGGTATCTCTGGGCCCACTCGGTAATGCATCATCATAATGAGCTCAATGTGACTAAGTAGTTAGTCACGGGATCATGCATTATGGAACGAGTAAAGTGACTTGCTGGTAACGAGATTGAACGAGGTATTGGGATACCGACGATCAAATCTTGGGCAAGTAACATACCAATTTACAAAGGGAATTGCATACGGGATTCCTCGAATCCTTGATATCGTGGTTCATCCGATGAGATCATCGTGTAACATGTGGGATCCAACATGGGTATCCAGATCCCGCTGTTGGTTATTGATCGGAGAACGTCTCGGTCATGTCTGCATGGTTCCCGAACCCGTATGGTCTACACACTTAAGGTTCGGTGACGCTAGAGTTGTTATGGGAAATAGTATGTGGTTACCGAAGGTTGTTCAGAGTCCCGGATGAGATCCCGGACATGACAAGGAGCTTAGGAATGGTCTGGAGGTGAATATCGGTATATTGGACGAAGGGTATTGGAGTCCGGAATTGTTCTGGGGGTACCAGGTGATGACTAGCATGTCCGAAAGGGGTTTCGGAGGCCCCGGCAAGCGTTTGGGGGCCTTATGGGCCAAGGGGAGAGGGCACATCAGCCCACTAAGGGGTTGAGAGCCCCTCCCACCACATCTCACGTAACCAGGAGATGTGGGGGCACCACCCCTAGGGCAGCCGCCCCTCCCGGCTTGGGGGGCAACTTTCCTAGGGGGTGGGGGCGCCCAAGCCCATCTAGGGTTTCCCCTGTGGCCGCCGCCCCTCCCCTAGGGAACCCTAGGGCGCCTCCCCCTCCTCCCTTCCCCCTATATATAGTGAGGGAGAGAGAGGGCAGCCGCACCCTTCCCCTGGCGTAGCCCTCTCCCTCCTCCAACACCTCCTCCCCCTCGTGCTTGGCGAAGCCCTGACGGAGAACCACGAGCTCCATCACCACCATGTTGTCGGGCTGTCGGAGTTCTCCCTCAACTTCTCCTCTCCCCTTGATGGATCAAGAAGGAGGAGACGTCCCCGGGCTGTACGTGTGTTGAATGCGGAGGCACCGTTGTTCGGTGCTTAGATCGGATTCGGCCGCGATCTGAATCGCTTTGTGAACGACTCCACCGACCGTGTTCTTGTAATGCTTCCGCTTAGCGATCTTCAAGGGTATGAAGATGCACTCCCTCTCTCTCTCTCATTGCTAGTCTCTCCATAGATTGATCTTAGTGATGCATTGAAAATTTTGAATTTTTGCTACGTTCCCAAACAGGGTCATGCTACGCAACTGCAACCACGACATGTGCATCAAGTGCTACCGTCAATGGTGAGCGAGAACAAGAACCTGGCCCCCTCGTGTTATCATTTGTTTTTCAATTTTTCTGCCGTGTTTAGTTTAGTTCATTTCACTTCAACCAGAGCAAACATGTTTGGTCCTTGGTTTAATGCGAGCTTCAGAGGTAGCTTAGTGAACACTTCATTCTGGTGTTCTTAATAAGTGTTTCAGATGGCAATGCACTAGTATGAGTAATTAAGATGGCCGCGTGAGCATCATTTATGGAAAATACTATGCAACAACCTCTGCATCTGCCAGTTTTGTCCTTGATTTTTACGAGGCCTGACTTTCTTACTAGAGTATCACTTACTGTTATTAAGCATTAGAAATTTACAAAGTTAGTTGTTTAAGTAGCTACTGGATCTGCTTGCTTTCTTATGGCAGACATACATGTCTTACAAAGTTATTCTTATTTGAAGCTAAGCTAGGCTACTGCAGTTCCAGCAAAAAGTAGGGGAGCCACTCTTTTTTTTCTTCATCACTAATAAATTCTTGTTTGAATGCATATCCTGGGGGTGGTGAAGCTGGAAGCCTTTCCTCCCCATAAAAATAATTTGCTCTTCATTGTGAGCAGTGCCCTTATATAATTAGCTAGTAGTAGTGTTTATATACTTGATCACCACACTGACATTGTTCTGGTTACTTTTGCTTTCTTCTATGTAGTTGTCGAGGGCATAACAGTTTTATGTGTGGCTTTTTATTGTGTTACCAGCCTACTTTCTTGTACTGACTCTACCATCAGTGACACACCTCTTGGCGATTTTTGTATTGCTGATGGCTTAATATTTAAACTGTTTAGCTTGATTTGAAATTGAAATACATAGGTTGCTCTGCATGTGAATGATAATGTCTACATGTTGACCCAGTTTGTGTAAAGAATATGCTCCATGTTAGATTTTCACCTAACATCATGTGGCGATTAGAAATATAATAGGGATGGATGCGTATTGGCAACCACAAGAAAAAGGCTACTCTGCTTTTGTTATGTAGTATATGCTTCCCTGTTGCCTTATACCACCATGGTTCAACTAACATTACTCATGTTATGATGTCCAATGGCCTGGCACATGCATTGCATTGTCCGTGATAGCATCTGTTTGTGTAATAGGATATGCTCATCCATGTTGCTGCACCATTTTCGCTTAATTTCTTACCATTGTATGACAATTAAAAATTCGGAATGGAATTGGGATGGACGAGTCTTACTGATACACCCCTTGGTCAATATTTGTCTTTGGGGGCCATGACTATGCTAATGTTCTGTTCTTTTCAGCCTTGCTTGTGTACAATTTCTTCTTGATATGCTTCACTTTTAAACTGTATAGTACATGGTAAAATGGAATTGGATGGTTATGTCCTGGTTGTCATGAGAATATGTTACTGCTGCTTTTGTTATTTATCGCCTTTCCTGTGTACAGTTTATCCCTGGTATGCTTCCCTGTTACTACTATATCATCATGGCTCAGCTAACATCTCATTGTGCTCTTTTTCATTTCAGAAGTCAGCCTCCGGCCATGGCGGATCTGCAGACGCCGCTGGTGCGACCAAAGAGGAAGAAGGTTCTGATGGACTACCTACTACGGTTTGCTTCAGCTCGTGCGGATGGGAGATGGATGCCCGCACGGATTCGGCGTCTCCGACCTCGGCATCCACAAGGAGGAGCGGCGACAATTACATACCCAACCATGGGGCAGCAGCAATTCATGGTTGAGCCTCCCTCTACCTCTCTCATGTTCCCTGATTTTGCTGCTGCTCTAGATTCACTTTCATGCTTGACTGAATCTAGTGCTATTGATGTCAATCCCTAGTCCCTAGTGCTACTGCTCTGAATTCACTTACATGCTTGACTAAATTCACTTGGAATTGCACTATTTGCCAAATTGATTTGCTTGCCTGCTGCCATGAATTCCTGACTGGTTCAGGTCTCTGCTGGCTGTTTTCGACTATGTGCCATGTTCTTACTTACACTCCATGATGGCAACACAACCAACTTATACCATCACAATATATTTCTATTTTTCTCGCAAGATTTTTATTTAGGGCCACAGAATGAAAAATTGTACTACTCTGAGAAAGCTATAAAAATTCAGCAATATCAAATGGAATGAAAAACCAGTGTGAGAGGTAGCATCTGCTCTCATCAGGTTATATATGGTGTGTCCACATAATCTGATTTCTCACTCAGCTGCGTATAATCTGTGTGGAAAAGACTAACAGAAGACTGATAGGTTAATATGAACATCAAATAACTTAAACAAGGACATTGTTGGTGTAAACCCACCACCCTTTTATTGAATTTGCCTGCTGGACCTTACAAGCAGCAGCCTTCACAACTCTTTCATACCCAATAACTAGGGAAGAGGGTGGAATCAGCAGTAGAGCTTTCCTTGTACCAAATGCATGCACATCACATGGTTGCTCAAGTCCTTCATCCCTTCTGTTTTGGTAAAAATCTTCTTCAGTTTTGTACATGGCATGCATGTTGCTGATAATTAATCCGCTTTTGCTAGTCCTACTGTGATTCATGTACGCATTTTGGCTGGAAATTTCCTTGATTATACATATATTTTATTACATTATACATTAATGTATTATGTTGTTATTTGTGCGCGATGATTTCAGCCTGTTTTTTCCCTTTCCTCCTTGATTGATCTATTAACATAATGTTATGTTTTTGTAGGGAGCAATGAAGTTTGTACTACTTGGTTCTTACCATTAGGATAGTATCAGATGTGCTAATACGAGTTGAACAATGTTATGTAGTAGTAAGTTAAGGCAAATTGTGTAGATGATGTATTCCTGTGTAATTGAATGTTGTATTCCCTATGTACATGCTGCTTTAAATGACGTGAAGAATATGAAAATTGTGTACATGCTACTACATATGGGTTGAATATGGCAGAAAATAGTGCTGGGCCTGAATAGACCATGGCCCAAACTAAGTTGGTTTGGAGCTGTTTATTTAATGGAAAAAACTCGTTAGAGAAGGGTGAAAATAATAAGAAATTGACTACTAAAAGGCCATCACCCAGAATATAAAAAGGCTGAACTCTGAATATAAAAAGGCCAGATTGTTGGGCCTGGCCCATGAAACCGATCAAATATTGACAGAAAAAAAAATATAAAGGCTGAATTGTTGGGCTCGGCCCATCTAAAACACCTAATCGGACTGGGTTGAATCTTGTCAGTGACCTTTTCAATTGGTCATAATTTTGCCACGTCAGATTGCCATGTCGGATCCGATGTGGCCTGGGCAGACAGCCAGTGACCAAAACAAAAGGTCATGGGTTCAACGACCTTCTGTTTTGGTCGTAAACGTCTACGACCTTCTCACAGAGAAGGTCGTTAATTTCAGTTTACGACTGCCAGCTTTTGACCTTCTGTTTTTGGTCACAAAAAGGTTGCAAATGAAAAACAATGACCTTTCAGTGACCAATAGTCAAGGTCACAAGTTGACATATTTCTTATAGTGAATCCTTCTTTATAAAGATGTGGGTCATCCCAAAAGTAATGTCTTAAATCATACAAGATATTTTTCTTTTGTTGGTAAGTAAAGCTAGGTGGTAAATATTTAGCAACAATATAATTAGCATAATCAGCATACCAAGGAGTACTGTGAGCAACATTTTTGCAGCTAAATGGTCATCAAGAAAACTATCATCAATAGGTAGTGGGTCATCAGGCACATTTTCAAGCCTAGATAAATTATCAGCTACGGGGTTCTCAGCTCCTTTTCTATCAATGATATGTAAATCAAATTCTTGTAACAAGAGAACCCATTGAATAAGTCTAGGTTTAGCATCTTTCTTTTCCATAAGATATTTAATAGCAGCATGATCGGTGTGAACAATTACTTTGGAATCGACAATATAAGGTCTAAATTTATCAAAAGCAAACACCACTGCTAAGAATTCTTTTTCAATAGTAACATTTTTTATTGAGCATTGTCTAGAGTCTTACTAGCATAATGAATAACATTCAGTTTCTTATCAACTCTTTGTCCTAGAACAGCACCAACAGCATAATCACTAGCATCACACATAATTTCAAAATGCAAGTTCCAATCAGGTGATTGAACAATAGGTGCAGAAATTAAGGCTTTCTTGAGTGTTTCAAAGGCTTCAAAACAATCATCATCAAAAACAAAAGGAATGTCCTTTTTTTAAAGACTCGTGAGAGGCCTAGAAATTTTAGGAAAGTCTTTGATAAATCTCCTATAGAAAGCAGCATGACCTAAGAAACTACAAATACCTTTTATATCTTTAGGACATGGCATTTTCTCAATTGCATCAACCTTAGCTTTGTCCACTTCAATACCTCTTTTAGAAATTTTATGACCCAAGATGATGCCTTCATTAACCATAAAGTGGCACTTTTACCACTTCAAGACAAGATTTGTTTGTTCACATCTCTGCAAAACTCGATCAAGATTGCTTAAACAATCATCAAAAGACTTCCCATAAACAGAGAAATCGTCCATGAAAACCTCAACAATCTTTTCACAAAGGTTAGAGAATATAGCAGTCATACATTTTTGAAAGGTAGCAGGTGCATTACATAAACTGAAAGCATACGTCTATAAGCATAGGTTCCAAAGGGACAAGTAAAAGTGGTCTTTTCTTGATCAAGTTGAGAAAAAAGTATTTGTGAAAAGCCAGAATATCCATCAAGGAAGCAAAAGTGTGTGTGCTTAGATAGTCTTTCGAGCATTTGATTAATAAAAGGCATAGGGTAATGATCTTTTATAGTTACTCTGTTTAATTTTCTAAAATCAGTTACCATTCTATAGCCTGTACCAATTCTTTGTGGAATAAGTTCATTTTTATCATTAGGAACAACAGTTACACCTCCTTTCTTAGGGACACAATGAACATGACTTACCCATCTACTATCAGCTATAGGATAGATTATACCTGCTTCCAGAAGTTCTAATATTTCCATTCCTACCACTTCTTTCATTTTCAGATTCAACCGACGTTGGTAATCAACAACAGGTTTAGCATCAGGTTCCATATTAATTTTGTGCTGACATAGAGTGGGACTAATGCCCTTTAAATCATCAAGAGTATGTCCAATAGCAACTCGGTGCTTCCTCAGAACTTCCAATAATCTTTCTTCTTCATGTTCTAAAAGGTTAGCACTGATAATAACAGGACATATCTTCTTTTCATCAAGATAAGCATATTTCAAAGTGTATAAAATTGTTTTAATTCAAACACAGGATCACCTTTAGGTGGAGGAGGACCTCCTAGAGTTTCAATAGGCAAACTGTGTTTAAGCAGAGGACATTTTTCAAAGAAAATCTTATCTATTCCATTTCTTTCATGCATATGAAAATCATTTTCATGGTCTAGCAAGTATTGTTCTAGTGGATCAGTAGGAGGCACAACAATAGAAGCAAGACCAATTAATTCATCTTTACTAGGCAATTCTTTTTCATGATGCTTTCTACTAAACTTGGAAAAATTAAACTCATGAGACTCATCACCAAAACTAACACCGATAGTTTGTTTCTCACATTCTATTCTAGCATTAACGGTGTTCAAGAAAGGTCTACCAAAAATAATGGGACAAAAGTCATCTTGTGGAGAACCAAGAACAAGAAAATCAGTAGGGTATTTTATTTTCCCACACAAGACATCAACATGTCTAACAATCGCAATTGGTGATATAGTGTCTCCATTAGCAAGTTTAATAGTAACATATATGTTTTCTATCTATGTGGGTGCGATGTCATTCATAATTTCATGATATAAGGTGTAAGGAATAGCACTCACACTAGTACCTATGTCACATAAACCATGATAACAGTGATCTCCTATTTTAACAGAGATGACAGGCATGCCAACAACAGGTCTACGTTTGCCCCTTTTATCAGGTTTGGCAATTCTAGCAGCTTCTTCACAGAAGTAAATAACATGCCCATCCATATCTTCTTCTAAGAGATCTTTAACCATAGCAATACTAGGTTCTACTTTAATTTGTTCATCGGGTTTAGGTGTTCTAATATAGCTTTTGTTAACCACAGTTGAAACTTTAGCATGTTCCTTTATCCTAACAGGGAAAGGTGGTTCCTCAATATAAGCAGAAGGAACAATTGGATCAACATTATAAAGTATAGTTTCTTATTTAACTGGAACCTGTTCTTTAATTTCTTCTTTAATAGGTGGGTGATATTTAAACCACTTTTCTTTAGGGAGTTCCACATGAGTAGAAAATGATTCCCAAAAGGAGGCTACTATCTCAGAGTCAAGTCCATATTTAGTGCTAAACTTTTGAAAAGCATCGGTATCCATAAAAGATTTAACACAATCATACTTAAGTTTAATACCTGACTCTTTACCGTCGTCGATTTCCCAATCTTCAGAGTTGTGTTTAATTCTTTCCAAAAGATCCCATCGGAATTCAATAGTCTTCTTCATAAAAGAATCAACACAAGAAGTATCAAGCATGGTTTGATCATTACGAGAAAGCCGAGCATAAAAGTTCTGGATAATAATTTCTCTTGAGAGCTCATGATAGGGGCATGAATATAACATTGACTTAAGCCCCCCCCCCCAAGCTAGAGCGATACTTTCTCCTTCACGAGGCCAAAAATTATATATATAATTCCGATCACGATGAACTAGATGCATAGGATAAATTATTAGATGGAACTCCAATTACAAACGATTCTAATTCCAAGATCCAATATCATCGCATAGCCTATACCATGCCAATGCTTTTCCCTTAAAAGATAAATAGAAAACCTTCTTCATAACTTCATCCCTGGGTAAACCTGCAAGCTTAAACAATCGAAAATTTTGTTCTACATATATCAAGTGCATATTAGGATGTTTGGTTCCATCTCCTACATAAGGATTAGCTAGCAGTTGTTCTATCATACCCGAAGGAATTTCATATTCAATATTTTCAGTAGGTGCAGTAGGTTGACGGGTAGCTAATTGTGGTTCCGGTCGAGGTGAAGATTCCCCGAACAAACCCCTCAAAGGATTGTTTTCCATAGTAACAAGTGACAACAAATTTTAGCATACTATATAAATGTTTCCTTACCAAAGGCGCTTCACTCCCCGGCAACGGTGCTAGAAAATAGCCTTGATGACCCACAATTATAGGAGATCAATTGTATCTCTTTTCGATAAGTAAGAGTGCCGAACCCAACGAGGAGCAGAAGGAAATGATAAGTAGTTTTCAGCAAGGTAATGTCTGCAAGTGCTGAAATTGTAAGTAGCGGAGTAGTCTGATAGCAAGATAATTTATAACGAACAAGTAATGATAGTAGTAAAAAAAGTGCAGCAAGGTAGCCCAATCCTTTTGAGGCAAAGGACAGGCCAAAGCAGTCTCTTATGATAAGCAAAGTGTTCTTGAGGGTACACGGGAGTTTCATCTAGTCACTTTCGTCATGTTGGTTTAATTCGTGTTCGGTACTTTGATAATTTGATATGTGGATGGATCGGTGCTTAGGTTCTGTTCTTACTTGAACAAACCTCCTACTTATGATTAACCCTCCCGCAAGCATCCACAACTAGGAGAAAAGTATTAAGAATAAATTCTAACCATAGCATTAAACTTTTAGGATCCAATCGGTCCCTTACGGAATAGCGCATAAACTGGGGTTTAAGCTTCTGTCACAATCGCAACCCATCATCTAATTGCTACTCCATAATGCATTCCCTTAGGCCCAAATATGGTGAAGTGTCATGTAGTCGACGTTCACATGACAGCACTAAGGGAATCACAACATACATACTATCAAAATATCGAGCACATATCAAGTTCTCATGATTACTTGCAACATGATTTCTCCCGTGAACTCAAGAAAAAAAAGTAACTACTCACAAATAATAATCATTCTCATGATCAGAGGGGTATTAAATAGCATATTGGATCTGGACATATAATCTTCCACCTAATAAACCATATAGTAATCAACTACAAGATGTAATCAACACTACTAGTCACCCACAAGCACCAATCTATAGTTCCGGTAACAAGATTGAACACAAGAGATGAACTAGCGTTTGAGATGAGATGGTGTTGTTGAAGATGTTGATGGAGATTGCCCTCCCCAAGACGGGAGAGTTGTTGGTGATGATTTCCCCCTCCGGGAAGGAAGTTACCCCGGCGGAACCGCTTCGCCGGAGGGCAAAAGTGCTCCTGCCCAAGTTCCGCCTCGAGACAGCGGCGCTCCGTCCCGAAAGTCCTCTCCTTATTTTTTCTAGGTCAGAATGACCTATATACCAGAAGATGGGAACCGGAGGTGGGCCGGGGTGACCACAACCCACCAGGGCGTGCCTTGGCTCCCTGGCGCGCCCAGGTGGGTTGTGCCCACTTGGTGGGCCCCCTTTAGTAGTTATTTGCTCCAATATTCCTCAAATATTCCATAAAAAATCTCGGTGAAGTTTTAGCTTGTTTGGAGTTGTGCAGAATAGGTAGCCTGGCGTAGCTTTTCCAGGTCCATATTTCCAACTGCCTGAATTCTCCCTCTTTGTGTATACCTTGCATATTATGAGAGAAAAAGCATTAGAATTACTCCAAAAAGCATTATTATGGATAAAAACATTATATATAACAGTAAGAAAACATGATGCGAAGTGGACGTATCAGCATACATGCATAGATACATACCACACACGTCACCACCATCCCTTCCCACATCTAGGTCCACACAACGATGGTTAAGGGTCCCTGTGGATGCGACTAATGGGCGGTCTCTATTATTCCCCTATCAACTACTCAGGGGAGGATGGAAGCAGTTATCGTCACCTCAGTACTTCCACAAGCCACCATCACAATGACAATAATATTCTTCACATCTGAAAGGCAATATATTGAGTGGTCGACTTCACACAACATTGTGAAGAACATTAACATAAACGTGCAAAAGAACATATTGTATCCTATCGATGTTCAACACCTAAACATACAAGGGTTCCTCCATATTCCCGAGAACTAGGGATGTTTACTCACACATAGATACAACACGCATCATAGGGATAATCATAGATGCATGATAAATGTAATACACATTGGAATCCACCTAGGGTTTGAGTATTACAAAGAGATGAAGGGCCAGTTCTTTTGTTGGCTTCTAGAATAAGCTGGAATAAGCTGCCCTCTACTTAGCTTATTTTAGAAGCTCAACCACCATAAATAGGCTTACTAATTAAGACTTGACTAATAGGCTTACTAATTAAGACTTGACTAATAGGCTTCTAAATAAATATTTTTGGTTGTGCTTCTAGAATAAGCTGGGTAGGAGGAAGCTTATTCTAGAAGACCAAAAAAGTCACCAAAAGAACTGGCCGAATTTTGGAGTGAGGATGGTGACAGTGGTTAATGCCAGATTCTCCTTCATCGTCTTGATGGTGTGATAGAGTCCTTCTGTCAATTCCCCCTCCGGATCCCTTCCTAAGGATAGGGTTATTGGTCAGGTGCATGTTCTTGTTTCTCCGTATCTCTTCTCAACGATACGAAGGCACGAGGATGAAGTAGTTGACCTGGGGGGAGAATGTGCTACTTGGTATGAGCGCTTGCGCTCAAGGCATTGTTTTTGCTTTTGGAAGCGCGTGTCCAACTGCTACTTCTCCCATTTGGTTGTTGCGTCATATCGTAGGTTATTATCATGCCAATTAGTGTGATTTTTACCATAAATGATGTTTTTTCTTTAATGCCTACTTCATTTTGATCCAAAAAGAATCAACAAAAAGGGTGCACAAAGGCGACAAAATCCTTAAAATCCTACGCCTAAATGCAAAACAAGAAGTAAATTATGATGCAAAAAATTGGACTCATCAACTCTCCCAAACTTAGAGCTTTGCTCGTCCCCGAGAAAATATCACAGCTTCTAAGATTTGCCTAGTACGGATGTTGGCTCCATCTTAATAGCGGTGTGTGTTCTGTTGCATTCACCACTAGTGAGATGCTATCAGAAGCATCGCAACCCACATGCCATTGGTATTTTCACAAAATACCCGTGGCGTTTATTTTTACCCACGCGCCACTAATTACCTACACCTATAAGGGTTTCTGCACTAGTGTCCCCTTCAAGAATGAACCGAGCCTTGGATCTTTGCTACCATTTAACTTCTTGGTCTCATAGTATACACACTAACTACTAATTGGACTGGCTCTTAAGCTCAATCTCGTTAGAGGAAACAATATGTTTCCTAGGTATCTTTTTAGGTCACTAGTGATAGTGGAAAGGTGTGTTGTTTTTTAATCCCGCTGGTGTGTTTCGCCCATCCAGTTAGGAATTGTCACATAGAGCGAACCTTAGAGTTCCATCTTTGGATGGGAGTTTCACCAAGAACATGCCTTTCTCAAACGTTCTTGACAACTTCCGCAAAGCCATCACGTTGTACCAATCCTAGTTTAAACTTGAATGGGCGGTGTGCAGACAAGTCGGTTGCAGAATTTGAGTCAAGAATTATTGTGGTGTGGTCCAACGATATCTCAGTACTCTCGAGGGCAAGCATGGTAGCTATAAGGAACTTTTCTTCCCATTCGATGTCCATGAGCAGGCATTCAAGTTTCTCATATGTTGGCATCACACAGTTTATGTCCCAAGTAAATTGATGACCAGGCAACTTAGCCTCTTGAGGTCCAAACTATCATAACATGATTGAACAAGAAAGTCCAAAGTATGTCAAACCGGTCGGTGTTTTTTCTCTTGCTAGTATCGTAGGATATTGAAATCACCCCAATGATACATGGGGTATGGGTTATCCTTTGCAAGATTAACCAATTCATGAAAAAAGCGGGTTTATACTTGTCTTGGGCAGCTCCATACTGTCACCTAACTCCACATAGCTTTGTCAGCTATGTTTAGAAGATGTAATTTCATATGAAACTCTCCAACCTACAGGGATAACAAACCCATCTTCAAAGTCAGAACTCCAAGCAAGATCCCACCAGACATCCCTCATGGATGTAGACAGTGGCGGGTGAAGTCCCCCCCCCCCCCCCCGGCTGAAATGTGGTCGAGGACATGCACCAGAAAATCATATCTACCCCCTTTGGTGATGGCAACAAAATTCAACCCATGTTCACCAACAAAATGGGCAATGTGTTTATGCTTAGCCAAGTCAGTGAGGCCTCTCCTATTTCAAATCATGTCTTGAATGGGGAAACATAGGATTGCTGGAGAAAGTTTCACCATCTTGGGCGGTTTTTGCTTCTTTTTGAGGAATGAGACTTAGACTTGTGGAAAGACACAGTTAGGTTGCATAGAATGGATCCAAATCTCGCGCCAACCAGGTGAGGAAGGAGCGGCCCCTCAAGATTATACACTTAAACTCCAAGATAGGTCAAAGAAGAGTGCTTAATTCAGCCCGATAACTGAAGTCCTATAATTGTTGCTATCAGAGGATCCATGGCATCTATAGAAAGGGCTAAGGTATGAAACAAGTGTAGTTGACAAAATGTGGAAAAGTCCTTTTGTTCTCTAGTCTTAAGTACCGATCACGCTAAAGTAAAGTGCTTTATTCAGGAGTATAGCTTCGTACTAACGACATGCAATGCTTGCAATGTAAGCACCAATAACATCTCTGTTCACTCACACAATTGGCGATGTCTTCATGCTTAATTAGCCTAGTCCTATCCAAAACTTGCCTGTCATGACAAAACTCTCTCATTTTTATTTTTATTTTGCGAACGACAAAACTCTCTCATATCCGAAACATGTCTCGTGGGGAGCTCAGGATGGAGAAAGTTTCGCCTCCTTGCGCGTTTTGTTTGTTTGTTTGTTTGTTTTTGAGGAATGAGACTTGAACTTGCGGGAGGACAGTGTTTGTTGGTCGCATATATAGAATGGACCCTGATCCCACATCATCCGATCCCAGTTCCATTAGCACGACAACCAGTTGAGAAAGCAGCTGGCCGTCAAAGGCGTCTGCCATTTACTCTTCCTCGGTCATGGGGTATGGTCGAGGGCTCAAACCTTAAGGAAAAAAAAACTTGCCTCTCCCGTGGTAGTATCTTTCGCTCTCTGCAACTACAACTTGCAGCCGTCGTCCAATTACAAGCGTGCATGGTGGGTTTGTTTCACGCGCGCGGAGGAAACGGAAGGAAGCCGCAAGCCAACGGCGTAAAGCTAGAAAAAGCGGCCGAGGCAATAAGCTGCGTGCATGAATGAATGAGGCCTGGATTCATGATAGATACTCCGTATGTGACCACTGGATACTGTCTGTCTCTGTGTGTGTGTCTGTGTGTGTGTGTGTGTGTGTGTGTGTGTGTGTGTGTGTGTGTGTGTGTGTGTGGCTATCCCGGGTTAATTACAACGCTTTTGGCCCTTTTTGTATCTTGAAGCCATGCATTACAACGCTCTACGCTTAACTAAACGAATTACTTACATTATCGTCGCAGCTAACATGCAAGTGAGGCGGCTGCAAGTTGGCTGGGAACCCTTTCTTTTCTTCGCGGTTACTCTTTGTATTGTGATACTCTATCTATAGTAACGACTAGTAAACCATATCCATCTCGACATCGACGGCCGCCGCCAAATTTTCCCTTTAAATACCGCAGCCACTGCGATCCATCTCCTCACTCCCACTGCAGACCACAACAGAGAGAGCACTTGAGGCGGCTGCAAATTTTCTGCACACTGATCCTCTTGACAAGTCAATCGTCTCTCACTCCCACTCGCGTAAGATGGGAAGCACTCAGGTATGTACCGTACTTTAGTAGTGGTAGCACCAGTTGCATCACACGGTCTCGCTCATTCATTTGCATGCATGGTTCACATTCAGGACGTGAACCTGATCCACAACAGCACACTCGAGGACGGCTGTGCACCATTCGGCTCACGCACGACGACACTGTCCATGCACAACGAGGAGGAGACGGCCATGCTCCCCGTCACCGTGGGTGGCAGCAAGCCCAGCGGCCGGTACATCCTGGTGGCGGGGCGTGCCGACGAGAAGGACGGCCTGCGCCAACCGATCACGTCGGGCGGCCTGAAGCCTCGGGTCACGTACCGCGTGGCCGGGTGGATCAGACTGGGCGCAGGCGCGCCGCGGGGGACGGTGCGCATCAGCCTTGGTGTGGACGACAATGGCAACGAGACCATGGTGGAGTGCGGCGCGGTGTGCGCTGAGACGGGCGGGTGGACGGAGATCATGGGCGCCTTCCGGCTCAGGACGGAGCCGCGCAGCGCCGCGGTTTACGTCCACGGTGCCACCGCCGGCGTCGACGTCAAGGTCATGGATCTTCGTGTCTTCCAGACGGACCGCAAGGCGCGCTTCAGGCAACTCAAGGACAAGACTGACAAGGTGAGCATGCATCCACGTAACCATGCATCTTTTCATGTCCGGGTGCATGGCATGCATGGCATTAACTGCATGCATAATGGATGCGGACGTAATGCATGCATACTTTTGATGTAGGCGCGCAAGAGGGACGTGGTCATCAAGCTGGGCGCGGCGACGGGAGCGGCGTCCGTGCGCGTCGTGCAGATGGATAGCGCCTTCCCATTCGGGACATGCATCAACACGACGGTGATCCAGAACCCAGCCTTCGTCGACTTCTTCACCAACCACTTGGACTGGGCCGTCTTCGAGAACGAGCTCAAATGGTACCACACGGAGGCGCAGCAAGGGCAGCTCAATTACCGCGACGCCGACGCGCTCCTCGACTTCTGTGACCGCCTCGGCAAGCGCGCCCGTGGTCATTGCGTCTTCTGGTCCGCGGACGGCGCTGTGCAGCAGTGGGTCAAGAACCTCGACCGCGACCAGCTCAGGTCCGCCGTCCAAAGCCGCATCCAGAGCCTGGTGTCCCGCTACGCCGGCAGGTTCCCGCACTACGATGTCAACAACGAGATGCTGCACGGCCGCTTCTTTCGGGACCGCCTCGGCGACGAGGACGTCCCGGCGTTCATGTTCAAGGAGGTCGCTCGCCTGGACCCGGAGGCCGCGCTCTTCGTCAACGACTACAATGTGGAGTGCGCCAACGATCCCAACGCGACTCCGGACAAGTACGCCGAGCAGGTCACATGGCTGCAGAGCTGCGGCGCCGTGGTGCGCGGCATCGGGCTGCAGGGCCACATCAGCAACCCCGTCGGGGAGGTCGTCTGCGGCGCCCTCGACAGGCTCGCCGTCACGGGCGTGCCCGTCTGGTTCACCGAGCTGGACGTGTGCGAGCCCGACGTTGGCCTCCGCGCCCAGGACCTGGAGGTGGTGCTCCGGGAGGCGTACGCGCACCCGGCGGTGGAGGGCGTCGTGTTCTGGGGCATCATGCAGGGCAAAATGTGGCGCAAGGACGCCTGGCTTGTCGACGCCGACGGCACCGTCAACGAGGCAGGCCAGACGCTCCTCAATCTCCAGGAGGAGTGGAAGACTGACACGCGCGGGAACGTCGACGGCGATGGGAACTTCAAGTTTAGGGGCTTCCACGGCAGATACGTCGTGGAGGTTACGACGGCGACGGGGAAGCAGATGCTCAAGACCTTCACCGTGGAGAAAGGGGACAACACCCCTCTCGTCCTGGATTTGGTCGATGCCTGACGGTGAATCTAATCTAACTAAGAAACTATTTTTACCAATCTAATTACATGCATGGACGACACGTGAAGGAATAAGCTGTATAATACTATTCACATTTCCAAGGTAATGGGTATTGTATTTTGTAAGAGAAGTGTAAGGTATTGTACTGCCTAAATCTCATGTCCATGGAGATGATTGAAGAAAAGAGTGCCTATGGTGATCAAAGGATTTGTTCTCAATTTTTTTGTCAATTGATTAAAGTAATAATAATATTACAAAGAGAAAAAATTGCAGTTGAGATATAACACAAAACCACATTTCTAAAGTAATTAAGAATTTCAACTGATACCCACAACTCTAGGACCAAGTAGTGATGACAAAACACATAATTACTCTGATTAATCACTTAATGAAAAATATTATGTGTGGGCCCCATGTTTAAGTCACTAGGGGGCGGCTTGGCTTGAGCACTTTTGAATGGGCTTGCCGATGAGGACGAGGACGAGGCCGACCTCCGACGGATGTATGTTGGGCTGTACAAGAAGGGGCTTGACGACGAGGACGGACCGTCCAAGAGCAGGGTCGAGTCTGAAGTGCTCGAGCTTTCATACGAATAGTTTAAATTCGTATTGTTGAGTATAATGTCTATTAGGAAAGACGAGATAGATTAGGATTTGTTCTGACTTGTCTTGTACTTCAAATAGATCATTGTACTCCTATATATATGCTCACGAGGCTCAAGCAATACAACAACTATTTCACCAATCCTCTCTCTCCCACAAATCCTCTCTCTTCCTTCTAACATAGTACCATTTACCGGGATCTAAACCTTAGCCGACGCCGTTTCCGCACCCGCGCGCCGCCCCTAGGGCGGTCGGCCTCCATGACCGCCGCCAGGGGCCGCGCCGCCCATACCTAGGGTTCGTCCGCCGGTTGTGTTGATCGGCTGCCCTAGAGAGTCTTTTCCCCGAGCCCTTGCTCCGGGTTTTCTCTCTCCCGCCGGTCATCTTGATCGGCGGTTTCTTTTTGGTTTTCCGTTCTAATCTTGATCGGTTTGCGTCTTCCACCGTCGCCGTCGACCCCGCGCGCCTCTACTCCAACCCCGGCGCGTTCGGCCGGCTTCTTCACCGACCCGGCGGCCTCGCGCGTCTGCGCGCCGGTCGCCCCGACCTGGCGGCCTCGCGTCATGCGGCGGCCCTTCACCGCGGCCGTTCGCGCTCCGGCCCGCCCGTTGATCTACGCCGGCCGTCACCACCCTGCTCCGACCGGGACTCCTGCATCACCCGACCCGGCGGCCTCTCGCCATGCGGCGGCCACTCATAGCCGCCCTTCCGCCCGTCGTCGCTGGCTTCATCTCGGACTCCGCCATCACCCCGTCTTCACCGAGCGGCGTCCCCGACCTTGCGCGCGATCGTATTCATCACCCGCCCGCCGCTGCGACCCCCCTCATCTACGTCGTGTGACCGACCTGGCCCGTCGGTTGCGCATAACTCCGCATGCCCCGTGAAGAGCATCCCCGAGTTCAGCGCGCCCCTCCACCGATCGAGCAAATGGCTGCCGTTGTGTCGCCCGTTTAGGCTGCAGGGCCGCCGCCCCCGTGGTTCTTCTCCCGGCTGCACGGACCCGCGTCACGCTGCGTCGCCCCTTCGAGCCGTAGTGCCACGGCCCACGGTCCACCGCCGCCCTGGGGCCGTCGGCTCCAGGCCGTCCCCATGGCTGCACCGATCCTCGCGCTGCCGCTGCATCGCCCCGTCGGGCCGTAGCGAGCGTGGCACGCAGTCCACGCCGCTGTCCCGAGGCCGTCCCCGCTGTTGCACCGACCCGCGCTCCGGCGCTGCGCCGCCCCTTCGGGCTGTAACGCCGCGGCCCACAGTCCCTACGACCGCCCTGAGGTCTTCCGCCGTCGCCCTGACCTGCCCGCCGCCACTGTGTCGCCCCTTCGAGCCATAGCGCCGCGGGCCACGGTCCACCGCCGTCGCTTGCGCGTTGACTTCTCGTAGTATGCGTCGCGCCGCCTTCCTTGGCGCGGGAACACCATCATCCGCATCGTTCTTTGTCACGCTGTCAGGGCTCCTCGCCTACATCGAGCACCGCCGCCACACTCCTAACCTAGCCGCCGCCGCCGCCGTCAGGCCGCCGCCGCCGCTCTTCTTCGGCCGCCGCCTCCGCTACCCCGTTAGCCGCCGCAGCCGCCCGTCCACCCCGTTCATCTTCATCCAGCACCAGCCCGTCGCCAGCGTCGTCGTCATCTATCCCAACCGCTTCATCTACTCTAATAACCGCGGGCGACATTGGCCTCGCGCCGATTGGCGTCGCAACTGTCGTCGAGTCCTTCTCTGCTGGCCTCTCCGACTTCTTTGACATGGCGTACAGCTCGTGAAGTTCCCAGTCTACGCATGCCCGGTGCTTGCAACACGCCGCATGCCTTCGTCCACGACGTGTCCCTGGGCCTGGCAAGCCTGTTGCGGCGCTTCGTCAACTTCGTCTTCGTCCGTCTACGCATGCTCGGTGCTGGCGACACTGACGCATGCCTTCGTCTACGATGTGTCCCCGGGGTTGGCAACCCCGGCGCGACGTGTCGTCAACATCATCTCCTTCCTGGCGCACCACTACTTCGACACCACTGCGCCCACGACTAACTCGGCGCCTCCTTACGCCCGCAGCTCCACGGCGACTTCCTCGACACCGGCTACCCCGACTCGACATCGACCACGGCATTCTTCGCATGGCTACCTCGACCACGGTTCCACCACCCACGCTCTCGTCTACATCGACAAACAGCACAAAGAGCTACCGCATGCTTGGGCAACCTCGTCGGTTTTCACTCCAGCTACGACTTCGCGATGCATCGACCGTTACGACCGTGCGGGGGGTGTCCGTCGGCTTGCCTTCAAATTCTTCTCCAGTCTCACCGTCTGCGTCACTACTATTGTGACTGCGGGGGGGATGTTGAGTATAATGTTTATTAGGGAAGACGAGATAGACTAGGATTTGTTCTGGCTTGTCTTGTACTCCAAGTAAATCATTGTACTCCTATATATATGCCCACGAGGCTCAAGCAATACAACAACTATTTCACCAATCCTCTCTCTCCCTTCTAACACGTATTGTGCAATGTACTTAGAATTTAATTATGCTATCTACCTGTGATCAATGTAATTATGTATATGGTGATTGAAAGGATGACACGTCCAGGAATAAGGTTGTATAATTTTCACATTTCGATCTAAGGTAACAATATTGTACTACTTTGTAAGATAAGTGCAAGGTATTGCACTACCTAAATCTGATGGCGGAGATGATTAAAGCAAGCAACCTATTGATCATTATGATTATATAAAAGATTTGTCAATTGAGTAATGTATAAAATTAGGAAGGGAAAATTACCTCTGTTGTTCAAAAGATTTGTTCTGAATGTTTTTGGCAACTAAGTAAAGTACAAATATTAAGAAGAGAAAATTGCAACTGAGGTAACACAAAACAACAGCTATAAAATAAGGGATTTCAACTAATAAACACAACTCTAGGACTAGGTAGTAACAACAAAACACATAATCACTCTCTTTAAGTGACTAGAGGGACGGCTCGGCTTGACATATTCAAAAATAAAAATAGGCTTAAAATCTAGACCATCTTTCTAAAGATTGGCCATCAGATCCAACTTTTAACGTCATAAAAACTATTATGCAACTCCAACTATACAAAACTGACAAACAACAATCAACTAGCAATACAAAACGATAACAACAATAGCAATGAGAAGCGTCATTCCTCCATCGCCCTCGAGATCTAGCAGCAACAGCAGTGGCACCAAACCACCTTCCTCCCTCAACCCTTCCTCTAACCACTAGCGTTGGCCACCGACCGTCCCCTACTCCCTTCTCCCCACCAAACCCACCAACCCCTCTATCGAGTGTTCCTCTTCCACACGCGGCTCTGGTCATGACGACAAAATCTGGATGCGAGCCCATCGTGAGATTCCAGGGCTGAGAGTGAGCTTGGGAGAGACGGAGAGTTGAGCTCTCGCTAAAAATGAGCTCCACCTACTTTTTGTCTATGAGTAGTGGGACCTGGTTGTAGGATTGGTGTTCAGGTGTCTGATTTGATAAAATTTGTGTAATTTGTTACTAAATAGTCCTAGAGTTTTTCATGGATAGACGTATCAATTTCGTAGAAGAGTAACACCAAGATGGATACATTGTCATTTTGCAATCAACGCCATGGCCACACACGCCAACACTCCTCATGCCTACTACTCACGACCCGCCAAACTATCCACCCAAAAAGGTACAAACCCACGTAACTCTGCAACAGATTTATCGTCTTCCAGCCCCAGCCTTCCTCAGTCACCTGCTTGAGCACTATGCCTGCGGAAGGCGATGCCACCATTGAAAAAAACATCATTGGAGTGTTTCCATAGCGCCCAAACCGCAAATGTTTGGCATTAAAATTTGTTCTGAATTTCAGAAAATGTCCCCGTTTACAAAATTTGTGCACATATTCAGAAAATTACAAAAGATGTATGCCTTTCAAATTTGTTTGAAATTTTACAAATACTCCCGTCTAAAACAATACACAAATTTAAAAAGTGTTCGCCTTTATGTAAAAATGTTTGGAATTTTAAAATGTCCCCTTTTTTAAAATTTGTTCACATATTCAAAAATATGTTCAAAAAATTCAAAGAAATGTTCAGAGTTTGGATTTCAAAATGTGTTTAAAAATTTTAAAATGTCCTTGCTTCCAAAATGTATTCAACTATTAAAAAATTGTTCGTGGTATTCATAAATTGTTCACATTCTCCAAAAATGTTTAAAAAATCTCTTTTTCGAATTTGTTCCCAAATTAATAAATGTTGGCAATTCAAAATTATATCGTGATTTCAGAAAATGTTCCTCCTTATCATGCTTTCTATTCGCTTGATGCTACATTTTGAATTGATGAAATTGACATTTATTGAAAAGAAAATATCCGCTGTTCGGGACATGCACATAGTTTACCATGGTAGCGTCCATAGGAAACTATGAAAGGTACTATTATCAATGTCACAAGAGGCAATTTGCAAACCATTGATGATTATTCCATCGAACAAGTAAGAAATAGGAGCAGATATATTACAGAATGACGCGTGACCTGTGAGCAATACCTACCAGACATGCATCAAAAAATTGGGGTAAATTGTTACAAGTTCCACTTTAATCGAGAGTTTGTGCGACTCACTCGATATTAACACTCCCGAGGTAGCACAATGAAGTAACAAAAGCAAATGCAAATACTAACTACAAAGTAAACACCGTTGTCTTTTTGTGACACAAAAATTGCAAATAGCTTCTATGCTTCTGTGTGCCCATTGAAACATTGACCACCATCATGGCTCGCCACGCTAAATAATTAACTATGTTAATTGCATATCATGGGAGTGCATTCTTCAAACTTCTGGCATATACTTCTAGCCTATTTAATCCTTCTTTTGGAGAATTTGCTTCACCCAACTGTTTCACCATTGCACTGCCAATGATCACTCCATCTGCACTCCAACCAGCAATCTGTGTACATTTATAAGTGGAGGTTAGGAATGTTAAATTACCTTGCTGAGATTTTGTATTCAAGATTATCAACTTTTTGTGAATCTTCCGATGTGTTGTTTACCTGGCTAACATGTTCCAGGGTTGATATGCCAAAGCCGACCGCCACTGCCTTGTCAGTGACCTACGGACCATTGCAAAAGGTATGTGACCGGTGATACTTTCAACAAAATGAGGGGGAAATTGACACTATTTGTTTTCTGGTTAACTTTAATTAATTTGATTTGATGGTTCTAAAAATCTTTTGTACAAACCTGTCTAATCTCCTGAAGAAGATCCTTGACACGTGGGTTTACCGTTGCCCGGGCTCCTGTAACTCCAACGACACTTACCTGCATGATACAAATTATTTAATTAGGGGGATAAAATGTTAATTCTGAGATTGATCACAAATCCAGAATTGGAATAAGAAGTTAGGATTTTACGCATGTGTTCTGCACATACAAGGTAAACAAACCCTTCTGAAGCTTTTGTGATTTCTTTCATCCTCTCTAATGGTGTAGCTGGTGTTGTAAGGAGAATCTAGATTCATTGGTTTAAAACATATAACTTGGTTAATGACTTAAACCTGAGTTGTGCTAGCATTGCATTAATGTTGAGGGGGCATGCACATACCAGTTCTAGTTTGTTCTCGGCGGTTTCTTTCCTAAAACCGTGTATCTCGTCGTATGGAAGGTCAGGTATGATAAGACCTGGAGTCATGTAAAGAGTGTGAATTAGTAAATCCATTTGTATTATAAACATTGGATGAAATAATTAGTTTGCTAAGGGCTCATTTAGTTTGGAGGATTTCCTTTGGGAAATTCTATGTGAATGAGCATACAAATTCCTTCTGGAGAAAACTACAGATCCGATCAAAACTCATGATGGCAACTGCACATTCTTATTAATTCAAACGTTTTGGTTTCGTTCAAACCGAATAAGCTACTCGTAATTGATCTGGTTACCTTTGACACCGGCTTCTTTGGCAGCGGCAGCAAAGTTCCCCGTCCCACGGCGCACAATGGGGTTGAAATAAGAGAAGATGACCACGGGGCAGGACAGCTCCGGCGTCACCTCCTTGAGCATCGACATCACGGCGTCCGTGGTCGCGCCGGCGGCCAACGCCCGCGCCGCGGAGGCCTGGATCACCGGCCCGTCGAAGGAGGGGTCTGAGAAGGGCATGCCGAGCTCGATGACGTCGGGGCCGAGCGAGTCGAGGAGCCTGAGCGCCTCCGCCGTGGTTGCCAGGTCGGGGTCGGCGGCGGTGATGTACGGGATAAACGCCGTCTGCGCACGCGCAACAGTGAAATTAATTAACCTTGGTCAATCAGCATCGACCTTGTACGTACCTGCTGCAAAGTCAGCTTCATGGCTAGGCTCGGGGCACGTACCTTGCCATTCGCCTTGACCCGAGACATGGCCTCCGCCACCGAAAGGCCGCGCTCGCCGGCCGCGGACTGCGACGCGCGCCTCGCAGCAGGCGCGGGCGCGGTCACCGCCGCGACCGCCCGGACCACAAGCCTGCCCCGCCGCGTGGCCACCGGCACGGCTGCCGCATGCCGTTGGCGCATCGGGTGGCTCAGCGACGTAGCCGTGGAGGACATGGAGGGGGACGCCTTGAGCGCGAAAGCCATGTCGCCCAACGGATGGATGCTACGCACTTGACTATAGTTGTTCACTCTTCAAAAAGTTGTTCACTCTTCACTGTATCTAGCACTTGGAGTGGGGAGCTGGGTCACGCTTGAACTGCGGATGGGTTTGATATGCGTGTGCGCGCGTTTATATAGCCGACGGCGTCTCACTCACTGGCAGGGCAGGGCAGGACGACGCGTTTCACCGTGGAGAACGTGTCTGGCGCTTGGCAGAGAAGGTGCACATCAGCACATACTCCTACATGTGATGCGTCCAGCGTCCACCGTCGGGCTCCCGTTCACCGGTGAGCGAGCGTCACGTGCTGCTGACGTCACACCTAGTGGTGGCGTCAGCCAGAGGACTGACTGACTGATCAGTCCATGGCATCACATCACGGCACATGTATGTTGTGCTTCTACCTTGTATAAGGAGCACGTGTTCTCCGACTTGCAACCAGCCAGCCCCCGACCAGGTCGCGATCACTTCAGCTTCTAGAATCCTCGTGAAGTCGTGATTGTCATGCACATCATCTTAATTTTGGATTTGACTGTTAGTGTGTTAGTGTGTTTGTAGTTACGTCCCTTTTAATCTATTTTTTCCCGGATGATTACTCCTTTGGTGTGCAGGCCGGGCCTTTGGGTCTTGGCACGACAACTTCAAAGCTACCAACTACAATAAGATTTGTTAGCTTGGGCTAGGGAGGGTAACGACGACGACATGTTTTCAACTTGCTCCAGTGCTTGCTAGATGGTCCATGGATCTGGTTATGAATTTCTTTTTTACTTTTGTGGATGTGTATACAACCGTTACAACTTTTGTGGATGTGTATACAACCGTTACATCTTATTAATAGATTGGAAGTTTTTTTTAAAGAATATTTGGATCACAACACATGTATGCATACTTCTCCGAATGCTAGGTAGGAAAACATGCGTTCATATATACCTACTAATAAAGTAAAAAGTGTTTTTTACCACCGTAATTTCGTTTGTTTTTCGTTCATCCACAAGTTTTTCATACGTTGCCTTTCAAAGTTTTTCGTACGTCGCCTGACCCCCTTCCAACATCTAATTTTTTTCGGCCATGGCCACATAAGGCCTAGAACCAG
Source organism: Triticum aestivum (assembly GCF_018294505.1). Classification (NCBI taxonomy): domain Eukaryota; kingdom Viridiplantae; phylum Streptophyta; class Magnoliopsida; order Poales; family Poaceae; genus Triticum; species Triticum aestivum. Next base: position 621,146,979 of record NC_057807.1, on the reverse strand, counting down.
GGAAAATCGAAATAACAACTTCCGTCCAGTCTCTTGGGATGTCCTATTGGCCGCATTCTGCGGCAAATAGTCGCCAGTTCGCACAGACCTCGCCCGATTGGGCCAACCATTGGGTTCAAACCCTTAGCGCATGGTCCGGCGCAAAAACTCCGAAAAGAAAATGTGTGCAAGTCAGGACTCAATCCGCAGAGTTGCTGCAGAGTACGGAGCAGCCCTGCCAGCCGAGCTAACTAACTGATTGCGAAACATGGATAGCGCCAAAATATGAATAAAAAAGACAAGCAGCTTAACTCAACATTACTCAAAGAGATTAAGAAACACATACAATTTATTAAATTCCAATTTCTTTTGAAAATGCGAGTAAATTTTTGAAACCACGAAACAATCTTTGAAAAAAATGGAACAAAATTTGAAAAATGAGAACAGAAAATTGAAATTCTGAACAAAATTTGAAAATCTGAACAAATTTCAGGAAAACATACGAAATTTGAACCTCCAATTTTTTTTGCAAACACGAAATTTTTTATAAATTCCGAAAATTCTTTTGAAAATGAACAAAATATGAAATTCTAAACTTTTTTGCAAAACACAAAAAAAAAATTAAAATTCAGAACATATTTTATGAAAATGTGAACAAAATTTTTAAACTCTGAACATTTTTCAACATGATTTTCTTTGGACATTCTGAATATTTTTTCACATTGCGAAGAATTTTGGAAAATGTGAACAAAATTGTACAATTTCGAACATTTTTTAGAACATGAACAAAACTCCAGAACATTTTTTGATGATATGAAATTCTTTTGAAGTTCCGAACATTTTTGGAAATTGTGAACAAGTTTTTGAAAATGTGAATACATATTCGAATTTTTGAACAACTTTTTGAATTGTAACAAAAAATGTGAAAACAGGAACATTTTTTGAAATTGTGAACAAAATTTTGAAAATGTGAACATTATTTCAAAAAATGAACAAATTTTGACAAGAAGAACATTTTTCAAAATTCTGAACAATATTTGAACTGTTCGAAAAGCTTAAAAATAAAAATAAAAATAAAGAAAACGAAAAAAAACAAAGAACAAAAAAGGACAGTGAAGAAAGCCAAAAAAACAGTAGAAGGAACAAAAGGTTCTTTTTTTAAAATTGCGCGAACTGGTTTTAAGTTTTGTCGCCGTTGTTTCTTCATTAGGCCTTGTACAATGAGAGGTGCTTAAGGAAGGTGCTTAGAGAAATAAATCAGGTTTTTTTAAGCATCGGTGCTTATTTGTATAGGATAGACGCTTAACTAAGCGTCTCTCTTGTAGAAATAGGCACCGGTACTTCAGAAAAACCCGGTTTATTTTTTTAAGCATCTCTCTAAGCACCTCCCATTGTACAAGGCCTTAGGTTTCGCTTTGTCATTCTTTCACTTGCACGGGCCAGGCGGGGTGGCTAGCGCGGCCTGTATGTCTACATGAGGTGGTCGGTTCAATCCCTAGTGTGAACTGTTTTTATGATTTTTTATCTCGCAAAACGAAACTACTTCAAATAGGCCGGCCCAGGGCGAGCCGCGCTCTGTGCGAAGCCGCGACTACTTGCCGCAGAATGCGTCGTATAGGGAATTCCCCGTCTCTTGGCGCTTGAGGTTCGTTCTCCAAATAAATAAATAGTCCCATCTTGCTTCTTTGTACCTAAGCCCACCAATTCATATACGTACGCGAGTTGCCTGAAAACAAGCCGCCTCAAAATCAACAAGCGGATGGATCCTCGAGGAAAGGAAACATGAAGGAGCGACTAATCCAGATTTACAGAGGCCCAAGGAGATGGAACGAAGGAACGGCAGCCGACCTAGTCAAGCGGGCAGATTTTTTAATCCTCTTTCTACTAACCCACTGTTGCTGCGGAGCTCGACTGGGCCGACAACAACTACAAGTGCCACCTCGTGCTCAGCGCAGAGCTTGGCTCCAGCGAAGGAAGTAGATGGTGGCGGGAAGTGGGAGGCAGTCAACGTTGTGGGCAAGACTGGGCTGTGCCATCATCCGACGAGGTCATGTTTGGAACCGGTGGCAGCACGGCAAGCGCCTGGTATCGTCTCGTCCCGAAACTTTGGTTGTGCCACAGTTTGGTATATACATGGGAATCTATATATTAATCTCCATCCTCTATATGTACTAGTGGTTAGGATCCGCCATCACGGGCCTCTTGATAGCGTTCCTATGTGTTGGCCATGTTGGCTTTGTACATTAGGATGGCTTGTTTTGTTGTTATGTTGTTGGCTCTCTACATTTGGCTGGTGTGTTTGTTACTTGTTTTGTCTCATGTATATGAACTTCGGTTTGTGTTAGCATGTGAGATCGATGTCTGCAATTTAATGGTAGGTGAGATACGTGAAATCATGAATGTCAGCAGAGTCGAGAAACATAGACCGAGTCATTGCACAAATAGTACATTATAGGAACTTAGATGCATTATAAGTAGGATGAAGCTACATGTGACAGATAGCATGGAGGCCTCAATGGATTCAGGCAACGAGCATCAATGGAGAGATGGATGATAAAAAACTGTGTACTGATTGTATAACACACATGAATAGTATAGACGCTGATGGTCTTTCCAATAGCCATCTGAAGTGATTTGCGGGCATCGTATGGATTTTAATCGGAGTTGAAGAACCATAGAGCATGAGCAACTCATTGCTCGTTGAACCAGCCCTTTTCAGCCAGGATAACAAAGGCGAGGTAGACACAACACAAGGTTCAGAACAATTGGCCTAATGAAGAAAATCAGTTCAGAGTCTGGTCCGTCTGGTTCAGCCATCTTGAGTCTGGGACACGACCTTTGAGCTGGATTGATAGTTTATTCATCATCCCTATCTGTATTCTTTAGTAACAGAGGCATTGACTGGTGTAGTGGCTGCTCATTTGCTTCAGGGGCACGTGGACCTTCTCCATCGGCTGATGCAGCCCAATCTCGTTCTCTTCATGAACCGTGGCAGAGGCATTTTCTTTAAGAATGCTTGCCATGGGAGGGTGTGGAGGCCCGAGGACTTTGCGAAGCCTTTTGAACGGCGAACAATGTTGTTCATTGTCTTTCACCTCCACTGTACTGGTGTCAAACAACAAGTTTGGAGTATTCGCCACATGTGTGGCAATATCTTCAGGAGGATTGTGGGGATGCACTTCACCTTGCAGGGAGTCTGGATGCATCTCTTCCCAAAACTCACTGTTGATCACCTATATCAACCAAAATAGTCCCTTCTGAGCTGCGCTCCGATGGAGATAATGATACCACATGAGCATTCTCAAGTTGAGGAATACTCCATTATCCCTGACAACATTATCTTGCTCATATTCTTCATATATATATATAGGGTGGGTTGCCCGGCCGGTTAGTAGTCGTACGATGAGAAAGTGGCATGGGGGTAGTAGCGCAGGTTGTAGGTGGTGTTGCAGGCCGTGATCGAGTCATCAGCATGTTAGCCATTGGTGTTCTTGCAATACAGAAGTACCTGGCAACTATGTTGCTTCTACCCTTTCATGCTTGACCACAAACTAAGAACAATTCACTGCCTTTAATTCCACATATCATGGTGATCTCGGGAATGAAATATGGAGTGTGAATCTTTGGAGGACGGCCTCCATGGAGCCCCCCCCCCCCCCCCCAAAAAAAGGTTGAAAAATCCATCGAAAACTATATGTTTTCCGCACAAACGTGTAAAAAAATGTCTGAAAGTATTGTGATTTGTATGCTGTACAAAAGAAATTTTTTGGCCCAAAAAAATGTCCCCCCATTTTGGAAAATACATATTTGTCTTTTTTTTGTACACCACGTGTGAGAGTATAATGTTATGAAATTTTGCGCATACATAGTATACATTTGTATGTATGTTCATAAAAGAATTCGATATTTTTTTGCCGTGTAGAATAACATATTCTGAAACAGCTCCATGGAGCTCGGACTCCATTGGCCATTTGGGATGAACTATGCTCTTACAAATCATTATAGTGCATCCCTCAGGCTACTCACAAAGTCTTCTAGCCTCTTCAACTCTTCTCTTGGAGAAGATGCTTCACCCAACTGTTTCACCATTACACTGCTAATGATCACTCCATCCACATCCCACTCGGCAATCTATGTCCACCCTTGAGTGGAGGTCGGCAATATAATTATTATATTCACTTGATATTAACACTCCCAAGTTAACACAACAAAGGGACAAAAGCTAACACTCCCAAGTTAACACTAACTATAAAAGTAAACACTAATCTCCTTTTGCAACACAAAAATTGCAAATACCTTCTACCCTTCACCGATTTAAATTTTGACCACCTGGCTTGCCACCCTAAATAATTAACCATTTAAATTGCATATCATGGGAGTGCATTCTTCAAACTCTTGGCATATACTTCTAGCCTCTTTAATCCTTCTCCTGGAGAGTTCGCTTCACCCAACTGTTTCACCATTGCACTACCAATGATCACTCCATCTGAACCCCACTCGGCAATCTGTGTCCACTCATAAGTGGAGGTCAGCAATGTAATAATCTTATTGAGATTTTTCAATCAAGATTGAAATTTTTTGGTGAATCTTTCGGTGTGTTATCTACCTGGCTAACATGTTCCGGGGTCGATATGCCAAAGCCAACCGCGACTGCCTTATCTGTGACCTGTGGACAATTACAAAATATATGTGACTGATGATACTTTTAATATAACAAGGGGGGAATTTACACTATTTCTTTCCTGGTTAAGAGAGATGATTTTATGGTTTTAAAAATCTTTTCTACAAACCTGCCTAATCTCCTGAAGAAGATCCTTGACACGTGGGTTTACGGTCGCTCTAGCTCCTGTAACTCCAACGACACTTACCTGCATAGTGCAATTAATTAGGGGACTGAAATGTTAATCATGATATCTTGACCACAAAGCCAGAATGGGAATAAGAAGCTAGGATTTTGCGCATGTGTTGTGACTTACAAGGTAAACAAACCCTTCTGAAGCTTTTGTGATTTCTTTCATCCTCTCTGATGGTGTAGCTGGTGTTGTAAGAAGGATCTACAATCATTTATTGAAGAAAAATATCATGTTTAATGACTGGCTTAAGTCTCAGTTCTGTTAGCATTGCATTGATGTATACCAGGTGCATGGACCGATGCACGTACCAGCTCTAGATTGTTCTTGATGGCTTCTTTCCTGAAAGCATGTATCTGGTCGTATGGAAGATCGGGTATGATAAGGCCTGGAGTACATGCATGTAACAAGTGCGAACTAGCAAATCTGTTGTGTTGATTGTCAACGTCGGATAAAATATTTAGTTTGCTAATTACCTTTGACACCGGCTTCTTTGGCAGCCGCGGCGAAATTCCCCGTCCCACGGCGCAGGATGGGGCTGAGATAAGAGAAGATGACCACGGGGGCAGGACAGCTCCGGCGTCACCTCCTTCAGCATCGACATCACGGCGTCGGTGGTTGCGCCAGCGGCCAACGCCCGCGCCGCGGAGGCCTGGATCACCGGCCCGTCAGCGGAGGGGTCCGAAAAGGGCAAGCCAAGCTCGATGACGTCGGCGCCGAGGGAGTCGAGGAGCCTGAGCGCCTCCGCCGTGGTCGCCAGGTCGGGGTCGCCGGCGGTGATGTACGGGATGAACGCTGTCTACGCGCGCGCAACAGTAAATCATTGGTCGATTAGCATCGATATTTGACGTGCATGCATGCTGCGAACTGAGCTTAGTACACTCGGCGCACTTACTTTGCCATTCGCCCTGACGCGAGACATGGCCTCTGCCACCGACAGGCCGCGCTTGCCGGCCGCGAACAGCGACGTGCACCTCCCAGCAAGCGCGGGCGCGGGCACGGTCACCGCCTGTTCGAGCGACGTCACCGCCGCCGCGGCGACTGCTCTGACCACGGGCCTCCCCGTCGCGGGCACCGCCACGGAGGCCACCGTGCCGCGACGCATGGGGTGGCTCAACGACAGAGCCGAGGAAGACGCCTTGACCGCGAAAGCCATGCAGATAGCGCGACGGACGGCAGGCAGGAAAGTCAACCGACGTCGCTGTGTGGGCAGGTAGGTGGCTAAGATGCACACGAGCAGCAGAGAGAACACTTCGACTTTTCCAGACGAGACGAGTGAAGTGCTGGTGCGCGTCCGTTTATATAGCAGCAACCGCGGCCGCCGCCGGCGCTTCGCAGAGAGGAATACACATACGCGGCTACGAGTAAACTAATGGTGGGGTTGATTCCATCTCCACCATGAACCCCAACCGCACGCGGGCACAGAAACTACGTCTTACTTTTGGTCGTTTAATTTAATTTATTGATGATTGACTTTCTTCGAAAACCAGTAGCTCAAGAAAAAAATTCACGAATACACACAAACATTGCTTGTCATTGCATTGATAGAAGGAATAGAAAGTAGCAATTACAGAGGGAATCGCACAAGGACAAATGTGATGGCCGGCGTAAGTGAGATTGCTCTAAACATGCACAAAGATAGGGGAGGGGGGGGGGGGGGGGGGGTTGCGAGACACTAAGTCTCTCTGATAAGGAGCCCCAGTCCCTCAACTCCAGTGCGAGCATCATCCTTGATGGTATCAGCGAGGAGATGCTGCATCGTCTCCGGTTCTTTGTCACAAAGGAGGCAGAGCGGAGCATGATGGAGGCCACGACGCATGAGCCGATCGACCATCCAGAAACAACCTTGGATCACGAGGCAGAGGAAGTTGTTAATACAGAGGGGCACCCAAGTTTCTAGGTGAGACGCCAGGCGGGGGCGGGGGTCAATCCCAAGAAAAGGGCTAGATAGCACGACTTTGCAGAATACGCGCCATCAGATGTCCAGCTGAGGAGATGCGGTCAGGCTCACTGGAGAGGGCAGCGATCCTAAGTTGGCGCCACAAGGACACACACCGGATCAGTGCCGCGGGATAGAGTGATCCAACAGGCCCTCACGAACGTTTCACGCTTTCCACCGACGTCAATGAACCATCTCGTGAAGGAGTAGAGCGGTCTCAGAGATGGAAGATCCATTGTACCAATCATCCTCCCAAAAACGGTAGTTGTTGTCGCCAAGCACCCAGGAGATGGATGCACGGAAGATAGATTGCACCTTGACGCCACAGGGATGTGGTGGCGTTGTCAGGGGCGTGAGGGGTCAGTTTTGTGCAGCCAAAGCTATCGGGCCCACTTGGAGTGACCTATGCATTGCAAATCGAGGATGCCCAGCCCACCTAGCACCAGCGTCCAACAGACCTTGGCCCAATTGATCAGGAAGTGCCCACCATTAGTCACCTTGCGCCATCCGTAGCCACGCCACAAACAACAAGTGGTGCAAGGCAGTGAAGGATGCGGTTCAGCGTCTGCATTGTGGTGGTCCAGCATGGATGTCGTGATGCCTCGTGGGCCTTTTGCCACTGAGGCGACAGCGGCAGTGGAAAAAACGGAAGCGATGACAGCGGTGGCGGCGACGACAACGACATGGATGACTGACAGAGGTGTTGGTGGCCTCAGAGGCCATGCCTACAAGGTCATTGTTCGTTACTATGCATACATCATGCCTAAAAGTGCATCATGCCTACAAAGTCCACATATACGACCAACCACGCATTGCACAATAATTCATTCTCCATCACCGAGTACCCCGCCAATAATTCATTGCACAATAATTCATACTCTAGGAAACAACGAGAAAGTAAAAAAATCTCAATTGCATTTGACCAAACACCTGCTGGGTGTGGTATCCACCATGGACGACATTGGCAGGTGGCAGAGGGTACCGAGTTGTGGACGGATTCATGGTGAACGATGGCGTAGTCCAAGACGGGCATGGCATGGATGGGGTTTGCAGACGTCTAGAATGACTGGGCGGCGGCCGAAAGAGGTATAGCGACGGCGAAAGAGGAGGGTTGCGGATTCAAAGCAATGGGGAGGGGCAGAGTGGTAGAAAAATGGTCCGGGAGGAGGATTTGACTGGGTCGGGGGTGTCGGAGTCCTACATGGCAGAGGTCTTGATGTCCGCAAACCTCCACCAGTTTTGCGTCCGGTTTGCAAAAACTTGGACATGCGGATGTGTTCATGGATAAATATGGATCTGCGTTGGATGACAAATACGTCCGGACTGTGGACAAATTTGACCATTTCTGAAACTTCAACACAAAATGAACCTGGAAAAATTAAAAAAAAAGATGAAACTCATGGGCACTAGCACCCATGGTTTATTGATATAGGAGAAGCATCCCTTGTGAGAAACCAGAAATTCGTCCCCGACGTGGCTCGAACCCTGGTTGCTGGAGACGCCACTGCGCTCCCTTGCCACTAGGCTCACATAGTTATCCATTTGCATGCTAGATGGCATGACACATTGGGTTGGGACATCATGCTAGATAGCATGACGCCCTGGCCTAGGGCACCATGGCGCGACGACTATCTCTACCTAAAGTGTTGTGCTATCAAACATGGTGCCCCAACCTGGGCGTCATGAAAATGGGTCGCTTTATTGGGGGGGGGGGGGGGGGGGGGATTCAGATCCACTTCATTTTGTGCTAAAGTGTAAAAAAGAGGTCGCGTTGGAGGTGGCCCTTGCGGTCAAAAATTTGATGATCATATAGAACCAGAGTGCTTCATTTTGCACAGCTCTGCAATGATCTTCACATGAAGATGACATCATTGAGGAAGTTAATATAATAGGTCTTTCTCTTTCATATAATATAGTGCGTATAATTTTTTTAAAGTCAAACTCTATAAATTTCTATCAATATGTACAAATAAAATATATAAAATATGAAACTACTTTTTATAATGAATTTAATGATATGTCATTCTAGATGTAAATGCTTTTTTTTTTCAAAAACTTGATCAAAATTCGTGTGGTTTGCCTTTTTTTTAAATCCACACGCACGACATTATGGATTGGAGGGAGTATGTCTCTTCACACTACAGTATTTCCTCTGTATTTAAACTAGAAAATGCCCTGCATTTGTTTTACATTCCATAATATAATCAGTCTCTTCGCGTCAATTATCCCACGCGTGTACTCCACGTTTTTTTGCGGGGGGGGGGGGGGGGCGTGTACTCCACGTGTTAAATATGCAAAGTGTTAAATATGTTTGCATGATATCCAAAAAAACAAATGTTTGCATGAAGATCACGAGACGGATGTACTTCACCACCGGCTTGAAAATGAAACGGATGAAATCGACCACGACCGGTCTTCTCAGCCGATTCCTGTTAGCCCCGGACTTTGTCTTCCTCCGACGCGGAACAGAGGCGACGACTTCTTAACGCGGCGGGGGCGTGGAGCACGAGGCGAGGGACCGGCCGGTGATTAGGTTTACAAATCGTTCGTAATCACCATCGGATTAGCTTAGCCTCAGCTGGTCAGCTCTTCTCTGGTGCAACTGCCGCAATAGTTTAGGCTGGTCATAGTGGGGAGTAACTTAGACTAGTGTCATGCATATGACACTAGTGTAAGTTACTACCTCCATAGTGCAAAGTAACATAATAGTAGTATCATAGATTGTTTCATTGATTATCTCATAGACTCATTTTGCCTCGAAAAACGCTATGTTACATACCTCTTTCCTTATTAAATACTTGCCACAATACTTGTAAAATTGTCTTGGGATGTGTTAAGTTATTACCTAAGTTACTCCCACTATGGCTAGCCTTATCCTCGCGTTTTCTCCTCCTCCTCATTGTCATTTTCCTGCTCAGCAGCCTAAGAAATAGTACAGGATACTACAATTAATTAACATCAAACACACAGGTGACGTGATGGAATGGTCACAACGATTGCAAATACGAGGATCGGAAACTCACAACCACCACAGGCACTGCAAAATAATAGCATATATGAATACACACACACACACAAAATTGCAGCAGCAATGTACATCCATCATTTTTCTTCCGGATTTGGACATACTCTAAGAAACCATCATATTCACTTTCGTGAAAGTAAAGTTGGGTTTGCGTTAATCTTATCCATTTGTGGATGTGGATGGTAAAACACTAGTTGTCAAAAGGTAAGAATGGAGAGATGGAAATGGTCTGGCCATATTATATTTTTCGTAGCCTGAAGATTTTAACAATCACAGGGAAAACAAAATTCTTACGGCAAATTAAAGCAAAGGCTAACCATTCTAATTAATTTTATCTATGATTATTTAGCTACTCCTTCAGGTCCATGTTACTTGTCGTTCAAACGGATGTATCTTGACGTATTTCAATGCTAGATACACTCATTTGAGCAAAAAGACGTATTTCAGTGCTAGATACATCATTTAAGCGAAAATTTATATGGATCGGAGGGAGTAAATTTTCTTTTTACTGATTGAGCTGCGGCTCCTATATCCTACTCCCTCCTTCCATCTATATAGGGCCTAATGCGTTTTGCGAGGCAAACTTTGACCAAATGTTAGAGCAATAATATATGACATGCAACTTACACAAAGCACATCATCAAATTCGTATGTGAAAGGAGCTTTCAATGATATAATTTTCACATTATGCATGGCATGTAGTATAAATTTTATCAATAGTCAAAGACGGTCTTGAAAAACGCATTAGGCCCTATATAGATGGAAGGAGGGAGTATATACCTAAATAGTTGATCCCACTAACTCCAATTCTCATGACATACGACCCTCCACATCATCATTCACTAACACTATTTTATAGCACATGCATCTCAATTTAATTATTGTAAATCCAGTGGCCCAGCATACATGCATAGTCTTTGTTCACACACAATTACTTATGAAAATAATAACTTTTGATTTAGGTCATTTCGTCGATACATAGTTCATCTAAAATTACTTTTTAAATTTTCGCAACAACGCGTGGGAATGGAACACCCCATCGCACGTAAAACCTTGTCTGGAAAAAAATGGACTAATCCTTGAGGAATACTCCCACTCCTTCATTCCTCGCATGCTAATGGCACACAAATGTTGTCACCACTAGAGTTCCGTGCCACCGGCTAAGCAGGAGAATCCACTCAAGCGGCAAAGAAGTCAACGGTCTACGGGGAAGGCCGGCAACATTGGCCCAAAACGACCCATGAACCGGGAGAAGAACATGACGCTAGATTGACCACAACTCTTGTCGAATGATAAGCCTCCAAGAAGAAGAGTCTACATCCACCAAATTGACATGCTCCCATCCCTGATCCCATCGTCTTCGAGCTCAAAGCCAACACAGTCCAATGGCAACATCTCTAGAACACCCTAAGATGCACAATGGCGTCAGATGCGTCGCCATGATGACAGAGCTGAAGAACAAAACTCTACATCGAGGGCACGTTGACACCACACCAACCTCGCTTAGCAACCCTAACTCTCGAATCCATCACCGACCCCTAAGGAGATTGCCACATCATTTCGTTGTTAATTCTCCCCATGCTTATAGTCAAAATAAAGCTTTTACCAAACATATCGTTGATGCCTTGATGCAATCTTATGATGAAAAACTTAATTTGGAAGTTTCTATACCTAGAAAACTTAATGATGAGTGGGAACCTACTATAAAGATTAGAATTAAAGACCACGAGTGTTTTGCTTTGTGTGATTTGGGTGCTAGTGTTTCCACGATTCCGAAAACTTTATGTGATATTCTAGGTTTCCACGATCTTGATGATTGCTCTTTAAATTTGCACCTTGCGGATTCCACCATTGAAAAGACAATGGGAATGATTAATGATGTTCTCATTATTGCAAATAGAAATTTGGTGATGGTAGATTTTATCGTCCTTGATATAGATTGCAATCTTTCTTGCCCTATTATTCTTGGTAGACCTTTCCTTAGAACGATTGGTGCGATTATTGATGTGAAGGAAGGGAATATTAGATTCCAATTTCCATTAAAGAAAGGCATGGAGAACTTTCCAAGAAAGAAAGTCAAATTACCTCATGAATCTATCATGCGAGCTACGTATGAATCAAGTGCTAATGATGGCACTACTTAGATCTATCTTCGCCTTTATGCCTAGCTAGGGGCGTTAAACGATAGCGCTAGTTGGGAGGCAACCCAATTTTCTTTGTGTTTTTGTTTTTGTTCCTGTTTAGTAATAAATTTTGCATCTACCTTCTGTTTAGATGTGTTTTTATCTTTTAATTAGTGTTTGTGCCAAGTAGAACCTATAGGATAACCTATGATGATAGTTGATTTGATTCTGCTGAAAAACAGAAACTTTACACTCACGAGAAAGAATTCAATAAAATCACAGAAACGTGATTTTGCATTGATTCTTTTTGCTGCTGATCAATAAACAAAATTTCCAGTACTTCCCAGTTTGGTAGGATTTGTAGAGTTCCAGAAGTTTGCGTTAGTTACAGATTACTACAGATTGTTCTGTTTTTGATAGATTCTGTTTTTCGTGTGTTGTTTGCTTATTTTGATGCATCTATGGCTAGTATGTAAGGGTATGAACCATAGAAAAGTTGGAGTACAGTAGGTTTAACACCAAAATAAATAAAGAATGAGTTCATTACAGTACCTTATGTGGTGGTTTTGTTTTCTTTCACTAACGGAGCTTATAAGATTTCCTGTTGAGTTTTGTGTTGTGAAGTTTTCAAGTTTTGGGTAAAGCTTTTATGGAGTATGGAATAAGGAGTGGCAAGAGCCTAATCTTGGGGATGCCCTTGGAACCCCAAGATATTCAAGGATAGCCAAAATCCTAAGCTTGGGGATGCCCCGGGAAGGCATCCCCTCTTTCGTGTTCGTTCATTGGTAACTTTACTTGGAGCTATATTTTTATTCACCACATGATATGTGTTTTGCTTGGAGCGTCGTGTATTATATTAGTCTTTACTCTTTATTTTACCACAATCATCCTTGCTGTACACACATTTTGGGAGAAGCCCACTTGATTAGAATTTGCTAGAATATGCTTTGTGCTTCACTTATATCTTTTGAGCTTGATAGTTTGTGCTCTAGTGCTTCACTTATATCTTTTAGAGCATGGCGGTGGATTAATTTTGAAAAAATTGCTAGTCTCTCATGCTTCACTTATATTAAGAGTCTTTTAGAACAGCATGGTATTTGGTATGGTTACAAATTTGGTCCTATAGAATGATGAGCATCCAAGTTGGGTATAATAAAAACTATCATAGGAAGTGAATTGGATGATATGATCAATTTGTTGCTTGATAATTGTTTTGAGATATAAAGGTAGTAATGTTAGGGTCATGCTAGTGGATAATTATGAAATTGATAAATACTTTTGTTGAAGTTGGCAAGTCCCATAGCATGCACGTATGGTAAAAGTTGTGTGACAAATTTGTTGCATGAGGTGCTCTTTTGATTGTCTTCCTTATGAGTGGCAGTCGGGGACGAGCGATGGTCTTTTCTTATCAATCTATCCCTCTTGGGGCATGCGTAGTAGTACTTTGCTTTGAGGGCTAAGTAGACTTTTGCAATAAGTATATGAGTTCTTTATGACTAATGTGAGTACATGGATATATGCACATTCATCCTTCCACTTTGCTAGCCTCTCTTATTACCGCGCAACTTTCGCCGGTATTGAACCCATTATTTACCTTCCTCAAAACAGCCACCATACCTACCTATTATGGCATTTCCATAGCCATTACGAGATATATTGCCATGCAACTTTCCACCATTCCGTTTATTATGACACGTTTCATCATTGTCATATTGCTCTTTGCATGATCATGTAGTTGACATCGTATTTGTGGCAAGGCCACCTTCATAATTTTCATACATGTCGCTCTTGATTCATTGCATATCCCGGTACACCGCCGGAGGCATTCATATAGAGTCATATTTTGTTCTATACTTCTAGCTTTGACTTGTAATTCTTGAGTTGTAAATCCATAAAAGTGTGATGATCTTCATGATTAGAGCATTGTCTCGGTGAGGAAAGGATGATGAAGACTATGATTCCCCCACAAGTCGGGATGAGACTTCGGACTTTACAAAAAGAAAAAAAAAGAGAAAAAAGAAAAAAGAGAAAGGACAAAAATAAAAGAAAAAAAGAGGCCAAAGAAAAACAAAAGAAGGAAAAAGAAAAAAAGAAAAATAAAAAAAATAAAATGAGAGAAAAAGAGAGAAGGGACAATGCTACTATCTCTTTGTCCACACTTGTGCTTCAAAGTAGCACCATGATCTTCATGATAGAGAGTCTCCTATGTTGTCACTTTCATATACTAGTGGGAATTTTTCATTATAAAAATTGGCTTGTATATTCTAATGATGGGCTTCCTCAAAAAGCCCTAGGTCTTCGTGAGCAAGCGAGTGGGATGCACACCCACTTAGTTCTTTTTGTTGAGCTTTCATATATTTATAGCTCTAGTGCATCCGTTGCATGGCAATCCCTACTCACTCACATTGATATCTATTGATGGGCATCTCCATAGCCCGTTGATACGCCTAGTTGATGTGAGACTATCTTCTCCCTCTTTTTGTCCTTACAACCACCATATTTTACCACCCAAGTGCTATGTCCATGGCTTACGCTCATGTATTGCGTGAGAGTTAAAAAAGCTGAAGCGCGTTAAAAAGTATGAAACAATTGCTCGGCTCGTCATCGGGGTTGTGCATGATGTGAGTATTTTGTGTAATGAAAATGAAGCATGACCTAACTATATGATTTTGTAGGGATAAGCTTTCTTTGGCTATGCTATTTTGATAGGACATGATTATTTGTTAGTATGCTTTGAAGCATTATTAATTTTATGTTTTATAAGCTTTTATCTTGAATCATTTGGATCTGAAAATTCATGCCACAATAAAGAAAATTACATTGAGAATTATGCTAGGTAGCATTCCACATCAAAAATTCTGTTTTTATCATTTACCTACTCGAGAACGAGCACGAATTAAGCTTGGGGATGCTTGATACGTCTTCAACGTATCTATAATTTTTGATTGTTCCATGCTATTATATTACCCCTTTTGGATGTTTATGTGCTTTATTTTACACATTTATATCATTTTTGGGACTAACCTACTAACCGGAGGCCCAGCCCGTATTGCTGTTTTTTTGCCTATTCTAGTATTTCGAAGAAAAGGAATATCAAACAAAGTCCAAACGGAATGAAACCTTCGGGAGCGTGATTTTTGGAACGAACGTGATCCAGAGGACTTTGAGTGCAAGTCAAGAAGCAGCCAAGGCGGCCACGAGACAGGAGGGCGCGCCCACCCCCTCTGGGGGCGCCCCCTATCTCGTGGGCCCCTTGGACGGCCACCGATGTACTTCTTCCTCCTATATAAGCCTACGTACCCCGAAAACATCCAGGGAGCCACCGAAACACAATTTCCACCGCCGTAACCTTTTGTATCCGCGAGATCCCATCTTGGAGCCTTCGCCGGTGCTCCGCCAGAGGGGGAATCGACCATGGAGGGCTTCTACATCAACACCATAGACCCTCCGATGAGTTGTGAGTAGTTTACTACGGACCCGACTCCGATGAGTTGTGAGTAGTTTACCACGGACCTTCGGGTCCGTAGTTATTAGCTAGATGGCTTCTTCTCTCTTTTTGAATCTCAATACAATGTTCTCCCCCTCTCTTGTGGAGATCTATTCGATGTAAACTCTTTTTGCGATGTGTTTGTCGAGATCCGATGAATTGTGAGTTTATGATCAAGTTTATCTATGAGAAATATTTGAATCTCCTCTGAATTCTTTTATGTATGATTGAGTTATCTTTGCAAGTCTCTTCAAATTATCAGTTTGGTTTGGCCTATCTTTCTTGCCATGGGAGAAGTGCTTAGCTTTGGGTTAAATCTTGCGGTGTCCTTACCCAGTGATAGAAAGGGTTGCAAGGCACGTATTGTATTGTTGCCATCGAGGATAAAAAGATGGGGTTTATATCATATTGCATGAGTTTATCCCTCGACATCATGTCATCTTGCTTAATGCGTTACTCTGTTCTTTATGAACTTAATACTCTAGATGCAGGCAGGAGTCGGTCGATGTGTGGAGTAATAGTAGTAGATGCAGGCAGGAGTCGGTCTACTTATCACGGACGTGATGCCTATATACATGATCATGCCTAGATAATCTCATAATTATTCGCTTTTCTATCAATTGCTCGACTGTAATTTGTTCACCTGCCGTAATACTTATGCTACCTTGAGAGAAGCCTCTAGTGAAACTTATGGCCCCGGGTCTATCTTTTATCATATTTGCTTTCAATCTACATTTATTTGCATCTTTACTTTTTTGCATCTATATTATAAAATACCAAAAATATATTTATCTTATCATACTATCTCTATCAGATCTCACTTTCCCAAGTGGTCGTGAAGGGATTGACAACCCCTTTATTGCGTTGGTTGCAAGTTCTTTGTTCGTTTGTGTAGGTGCGTGGAACTTTTGAGGAGCCTCCTACTGGATTGATACCTTGGTTCTCAAACACTGAGGGAAATACTTACGCTACTATTGCTGCATCACCCTTTCCTCTTCAAGGAAAACCAACGCAAGCTCAAGACGTAGCAGTAATATCGTAGCGGTGCTTAGGATCATCAACACCGTTTCACGCCGTCGTGCTGATGGAACTCTCCCACAAAGCTCTGCTGGATCGGAGTTCGTGGGACGTCATCGAGCTGAACGTGTGCTGAACTCGGAGGTGTCGTATGTTCGGTACTTGGATCGGTCGGATCTTGAAGATGTATGACTACATCAACTGCGTTGTGCTAAGGCTTCCACTTTCGGTCTACGAGGGTACATGGACAACAATCTCCCCTCTCGTTGCTATGCATCACCATGATCTTGCATGTGCGTAGGAAAATTTTGAAATTACTATGTTCCCCAACATCTTCCATTACACCGCACAAACTCGCCCCTCGATCTGCATCGTGTGTCTTTCTTGGCTACTCGTCGGAACACAAAGGCTACCAGTGTCTTAACCGCACCACCGGCCACGTGATCATCTCAGGCCACGTCGTGTTTGACGAATCTCAGTTCCCGTTCCACGACCCAAACCCCACTACCGAGCCCAACAATCCTGCATCTATGCCTAATCTTGTTGATATCATGCCCTCTGTTGCCATTCCTCATCGTACATGCACCACACCAAACACTGCACCACCCCAACATTCAGCGACCACTCCTCCTGTTGTGGTAGCCGGTACTCGAAACCAACCACCTGCACTGGCAACCACCCCTCCCACTGCGAGCCCTCCCATCTCACATGTTCCTGACGAACCCACCCTGGCAAGCTCACACGCGCCCACCCCGGCCATCTCACCAACCCAACCACCCCGGCAAGCACACGCGCACCCACTACGCCAAGCTCACATGCGCCCAACCCGACAAGCCCGCACCCATTCCCACCCACCAGATGGTCACCCGTGCCCAGGCCGGGCGCTTCTTCCCCAACCCCAAGTACCATCAATCCCTTCTCGCGTCCACGGACACCTCCGTCTCCCCTGTGCCCAAAACCGTGCGTGTTGTCTGACATGATCGGAACTGGCTAGCTGCAATGCAGGTTGAGTACACGGCGTTGATCCAGAACCGGACATGGAGTCTTGTCCCTCACTCGCGCGGAGCCAACGTCGTCACTGGGAAGTGGCTCTTCCATCACAAATTCAAAGCCGACGGGAGCCTGGAATGCTACAAAGCAAGGTGGGTGGTCCGCGGGTTCTCTCAGCGGCCTGGAGTTGATTTTGGGGAGACGTTCTCGTCGGTGGTCAAGGCAGCCACAATTCACACTGTTCTGTCTGTCGCAGCGACACGCCAATGGCCAGTTCATCAGATGGACGTGAACAGTGCCTTCCTGCATCGTCACCTCACCGAGCACGTCTACTGCCAGCAACCGGTCGGGTTCATCGACGCCAACAACCCCGACCATGTATGCCTCCTTGACCAGTCCCTCTACGACCTCAAGCAGGGGCCGCGCGCCTGGTTCGCGCGGTTCGCTACCTTCATCCGCACCACCGGCTTCCACGACTCCCGCTCCGATCCGTCGCTGTTCACGCTACACCATGACGATGGCGCAGCCTACCTACTACTGTACGTCGACGACATAATCCTTGCGGCTTCCTCATTGACCCTTCTCCAACGCCTATAACAGCAATTGTTCGCGGAATTCTCCATGAAAGACCTCGGGCCCCTACACTACTTCCTGGGGATCGCCGTCACCAGAGACGACCACGACTTCTTCCTCTCCCAGCGCGGCTACACCGAAGAGCTATTGGAGCGCGCCAACATGATTCTGTGCAAACCTGCCTCGACCCCCGTCAACACGCACTCCAAGCTCTCAGCCACGGATAGCGCACCGATCCCCGACGCGTCAAAATATCGCAGTCTTGTTGGAGCCCTTCAGTACCTGACAATGATGCATTGGAGATCGCGTACGCTGTGCAGCAATGGCGCACCGTGGGAGTGGTTCACCATTACTAGTTGAACTAGTGATGGCGCACCACTCCCACGGTGCGCCATTACTAACTTGGCCCAAAAATTCGCCCGAATGCACACCCCCCCCCCCTGGTGGACCGCCTTTTCAGTTTTAAAATAAATAAAAGAAAATGATGAAAATATCAAAAAAATAAAAGAAAATAAGTTTCCCATGTGATATGTGGTTTAGTTGTTGGGAAAATTTACAAATTTGAATTTCGACTTTATTTGCAAAATCTCTCTGGAATTTGTAAAATGGGGATAACTTTTGCATACAAACTCGGATTAAAAAGTTTTTTATATGAAAAATCATCTACTTGAAAAGTTACATCCGAATTTAATCAGGGTAACTAAGTTAAACATTTTCAAAATCCTCAAAAACCTAACAGAAAAAAAGTTACGGGGCTTTTAAGATCTGGAGGCAAAAAAATTCAAAAAATTTCAAACTTACTAGTGGCGCACCGTTTGCTAGGTGCGCCACTAGTAACAGAAAAAAAATCGATTTTTTTTCGGGATTTTTTTTTCAAAATATGATAGTAATATGAACGGAAGTTTGAAATAATTTTTGAAAATTTCATCACACTCATGAACATGAACAAAGTCCTAAACATCAACAAGGTTTAATAGGATTGATATGCTAGATATATCAACAAGTGCCTGTGAAGTGAGCTGGTGTTGGGATTGGATAGAACTTTGAAGTTAAGTGTGCTTGGGCTAGAGTAGTGTGAGGATAGGTGACCTTTCGGGAAGTTTGACCACGGAGTGTGATTTGACCCGAGATTAAGCCATAGTGACCTGAGATTAAGAAAAAAATTGAAAAAAAATTTGAATTTTTTTATTACTAATGGCGCACTCCTATGTGGTGCGTCATTACTAAGTGAGATAGTAATGGCGCACCTCTAGGCATACTAATGGCATACTACAGGTGCGCCATTAGTATCTGGTATACTAATGGCGCACCAGTAGTGCGCCATTAGTAAAAAATACTGGTGGCGTGGTACTAGTGACGCACCAGTAGTGCGCCATTAGTAGGCAAAACTGGTGCACCACTAGTAGGCCTTTTCCTAGTAGTGATAGTTGGATGGTCATTCACGAGGATAGTGAAAAGCTGCATATAGACAAGGCGCTGAAGTTGCAAATCTCACTAGCAGGGGTGGTTTGGACCGGTTGCTAAAAGGAAAAACTACACATCCATCAGGGTATGATGAAAAGTTGCACATCCCTGTTAGATAGTTGGTCGTGACAGTATTTGGAGTTGCACATCCACTGTTAGGCAGTTGGCGGATGCATCAAACAGTGAAAGCACATCCACATGTAGGGGAAAGTTGCACATCAAGAACTAGGCAGTTGGCCTGAGCAATAGACGAAGTTACACATGTCACTGGAAGGGGTAGTTTGAGGGGTGGAGGTGACATCAGTGAAAACTGCACGTCCACGGGGTAGGCGGGAAGTTGCACATCCACTGTGAGCTAGTTGCACATTGCTTCTAGTCAGTTGCACAAAATAAGGGACTAAGTTGCACAAAAAAATTCCGTCAAAACAATACACATACGGGATCTAGTTTCGAAGAGCACGCCACGAGGATTCCAACAGTGAAAACGGATCTTAATTTCGATGCACGGTTTGAATGTTATGGTGTTTTGAATTTTGCAAATCATAAATTAGATGATAGAAAGCCATCCATGCCCATGCAGTAAAAGAAGGCGCAGCGGATGCATGTGGATCATTTAATATGCATATTCTTTGGCTATTTCTTGTTTAACTAGTTGGGACCAGAGAAACCTTTCCTAATCAGCAAAAGGGACAAGACACTTTCCATAAATTACTGGCCACTAGCGAAGGCCAGGGAGCAGCCGACCGCTACCTAGACCTGCCCATATTAGGTCTTGAACCCAACCAGCTGGCACTTGGCTAACATTTTATGACGTTGGACTAGTTTTTTTATTGGTGCTTATGCGCACTTATATACCTCTTATATTGGTAGATATTGCAGTTAATTTAATAACAAAGCAACACTATTCTTCTTTCTAAAATGTTTTTACACTATCAGATAAAATCTACTAAAATGCAACTCTAAATTCTACATCTTCACACTGTCGTAGACTCTAAAACATATTATAAAAAGTTACATAGGTCCTACCTTCGTATGGGACCACTTGTTCATTGGTTGCCATTTCTTTTCTTTTGTTTCTCTTCTCCTTTTTTCCTTCACTCCAGCCACTCCCATCCTTTTCCCCACAAGAGCAACCATCCTGTGTGCCCTTCTGGTCCCCTCCCCTTCAATCAGCGCCACCACCACTTCTGTCTGCTCCCGTCGTGGCCAGAGCCGCCTCCACATCACGCTCTCTTCCTCCTCCCGCCTCCTCGTTGGAGAGCACGACAGCGGGCCGAAGTGCTTGTGGCAGAGGTCCTGCACCTCTCTGTCATGCAGGTGGTTGCTGCGGAGCTCGACTCGGCCAACAAAAGCCAGAAATTGGCACCTCTTGCTCAGCTTAGAGTTCGGCTCCAGCAAAGGAAGCCGAGGGTGGCTTGTTTTGGTCTTACGTTGTTGGCTCTGTACATTGGGCTGGCATGTTTGTTACTTATTTTGGCTCATGTATATGAATTTTGTTTGTGTTAGCAGGTGAGATCGATGTTAGCAATTAATGGTAGGTGAGGTACGTGTGGAATCATGAATGTCAGCAGAGCCGATAAACATAGATCAGTTCATAGCATAGTTATTACATTATAGGAACTCAGATGCATTATAAGTAGGAGGAAGCTACATGTGACGCAAAAGATAACATGGAGGCCTCAATGAATTCAGGCAACGAGCACCAATGGAGATATGACAATGAGCAAAAACTTTGTAATGATTATATAACGCACATGAATAGTATTGGCGCTGATGATGGTTCCAGAAGCGACCTGAAGTGATTTCCAGGGCATAATGTGGATTGTAATCAGACTCGAAGAACCTCAGAGTATGAGCAACTCTTCGCTCGTTGAACCAGTAAGGCCCTTTTTAGCCAGGACCACGAAGATGAGGCAGCCGCGACACAGGGTTCACAATTGGCCTGTTGAAGACAGTCAGTTCACGGTCTAGTTTGTCGCATTCAGGCATCTTGAGTCAGGGCCACGACATTTGAGTTGGATTGGCAGTTTATTCATCATCCCCAGCCTCTTGTGCAGATTCTTCAATAACAGAGGCATTGCCCGGTGCATTCTTATTTACATTGACATTTTCAGTGGGCTGCTCATTTGCTTCAGGAGCATGTGGAATTTCCTCATCAGCTGATGCAGCCGCAATCTTATTCCCTTCATGGACTATGGTGGAGGTATGTTCTTCAATAATGCTTGCCATGTGAGGGGGTGGAGGCCCTGGGACTTTGTGAAGCCTTTTAAAAGGCGAACTATGTTGTTCTTTGTCTTCCACCCCCATTGCAGTTGTCCCCAACAATGAGTCTGGAGTATTCACAACATGTGTGGCAATATCTTGTGTTGGAGTGTGGAGATGTACTTCACCTTGCAGGGAGTGTGGATGCATCTCTTCCGAAAACTCGCCGTTGATTTTTTGGGTAGGTGGATCACCTCTATCAATGAAAAAAGTCCCTTCTAAGTTGTGCTTCGGAGGAGGCGATGATACCATTATCCCTGACAAAATTATCTTGCTTGTGTTCTTCTAATAGGGTGCGGCTCCCGGTTAGTAGTCGTACGATGAGGAAGCAGCGTCGGGGTAGTAGCGCAGGTGGTAGGTGGTGTCACGTGTCGTGATCAGGTCATCGACATGTTACCTGTTGGTGTTCTTGTCATACAAAAACAACAGGTAACTATGTTGCTTCTACCCTTTCATACTTGAGCACAAACTAAGAACAATTCACTACCTTTATTTCCACATGTCATGGTGATCTAGGGAATGACCTATGCTATTACATATCATTATAGTGCATCCCTGATGCTCCGCGAAGTCCTCTAGCCTCTTCAACCTTTCTCTTGGAGAAGCCACTTCACCTTAACTGTTTAACCATTACACTACCAATGACCACTCCATCTACATCCCACTTGGTAATCTATGTCCACCAATGAGTGGAGGTTGACAATGTAATTACTTCACTCACTTGATATTAACACTCCCAAGTTAACACAACAACGAACAAAAGCATATGCAAACACTAACTATAAAGGTAAACACTAGTCTCTTTTTGCGACATAAAAATTGCAAATACCTTCTACCCTTCTACTGATTTAAATTTTGACCACCATGCTGGCTTGCCACCCTAAATAATTAACCATGTTAATTGCATATCATGGGAGTGCATTCTTCAAACTCTTGGCATATACTTCTAGCCTCTTTAATCCTTCTCTTGGAGAATTTGCTTCACCCAACTGTTTCACCATTGCACTACCAATGATCACTCCATCTGAACCCCACTCGGCAATCTGTGTCCATTCATAAGTGGAGGTCAGCAATGTAATAATCTTATTGAGATTTTTGAACCAAGATCACAATTTTTTGGTGAATTTTTCGATGTGTTATCTACCTGGCTAACATGTTCTGGGGTCGATATGCCAAAGCCAACCGCCACTGCTTTGTTTGTGACCTGCGAGCAATTACGAAAGATATTTGACAGATGATACTTTTAGCATACAAGGTGGGAAATTTATTTCTTTACTGGTTAAGAGAAAAGAATCGATGGTTTTAATAATTTGTTTCTACAAACCTGTCTAATCTCCTGAAGAAGATCCTTGACACACGGGTTTACGGTTGCCCGGGCTCCTGTAACTCCAACGACACTCACCTGCATGACGCAAATTAGTTAATTAGGGGATAGAGTGTTCATTCTGAAATTGATCACAAAGCCAGAATTGGAATAAGAAGTTAGGATTTTATGCATGTGTTCTGCACTTACAAGGTAAACAAACCCTTCTGAAGCTTTTGTGATTTCTTTCATCCTCTCTAATGGTGTAGCTGGCGTTGTAAGGAGGATCTACAATCATTTATTGAAAAACCATAATAACTTGTTCAAGGACTGGCTTAATCCTGAGCTCTGTTAACATGGCATTAATTTTTCATGAGGACATGCACGTACCAGCTCCAGATCGTTCTTGATGGCTTTTTTCCTGAAAGCATGCATCTCCTCGTATGGAAGGTCGGGAATGATAATGCCTGAAGTACATGCAATGTAACAAGTGCGAATTAGCAAATCTGTTGTGTTAATTGTCAACATCAGTTAAAATATTTAACATGTTAATTACCTTTGACACCGGCTTCTTTGGCAGCCGCGGCGAAACATCCCGTCCCACAGCGCACAATGGGGTTGAAGTAAGAGAAGATGACCACGGGGCAGGACAGCTCCGGCGTCACCTCCTTCAGCATCGACAGCACGGTGTCCGTGGTCGCGCCAGCAGCCAACGCACGCGCAGCGGATGCCTGAATCACTGGCCCGTCGGCAGAGGGGTCAGAGAAGGGCAAGCCGAGCTCGATGACGTCGGCGCCGAGGCTGTCGAGGAGCCTGAGCGCCTCCGCTGTCGTCGCAAGGTCGGGATCGCCGGCGGTGATGTACGGGATGAACGCCGTCTGCGCGCGCGCGCAACAGTAAAGCCTTGGTCGATTAGCATCGATCTTTTACGTGCATGGATGCTGCGAACTGAGCTTAGTACACTCGGCGCACTTACTTTGCCATTCGCCCTGACGCGAGACATGGCCTCTGCCACCGACAGGCCGCGCTCGCCAGCCGCGGATAGCGACGCGCACCTCCCAGCAGGAGCGGGCGCGGTCACCGCCGCCACGGCGACCGCTCCGACCAGGGGCCTACCCGGCGTGGGCACCGCCACCGCGGCCTGGCCACGACGCATGGTGTGGTTCAACGGCAGAGCCGAGGAAGACACGGTGAGGGACGCCTTGAACGCGAAGGCCATGCAAACAGCGACGGACGGCACGCACGCAACTCAGCCAAGGTCGCTCTGTTTGCAGGGCTAAATTACACGAGCAGCAGAGAACACTTCTAACTTTTCCGCGCGAGATGACTCAAGTGCTGGCGTGCGTGCGTGCGTTCGTTCGTTTATATAGCAGAAGCAGCAGCCGGAGGCGGCTCTACGCAGGGAGGAGAAACAGAGGAAGCTAGGAGTGATAATAAACTGACTAATGGTGGGTTGATTCGATCTTCACCGTGCGCCGCCACCGCACGCGGCACAGCAGCGTGCCGGGCTGAAGCCTAGTACGTACACTACATTTTGGTCACTTAATATAGGGGCCACATACTTGCAGTGCAACTGTTTTTTTAGCATCATCCAATTTTCTTAGCCGTTAGATTGAAATCCAACGGAGCCATCTTTTTCCTCTTCCCGTGCGCCTTCTTTTTCCTCCTCTCTTCTGTGACCTGTCCTGCTGGCCAACCACCTGCGACCGGCGGGTACCTCCGCCTTCGCCGTGTTGTCGCTGCCCTGGTCTTCCCTCTAAAGCTGACCACCAACTCCGGCGCCAACGACACCCGGACTCAAACTTGCAAATAACCACCTGCCTCTCCTTCACCGGCGGCGTTGTGGCATCCCCGTCTCCGATGATCTCCTTGTTCGCACTCGATGGTGACACCTCGGCTAGCCACGGAGACCCCCCTTCGGGCTGGTGATATACGTGTGCTGGTTGAATAAATAAATTCAGGCAAGTGATGTTTAGCAGTGCTTAATTTGTCAACTCATACATATTTGGTACCTCAAACTTTAAAACCAAATAATTTAAGACCCTCTTAACCAGCGAAGGGCAGTTTGGAAATATGGCAATTGCATACAATTTGCATGGCAATTTATGCGGCCAAGGATAACAAGTTTAGTTGACAAGCATGATAAATGCGTCTCGGTACATTTTTGTCAGGATTTGCCGTGCTTGCAAACTAAATTTGTCATCTAATATAGATTGCCATAAAAACATTTGATTTGCCATCCCCTTCCTGGGAGCTTCAACTAAATAGCCTACCTATAATATATATCCTGAACTTTCAAATGTTTAAAACAAGACCGAAGAGATGATTTGGCTGCCACGTGCCACATGTGCTCAAAATCACACCAAGTTATCAACGTAACCGCTTCAAGTCGGGATAGAGACTAAATTTGCCTAGTTTTACTAGTTTTTCATTTAAAGACCAAATCCAATCAAGTCGATGATTTGAGAGACCAAAATGGACTTTTTCATTTGCTTTCAAATTTCAATACATGAATCATAAGTTCGCAACGCATTTCCTAGAGAAGGAATAGTATCATGATTTTGTATTGATTCCGCCATTTATACTTTATATTGGGTTTGGAAGCGAAAGTCCCCTTCTACTGGTGAGCTCATTTGAGCTCGGAATGAATAGTAAATCTGAAGAAAAAATTGAAAAAAAATCAAAAAATCTGAATTTTTTTTGCTGCAAACTTTGACAAATGTTTTGAGTGCCTGCAAATTTTCATCGTGAATTTATATTATTGGAAGTAACAACAAAAATATAAAATTCAGTACTCCAACATGCTTTCATAATGTTAGTGATCTAAATTTTTTTATAAAAGTTTACAGATGAAGTATCATTTTTGGAGCATTGATTTTGTTTTTGTATTTTTGTCAAGGATTTCACAAATGTTATTTCATGATAAAGTTTTGCGTGATCATAAGAGAGCATTTGAGCTCGGGACTATGATATTGCGCGTCCATTCGGAAGCCTCTTTCGTGGGAAGGAACAGTATATTTCATCGTACCATTACTCGTAAGAAAGAATATTATTGGGGTGTTTGATTTCAGGGACTTTTTTGTGTAGAGACTAGAAAAAGTCCCTCTTAGAGACTTTTTTACCAAACGGGAGGGACTTTTTAGGGACTAAACTAGGCATTTAGGACTAAATGAAGAAGACTCTCAAGGAGAGTCTTTTTTGGGACTTTTTGAGACTTTTCCAACAATGCCCCTCCATGCATTCATTGGCCCGCCACCCCATAGTGTTGTTTGATTGTTATTTTTCTATATACTAGGGGCAATATGGTCATTTAATAACCTATAGGAAGGGACTAGGAACTTTTTAGTCTCTGAAAACAAACAAGGAGGAACTTTTTAGGGACTAGGGACTTTTTAGTTGAGACTAGAAAAAATGCCAGGACTTATGAACCAAACATGGCCTATATTTCTCGCAGAGAGAGAAGGAATATTATATGCCGCAACCGTCCGCTGCAATATCCCGACTTGGCCTGTGGGTTTGCTCCATCGGATGAGTCAGTGCTCTGTACACGACCAAAATCCGACGATTCACACAAGATGAATGAATCCGGCCGGGCATTCGAAAGGAGGCGAGTGATCCTAATATCAGAGACGTTGGTAGCTGGATATCATGCATGGAGTCGTTTTGCCATCGGATCACAAGGAGGCGAGCGATCCTGACATCACGATGGCATCATCGAGAACATGCCAGATCAACCAACGGATTTACTACTGCATGGCGGCTAACTTTGAAAGTTATAAAAGGATGAAGTCTATCGCGACTGGTCTTCTCGGCCGACACTCGTGCTCCGGCCGGACCTCGTCTTCCTCTGACTCCGGCAGAAGCGATGACTTTTTGACGCGGTAGAGCACGAGGCGACCGATCGGTGATTAGGGCATCTCCAACGCTGACACACGAACATCTTACATGCTTCTGGACCGCGCCGTTCGGACGGCGAAAGCCATCCAATATAGGCCTTTTATCGGTCCGCAGCGTGCTTTAGATACAAATTTTTCGGCAAACCAGAGGCAAACATGAGGGACTTTGCGATAGTCTAGACTAATCCCACGCCCTCTTCTAACCGATGCATGATTAGGGCGTCTCTAACGCTGACACACAAACTTTTTGCATGCGTCTGGACCGCGTTCTTCGGACAGCGGAAGCCATCCAATCACTGGCGGAGCTAGGGAGGAAGTTTAGGGGGGCAAATGTTTTTTTTTTCAAAAAGGGAATATCCCCGGCCTCTGCATCAGAGCGATGCATACGGCCACCTTTATTACCAAGCAAAATAATTCCAAGTTATACTACAAGCAGGGGGGCAAATGATAAAAGATCCAAACATGAGGGGGCCAAATACTAAATTTATACTCATCCTGTGAGACTTAGGTGTGTGTATTCTGGACTAGTACTTGTATGTATGCTCTTGACGATTTGCTTTATTTATAAAGCGGAGCGAAAGCCTTTTTCAATAATTTATACTCATCTACACCCTTCAAAAAAATTCCTTCACACTTTTTGCCAAGGCTAGGGGTCACAGCCACCCCAGGAGCACACATAGCTCCGCCAATGCATCCAATACATGCCTTTTATCAGTCTGCAGCGTAGTTCAGACGCAAATTCTTCGGCAAACCAGAGACAAACATGAGGAGCTTTGTGGTAGTTCGGGCCACGCTCTCTTCTAACCGCCCTGACCCACCAAAACCCCTTCTCACTCGCCCGCGTGTGTTTCCGTCCTGCGTCAGCTACCCGCATTCATGCCTCTATAGAGCGCATCATTCAACATTGAAGATGGCTTAGGGCAGACGCGACCATTGAAGTGGCGCACCGGCCGAGGGCGCCGCCCGTGATGCGTCTCCGGTGTCCACGTCTGTTCAATGCAGGAAACGCGTGACTGGACGAGACAGGACGAATATCTACCATGCCGGTTCAATGCCGTTGTCCGTCCGCATGCCGCCATTAAGCAAGCTCGCCAGCCGAGGAACCCACTGCGGCACCGCGCGTTGATGCCCCCTGACGTCTGGCCTCACAAGAATCCTCTATATAAAGGCGGCCAAACCTGCCTAACTCCACACCACAACAGAAGCCCCTTCCTATCCCCTCCCTTGCACTACATCCGTCATGACTGCACGGAGATGAAGCACGTCGTGGTCGCCCTTGCCCCTGCCTGGCAGAGCCACCGTGCCAGGCGGGTTAGAGGCGTGCTTGCCGGCCAGCTCGCCCGAGGCCTCCTCCAACGACGACGAGACCACGATGGGGACGAGCTCCGACGACACCGCTCCGGCTACCGCGCCTCCTGTGCACGCCGACTTCACCCATGGAGCAGGTGCAGGCGCACTACAACGCCGCCGTGGCGGAGGTCCAGCCTGTGTCGGCGCTTTGTCGGCGTTCCACCAGGCATAGGAGGAAAGTGTAGTAATATTATCAAACCTCAAGGCATGCCTATGAATTATTATTTTGTTACTAACCTTTTAATTTCTAGTGTTTTGATTCCATGGGACCCTTTCCAACTTCATATTGTAACACATATTTTAGTTGTTATTGGTTATGTCACCAAGTAGGTAGAAGTTATTCCAACTAAAAGTAATGATCATCATACTTCTATTAGAATATTAAAAGGTGCTATCTTTTCAAGGTTTGCAGTTTCTAGATACCTTATGAAGAGGTAATATCACCAGAGGTCATAGAACTTGGGTTGAATGTTCAGTTTGGTGTTAGAACTTTAAAAATATGGATTTGTGGTCACCCAACTTGCGTTCTCGTGCAAATACAATCACTTTATCCCTATCCGAACGAATCATGCTTGCGTTCTTGTCTGGCCGTGCCTCAACTTGTCTTGGACGATCAGTTTAGTGCCTAAAGTTGCAAAATACGTGAAACTGGTGCTCGAACTTGTCTGGCCATGCAAATACGGTGCCACCATTCATATCAGGACGTACATCTAGTCCGCATGGCGTACAAACGTGAAGGTGGCCCGCCTATCAATGTCTAAGAGGCGCTGGGTGGCCCGCACGTCGGGATTTTTTTTAAAAAGATTCTTCTCATTTTTATTTAATCAATAGAAAAGCCATCAAAATCACTGTATGATAGCGAGAAATAACATTAAAAAAACTCAATGGAGAGGTATCGAACTGGCACATCATGTTCAACAACGGCACGACCTTGCCAGCCGGAATTCAACTATTAGCTACAAAGCTGTATAAATACTAAATACAATCCACGTATCACTCTATAAATTTCTTTATTTTTAATTTTTCCAAGTTCCTGTTTAGTTTCATAACGCATAAATTTTTCATATGAAAAATACAATTATCAATATGCAAATGTTTTATATTTTAAATATTTTTCCATTACCATTATTGTGTACTGCAAAGAGGCTGAACTTAATTTATGTGGATAATATTAAATTTGAGAAATGCATCGAACATGTTGTGTTTATAGAAATGTAATGATAATTTACACTATAGTTTTTTAACCCACGTTGAACTCTTTTAAAAATACATGTTGTAAACTTTTTTAACGCACGCCAAACATTTTTTAAAAATGCATTATAATTTTTAATACATGTGAAACGTTTTCCAACAACATGCTGAACATTTTTCAAATGCACTAACATTTTCTTTTAAGTTTATGGCAGTTGTATTTTGTTCTTACGTTTCTTTTCCAAATGGTGAAAATAATATGAAAAATAAAATTAAATAACTTGAAAATTAAGTGTGCAGACCCATACGAGTGCCATATATATACATCAACTGAGCACGTTTGAGGGGTACATAGCAACCAAAGAGGAATTTTGGAGCACGGTGGCCACTGAGCATGTTTTTTCTTTGAAAGTTTAAAAACTGGCTAAAAGTTTCATACAAATTTTAAACATTTCACAAAAAAATTTATGCATGTGCTCTAAGTGACTTTCAAGTTTTGTTTGAAATTTTGTTATATTTTACCCTGCAAAAAATACAATAATTCGGCCAAAAAAATTAGCTGATATTTGCATGTATTTGTCTTTTTTGTATCTCTCACATACAAATACAGTTTTGAAAAGGAAACATGTGGATATATTACATTTCCATGTGTGCATGTACAAAAAATGTCAGAAGTTTTTTAGCTGTAAAAATCTGTTTCTTTGACCTTGAAAAATGGGCACAATGTGCCTGTGCTCCAAAATTACATTTCGCATAACAACGCAATATATAAAGTTCGATTTAGTCTATATCTACTAAGCACAGTATGGCCTGGTGGACCCCCTATGCATGCAACATAATCCATAAATTTGTGGGGCTTTCCCATGTAATTAAGTAAAATTTGAGCGGCTTTTTTTTTTAAATCCTCATGTCCGTGCCACCCAGCGACTTCCCTACTCCCAGCCATTGACAGTTGGTCCACCGCCAAATTGGCATGCCACATGGGCTAGACGTACGTCTGGATACGAATGGAGGCACCGTATTTGCACGACTAGACAAGTTTGAGCACCTGTTTTATGTATTTTGCAACTTTAGGCACTAAACTGACCGCTAAGGACAAGTTGAGGCACCTCCAACGTATTTAACTCTTAATGATCATCATACTTCTATTAGAATATTAAAAGGTGCTATCTTTTCAAGGTTTGCAGTTTCTAGATACCTTATGAAGAGGTAATATCACCAGAGGTCATAGAACTTGGGTTGGATGTTCAGTTTGATGTTAGAACTTTAAAAATATGGATTTGTGGTCACCAACTTGCGTTCTCGTGCAAATACAATCACTTTATCCCTATCCAAACGAATCATGCTTGTGTTCTTGTGCAAATACGGTCACTTTATCCCTATCCGGATATATCCTGCGCTTAGGTGGCCTGGAACCATTTTTTAATAGAAACACTCCTGCTTTGTTTTCAATTGCACAGAAGCCCCCTCATCAACACATGTGGGTCACACTTGATAGAGAAATGAGAAATAAAAACACCACATGGTCTGAGCCAACCATTGTACTAAGCACGTCTCTGAAGAAATATACCTTATTTCACTTTAGAATGTAAGGATCAGCCGATATTTTCATAAACTTGCAAGCTGGGGTCACCTACTGGATGCGCAGTACTAACCACTGGAACATGGCCAAGCTCTGTTCTTTTGTATTTTCAATTTATATATTTTAATGCTAAAAAAATTTGAATTCAAAATCCATTTGAATAAATTCTGGAAAAGAATCTGCTCATCCTTGAGTAGTCGTCGTTGCCAACATATAAAATTCTAGGTTTCTCCTTAGACACATGGACAAGTACAAATTCCAAAATTGCAAACAAAAAATAATCGCCCATGCTCGAAATGGTTGAAAATTCTTTCAGACAAACCAATTTTTTTGTTTGAATTCAAATAATTTAAAATTTAGAAGTCTGGATAAATAAAATATAGCGCATAATTATATATCATTTTTATCCTGATGATTTCCATTAATTAGCTTGCAACTCGGCCGGGTTTGAATTTTGTGTAGGTATATTTTTGCCAAAAAAACATATTCAGTACAAAAATAAGCAAAGTATTTGTGCCTCATGATCTGGATTCTAGACCTAGAGGTGTGAAGAAAACTAACCTACCGCAACAGTACAATACTGAATTTGAATTTTAACTGATCCAAGTCCATTTTGACATAGGAGTTCAAACCAACCATAAACAATTTGAGCGGAATGAAAAAATATTGTGCTCCCTCTAAATTCCTTTAGATAACTTGATATTAGAGCAAGCTTATTGCAAACATCATCGTTCTCTTTGTATATGCTTGAATTTATGGTTGTCTCGGCTAAAAAAAAGAATTTATTTGTCGCAAAAAATTAAAAGAAAAATAATGTATTTGTTGGTTGAACAATATAACAGAAAATGCATCTCAATACTAGAAAGCAAAGGACGTCGAGTGTGGTGGTTAGAACGTGAGACCGGATTGAAGAAGTTCGGATTGAAGAGGTTGGTGGTTTGAATCCACACGGCACGATTAACTTTAAAATCTTCAAATCTTCGCGGGCAGGTGAGTCCCTTATAGGTCTGACTGCTAAATGGGACCCACAGACATAATTATCGATCAGTACTTATTATGTGAGAATGAATTATACAGACGCAATTATGAAAAAGTTGGGGTGTTTCTGCAAAATGGACGTTACACATGTCACACCTAACGCCTCCTCCACCAACAGTCGTTGACAGTGGGGCCATGCATGTGTGGCACGCCATGCAAGCGGCGGATACGCCCGCCTACACGTTTTGTGACTGTATTTTCACCACAACGCAAGTTGGATGATCACAAATCCGTGTTTTTGAAGTTCTAACACCAAACTGAACATACAAAGCAAGTTATGTGACTCCCGGTGATATTACCTCCCTTATGAATGATGGTGGTTCATATTTAATACATGATGAATTTAGAGAAGTTTTAACTAAGTATGGTATTAATTATAGAGTATTACTTTATCATCCTCGATCTAGTGGTCAAGTAAAATTAACCAATAGAGAGATGACGTTAATTTTACAAAAGACTAGTTCAAAGACCATCCATGATGTGTATATGACATCTAGGTACCGCTAACCAGAAAATGGTTGGCCACGTCATCTTTGAGTAAGCTGAGTTATCCACTCAAACCCAAAGGCGAGGCATAAACCATACCTTCTTGGAAGGAAAGGCAACGTCACTCTATAGGCACATGGCATGGTCCGGTTCACCCCGCGTGTGCAACCCGACCTTTTGTCTGACGTGAACCATGTAAACCTATATCGGCCATTTTTGTAACGTGAGCTATGGTCCTCTCATGACGGATCCAACACTTTGTAGAGCAATCTAGGGCCAGGGTTTCCACATAACACATCCTTCCATCGGACATTTCAGACAGGATTGGGGGAGCTCACTGGTTGGTTGCTCTGTGTTCGAACTGCGTTTGGACTATTTGGGCGAAAAAATGGGGTGAGAGTAGAGGATGCCCTTTGAGTGCCCCAAGATTTTCTGCACATAGCACTGAACGTGAACTTACCCACGTTTGACGGCTTATTTGATATAGGGGCCCTCACATCATGATGACATGGCAGGGGATTCTCACACCTTTGATTTGGCTGTTAAACTACAATAGGGCCCACTTATCAGCTTCCACATTCTCCTCTCTCCAACCCTTTCTCTCTATGACATCCCAAGGAATAGGTTGAGAGTTGCGTCGGACGGTGGCTCATGTCGGTCCAAGGACATGGGCGAGTTGCTAGGAGGTGGCCATGGTCGGCAGTGAGCTTATGGACTAGATGGACAATAGGATGACAGTGGAGGTCATTGAGCCCACAACGACACTTGAAAACTCAGTGTGCCCTTGGGACAAGTGATCGCGAGGTCGTGCTTGATGTGTGGTGGTGGTAGTGCGATGAGGAGGTTCCGAGACCAAGAAGGCGCGACGACCGATGCGGGGAGCTCGTGGGCAACGTCGGAGGCCTGCCGTCCCATCTACCGCCAGACCGGCCCTAGCTTTCGTGGCCTCTTTTTTCCTTTTCTATTTATTTTTTATTTTTCTGTTTTTCCTTTTTACTTCTCTTGCCTTTTCCATTTTATTTTTTATTTCTTGTTTCTTTAAAAGTTTTTTTTGAAAAGTAAATGAACGTTTTAGAAAATACACATGAACACTTTTCAAAATCACAAGAGCATTTTTAAAAAATAGACAAGTACTTTTTTCTTACATACATGAATATTTTAATGCATGAATATTTTTGAAATTAGACAAATATTTGTATTAAAAGAACAATCAATTTTTAAAACTATACTAACATTTTTGGTAAAGTACATGAGAATTTTTTGAATATTTTTAAATTGTATGAGCCGATTTAGTAATTAAATGAATAGTTCAAAACATGATCATTTTTTAATTACCTGATCTATTTTTTCAAAATATATGAAATATAATAACATTTTTTGAAAGGGTATGCATATTTTTTGTATTTCATATATGCTATTACTTTTAAACACGTGAATGTTTCACTGTTTTGTGATAGTTTTCACTTATTTTATTATTAAACTGATCGTAATTATTTATACATGTAATGTTATCGCAATTTCAAAGAAAGAAAAAATGCTCTAATTTATAGTGGGCAGAATCAAGGAAGCGCTTTGACCGATGCTAGGCTATCTCGCTCGCAATAAGCGGCCTATAATTTTTTTTCTATATACTCTATGTAATAAGCGTCGTATAGGTTAGTTTCTGTACGGGCCATGGGCTTCCAATGTTTTGCACGGAAGCAACAAGCTCAATGGGCTTATAACTGACGCGTATCGGCCGCCGTATCCGTTTACAAAACGGAGCCAAGACGAAAATCAATATATAACACGGTCATCCGAGCTTCGTAAGCCACCCGTAGCCGCCTCCTGTCGATTTCGTCGTCTCCATGGAGCAGCGATCACGGCTTTCGGCGAGATCCTCGACGACCAGGTCTCTCTCTCTCTCTCTCTCTCTCTCTCTCTCTCTCTCTCTCTCTCTCTCTCTCTCTCTCTCTCTCTCTCTCTCTCTCATACACACACATACAACAAAATATTGTCCTATTTTAACCCTAACCAAATATGATGATGTTCCCTGTCATCAATTTCTTGTTCCAGTCTGATTCGGAGGGTGTGTGTTTTTTTTTTGGCCTCGACACTTTCATTTGATTTGTACCATAAGTTGTCTCTGAAGTTCGTGCTCTGTTCCCGTGAGGTTCTTTTCCAACGAATACGAGCCATTAGTCAAATTATAACTACTCCCTCTGTCCCAAAATATAAGAACGTTTTTAACACTATACTAGTATCAAAAATATTCTTATATTATGGGACGGAGGGAGTATTTCATTGCTTTCTGAAATGTTCCTTTTATGGTTGTGTTCACAATGTCCAACGAAACACCAGCATGTCACCGGCGATGAGCAAGCTGCATATGTACGGGAGGTTGTATGTGGATGACATGGCCCCAGGCACCGGCGATGCGGACCTCCTCCGCCACTTCGGAAGCTACGGGGACGTGGCTGACATCTTCATTCCAACTGACTGCCTCACCGGCGGCCCCCACTGCTGCGCCTTTGTGCAGTTCTCTAGCCTTCGTGATGCCGGACGTGCCCTCGCCGACCCATGCCATGTCATCAACGGCCGGGAGGTACCTATGTCAACCTCGCTCGCAGTTTCTTCTTTACCCATATAATTAAACACAGAAATCATGGTTTTCATTCTGAGTGAGATTTCGATGAAATTCACTAGACACTGAAATATTTATTTTTGGCAAAACAAATTCAGCAATTTCGGTAGTACATAGAAATTCAATATTTCAAATCATACCTACTTGGGAATTTAATTTCCTTTTGTACAAAATTTGGCTTTCCATTCATGCCTACTTGGGAATTTTAAATCCATCCGAGACAGGTTCTTCTAAACCCGCCCATCATGAACACTAAAACCAAAACAAGTAACAAACACGAAAAAAAACATCTAAATTTTGTTGCTTTGATTTTGACCAAATGTAGTAGGTGCTTGCAAAATTTGATGGCCAAATAACATCCCAGGAGCTACATAAAAACAGAATTACTTCTCAAGATTTTTTGCACTTTTGAGCAGATATTTTTTTGGAGCTCCTCGGATGTCATGTGTGCACCAAAATTTGCAAGCAAGTTGAAACCACATACTTTCAGAAATTTTCGATTTTGCGGCAATTTTTTATTTTATCCATCGTTGATTTAGCCACAACTTTTCCAGTCCCATGTATATGGTTTGGTGTGGTCATAGGCTGATGGATTTGAAATGCCTTTTCATGTGCAGGTATACATTGCAAGGGCACGACCAAGAAATTTCAAACAATCAAGTGTATCCCCGTACAGCCCCCCCCCCCCCCCCCCCTCTTGACACTATTAGAGTATATATTCAGTTTGTATATTTGATAGTTCAAATTGTAATCTATCTCTACTATCCTTGGCCCCCAAGTTTTGTATCTTATATAAACAACCCTTTGAGGCCCTAATACATATTCAGAATTCAATAATCTTCATGGTATCCGTCGCCTAGGTTATATTCTCCACATGGCCTCTCCGCCGGCCCCTCCACCTCTTCCGGCGCGGCCTCTCTTTACCGCGGCCGAGTTCAACGCCGCCAGATCGCCATCTGCCTCTTCTTCCTCCTTCAACCCTAGTTCTCTTACCCACCACCAATATGCCCTTCCGCCACCACCAATCTCTCTAGCAGATACAATTGCCGATGTTGCGCCGTTCATACCCATCTCGCTTGACCTGGCTGCCCACAATTACTACCATTGGCGCCATCTCTTCCACATCCACCTTGGTCGCTGCGGTCTACGCCACCATATTCATCCATCCTCTGTGCCGCAGCCTGCCAATCCTCGTTGGGTGAAGGACGATCTCACGATCATCCAATGGATTTATACTCGGATCTCCACCGAGCTTTTCAATCTTGTCTCCAACGACGATGCCACTGCAGCCGATCTTTGGGCCGCCCTTCAACAGTTGTTTCAAGACAATTCCGACGCCCGCATCAACGCTCTCCACACCGAGCTCCGCACCATCACCCAAGGAGACTCCCCGGTCACCGTCTTCTGCCAGCGGATCAAGTCGATCGGTGATGAACTCCGGCAACTTGGTGATCACGTCGACGACCGCGTTCTTATAAACGCTCTTCTCGTCGGTCTTGGTGAGCAGTTCGAGAAACAGGTGGCCTTCATCCCCATGTTGCGGCCCTACCCGTCCTTCGGCGAGGTCCGCTCTTTCCTTCAGCTCGAGGCTCAGAATCAAGCTCGCAAGGCCACTCGTCCGCAAGTGTTTCACGCCACCACCAAGTCTTCGGCGCCAGCTCCATCCACTCCGTCGTCGGGCCCTGTCCAGCCGCCTCCAGGCTGGCGCCCGAGCCCTAACTACCGCGGCAAGAATCCCGTCTACCGGCCGCCCCAGCCTCGCTCCGCCAGCTCCTCGGCGTCATCATCATCATCATCTACATCGGCATCTACTCCAACGGCATGGCACCAGTAGCAAGATCCCTGGACCGGGCTGGTTCAGGCGTGGCCCATGCCTTGGTCTGCTCCGTCTCCTTACGGTGCTCCTCCAGCATACACGGGCGTCTGGAGCCCGGGCCATCGTCCTGCCACCGGCTCCCCTGGTCTCCTCGGACCCCGACCGCCGGCTCACGTCTACACCGCCACTACTACACCGACCACGCCCGGCGCCCCCGTGCTTCCGCCCGGCTACGCCCTGGTTCCCTATGCGCCCGGTGCTCCTTCGGCTCCGTCACCGTACGCATACGGGCAGCATGCACCACTGAACATGCCTGCTCCCTCTCCTACGACAACATCGCCAAGCTGGGATCAGGCTGCTTTCATCGCCGCCATGAACAATTTCACCCTCAACAACGAAGGTACGGATTGGATTTTCGATTCTGGTGCATCTACGCATATGTCTTCAACTATGAATTTTTTGTCAGCTTGTTTCCCTTCTTCTTTTTCTTCCATTACCATCGGTGATGGTTCTACTATTCCTGTCTCTTGCATCGGTGATTCTTACATCCCCTATTCTTCTAACAATTTTCTCTTACACAACATTCTTGTAGTCCCATCCTTAATTACTAATCTTATCTCCGTTCGTCAGTTTACCATCGATAATCAAGTTATTGTGGCCTTTGACCCCTTTGGTTTATCTGTGAAGGATCTGACAACGGGGGAGGTTCTAGCTCGGTACAATAGCACCGGCGATCTTTATCCTCTTCATGGCGCCCCCACTTCCACTCCTCGCGCCATGCTTGCATCAGTTCATCTATGGCATCGTCGGCTTGGTCATCCTAATAAAGCTACTATCATCATTGTTACAGGAATTTTGTATCCCTAGTTCTAGTGTCCCTCATGATTCCTCTCTTTGTAATGCCTGTCAATGTGGCAAACATGTTAGACTACCTTTTGGTACATCCTCTACTATTAGTACTTTTCCTTTTGAATTACTCCATTGTGATCTATGGACCTCTCCAATTCCTAGTGTTTCTGGTTACAAATACTATCTTGTAATTCTTGATGATTATTCCCATTATGTTTGGACCTTTCCTCTCCGAGCCAAGTCCGATGTACACCCAATTTTTCTCAATTTTCGTCAATATGTTCTAACCCACTTTGGTCTTCCAATACACTTTATTCAATGTGACAATGGACGAGAATTTGATAATACTCGCAATCACACTTTCTTTCTTTCTCACGGCATACTTCTTCGCTTTTCTTGTCCCTATACATCTCCTCAAAATGGCAAAGCAGAACGCTCTCTTCGTTCCATCAATGATATTCTTCGCACCTTGCTTATTCAAGCTTCTCTTCCTCCCCGTTTTTGGGTTGAAGCATTACGCACTGCCACACTTCTTCTCAATATTATACCAACCAAAACATGTCCTCTCTACACTCCCTTTCAATCCCTCTTTCTTTCCCATCCCGACTATCTTTCCCTTCGCGTTTTTGGTTGTCTCTGTTTTCCCAACATCACTTCTACCACTTCTCATAAACTAGAACCTCGCTCTTTACCCTGCATTTATCTTGGTCTCTCCGATGATCATAAGGGCTCTCGCTGCTTTGATCCCTCATCCGGCCGTGTCATTATTTCCCGTCACATCATCTTTGACGAATATACCTTTCCCTACGCTGCCACACAAACATCATCCACAACCCAACCTTCCTCTGTTCGTTCTTCATCTCCTCTCCTCCCTCGTCTAGCTCCTACCTCTATTGTCCCGGAGCAACAACCACCACCGCATCAGTCTTCCATGCCTCCACAACAGCCTTCTGCACCGCCCACTTCTCCTTCACCACAGCCTTCCGCGCCCCCCACTCCTCCCTTGACAGCAGCTTCCTCTCCTCCCACGCCCATCTCCCCTATTGTTGCTTCTCCTTCTTCCTCTTCTTCCTCCACACCGCCTCTTCCATCTAATGTCGTTCCTATAATACCTCCGGCCAATGATCATGTCATGTGCACTCGTGGTAAGCGTGGCTTTCACCTCCCTACACGACGTCTTAACCTCACGGCCGTTCCCACTATCTCCCCTATTCCTACATCTTATAAACGTGCTCTTCTCGATCCTCTTTGGCACTCTGCTATGCGTGATGAGTTTCATGCTCTTCAGCAAAATAACACCTGGACTCTCGTTCCCAAACCACCCGGTGTCAATGTTGTTTCCGGCAAATGGGTTTTCCGTCACAAATTTCATGCTGATGGTACTCTTGCTCGTTATAAAGCTCGTTGGGTTTGTCGTGGGTTTTCTCATCAACACGGTGTTGATTTTGATGAGACTTTTTCTCCAGTTGTAAAACCTAGTACCATTCATGTTGTTCTCAGTCTCGCTTTCTCCTCCTCTTGGCCGATCCATCAGTTAGATGTTAAAAATGCCTTCCTCCATGGCACTCTCAATGAAACTGTCTATTGTCAACAACCTTCGGGTTTTGAGAATTCCTCTTCTCCTGATTTTGTTTGTCTTCTTCACAAATCTCTGTACGGTCTTAAACAAGCTCCTCGTGCTTGGTTTCATCGCTTCACCACATTTATTCACACAATAGGTTTTACCGCATCTAAATCTGATTCATCTCTCTTCATTTTTCGTTCCTCCTCCCATACTGCCTATCTTCTCTTATATGTTGATGACATAATTCTCACTGCCTCTTCTGATTCCTTTTTACAACACATTATATCTTCTCTTAATCGTGAATTTTCCATGACTGATCTCGGTCCTCTTCATCACTTTCTTGGGATCACTGTCTCCCGCACTTCATCTACACTCTTTCTCTCTCAACGCCAGTACATTCTTGACTTGCTCTCTCGTGCAGGGATGACTGACTGTCAACCATGTCGTACGCCGGTCGACGTTGGTACCAAGTTGTCGGCCGACGGTGAACCTTTTTCTGATCCTACTCTATATCACAGTATCACTGGTGCTCTCCAATATGCCACACTCACTCGTCCTGATATATCTTATTCTGTTCAACAAGCGTGCTTATATATGCATGATCCTCGTGTTCCTCATTATTCTCATGTCAAGAGAATACTTCGGTATCTCAAAGGCACTATTGATCATGGTCTTCTCCTTAATTCTTCCTCTCCAACAAGCTTGACAGTTTATTCTGATGCAGACTGGGCGGGTTGTCCAGATACTCGACGATCTACATCCGGCTTTTGTGTTTATTTGGGTGACAATCTTGTTTCTTGGTCTTCTAAAAGGCAAGTTACAGTTTCCAGATCGTCTGCAGAAGCTGAATACAGGTCTGTTGCTCATTCTGTGGCCGAGGCGGTGTGGCTCCGTCAGCTTTTGGTTGAGCTCCATCGACCAATCGAGCGTGCAACTATTGTTTATTGCGACAATATTTCTGCAGTCTACATGGCGTCCAATCCTGTTCAGCATCGAGGCACCAAGCACATCGAGATTGATATTCATTTTGTTCGTGAAAAAGTGGCTCTTGGCGAGGTCCGTGTGCTTCATGTTCCTACCACTGCGCAATTTGCTGATATTTTTACCAAGGGGCTCCCCACTGCAGCATTCACTGGCATTCGCTCCAGTCTCAACATTGTTACACCTGATGTTGACACTGCGGGGGGTATTAGAGTATATATTCGGTTTGTATATTTGGTAGTTCAAATTGTAATCTATCTCTATTATCCTTGGCCCCCAAGTTTTGTATCTTATATAAACAGCCCTTTGAGGCCCTAATACATATTCAGAATTCAATAATCTTCAGACACACACACACACACACACACACACAGAACAACAACAACAAAATCCTCTCCTTTTTTAACCCCAACCTTAGCTTTTGTCAAGTTCTCCAAGAAGATGATGCCCCCTATGATCATTCTTCTTCCAATTTGATCCGTGATTTGGAGGGTGTTTTTTTTTCGTCGCAACTTTTATATGATTTGTATTATAATTTTTAGTTGTCTGTAATGTTCATGCTCAATCCCCATGATGACGTTCTTTTCTGACCAACAATTGTAGCCATAAGGCAAATCACAACTATCTCAGCTTTCTGAACGGTTCCTTTTTGCGATTTATGTTTACAGTGCCCAACCAAACACCAACGAGTCACCAGCAATGAGCAAGATGCATATAAATGGGAGGCTGTACATAAATGACATGGCCCGAGGCACCTGTGACGCGGACCTCCGCAACCACTTCAGTCGCTACGGGGATGTGGCTGACATCTTCATTCCCACGTACCGCCTCACTGGCCAGCCCCGCTGCTGCGCCTTTGTCCAGTTCTCTAACCCCGGTGACACCTGCCGCGTCCTTGCCAACCCACGCCATGTCATCAACGGACGGGAGGTACCTATGTCAACCTCGTTCGCAATTTCTAATTTTCATGCATATTGAATGACTGGATCGTACCAGTGCTGCTGCATAATTTTTGTTTTAGCTGGGACAATGCTGCTACATATTACTAGTGCGAATGCAGAGTCGATTTTTCGAGAGATATTACCAATGACTGGGACTTTTTATGGGCATTTGCCGTGCACCAGAACTGATTCTTTTACTGGGTTTGTTTCAGAG
Organism: Triticum aestivum; assembly: GCF_018294505.1. Classification (NCBI taxonomy): domain Eukaryota; kingdom Viridiplantae; phylum Streptophyta; class Magnoliopsida; order Poales; family Poaceae; genus Triticum; species Triticum aestivum. The sequence goes on along the minus strand of NC_057807.1, from coordinate 621,105,436 downwards.
AAAGGTGTGATAGCTCCCGAGTGCCCCTACACCCTCAGGAACAGTAAATCCAAAAAAAAGAAACAAAATTTTAAAAAATCTGAAACTTTGGATTAAGACCTGTCTCTTTTGCTTTCTCTGTCTGTCGATATGGGATATCCATAAGAGGGTGATTAAGCTTTTGTTTGAGTGGCAACCCAGTTAAAGTCAGACAATATAAGTCATATTTTTTCCCTGTTAGAACGAGGATTTTACCAGCTGTTACTCTGCTAATTTGTTGCTTATGTTGTACTACAACATCATAATTATACCTTCAAAAAAAAACATCATAATTATAGGCAAGTACATTATAATCAGTGATACGAATATTCACGATTTTAAATCGTGGGGGAAATGGCCGCAATCGCCGCTGGGAAAATATGGCGCGATTTGCAGGCAAGTGAAAATAGGGGGAGATTGTGCAAGATTGCTGGAGATCGCGTCAGTTTAGGCTGAAATTTCCATGCCAAAAAAGTTGCTGTTATTTCCTTTTGAGCGCGATTTTAATCAGTGATACGAATCCAATAATATTAGTTCTGTTTCACAAGAACTAGTATATAATAAATAGAGTAATTATCTGCCAGAAAGGAAACTAAATACCCAGCTTATATACATTAGGACTGATAGTGAATAGTAATACGAGGGAATGTAATACTACATAGCATGATAATTTTAGTCTCCTTTTGTACAAAATTTGGCTTTCCATTCAAACCTGGTTGGAAATTTTAAATCACGTATATATGGTTTGGTGTGGTCGTAGGCCGATAGATTGAAATTGTGTTTTCCTGTCCAGGTGTACATTGGAGGGGCAAGACCAAGACATTTAGAAGAATCAAGTGTCGATCAGTACAAGCCTCTCTGCGAGCGGCAAATCCGGAATGGCCCATGGCGTGGATATCGGGTTGGTGACATCGGCAAGACATCTAGAGGTTCACTCGTGTTTGACTCCATCATAGCATACATCTCGGAGGATGGTTTTCAATCATGGGGCAGACCGATAAGAATGCACACTGAGAGCAAGTCTACCGGGTACGGGCCAAGGCATCATTGATATGAGCTCTCTGAAAGACCGTACTCATTGTTCATGAAGAGGCGAGCCTTCTGCAAACTTTGGCCAATATTGTTTGGTACTTCTGTGCTACCGTGACTCACATGCTACGTCGACGTTGGGCGAAGCTTCGTTGGACATATGCGTAATGCTGAATTTACACACTCAGCCTGGGGCTGCTCCGGCCCTCTATACTTCTTAGGATTTTGCTAGCAGCCTTTTAGCTTGGTTATTTCGTGGTCTGAGCTGTATCTCTCATGAGTAGTCTGGAAAATTTGGTTACTGGTATCCCCAGTTCCCCGTTGGAACGTTTATGTACTTGTGCCCCGCTTCTATACTACTATTCAAAGAGCGAACATAATTTTGTCTAAAGCCACACAACAAACTGTACACGGGATAACCCAGACCCTCCGATCAAATCAACTTAAACACATCCTACTGACCATATTACATCAATAATCTGCCATCTCAATCGACGTCTGAGATCAAATGTTCGGCCTGGCAGACACCGTAATCGTCCGCACTCCGCGTCTACAGATCCCCGCAGCCTCGCCGGCAACTCCCTAATTTTCGGATCGATTCCAAGAATCAGCAGCAAACCTCGCGTCGCCGCTCCTCCCTTCCCCTCCTCCCTTGCGCTTCCCCCACATTCATCCCGCCTCCGGTCACCGCCTGCGCTCCTGCAAGCCGCCGCCGACCTCCTCTGTCGGCCAGCCGTGCCCAGCACGGCAGCGCCCTCCTCCTCCTTTCTCTCTCCCTCTCTGTTCCCGTGCAGGACGCCATGGCCATGGACCAAAGCTCCGCCGAACCTTCCATCGCGACTGCCAACCTTCCTCCCGACCAGATCACCGTCGTGGCTGCTGCTGTCCAGGCTGGTTGCCGTCCTATTTTGCAGGTTCGAGGCCATGTTTTTCTACTAGACCGTGGCCGCCACTTCCTGCTAGATTAGCGGACAGGGAGAAGAAGAAGGAAGAAGTTGCAGTAATCAGAAGTGGCGAAACAGGGAGGGGACACAAGATGATGAGTATGAATCATGAGATAAACTTCGACTGAAAAAAACGGGATTCTAAGGTTAGCCCCTGTTCTTCGCTAATGTCTAATCCTTTCTCCTCTGCCTCCAGATTTTTTTTCTGGTAGGTTATGTACTCTAGAACACCTATGCTAGGCTACGTATTTTTTGCTGCGGCAAAACATGGATTAAGCTGTGCGGCAAGTTGTGTTCACAACTTTTAATCTAACTGTGTTCTTACATAAGAGCAAATTTTCCCAAGAAACGGCAGAACAGAGGCCCCTCTTTCAACTTGCCGCAGATTGGTTATCCCATAACCGGACGTCAGAGGGAAAAATTCAGCAGGTGTTATGTCGGTGCTTTGTCAGATAAAAAACTAAATCTTGCAGGTGATATATACTCGAGGGCATGAAGACGGGTATTTAATAATACTCCAGGTGAGATATATGCAGGTGTTATGGATTGTGGTTTCAAGGAAAACAATGATGGAACTCAATATGCAGTCGCTAAGTTTCTGAAGCTTGATCGACATCTCTTATCAGTTGTTAATTAGTACTAGGATTCATATGCATGTCTACTGTTATTTTCAGGAAACTCAAGACATGATGGTTCTGTTTTGGACGAAAAAGAAAAGTAGCACCATTGTGTTAACCCAATGCTTAGGCGATTAACTGCAGATCAAATAATTTTTATCCCCTGTTTACGCAATATGGAAGTACACATGGTTATTGGTGAGTGACCTTCTTGGCATATGTAGATTTTCTGCGTTCTGAATTTTTAGCCCTTGTGATTCTTGTAGGTTAATGCTTTATTCAGGCATATGACTTGGAGTTCCATTGCTCTACATTTTACTTAAATCACATGTTTGACACTTTGTACAATCTGCAGTTAATTACAAAATCCCCGGAGTTGCAGAGGAGTTCTACATTATTTCATTAGTCCATTTAGAGCATGTCAAATGGATCATCTTATTTAGGGATAAAATCAACTTTCCTCTGAAGTGTGCTGCTGGTCCCGCTCTTTTATATGGTGATCTGAAGTGGTCACGCTCTTGTGACAGATTACTACATCTGACTGAAGTTAATAGCGCAGTGTGCTTGCTTAAGCTGCCAGCATGTAAGAAATACTAATATATTTGTTACCATTGTAATATGATATCTCAATTAGGGTGCGCGTGTGAGTATGCGTGTGCCCTTGTGGCGGCGCCGGCGAGAGGCACGAGCCCTAGCTTCTTTGAGGAGGAGGAAGACGATGTGTTACTCCTTCGATTCAAATATATAGGATTTAATACCTTTTTGATATGTATTACCTTTGACCACAGGTTAGAACAATAATATATGACATGTCTGTTACACAAAGCATATTGTCGATTTTGTATGTGAACGGAGTTTCTAATAATGATATAATTTAAGGTTCACCAGTATGAATTGAGCCTTTGAAGCACCTAGAAACTGTGCTGATGTGGATACACAGTTAGAAAAATTGGTTTTGCTATTTGTCAAGCACCTGAATTTTTTTTACCGTCAGTCAATTTAGTAGCAGTACGTTTTTTTAGAATCAGCCGTATATGTAGGGAAGTGTTACCTTATTTTTCAACCGATCAATCAATTCCTTTTATGACCCAAGTCATTTTCAGTATTTTCTATTTGTGGGCCAGAATATTATTTTGCCATGGAGCTTTCTGGGACTTGGTGTGTGCACAACTCTACACATATGATTATTTTTATTTCAGCTTGTTTTGTTATTTATTTTGTATTTATTTATTTTGTGTTTGTATTATTGTATAGATTGGTGTTCTTTCCTCTGTGTGTGCGTATATGTGCACATGTGCGTGTTCCCCTGGGTGCTTTTGTGTACGTGGCGTGTATGCCTATGTCACTTTTAGTCTTCATGGTGAATGGCCCACCCATTCTTTGAACCTTGTCAATGATCGAACGAACTTAGAGGTATGAACTGAGTGCCATTTGATGAGTAAAATTGAACAAGGGAGAGGGATATGGAAAGGATGAAGAAATGAAAGAGCAAGTCATTGCTAATAGTAACGACTTGTCGCGATCCATTTGGTTCATGTAGAATCCATGTCCTAGGTCTATCAAAAAACATTCTTTTCCCTAAGCGCACTCATGCATTCATGAGAGAGATGGGGCAGTGACTCTATATGAGATGCAATTCATCTTCGACATTTGGGATACTATTAATCTTCAACATTGGTGTTTTGTGTTTGAACACTTAACATGGATTTACAGTACAAATTGTACTATTATCTCTTTTTTGCGAATAAATTGTACTATTATCTAACATCATCCCTACCATGTGCTTGTTCTTATACATTGCAAAACAGCGCAAAGTTCTATGAAATATTTGTATAAGTTTTATCATCATTTTCTTTCTTCTATAGGGCAATACCAATGCCTTAATTCGTTCTATGTTAGAATAGAACTTTCTTCTCTCTCTCTCTATCTCTTTACATGTATATATATATTGGTTTTGCGATTGGACAGATGCCTAATTTTTTTCATCTCAGTCAAATTTTCCCCATTTACATGTGTGTTTGCGATTGAACAGACGCCTAATTTTTTTCATCTTTCTTAGAGTTTTTTTCCTTTTATGTGTATACGTGGATGTAGTGTGTTTTGTAATTATACATGTAAATACTGTACAACATGTGTGTAAATTATACTGGAGTGCCAATATTGATTGGACAACATCTAGAATACGGATGGTAATGTTATAAGTGGATTTGGACCTTTTGTGGTCGGTGTGCTTTTTGGCTTAAAATCTCATATTGACATGACAACATGGATGGTAATTTTACTCAGAAGTAGATTTTAATATTCGCTTACCACGATGATGCGCCATCTAGAATACACTCACTTATGTTGTAGTAGCAGCAAAACACCGTATGCTTTTGGATGTGCATAGTTTTCGTACATTTCATTGCCTGCTCGAGGATATTCCATGCCTTTGTATAAGTAATGGTCTAGTCAGCTTTGCATGGATTTGCAGCAACTTATGATAAGCGTCAAACCCGTGTCATTTAACAATGATTTATCTCTGGTAAAAAAATGATTTGTGTGTTGTATAGTTTAACTTTGATGAATAGGAACATCTGGATATTAATGTGTTGTATACATTGTTGCCAGCTTTCTTGGAATTTGATATTAGTTGGTGTTTTCTAGCATGAGCGCTCACCGTCAGGTTTCCCTTTTGCTTGATGGAAACATTAATTTTTGTTCTCAATAATGCTTTATGTGATGGTTCAACTTCGTTAGATGTACATTAAGGATGGTTTTGGTCACGTGAGTAAGAGTGAGGCCTGGATGAAGGGTGGGTTGTACGTTAACCATGAGGCTAAGCGGTTTGTTGTATGGATCCATGGGTAAGTCACTACCTAGTATGTCATTATATCTATGTTGTTGTGGGCATGCTTGCTTATTTTGATGCTACTTTGATGGTGCCATGCTATAGTATCAATGCCATGCACCCAAAGGCCAGGAATATTTTAAAGCTTCTGCGCTTGAGATGGCTGGGTTGGCTATTAGTTGGTTGTTTCAGTGCATCTCTTGTTTAAAATGATTGCTACTCCCTTCATTCCATAATTCTTGTCATTGTTTCAGTTCAACTAAAACCATGACAAGAATTATGAAACAGAATGAGTACTTTTTGTTCATTGTGCCATTGGTCTACTTTCATAGATCTTCAATGGACTGTTCCTGACGCTGAAGGTCAACAAAGCCACCATCAACATGTTGCTCAGGGTCGAGCCATATGTTGCATATGCGTATGTTGTATGTGTACAATACATTTTGGTTATGTTGGTACGCCTTCAAGATGCAATGATTGCACCGTTGTTGTCATGGCACCTTTGCTAAACGAATGTACAGTTCCTATAATATCATTTTTGTTAGAACTTTAACTAAATATGCCTTTAGCCGTTCCTGAAGCATGGGGGGTTGAATACCTTGTGAAAAAGAGTGGTATGATACTTAATCACCCCATGCATTTCTTAAGCTGAATTAGTTGTGAAGGAAATTATAGGCCATGAGATTTTCTGCATCCAGAGCATAACTAGTCAAAGATACATTGGGTATTGAAAGAGTCTCATGTGATGTTCCATTTGTAGCTAATTGTATAAAATTATGATATTTCTAGTTACCCAAACCTAAGGAGTGTTAGGGAGTTGATGTACAAGCGAGGTTTGTGGCAAGCTCAACAAGCAAATGATTCATCTCGCCAGCAACAAAGTCATCGAGGAGGTTAGCAGCCGATTGCCCTGCCTCATGTGATCTCTTTACTTTGTATCTCCAAACACAACTTGTTATATTGACCATTTTGTTGGGCTCATGAGGGTGTTGGAAAGCACAACATGATATGCATTTGAGGACCTTGTTCACGAAGATCTTGACTGTTAGTCGGCCCACAATTGAAGGAGGTGAACAAGTTCATCTGGCCATCCAAGCTGAAGGAGTCGCTGGGAGGTCTCAAGAAGAAGAGGAACCACTACGTTGAGGGTGGTGAAACGCGCAACTGTGAGAACTGCATCAACCAGCTCATTGGGAGGATGAACTAGGCTGTTTAGCATATCATCGATGATCCCTTGTGTTTGAGCGGTGTTTTATTTGTTAAGAGCATCTCCAACAGACGCGCGGTTGCGCGGCGCACTAATTTTTTTTGTGGCGCCGAAATAGCGTTTTAGCGCGCTGGGCTGGTGTTTTGCTTTACCAGAAGCGCAAAAACACGGTGTCCAATCCCGCTGCCCTACCTGCAGCAGCCCAGATTTTGCAGTGTGCGTGAGCGGGCGCACCAAATACGTAGCACGCGATGCAGTTTTCTCGAGCGTGTTGAACCTTGTTTACCGTGCACGACTGCTGAAGCGCTACTTTTGGTCGCATGCACGAGATGCTCTAATCACTTAAGCATGCTTTAAGTTAGGAAGAAGTGGAAGGTGGATGCTGAATGCAATTTTGCTATTCCGGAAACATGCATGTGTTGGAAGAGAACTCGAGTCTCTATGTGAAGGTTATGAGATGTATTTAATGGACTGACTCAACTTTCCACCGATTTTTCTTTTGGACAAGCAACTTCTAGTAAGAGATAGAAAACAAACAAAGCATGGAAACAAAAATCTATTGCAATGCTAAAGGAATAAACGGCCCAAAAGTGTTGGAACGAGAACAACTCTTGTCGGCGATCGGATCACCGTCGAACGCCGGTGCAACTAGGCGGCTAAGCGGGCAGGTGGATGCTTCTCACGCGAGACTTACGAAGCAAAGTCATCTCCGGCGACAAGTGTAATATATTTTTTTTAGGGGAGGCGACAAGTGTAATTAATCTGTAGAAAAACACGGCAAAACACACGCACGGTATGACCTTTTTATATATTTTTTGAAACCGGCATATGATTACATAGACTCCAAGGGAAACATCAAACACTACTAATACTTGCCGACCTAGCCCAACATGACCTGACTTAGACTATCCAACGACACCAACACGTATAGGATTACGATTTGGAATACCTAGCAAAAACTAGTTGCGTGCGCCCTCTAATGCTTCCAATAGCATTGGCGACCCGAGGGGCATGCAAGGCCATACGGGCAGGGGACAACGGTCTTGGGGTCTCCCTGTTGGAATGCCTGCACTGCTGGAGCGCTGGTGATCGGCATGACATGTCCGAAGTATTTGGCTGACCGTGACATGAAGTCTTCCTCGGGAGATAGCGTGTAAGGCACCCCGACCCCGCCGCGCTGGAGGGTGCGGATGAGGCGCTTCGTGATGTCTGCCATGAGCTCGTCGGTGGAGTCGGGGCCGGCTGCTGCTGCCGCCATCGCGCGCCCGCTGCCACTGATCGGCTGTTGGAGAAGCCTCGACCTTGACGAGGCAGCCGTGGAGTACTTTCCGATGGTGTGCTCGTACATGCTAGCGGCGGAGCACACGTACGACCAGGAAGCAAACTAGCGGCCTGCTGGATCGATTTCTCACGCCAGCTGACACAGGCCTTAATCGATCTTGATGTCGCACGCGGGACACAGAGGGCAACAGGCGCCTGTTGCGCCTGTGTTTTACGGAGTATTACTTTGATCTCACGATTCGGTACAATATTACAGGGGTATGTGTAGATATATATAGTACAGCTAGGAACTCTAATCCTAGCCCTACTAGGAGTCTTATACCTACACGGCGACGAGTTCTAGACTTCTAGTCCAATCCGGACGTGGACAGCATGGTTAATTCCACCATCGCCGAGGAACTATTAGTGCCAGCGATGAAGTCCCCCGGCGCCGGTACCTTTTTTGGAAAAGGATGATGGCCCCGGCCTCATGCGTTTATTTTATTAAGGTTTATGGGACTGTCTATTTAGCATTTGACTGTTTTACAATTGAAAAACATTCAAATATCCTGACTAATAAGCACATGCCACTTGTATGTCCAAAACCAACCCCCACATGCACTGTCTGTCGCTGTATTTCAAATAGAACAATAGAACGGGTCAGGCCACGACCTGGTCGAGGAAGAACAACCAAAAATTGGCAGATATCACCGGACAATCTACAGGTCAGGAGCACTTGTAAATCCTACTCCAATTCTTGACCCCCTTCACCAGCTTCACAAATTCTTCACCCCCTTCACCCCGCTTCACCTAGAAACATCAGAGAAACTAGTTACAAAGAAATTCCAGAGACAACAAGAAACTGTGGAATGTGTGATCGCTAGCAATTATAAAACTCTGGAATTACAGAAAATTTGCAATCTAATGCCAAAAAATACAATAGCAAAACAATAGAAATTACACTGCAAATCTTGATAGCTGAAAATTAAAGTGCAAACTCTGAAAAAGCATACAGTGGATTTACACTGTAAATATAAAGGAATTGACACTGCAAGTTCCCAAGGATTTACACTTGAATAACTGATGAAGTTACACTGTAAACATCCACGAATTACAGTCAAAGTACCCACGAATTACACTGTAATTCCCCTGGAATTACACTGTTATTCCCCAAGAAACAACACTCATAAATACACTGTAAAATTAAACGTAAAATCCACTGTGATCTATCTGAAAAATACTCTGTAAGCTCTACAACAATTATAGTGCCGAAGTATTCAAATTACAGTGTAAATATGCAGTATATTACAGTGTAAGCCCCACAATTCAAAGGTAAAATCCATTGTAATGTATCTGACAAATACTGTACGCCCTACAACAATTACAGTGTAAAACTCTGGTAAATTACAGTATAAGCCCTACAGCAATTACAGTGCTCAACCATATTACAGGGTAAAACTCTGGTATATTACAGTGTAAGCCCTACAACAATTAGAACCATCTTCCGCAAAGTCATTAGGCACGAAGGGGTCTTGCAAAGGATCTGCACTATCAATAGAAGATGCTTCCGGAACATCCTTGTGAGAGACTTTCCGTAGCCTCCCCATAGATAATGATGCTGAAAACTACAGAGAAGTAACTATTAATACTGATCCAAAATAGTAAAATCAAGGAAGGAATTACACCAAAAATAAAACTAGGGAAATTACACGGTAAAACTTATGCAAACTACACCATAAAATCAAGGAAGGAAACAAAATTACACTACACCATAATACTGATAAAAAATACAGAGTAAACAAGACAGTAATTACACTGTAATACTGATCCAGCTTACACAGTAATACTGATCACTGAGGCAGTAAAATACAAAAAACTAATCAAACTAACACTGTAAAAATGCTCAGAATTATATAGTAACCCGGAGGGGCTTTCCACTGTAAATCAAGGCAAGAATTACAGTGTAATCAAGGCAAGAATTACAGTGTAATAACTGATGCAAATTACTGTAAAAAACTATGGAAATTACACTGTAATGCTGATGCAATTTACATAGTAAGCAAGGCAAGAATTACAGTGAAAAGTCTGAAGAAAATATAGTGTAAATACTCAGAATTATAGAGTAATCCGGAGGGGAATTCCACTGAAAATTAAGGCAGGAATTACAGTGTAATCAAGGCAGGAAATAAAGTGTAATAAATGATCCAAATTACAGTACAAAAAACTGGGGAAATTACACTATAATACTGATGCAATATATAGTAATCAAGGCAGGAATTACACTGTAATGCTGATGCAATTTAGATAGTAAGCAAGGCAAGAATTACAGTGAAAAGTCCGATGAAAGTACAGTGTAAAATAGGGCTAAATGGGCACTACAGTGTAACTCTAGGGGGTTACAGTCCAAAAGCACAAGAATTACAGTCAGGGGTAATCTAGAGGATTGCATTGCAAAAACCACAATAAGTTACAGTGCAATTACAGCGTCTTTCAGTGTACTTCAGAGATACAATACACAGAAATTCTGAAAAAATTCACATCATAAAAACTGGGGTTCAGAGACACATTACAGAGTAAATCTTACAAAAGTAAAACTACAGGGATTACAAATGTAAAATCAGAGCTACAAATACAGTGTAAATCAGAGAAGCATAGCAGTATAAATCTGGCGGTATTATAGTGTAATTAATAGCTAGCCCAAACTCGACCAAGCAATCAACAAGAAAGGGGAATCCCTATACTACCATACCAGAGAAATTCATAGCTCTTCCCCCATTTCTACTTGTAGTCAAACACTAAAAAACTACCAGATGACTGGGACTGCAAACTGCAGAGTCTCAGTAGCAATCAAACACTAAACAACCACCAGGTGACTGAACTTCAACTGCAAAAGCTCTGAATCACACATAGAGACACGCCTACACACATGAGAAAACACAAAACCTAACCCCATCGGAAGGCAAACACATCAACGCCCAACCTAACAGTGCCAACAACGAGGAGATCAAATCTGAAACCTAACACCGGAGTAGACGTTCTCCATGACGAACTGGCGCGAGCAGAGGGTATCCGCGGAGAAGAGGGTATCTGCGGCGAACTACACAAATGAGCATCGGCTAACAACAAATCGCACTAACCAACCACTAAAATCATCAAACAGCAACAGGACCTACAACAACAACGCACCAACAAAACCCCGAGGCCTAGATCTAGAAGCTACATGACCAAAAACATACCAAATTGGGCGGGGAAAGGGAGAGCGACAACACAACGAACCTGGGGAGTAGTGAATCGAAGAGAAAACCAAAGCTCGAGGATAGAGGGATCTCGCAAACACCATGAACCCGGCAAAAATCGCCTTGTCTCCTTCACTGCTCGAGTGCCTCCTCCTATCGCTCCCTCTCTGCCCCTCTGCCCTTCCAAAACAGGAAAACGAAAGCAGACAAACGGGCGCCGGTAACTGGCAGCCCCATAAAAACCCGGGCCGGAAAAAGAAACCGCACCCGCAACAAAGGAAACCCGCCCGAGAACAACAATTGTCAATGCGAATCATGGCGGGCGATCGGACGGCCACAAATTTGAACGACAGCCAATTGAAAAACACTCGAGTGAAAAATAGCAAATCCGTTTATTAATTATTCACAAAAACCTTATAAAGTAGTACATCACGTAGTCCGAAGCCATCATCTTAGCAACATCTGTCGCTACTCCTATCCACTTGCTAAAGGGGTGCCGATAGTGAGCTTAATATCAAACAGACATCGAACAAATACCATGTAAAGCTGGAGGCCCCAACCAAACCACATGCTGGATTGGGGCACAGACCGGTCTGACGCGCTCTCATATGTCGTCGTCGCCGTCTTCCACTTATTCATCTTCAGAGCAGGTACTGATGCAACAACCTTGTCAGGCATGTCGTCGACACACCCACGGTGCCAGACAACACCTCCTCCCTGCGCGTGTCCATCATCACACATCCGTCGCTGAGGTCCTGCCGCGCCACGCCGCCGAGACTCCACGTCATCGATGCGTCACATGGAAAGCAGTTCCACCGCTGAAACCGCCCACTGGTCCCTCAAGCTAATGCACACCTCCAAGAATGACGCCCACAAGGAGGGAATGACACAAGTGCGCCGTCGTCATCCGATCGACTGATCTTGGGTTTTTCCCGGAGGTAGCGAAAGGAGTTGGGAGCTTCACCTCGATGACGCCTTCAAAAAGGAAACAACGCCGAGGGCGTCACTATCACCAGCTCCGGCCACCGGCCGGATACCAGGGTTTCACCCGGATTTATCCCATAAGCATCCAACCGACAACATGTGCACCGTTCAGACCGCCTTCACAGATCTAGCCACCTAGATCCGGTGACCATCCACAACGGCACTGCCACCGTGGGACCCCTAGCACACCGGCCACTATCTGTGTGTGCCATCACTGGAGCCAGGGAGGAGGGCCGCCACCCACCTCGCCAAACCGCGAGAGCTGCCGAGAGGAATCCCGCGTGCTCGTCGCCGTCGCTGATCCGATCCAATTAGGTGCCAAAGTCACTAGATTCGCCGGTGCAGATCCGCCTTGGACAGGGACATCGCCATGCCATGCCGCTGCGAGAGGCCTAGACTTCACCTGCAAACACCCTCTAGGGCCACCACCGCCACGAAGTCCTCGACGCCGCTGCATCACCCACGCAGGCACCCCAAGCCGGTGAGCCGCTGCGTCGCGGCGCCCTGTGCCGCGCCTAGGCCCAAAGAGGCCGGCCCGTGCCGCCCCATCGCACGAGGGGAAGAGGACGCCCCGTCGCCGATCGGGCTTCGCCCGGCCGCACCCTTGGACGGTGGCGAGGGAGGGGGAGGCAGGAGGAGGCGACCGGTGGCGCAGATCGAAGGCCCCTCCACATCGCCTTGCGGGTGCGGCGCATGAGAAGGAGGTTTCCAAGTAGGCGCCGGGTAGCGTCATGTCGGTTCAGCCCGAGCGTGTGGCATCGCCGTAGTAGGAGGAGGCGAGCTAGCTGTTGGTCGAGGGCGCTGCGTCGCCATAGTAGGAGGAGGCGGAGTAGGAGTGCGCCGCGTTGCCGTATGGTTCAGCTGGGCCGGTTGCAGTCACATATACAGTGCATCAGAGTTACCAAAGAAGGGTCCGTCAAAGGGACGCGGTTGTTCTGATCCCGAGCTCTCATGTGGTGTGCGTTCGTTTATATAGCAGCAGCAGCCGCCGCCGGCGGCGCTAATGGTGGGGTAAATTAGACCACCGTTCGCACCGAGGCGACACATCACGGTGGCATCATCGGCGTTGTAGTGATCCCGACAACACGAAGCGATGTGGCAGCGTTCCATGGTAAACGCGTCGTAGGATAATGCATTCCAGGACGCACGTGCTGCCGCATGTATTTGCACGCGTCAGCGGCATCTCCTGTCCACGTGTTAAATATGCATGGTGTAACACGGATATAACTCAACGGATTGTACAACTTAGTCACCACTGGCTTGAAAATTAAACGAATGGAATCGATCTAATGACCGGTCTTCTCAGCCGATTCGAGCTCTGGCTGGATTTCGTGGCTCCGGCAGAGTAGATGACTTTTCGACGTGGTGTGTTGTAACCGAAGCTCTTTAGCTGCCTCTCCTCTCACTCGAATGGAGGTGAAAGAAAAAGAACATCGGACATAAGATTTTCTGGTCGGCGACGAACACCGTCACAGGCGCTCAAACGCCTCAATTTTCTTTTATACAGTGGCTACATAGCTTACCCTCGGCCTACTCAACAGACTACTATACGGTGTTTAAATCCCTGGCTCACTCCCGTACAGGGCCTTGCCCACCCTCCTACTCAGCCGCATCCATGATCTGCATGGCGTGCGTGCTCACTACACAACTAATGCGCACACCGCGGCCACTCCAACAGATCACCAACGACCTAGCCAACCTACCATGGCCACTACGCCACACACACGAGCACAGACGCGCCACGGCCGTGCACGCACACATGGCTTATGGCTAACATTCTCCCCTTAAGCTATGACTGCGCCGCCCATCCTGACGTACAGGACACCGGCTCCTCGTCGACACGGGGAACGCCCTTCTTCATCTCCAGCGACACACGCCACAACTTCTCTTCCCGGCGCACTGACGCCATCGGCCGCAACTACGGCCGATTTCCTCAAGCACGAACTCGAGCCACACTTGTTACAACGCATACAGGTGGTTTTTATACCCTGGGGTGCGCCAGGGCACGTACCCCACGCTCCAGTCCATGCCGAGCGTCTAGTCCGGCCCGCTCTGCACACTCCGGCGACATGCACGCACACGTCCGGGTCGTGCGAGCCCGCATAGGACCAACTCCACACTCCCCCCGATCTCGCCAACAGAACGCACACACGCTGCACTCGTGCACAGACGCGCCCATGCACACCACACGAACGCACATACACGACCCGCCGTGGACCCGACGTGCCCAGCGCGCCCGGCACACACCCATACACGCGCCCGACGCGACAAGCTCATCGCCATGGTTGTTGCCGCCCGACGCCACCGTGTGCTTCCAACATGAGCCGCCGCAGATGCCGTGCAATGCAGCCACCTCGCCGGCCGTTGTTGCGCACCACCGCCGATGCACCGCCGTGATGCGCCCCGTTGAGCGCCACTCGCTGCCGCTGCCGAAACCCGCAGGTCCGTGCGCCGCCGTGCCGCATCTCTGTGCCTCGCGCCACTGCGCTCTCTGCGCGCCGAAGCCTCCATGTCCGTTGTGCGCTCCGCAGACGCCGCCGCGCGCCACGGCCGCCCCTCAAACTTGGCTCTGAATACCAATTGTTGTGACCGAAGCCCTCTAGCTACCTCCCCTCTCACTAGAACGGAGGTGGAAGAAGAAAAACAGTGAACACAAGATTTTCTGGCCGGCGACTAACACCGCCACGGGCACTCAAACGCCCCAATCTTTTCTTCTTTACAGTGGCTACATGGCTTACACTCGGCCTGATCAGCAGACTACAGTGCGGGGGTTTAAATCCCTGGCTCACAGGGCCTTGCCCACCCTCCTACTCAGCCGCATCCATGATTTGCATGGCGTGCATGCTCACTACGCAACTAACGCGCACACCCCGGCCACTCCAACAGATCACCAACGACCTAGCCTACCTACCGTGGCCACTACGCCACACACACGCATGCTACACACACGCACAGACGCGCCACGGCTGTTCACGCACACATGGCTTATGGCTAACATGGTGGAGCACGAGGCGAGCGACCGGTGATTAGGCATACAAGTCGCTCGCTCTCACCATTAAAAGAACTCGTATGCTAATCCTCTTCCTCCTCCTCATATTCATGCCCAGAAATCTACAAAACTACAAAATATAATGGTTTATTTTGCTTCATTGAACTAAAACCACAACAAGAATTATGAAACCGAGAGAGTACTTTGGTTTATTGTCCATTCACAGATCTTCAATGCTCAATGGAGTGTTCCTCAAGCTAGAGGTCAACAAAGCCACCATCAACATGCTACGCAGGGTCGAGCCATATGTTTCATATGGGTATGTTGCATGTCTATATTTTGGTTCTGTTGGTACTGGTACGCCTTCAAGGTGTAAATGGCTGTCACGGCCTGTTGGCTAAACAAATGTGCGGTGTCTATAATATCTTTTTTGTCATAACTTTGACTAAATATGTCTCTAGCCATTCTTGAATCCTAGGGGGTGAACACTTTGTGAAAAGAGTGGTCTGAAACGTAATCATGCCATGCATTTCTTAAGCTGAATTAGTCGTGAAGCAAATTATAGGCCATGAGGTTTTCTGCATCATGAGGATAACTAGTCAAAGGTATATTGGGTATTGCAAGATTCTCATGTGATGTTCCATTTGTAGCTAATTGTATAAAATCATTACGTTTGTAGCTAGCCAAACCTAAGGAGCGTTAGGGAGTTAATGTACAAGAGAGGTTTATGGCAAGCTCAACAAGCAAAGGATTACCCTGAGCACCAAAAATGTCATCAAGGAGGTTAGCAGTTGATTGCCCTCATTTAATCTCTTTACCTTGTATTTCCAAACGCAACTCTGGTATATGATATTCTAACCATTTTGTTGGTCTCATCAGGGTGTTGGAAAGCTCAACACGATCTTCTTTAAGGGACCTTGGCCACGAAGATCTTGACCGTCAGTCGGCCTACACTTGAAGGAGGCGAACAAGTTCCTCTCGCCACTCAAGCTGAAGGTGCCGCTGGGTGCCTCAAGAGGAAGAGGAGCCACTACGTTGAGGGTGGTGACACGGGCAACCACGAGAGCTACATCAACTAGCTCAACAAGAGGATGAACTAGGTTGTTTGGCATATCATCATGGTCCCTTGTGTTCGAGCGATGTTTTGCTTGCACTACTAGAAAAAGGCCTGTTAGTGGCGCACATATTTTGGCTATTAATATCGCACTATAGGTGCGCCACTACCACCACGCCACTAGTAACAAATACTAATGGCGCACCTCTGGTGCGCCATTAGTATTGCAGGTAACAGTGACGCACCGTGTAGTGCACCATTATTATTGCTACAGGTGCGCCACTAGTAAAAAAAATTTGAAATATTTTGATTTTTTTTTTTGAATTTGAAGGCGGGAAAATAGTAGTGGCGCACCGTCTAACCCCCACCGTGCGCCATTGCTATTTTTGAATTTTGAATTTGGATCTGGATCGCGATTTTTTTGCCCTTTTTTTGCTTGTTTTTTTTCTCGTTTTTTTGCAGGATATTTTTCAATTTTGTTCTCGTTTTTGGATCTTGTACATTCTTTTGCCGGCGAGGGGTTCGCCGGAGAGGAGGGCTGAGGAGAGACTGTGAGGAGGAGAGGAGGGAGGAGGAGGAGGAGGTCACCGGAGAGGAGCTCGAGGAGGTTACCGTAGAGGAGCTCGCTATCGTGGTTCTAAGCCTGACAGTAGAGTGGGGGGTAGGTATGGAGAGGCAAGGTCCTAGCTATGGAGAGGTTGTAAACACAAGAGATGTACGAGTTCAGGCCCTTCTCGGAAGAAGTAAAAGCCCTACGTCTCGGAGCCCGGAGGCGGTCGAGTGGATGATGTGTATATGAGTTACAAGGTGCCGAACCCTTCTGCCTGTGGAGGGGGGTGGCTTATATAGAGTGCGCCAGGACCCCAGCCAGCCCACGTAGGAGAGGGTTTAAGGTGAGTTAAGTCTGGGGCGTTACTGGTAACGCCCCACATAAAGTGTCTTTACTATCATAAAGTCTACTTAATTACAGGCCGTTGCAGTGCAGAGTGCCTCTTGACCTTCTGGTGGTCGAGTGAGTCTTCGAGGTCGAGTCCTTCAAGTCAGTCGAGTGAGTCCCTCGTTGGTCGACTGGAAGGCGACCTCTTCTAAGGGTGTCCTTGGGTAAGGTACTTAGATCAGGTCCATGACCCTACCCTAGGTACATGACCCCATCATTAGCCCCCGAATGGATTGAGGCTTCGAGTGAGGAAGGAGTTGACGTCGTTTCCGATTAACCTTTGCGCTCTGGTCGTGCGTTGTTCTGGACCAAAGAATCTCTTTGTCGATGGTGAGCAACTTGTCTTCAGTCGACTCGATCCATTCTCTTCTTTCGTCGAGTGATCTTTCGGGCTTCGACGATCCCCGAGCGACGGATCGCGGGGAACCCCGCGCCTGACAGACTGATCTGCTGTTCGCGGATTCCGCGGGATGCGAAATTTGGAGACGCGCGCGAAGCGGAGCGGACCGCGGCGTTCGGATGGGACGGGACGTAGACGCCTCGATCTCCGCGCCGCTTTCTTCGCCACGTATCCCGTCTGCATAACTGTTCGTGGATATGATTAGATTGACCGGGCCCACTTGTCATCCACTCGGAAGGGTCCTTATAAATGCGCCCGGCGAGGATTTTTGTACTGTGCCTCAGCATTCTCTCTCTCTCTCTCTGCTCTCTTCGTCCCCGTCCAGCGCGCTCGCTCTCGCCCCCGCACAACTTCCCCTCGCGCATCTCGCTGGCAACCATGGCCAAGGAGAAGACGGCGGCGCTGGAACGTGCGAAGAAGGCGTCGGCGTCTGAGAAGGCGAAGGGGAGATCCACCAGCCGCGGCGGGTCTTCGTCCAGATCCCGCCTGCCGAAGGGCTGGGTCCAAGGAGACTGGATCCAGTCGACCATCACAGAAAAAGATCTCCTCGACATGGCCAACGAGGGCTTGATCCCTCATGGAGCTGCGAGGCTTCCGGGGAAGGAGTGGCAGCCCCAGCCAGAAGAGGGTGAGTGTGTGCTCTTGGCCACCCATGTTGATCGTGGATTTTCTTTGCCGCCGAGTATTTTCTTCCGTGGCTTCTTGAACTTCTTTGGAGCGCAGCTCCACCACTTTACCCCAAATTCTATCGCCTATCTTGCCGCGTTCGTGTCCATGTGTGAGGGTTTCCTGGGCTGCCGACCGCACTGGGGCTTGTTCAAGCATATATTCACATGTCGCTCTCAGACCGTGAAGAAGGCGAGCCCAGGCGACGAAAGAACCCGAGTCGTCCAAATGTGTGGGGGTCTGGGGATCCAGGTGAGGAATAAGAGTACCTTCCCGCCCATGACCTTTCCCGAGTCAGTCAGAGGCTGGCAGTCAACTTGGTTTTACTGCCAGGACCAGTCGACGCCGGGGCAGTCGAGTGGACTTCCTCAGTTTACCATGGACCGAGTGAACAAGCCCTCCTCTCTGAAGTTGATTCCGGAGGAGAAAGCTGACGTGAAGATGTTGATGGAGCGCGTGGTGCAGTTGGTTCGGGAGGGAGTGACGGGCATGGATCTCTTGGAGGTCTTCCTTAGGCGTCGTATCCAGCCCCTTCAGTTCCGAAGCCACTGCATGTGGCTGTACTGTGGGACTGAAGACGAGACTCGGGTCCATCCAGAAGCAGTCGACGATGTCACTCTGGAAAGATGGATGGCCACCGTTACCGGAAACAAGGATAACCCACGCGGAGCCAGAAGGATTCCTCCACTCGACCACAACAGTGATCCAGACAAGGTAGGCCTGTTCTGCTCTCCACTGTGTTCTCGTCATATTTATTTCTGTTTATTCTGCCGATTGATCAGTTGATCCTTGTCTTGATATCTACCAGGCCCTCACCGAGCTGTACTCGATGCCCAATGGAGCTCAGGCTCCGACTGAGGAGGGTGAGGCGAGTGGGGGCGAGAGCCAGGAGGAGGAGGAGTGGGACTCGGACGTTGCTGAGAACGATGATGATGATGACGACGATGACGGTGATGAAGATGACGCTGAAGACGAGGAAGAAGAAGAGGAGGAGGTCGTACCACCGCGCTCAGAAAGGCGGTCGAAGCTTGTCCACGACCCTTCGACTGAACGTGGCAAGGGGGTTGCGACCGTTGCCCAGTCGACCAAGCGCCCTCAGACCACCTCTCCGGCGCCGACTGAAAGGGCGCCGAAGCAGTCCAGGGCGGCTCCGTCAAAGCCGACCAAGCTCCTGCCGAAGATGAAGGTGTCCATCCCTACCATATCAGGGTAATCATGCTGCTTAAGTCTTCTTACTTTATGTGAACTTTGTCTCTGGTTGACGCTGAAGTAAGTCGACTGATTCTTCGGAGTTTGCAGTGCTGCTACTTCTGAGACCTCAGCCCGAGCTGATGACCATGAGATGGAGGACGCAGCAACCTCAAAACCAGGTACTATACTCTCAACGCCACTTTTAGTCGACTGATTCATGATCTCTAACTCTGATTCTTTTCTGTAGCTCCATCCAATGTTGTTATCACTCTCCCTGACGATGATGAAGATGAGGAACCACTGAAGCATAGAATGAGAAGGAAGGCGTCTGCCAGCGGGGCGACCCAGGATGTGACGGTGCCTGAGACTCAGGTCGCGACGGAGGAGAACACCACTCGACACACCGTATCCTTCGCAGATCCGCTGACAAGTGCTCCGCAGCCCTCTCTCTTCACGACGCACCACGTCCCAGAGGATCAAGCTGGCGCGGCGAAGGAGGCGATACGCCAAGCAGGAATCATGATGGAGCAATTGAAGACCATCCGGGATGCGAGCCAGGCAGCTTACGACGCCAGTTCTTCCCTCCAAAGCAATGTTCAGGTCAGTCGACCACCATTCGTTCTCCAGTATTTACCGTAGTCACCCACCGGGTGTGTCGATTTAAACTTCGTGATAGCGGGGGCACGCTGAGTGCACCCGCTGGGTGTAGTCCCCAAGGCTAAGATCGACTGCTGGCAGTCGGCCTTAGGCTTTATAATTTCAGTCTTTCCATCGTTCGACCATGTCAACTGGATTTCGCAAACCGGTCGACTGGTCGACTCTGTCTTCAATAGTATTAGTGGGGGCACGCTGAGTGCACCCACTGGGTGTAGTCCCCAAGGCTAAGGTCGACTGCTGGCAGTCGGCCTTAGGCTTTATAATTTCAGTCTTTCTGCCAGTCGGCTATGTCGACTGGATTTCACAAACCGGTGGGGGCACGCTGAGTGCACCCACTGGGTGTAGTCCCCGAGACTGTGGTCGACTGCTTGCAGTTGATCACAGTCTTAGAGAATGCATCTCACTCTTTTTTTTTGAGGTCGACTGGTCGACTTTGTCTTTAACGGGATTAGTGGGGGCACGCTGAGTGCACCCACTGGGTGTAGTCCCCGAGACTACGGTCGAATGCTTGTATTCGGCTGTAGTCTTAGAAACGTGTGATTTTTCCTTTTTCACTCGGAAGTGAATTATATTTGACATTTAGTCGATTGGTTCTTCTCAGAACTCCTGTGATCTTGTGGCTCGCTACGCTGAGCTGGAAAACAAGCACACTCAACTCGAGCTGAGCTTGAAGCTGGTTCAGGAGAAGCTGACGAAGGCAAAGGAGGAGACCGAAGGTATGTTTGGTGAGACCCTGACGACTGCTTTTCCCCTTGCTTGTTTCAAAATCTGACCTTGCTGTAACTTGCAGGTAAGGTAAGGGAGGCCCAACAGAAGAAAGACCTCGAACTAGCTGAGAAGATCAAGCTTGCTGACGAGAAGTTAGCTTCAGTCACCAAGCTTGAACAAGACAATACCAATCTGAAAGCTGCTCTTGGGATTGCCAACAAGGAGGTCAGTCGACTAAAAACTGATAAAGCTGCCCTGACCGACCAAGTCAGTAAGTTGACTGGGAAGAAAAATGATCTGGAGGCCTTCCTTAGTGGTCTTGCCAAGAAGCTGTTTCTTATGCTTGAAGGTAAACCTCTATGCTCGGCAAACATTTCCAATCGTGGTTTTTCCATTCGACCATCCCCTTGACTCAGTGATCATCTTTGCAGAATTTTGCCAAAACTTTGAAGAAGAAACTAGCCGGCTGGAGCCAAACCTCGACCCCGTCAACTCTCCGGTGAACGACGAAGTTGCCATGGATGTTTTCCGACTGGAGTCTCGTGTTGCAGCTGTCGTGGACTATCTCGCAAGGCTGAAGGCTGCCACATCTTGCATTGACTCGACGCTCTGGCCTGAGGAGACACTTCAGAATGACCTTGAGTCGCTGATGGCCCGCTTGAACACGATCCCTAGTCGAGTGCAGGAATGGAAGAAGTCTTCGGCTCGGTGTGGTGCAGATGTTGCTCTGTGTCTGGCCCGAGTCCACTGTAAAGATGTGCGAGAAGAGAAGCTGGCGGCCCTTCGGGTGGCCAACACCAAGAAACACGACTTCAGGTCCTTTATGGAAACTTTCCTTGCGGCTGCCACTCGGATCGCCGACGGAATTGACCTTGATGAATTCGTTGCACCTTCCAGCCCTCCACAGGAGGGGTAAAAAACTTCTTCTGGCTCGACGCTTTTAAATTTGTCTCAGTATGCCGAGTGGAATTGTAACCGATAAACCTTAACAGGCTTAATGCCTGAGCACTTTCGGTTCCTTTAGATATCGATTCAGACTTGAATTTGGTGCTTGAATGCGATTGCTTTTTGGCTCGAAATGTCTTTTGCAGGTTCAAAGCAAGGCGCCTTTACTGCAATCGACTTATTCTTTAGTCCACTTAGGCGAGCACTGGGCTGCGGCTAAGCTTCCGAGTGGAAGCCCGGCTTACCACTCGGTAGGATTTTGATAACTTAGGCGAAACGGATTCGCAGCTAAGCCTCCGAGTGGGAGTCTGGCTCACCACTCGGTAGGATTTTCGTAACTTAGGCGAGTGCTTGGACTGCAGCTAAGCCCCCGAATGAGAGGTTTGCTCTTCACTCGGTAGGGTTTTTACAAACTTAGGCGAGTGCTTGGACTGCAGCTAAGCCCCCGAGTGAGAGGTTTGCTCTTCACTCGGTAGGATTTTTACAAACTTAGGCGAGTCCTTGGACTGCAGCTAAGCCTCCGAGTGAGAGGTTTGCTCTTCACTCGGTAGGATTTTTACAAACTTAGGCGAGTCCTTGGACTGCAGCTAAGCCTCCGAGTGAGAGGTTAGCTCTTCACTCGGTAGGATTTTTACAAACTTAGGCGAGTCCTTGGACTGCAGCTAAGCCCCCGAGTGAGAGGTTTGCTCTTCACTCGGTAGGATTTTGATAACTTAGGCGAGCACTGGGCTGCAGCTAAGCCTCCGAGTGAGAGGTTTGCTCTTCACTCGGTAGGATTTTTACAAACTTAGGCGAGCCCTTGGACTGCAGCTAAGCCTCCGAGTGGAAGTCTGGCTTACCACTCGGTAGGATTTTGATAACTTAGGCGAAACGGATTCGCAGCTAAGCCTCCGAGTGAGAGGTTTGCTCTTCACTCGGTAGGATTTTGATAACTTAGGCGAGCAATGGGCTGCAGCTAAGCCTCCGAGTGGAAGTCTGGCTTACCACTCGGTAGGATTTTTACAAACTTAGGCGAAACGGATTCGCGGCTAAGTCACCCACTGTGGGGGAATTTTGTTGGGCAAAAATAAAAGTGACAAAAATTACGGAGGAACTATGACACTATTATTTTGAGGTCCATGGACTACAGAAGTACTTTATTGCAACTCATCCGAGTGATAAAACTTATGTATAAAATGGGCGGAGTAGTTCCGCGTTCCAAGCTCGGGGCTCGTCAATATTATGCTCGGCGTTGTAAAGACGGTACGCCCCGTTGTGGAGAACCTTGGTGACGATGAAGGGACCTTCCCAAGAAGGAGCAAGCTTGTGTGGTTTGTGCTGATCCACTCGGAGAACCAAATCTCCTTCCTGGAAAGCTCGACCTCTCACATTTCTGGCGTGGAAACGACGCAAATCTTGTTGGTAGATGGTCGACCGGATCAGAGCCATCTCCCTTTCTTCCTCTAAAAGGTCGACTGCGTCCTGGCGCGCTTGTTCAGCTTCTGCTTCGTTGTAGATTTCAACTCGAGGAGCATTGTGGAGAAGATCACTCGGCAAGACTGCTTCAGCTCCGTAGACCAAGAAGAATGGAGTTCTTCCGGTCGACCGATTAGGTGTGGTCCGCAGTCCCCAAAGCACTGAGGGAAGTTCGTCGACCCAAGCTCCAGCTGTATGCTTGAGATCATGCATCAGTCGGGGTTTCAATACCTTGAGAATCAGGCCATTGGCTCGCTCTGCTTGTCCATTCGACTGCGGATGAAGCGTAGTCGACCCGTGTGCCTTGGGAGCTACAGAAATCTCTGAATTCCTCCGAGTCAAAGTTCGACCCATTATCCGTAATGATGTTGTGTGGGACTCCATATCTGAATATTAGTTCCCTGATGAAGCTAACAGCAGTACCGGTGTCAAGGTTCTTGATTGGTTTAGCCTCGATCCACTTGGTGAACTTGTCGACTGCCACCAGTACATGCGTGAAGCCGCTTCGTCCTGTTCTCAAAGGACCGACCATGTCCAATCCCCATACTGCGAAAGGCCAGACGAGTGGGATGGTCTTCAGAGCCGATGCAGGCTTGTGCGACATATTCGAGTAGAATTGACATCCCTCGCACTTATCCACTATCTCTTTTGCCATCTCATTCGCCTTTGGCCAGTAAAATCCGGCTCGGTACGCTTTGGCCACGATGGTCCGAGAGGACGCATGATGACCACAGGTTCCCGAGTGGATATCATTGAGAATGAGTCGACCTTCTTCTGGTGTTATGCACTTCTGACCAACTCCAGTCGCGCTTTCTCTGTATAAGTGTCCTTTGATTACGGTAAAGGCCTTAGATCGACGGACGATCTGTCGAGCCTCTTCCTCATCCTCTGGAAGCTCTTTCCTCAGGATATACGCGACATATGGAACCGTCCAGTCGGGAATGACCACCAAGACCTTCATGATCAAGTCGACCACCGCTGGGACTTCAACCTCAGTCGGATCTGTGGCACTCTTGGGCTGCGGGGTTTCTTCGGTGAAAGGATCTTCTTTGACTGACGGAGTGTGTATATGCTCCAAGAACACACCACTCGGAATGGCTTCTCTCTTGGAACCTATCTTTGCTAGATCATCAGCTGCTTGATTTTTCAGTCGGGGTATATGATGGAGCTCCAACCCCTCGAACTTCTTTTCCAGCTTCCTCACTGCACTGCAGTATCCAGTCATGGCTGGGCTTCTCACGTCCCACTCCTTCATCACCTGGTTGACCACTAAATCCGAGTCGCCATAGACCATCAGGCGACGGACGCCGAGTGAAATGGCCATGCGCAACCCATATAAGAGGGCCTCATATTCTGCCTCATTGTTGGAGGAATCAAAGTGAATCTGGAGCACATATCTGAGCTTATCTCCTCTGGGGGAAACCAGGACAACCCCAGCACCGGAACCATTCAACATCTTGGAGCCATCAAAGAACATGGTCCAATGCTCCGAGTGAACTTCAGTCGGCTGCTGCTGTTCAATCCACTCGGCGAGGAAATCTGCTATTGCCTGGAACTTAATGGCTTTCTTTGCCTCAAACTTGATATCAAGGGGAAGAAGTTCAATCGCCCATTTGGCCACTCGACCAGTTGCATCTCTGTTGTGCAAAATCTCTGATAGTGGAGCGTCGCTGACGACTGTGATGGAATGATCAGAGAAATAATGAGCAACCTTCTTTGTGGTCATGTATATTCCATACACAAGCTTCTGATAATGAGGATATCTCTGCTTGGATGGAGTCAAGACTTCAGACAAATAGTACACTGGGCGCTGAACTTTAAGAGCTTTTCCTTCTTCTTCCCGCTCGACCGTAAGCACAGTACTGACGACTTGTCCTGTGGCTGCGATATAGAGCAACAGAGGCTCTTTGCTGATTGGAGCAGCAAGCACCGGCTGGGTGGAGAGCAGAGCTTTTAGCTCGGCAAACGCTGCATCAGCTTCTGGAGTCCACTCGAACTTGTCTGCCTTCTTCATCAGTCGGTAAAGAGGCAATGCTTTTTCACCGAGTCGTGAGATGAATCAACTTAATGCGGCCAAGCATCCAGTAAACTTCTGAACATCGTGCACTCGCACAGGGCGTTTCATTCGGAGAATAGTGCCAATCTTCTCTGGATTAGCGTCGATTCCACGTTCGGAAACGAGAAAACCGAGTAACTTGCCACCAGGAACTCCAAATGTGCACTTTGATGGGTTGAGCTTGATATCATACCTTCTGAGGTTGGCAAATGTTTCGGCGAGATCAGCGAGCAGGTCGGAACCTTTTCGTGACTTGACAACGATATCATCCATATATGCTTCCACATTCCGACTGATTTGAGTGAGAAGACACTTCTGAATCATTCGCATAAATGTGGCTCCGGCATTCTTGAGGTCGAATGGCATGGTGATATAGCAGAAGCACCCGAATGGAGTGATGAAAGCTGTTTTTACCTCGTCGGGTCCGTACAGACGGATCTGGTGGTACCCGGAGTAGGCATCTAGAAAAGACAATCTCTCGCATCCCGCGGTCGAGTCAACAATTTGATCTATGCGAGGGAGAGGAAAATGATCTTTCGGGCAGGCCCGGTTGATGTGTTTGAAATCAATACACATTCGGAGTGATTTGTCCTTCTTAGGAACCATGACGACATTAGCGAGCCACTCGGAGTGGTATATCTCTCGGATAAATTCTGCCGCCAATAGTCGAGCCACTTCCTCACCAATGGCTTTTCTCTTCTGGACGGCGGACCACCGAAGATGCTCTTTGACTGGTTTTGCAGATGAGTCGACTCTTAGGCGATGCTCAGCCAGTCCCTTGGGAACACCTGGCATGTCAGCGGGCTTCCATGCAAAAATGTCCCAGTTCTCACGGAGGAACTGGATGAGCGCTTCTTCCTATTTTGGGTCGAGTGTTGTGGAGATGCGGGTCGGGGCTGCATCAGGGTCGGTCGGGTGAATGTGAACATGCTTTGTCTCACCGGACGACTGAAATGCAGACTCTGTGGCGGGTTTCTTGGATCGCAGCAAGTCACTCGGATCTGCGTTTTGCTTGTATTCCTCGAACTCGACTGATGTCACCTGGGAATCGGCAATCTTTGAGCCTTTCTGAAAGCACTCTTCTGCCTTTTTCCTGTCACCGGTGACAGTGATAACTCCTTTGGGGTCGGGCATCTTCAATTTGAGGTACACGTAACATGGTCGAGCCATGAACCGTGCGTAAGCTGGTCTCCCCAAAATGGCATGATATGCGCTCTGAAAATCCACGACCTCAAACGTCAACTTTTCTTTGCGAAAATGTTTCGAATCACCAAACACCACGTCCAAAGCTATTTGGCCGAGTGACTCGGCTTTCTTCCCTGGTATAACTCCATGAAAGCTCATGTTACTAGTGCTCAATCGGGACATCGGAATGCCCATTCCTTTCAGTGTGTCTGCATACAATAAATTCAGCCCGCTTCCACCGTCCATCAGCACTTTTGTCAGTCGAGTGCCTTCGACAACTGGATCGACCACCAAAGCTTGCCTCCTAGGGGTGGCAATATGAGTCGGGTGATCAGATTGGTCGAATGTGATGGGTATTTGAGACCATTTCAGATAATTTGCTTTTACTGGGGCAACCATGTTCACCTCTCGGTTAATGACTTTCAATCGACTCTTGCTTTCCACATCTGCAAAGATCATCAGAGTGGAGTTGATATGCGGATATCCTCCCTCACTGTCCTCCTTGTCTTCGGCCTTGTCCGACTCCTTCTCCTTGTCCTTAGACTGTTTTCCTTGAAACTGTTGGATCAGGAGTCGACATTGGCGAGTGGTATGCTTCGGGTAGATGATATTCCCCTCTTCGTCTTTCTTCGTGTGGATGTGACATGGCATATCCATTACGTCGTTCCCTTCTTTATCCTTTACCTTCTTGGGGTTCCAGGATCCTTTTGGTTTCCCCTTAAACTTTCCCTGAGTCACGGCCAGAGCCTCTCCAGGAGCTGCCGGTTCAGCCTTCCGCTTCTGTTTCCGACTGGTGTTTCCTTTTTCTGACTGACTCGGCTTGTGCTTGCCGCTTCGGAGTCGGTCTTCTTCTTCGCCGTTGGCGTACTTGGTAGCAATCTCCATCATCCGACTCAAGGTCATGTCACCGGTTCGACCAAACTTCAAACTCAATTCTCTGTTCTTGACGCCATCTTTGAAGGCGCAGACTGCCTGATGATCAGACACATTCTCCACAGTGTGGTGCAAAGTGATCCATCTCTGAATATACTCTCTGAGAGTCTCATTGGTCTTCTGCACGCAGACTTGCAACTCTGTCAGTCCAGCTGGTCGCTTGCAAGTTCCTTCAAACGTTCTGATGAACACTCGGGACAAATCTTCCCAAGTGTAAATGCTGCTAGGCGGTAATTGAGTTAACCATGCCCTGGCAGAACCTTCCAGCATGAGGGGCAAATGCTTCATGGCCACCTCGTCATTCCCACCACCAATCTGAACTGCCACTCGGTAGTCCTCGAGCCAAGTTTCAGGCTTAGACTCACCAGTGAACTTGCTGACTCCTGTTGCCAACCTGAAATTGGGAGGGATAACTGCGGCTCTGATAGCTCTGCTGAAACATTCAGGACCAGAAACATGCACTCGACTGCTTGTGGGCGCATCTCTGTCGAGTCCGCCTCGATGGGCTCTGTTCCGGTCGACCAACCCTTGCACGATAATGGATCGCGCATCGAAGCCTGGTTCTCTGGGGTCGACTGGAACCCTCCGCCCTGTACTGTACTGACGCCTGTCATCTTGCTGCCGAGGAGCGTAGGACCCACCCCTCGGAGGGGAATGGGGCGCTCGACGCCTATCATCTCGGTTGAGTCGGTCACCATATTGATCTCGCCGATTCTCGCGCCCTTCACGCCGCGGAGGCGATCTGGGGCTGTGAGCCGACTGAACCGTATTCGCAGTGACGGATCGACTATGAATTCTGTTGCGCGACTGAGACACGGCTGAATTCTGATCTCCTGCTGCCCGGAGCAGATCCCTGATCTGCATCAAACCTCTGCCACCTTCCGACTGAGAAGGCTGGATGGACTCTGCTATACGGGTCGCAGCTGCTAAATTCTGGATTGGGGTTCGATATACCTGAGTCGGCGGGAAGAGTTGACGTCGACTGGTGTCGGGAACTCGTTGCCGCGCGCGCTCGTCGAGTGCTCGCTGAAGATTCTCCAGTCGAGTGCGTTCGGCCAAATTGGCCAGACGTGCCTCCTCCAAGGCACGAGCCTCGGGGGTTTCTCCTGTGATGGGAGTACACAGAGCATCCACGTTCCTGCGGCGAAGTTCCTCTCTTTGCAGAGAGTCGAGTGGCTCGGGCTAGTACTCTTCGTGGCCTCGTGCGGGGTCGCCTCCGTCACCTGCTCCACCATCACGGGCGAAGCCAGGGGGACTGCGGGGCCCGTCGACCATCAAGATTTCTGCCGCTGGATCACTGCTATCGCACTCGGATGCCGTCTCTACGGAGCCAGTCGACAGATCGAACAAGCCGTAGAGAGATTCGTCGGGCTCGATTGCCGCAACTTGGGTGGTGGCCGATTGGCGAGCCACCGCGTGCCTCACCCATCGCTGAAGCCTCGACCGGCCCGAGCGCTTGCGCTGGCGGGAGACCGGGAGGGTGGACGATGGAGGAGTCGACCGATACGGGGTCGACGGTTGCCGCAGCAGAACGCCGCGGACACATGCGCGAAAATGCTTCGCACCGCGGACGGGGAGCGCATCAACGTCGAGTGGAGCCTCCTGGAGCCAGGCGGAGTCGTCGGCGATGAAGGTGAGAGTGCCGAGACGGATCTCTCGACCCTCGACCAAAACTCCAGCAACCACCATGATGAAAGTACTCGGAAGAATCGCAACTTCTCCACAAAATTGCTAAAACACCTGCCCCAAGGTGGGCGCCAACTGTCGTGGTTCTAAGCCTGACAGTAGAGTGGGGGTAGGTATGGAGAGGCAAGGTCCTAGCTATGGAGAGGTTGTAAACACAAGAGATGTACGAGTTCAGGCCCTTCTCGGAAGAAGTAAAAGCCCTACGTCTCGGAGCCCGGAGGCGGTCGAGTGGATGATGTGTATATGAGTTACAAGGTGCCGAACCCTTCTGCCTGTGGAGGGGGGTGGCTTATATAGAGTGCGCCAGGACCCCAGCCAGCCCACGTAGGAGAGGGTTTAAGGTGAGTTAAGTCTGGGGCGTTACTGGTAACGCCCCACATAAAGTGTCTTTACTATCATAAAGTCTACTTAATTACAGGCCGTTGCAGTGCAGAGTGCCTCTTGACCTTCTGGTGGTCGAGTGAGTCTTCGAGGTCGAGTCCTTCAAGTCAGTCGAGTGAGTCCCTCGTTGGTCGACTGGAAGCCGACCTCTTCTAAGGGTGTCCTTGGGTAAGGTACTTAGATCAGGTCCATGACCCTACCCTAGGTACATGACCCCATCACTCGCCTACATCGCCGGAGAGGAGGAGGAGGTCGCCGGAGAGGAGTTCACCAAAGAGGAGGGAGGAGAAACCGTGAGGGGAGGGGAGGAGAGAAGGGAGGAGGAGCTCACTAAAGAGGAGGGAGGAGGAGCTCACCGGAGAGAAGGGAGGAGGAGATCACCGGAGAGGAGGGAGGAGGAGCTCACCGGAGAGGAGGGAGGAGAAACCGTGAGGGGAGGGGAGGGGAGGAGGGAGGAGGAGGTCGCCGGAGAGGAGGAGGAGGAGGAGGAGGAGGAGGTCGCCGGAGAGGAGGAGGAGGAGGTCGCCGGAGAGGAGGAGGAGGAGGAGGAGGAGGAGGTCGCCGGAGAGGAGGAGGAGGAGGTCGCCGGAGAGGAGGAGGGGAGTATGGTAGAGGAGAGGAGGGGAGATGGAGTGTAAGAGAGGAGGAGATGGAGTGGAGGAGAGATGGAGTGGAGGAGAGGAAGGAGATGGAGTGGAGGAGAGATGGAGTGGAGGAGAGGGAGGAAATGGAGTGGAGGAGAGGATCCCGCCCAACCATATATACGGCATAGTAATGGCGCACCGTAGGCAGGTGCGCCATTACTAACTTTTTTATTTTATTTTTTTGATTTATTTTGAATTTGGAAGGCGGGAAGATAGTAATCGCGCACCATGGGCAGGTGCGCCACTACTAATTTTTTTTATTTTTTTTTAAATTTTTTTGCCTCCAGATCTTAAAAGCATCATAACTTTCTTTCTGTTAGGTTTTTGGGGATTTTGGAAATGTTCAACGGGGTTTCCCTAGTTGAATTCAGATGTAACTTTTCGAGTAGATGATTTTTCATATATAAAACTTTTTAATCCGAGTTCGTATGCAAAAGTTATGCCCATTTTACTAAATTCCAGAGAGATTTTGCAAATAAATTCGAAATTTATATTTGTAAATTTTCCCAACAACTAGACCACATATCACATGGGAAACTTATTTTCTTTTATTTTTTGACATTTTCATCATTTTCTTTTATTTTTTTAAAACTGAAAAGGTGGTCTGGGGGGTGCATTTGGTGGAATTTTTGGTGAAAGCTAGTAATGGCGCACCGTGAGTATGGTGCGCCATTACTAGTTAAAATAGTAATGGCGCACTATCCCCTGGTGCGCCATTACTAGTTTAAAAAAAAATGTTAGTAGTGGTGCATCGTGCGCCATTAGTATTTAGAGTTTAATGGCGTACCTATATATGGTGTGCCACTGCTATATAGCAGTGGCGCATCACATATGTGGTGCACCATTAATGTCCATATTATCTATAGCCCTTTTCCTAGTGGTGTTGTTAAGCACTTTATGCATTCTTTACATCAGGAGGAAGTGGATGGTGGATGTAGTTTTGATATTTCAGAACTATGCATGTGTTGGACGAACTTGAGTATGTGAAGGTTTTGATATGTATTTAATGATCTGCTCAACTTCCCGCTAATTCTTTTGGACAAACAACTTCTAAGAGAAAGGGAATAAAACACAAAGAAGCGGGGGAAACAAAAATCTATCACAATGCGACCTCTCTAGTGCTTGAAATGGGATCAGCGATCGGAGGGCCACGTAGGGCCATACCGACAATCTTGTAGTTCGCTGGTCGGTCAACATGGTTCATCTCCGCTTCGCCCTGTGCAAAGTTGCACTACCCCTTGAAGCGGCATCTCCCACTGCACAAAGGTGGCACAACTCTGTCTTGGGATCACCCTGCTGGAATGAAGGAGGAGGAGGAGGATGCACGGCAAGGGTAGGAGGAGAGTTGGTGGTCGGCATGGCATGTCCAAAGTAATTCGCATATCGTGTCATGAAATCTTTGTTGGGACATAGCATGAACGGCACCCCCGATCTCACCATGCTGGAGGGTACAGATGAGTTGCTTGGTGTCTGCCAAGAGCTCGTGGAGACCTTGGGCAAATACATTAATTATTTTATGCTAAGATTTTATACTTACTTAAATTAATTGTACATATTATAGTTTCTTAAACAAAGGTACCATCATATAGTTTTGATGGATCTATTTTTTTTCTATCATTTTACTATTATAATTAACCGCGTCGTATTGTTGGTAAATAGTAGTATATTGTGAATTATTATGCAATTGTAATGTATATCCATGGAAACTTTGTCTTTGTTAAATTTTAATTATACCACATAACAAAATTATTTATGAGCATTCCATGTATGTGCTTGTGTTCATATATATAAGTACCATTAATTACATCATGGTAGATGTTTCTAAACAATATAGTCTAACTATTGGGGAACGTAGCAGAAATTCAAAATTTTCTACACATCACCGAGATCAATCTATGGAGATTCTAGCAACAAGAGAGGGAGATGATGAGCATCTTCATAACTTCGAAGTTCTCTAAGCGGAAGCGTTACAAGAATGCCGATGATGGAGTCGTACTCGCGGCGATTCAAATCACGGAAGATCCGACCTAACGCTGAACGGACGGCGCCTCCGCGTTCAACACACGTACAGCCTGGTGACGTCTCCTCCTTCTAGATCCAGCAAGGGGAGAAGAGAAGTTGAGGGAGAGCTTCGGCAGCACGACGAAGTGGTGGTGATGGAGCTCGTGGTTCTCCAGCAGGGCTTCGCCATGCACTACGGAGGAGGAGGAGGTGTTGGAGGAGGGAGAGGGCCGCGCCAAGGGAAGGGGTGCGGCTGCCCTCTCTATCCCTCACTATATATAGGGGTAAGGGGGGAGGAGGAGGCGCCCTAGGGTTTCCCTAGGGGAGGGGCGGCGGCCACAGGGGAAACCCTAGATGGGTTTGGGCGCCACCACCCCTAGGAAACTTGCCCCCCAAGCCGGCAGGGGTGGCTGCCCTAGGGGTGGCGCCCCCACCTCTCCAGGTTACGTGAAATGGGATGGGAGGGGTGCTCAGCCCCTTAGTGGGCTGATGTGCCCCCTCCCCTTGGCCCATAAGGCCCTCCAACGCTTGCCGGGGCCTCCGAAACCCCTTTTGGACACGCTGGTCGTCACCCGGTACCCCCGGAACAATTCGGGACTCCAATACCCTTCATCCAATATATCAATCTTCACCTCCGGGCCATTCCGGAGTTCCTCGTCACATCCGAGATCTCATCCGGGACTCCAAACAACCTTCGGTAACCACATACTATTTCCCATAACAACCCTAGCGTCATCGAACTTTAAGTGTGTAGACCCTACGGGTTCGGGAACCATGCAGACATGACCGAGACACCTCTCGGCCAATAACCAATAGTGGGATCTGGATATCCATTTGGCTCCCACATGTTCCACGATGATCTCATCGGATGAACCACGATGTCGGGGATTCAATCAATCCTGTATAAAATTCCCTTTGTCAATCGGTATGTTACTTGCCCAAGATTCGATCGTCGGTATCCCCACACCTCGTTCAATCTCGTTACCGGCAAGTCTCTTTACTCGTTCCGTAATGCATGATCCCATGACTAACTCCTTAGTCACATTGAGCTCATTATGATGATGCATTACCGAGTGGGCCCAGAGATACCTCTTCGTCATACGGAGTGACAAATCCCAGTCTCGATTCGTGCCAACCCAACAGACACTTTTGGAGCTACCTGTAGTGCACCTTTATAGCCACCCAGTTACGTTGTGACGTTTGGTACACCCAAAGCATTCCTACGGTATCCGGGAGTTGCACAATCTCATGGTCTAAGGAAATGATACTTCACATTAGAAAAGCTCTAGCAAACGAACTACACGATCTTGTGCTATGCTTAGGATTGGGTCTTGTCCATCACATCATTCTCTTAATGATGTGATCCCGTTATCAATGACATCCAATGTCCATGGTCAGGAAACCATAACCATCTATTGATCAACGAGCTAGTCAACTAGAGGCTTACTAGGGACATGTTGTGGTCTATGTATTCACACATGTATTATGGTTTCCGGTTAATACAATTATAGCATGAATAATAGACAATTATCATGAACTAGGAAATATAATAATAACCATTTTATTATTGCCTCTAGGGCATATTTTCAATGGTCTCCCACTTGCACTAAAGTCAATAATCTAGTTCACATCACTATGTGATTATAATGATTCCAACACCCATGGGGTTTGATCATATCTTGCTTGTGAGATAGGTTATTAGTCAATGGGTCTGAACCTTTCAGATCCGTGTGTGGTTTACAAATCTCTACGTCATCTTTTAGATGCAGCCATCACGCGCTATTTGGAGCTATTCCAAATAACTACTCTACTACACGAATTCGGTTTTACTACTCAGAGTCATCCGGATTAGTGCCAAAGTTTGCATCGATGTAACCCTTTACGACGAACTCTTTTACCACCTCCATAATCGAGAAAAATTCCTTAGTCCACTAGTTACTAATGATAACTTTGACCATTGTCCCGTGATCCATACCTGGATTGCTCTTGTACCGCTTGACTGACTCATGGCAAGGCACACTTCAGGTGCGGTACACAACATAGCATACTGTAGAGCCTACGTCTAAAGCATAGGGGACGACCTTCGTCCATTCTCTATCTTCTGCTATGGTCAGGTCTTGAGTCTTACTCAATACTCACACCTTATAACACAGCCAAGAACTCCTTCTTTGCCGATCTATTTTGAACTCCTTCAAAATCTTGTCACAGTATGTATTCATTTGAAAGTACTATTAAGCGTTTTGATCTATCCTTATAGATCTTGATGCTCAATGTTCAAGTAGCTTAATACAGGTTTTCCATTGAAAAACACTTTTCAAACAATCCTATATACTTTCCAGAAATTCTACATCATTTCTGATCAACAATATGTCAACAACATATACTCATCAGAAATTCTATAGTGCTCCCACTCACTTCTTTGGAAATACAAGTTTCTCATAAACTTTGTATAAACCCAAAATCTTTGATCATCTCATCAAAGCGTATATTCCAACTCCGAGATGCTTACTCCTGTCCTTAGAAGGATTGCTGGAGCTTTGCATATTTGTTAGCATCTTATAGGATTGACAAAACCTTCTGGTTGTATCATATACAACCTTCCCTCAAGAAAATTGTCGAGGAAACAATTTTTTGACATCCTATCTGCAAGATTTCATAAATAATGCAGTAACTGCTAATATAATTCAAACAGACTCTTCATCGCTATGAGTGAGAAAGTCTCATGCAATCAACTCCTTGAACTTGTCGAAAAACATCTTAACGACAAGTCGAGCTTTCTTAATGGTGATACTTACCATCATTGTATGTCTTCCTTTCAAAATCCATCTGTACCCAACAGCCTTACGACCATCAAGTAGTTCTTCCAAAGTCTATACTTTGTTTTCATACATGGATCCTCTCTCGGATTTTATGGCCTCGAGCCATTCGTCGGAATCCGGGCCCACCATTGCTTCCCCATAGCTCGTAGGTTCATTGTTGTCTAGCAACATGACCTCCAAGACAGGATTATGTACCACTCTAAAGTAGTGCGTATCCTTGTCGACCTACGAGTTTTGGTAGTGACTTGATCCGAAGTTTCATGATCAATCTCATCAGCTTCCACTTCAATTGGTGTAGGCGCCACAGGAACAACTTCCTGTGCCCTGCTACACACTAGTTGAAGTGACGGTTCAATAACCTCATCAAGTCTCCACCATCCTCCCACTCAATTCTTTCGTGAGAAACTTTTCCTCGAGAAAGGACCCGATCCTAGAAACAATCCCTTTTGCTTCTGGATCTGAGACAGGAGGTATACCCAACTGTTTTTGGGTGTCCTATGAAGATGCATTTATCCACTTTGGGTTCGAGCTTTTTAGCCTGAAACGTTTTCACATAAGCATCGCAGCCCCAAACTTTTAAGAAACGACAGCTTGGGTTTCTCTAAACCATAGTTCATACGGTGTCGTCTCAACGGAATTGCGTGATGCCCTATTTAAAGTGAATGCGGTTGTCTCTACTGCCTAAGCCATAAACGATAGTGGTAATTCGGTAAGAGACATCATGGTATGCACCATATCCAATAGGGTGCAGTTATGATGTTCGGACACACCATCACACTATGGTGTTCCAGGCAGTATTAGTTGTGAAACAATTTCCACAATGTCTTAATTGTGTGCCAAACTCGTAACTCACATATTCATCTCTATGATCATATCATAGACATTTTATCCTCTTGTCACGACGATCTTCAAATTCACTCTGAAATTACTTGAACCTTTCAACAATTCAGACTTGTGTTTCATCAAGTAACTATACTTAGCATCTACTCAAATCAACTATGAAGTAAGAACATAACGATATCCACTGCGTGCCTCAGCACTCATTGTACTGCACACATCAAAATGTATTACTTCCAACAAGTTGCTTTCTTGTTCCATCTCACTGAAAACGAGGCCTTTCAGTCATCTTGCCCATGTGGTATGATTTGCATGTCTCAAGTGATCCAAAATCAAGTGAGTCCAAATGATCCATCTGTATGGAGTTTCTTCATGCATATATACCAATAGACATGGTTCGCATGTCTCAATCTTTTCAAAAATGAGTGAGTCCAAAGATCCATCAACATGGAGCTTCTTCATGCATTTTATCCCAATATGACTCAAATGGCAGTGCCACAAGTATGTGGTACTATCATTACTATCTTATATCTTTTGGCATGAACATGTGTATCACTATGATCGGGATTGAATAAACCATTCATTTTAGGTGCAAGACCATTGAAGGTATTATTCAAATAAACAGAGTAACCATTATTCTCCTTAAATGAATAACCATATTGCGATAAACATAATCCAATCATGTCTATGCTCAACGCAAACACCAAATAACAATTATTTAGGTTTAACACCAATCCCGATGGTAGAGGGAGCGTGCAATGTTTGATCTCATCAACCTTGGAAACACTTCCAACACATATCGTCACCTCACCTTTAGCGAGTCTCCGTAGCCTTTTATTTCGAGTTACTAACACTTAGCAACCGAACCGGTATTTATAACCCTGGTGCTACTAGGAGTACTAGTAAAGTACACATTATTATAATGTATATCCAAAATACTTCTGTCGACCTTGCCAGCCTTCTCATCTACCAAGTATCTGGGGTAGTTCTGCTTCAGTGACTGTTCCCCTCATTACAGAAGCACTTAGTCTCGGGTTTGGGTTCAACCTTGGGTTTCTTCACTAGAGTAGCAACTGATTTGCCGTTTCATGAAGTATCCCCTTTTTCCCTTGCCCTTCTTGAAACTAGTGGTTTTACTAACCATCAACAATTGATGCTCCTACTTGATTTCTACTTTCGCGGTGTCAAACATCGCGAATTGCTCAAGGACCATCATGTCTATCCCTGATATGGTATAGTTCATCACGAAGCTCTAATAGCTTGGTGGCAGTGACTATGGAGAACCATCACTATCTCATCTGGAAGATTATCTCCCACTCGATTCAAGCGATTGTAGTACCCAGACAATCTGAGCACATGCTCAACGATTGAGCTTTTCTCCCTTAGTTTGCAGGCTTAAGAAGCTTGTGAGAGGTCTCATACCTCTTTACGTGGGCACTAGTCTGAAATCCCAATTTCAGTCTTTGGAACATCTCATATGTTCTGCGACGTTTCAAAAACGTCTTTGGCGCCTAAATTCTAAACCATTAGCATTACTCACTGAACTATCACATAGTCATCAAAACGTGTATGTAAGATGTTCGCAACATCCACGGATGACGCTCAAGGTTCAGCACACCGAGCGGTGCATTAAGGACATAATCCTTCTGTGCAGCAACAATCCTCAGTATACAGACCCAGTCCGCACAATTGCTACCGTTAACTTTCAACTAAAATTTCTCTAGGAACATATCTTAAACAATAGAACTAAAGCATAAGCTACAACATAATTTGCAAAGACATTTTGACTATGTTCATGATAATTAAGTTCATCTGATTATTTAATGAACTCTCACTTAGATAGACATCCCTCTAGTCATGTTGATCGTATCTACTATATGACTCATGTTCGACCTTTCGGTCTCTTGTGTTCTGAGGCCATGTTTGTACATGCTAGGCTCGTCAAGTCAACCTAAGTGTTTCGCGTGTGTAAATCTGGCTTACACCCGTTGTATGCGAACGTTAGAATCTATCACACTTGATCATCACGTGGTGCTTCGAGACAACGAACTTTCGCAATGGTGCACAGTTAGGGGGAACACTTTCTTCAAATTTTAGTGAGGGATCATATTATTTATGCTACCGTCATTCTAAGAAAATAAGATGTAAACATGACAAACATCACATGCAAATCAAAAGGTGACATGATATGGCCAATACCATTTTGCGCCTTTGATCTTCATCTTTGAGGCGCGGCATGATCACCTTCGTCACCGGCATGACACCATGATCTCCATCATCATGATCCCATCATCGTGTCTTCATGAAGTTGTCTCGCCAACTATTACTTCTACTACTATGGCTAACGGTTAGCAATAAAGTAAAATAATTACATGGCATTTTCAATGACACGCAGGTCATACAATAAATTAAGACAACTCCTATGGCTCCTGCCGTTTGTCATACTCATCGCCATGCAAGTCGTGATTCCTATTACAAGAACATGATCAATCTCATACATCACATATATCATTCATCACATTATTTTGGCCATATCACATCACTAGCATACCCTGTAAAAACAAGTTAGACGTCCTCTAATTGTTGTTGCATGTTTAACGTGGCTGCTATGGGTTTCTAGCAAGAACGTTTCTTACCTATGCAAAGCCACGACGGTGATATGCCAATTGCTATTTACCCTTCATAAGGACTGAGGGAGTCCTGGATTAGGGGGTGTCCGGATAGCCGGACTATAACCATTGGTCGGACTCCTGGACTATGAAGATACAAGATTGAAGACTTCGTCCCGTGTCCGGATGGGACTTTCCTTGGCGTGGAAGGCAAGCTTGGCGATACAGATATGTAGATCTCCTCCCATTGTAACCGACTCTATGTAACCCTAGCCCTCTCCGGTGTCTATATAAACCGGAGGGTTTTAGTCTGTAGAACGGACAACAATCATACCATAGGCTAGCTTCTAGGGTTTAGCCTCTCTGATCTCGTGGTAGATCTACTCTTGTACTACCCATATCATCAATATTAATCAAGCAGGAGTAGGGTTTTACCTCCATCGAGAGGGCCCGAACCTAGGTAAAAACATCGTGTCCCTTGTCTCATGCTACCATCCGCCTAGATGCACAGTTCGGGACCCCATACCCGAGATCCGCCAGTTTTGACACCGACATTGGCGCTTTCATTGAGAGTTCCTCTGTGTCATCATCTTTACGCCCTATGGCTCCTCTGATCATCAACAACGATGCGGTCCAGGGTGAGACTTTTCTCCCCGGACAGATCTTCGTATTCGGCGGCTTTGCACTGCAGGTCAATTCGCTTGGCCATCTGGAGCAGATCGAAAGCTACGCCCCTGGCCATCAGGTCAGATTTGGAAGTTTGAACTACACGGCTGACGTCCGCGGAGACTTGATCTTCGACGGGTTCGAGCCACAGCTGAGCGCGCCGCACTGTCACGATGGGCATGATCTAGCTCTGCCGCCGAACAGTGCCCAGGAGGCCGCACCAGTGTCCGCTCCGACCCTTAGCTCGGAGCCGACTGCGCCAATCGAGGACGGGTGGCTGGACACCGCATCGGGGGCGGCAATCTCTACGGTGATCGAGCCGAACACCAGCCTTGTCCTTTGCGAAGCTTGTGACTCCAAGGTGCCGGACTCCGAACCTTCCGCGCCCCTGCCGATCGAATCCGATTGGGCGCCGATCATGGAGTTCGCCGCCGCGAACATCTTTCAGCACTCGCCCTTCGGCAACATTCTGAATTCACTAAAGTCTCTCTCTTTATCAGGAGAGCCCTGGCCGGACTATGGTCAGCAAGGATGGGGTGCGGATGACAAAGAAATTCAAAGCCCACACACCACCCACTTTGTAGCCACTGTCGATGATTTAACCGACATGCTCGACTTCGACTCCAAAGACATCGACGGTATGGACAACAATGTAGGAGATGAACAGGAACCAGCGCCTATAGGGCACAGGACAACCACCTCATCTCACGATGTATACATGGTGGACACCAAGGTTGTCAGGATCGCGATTCTATTATACGATTCTACGACTTTACGATCCAGACTAACCCCCATGATTCTACGATTTTAGTTCTTAGAATCTACATTTCTATGATCCTGATAGTGAAGATTCTACGATTTGTGATCCTACCATCGAAGCTCCGATCCGATTCAGAATCGTGATTCTGACAACCTTGGTGGACACACCTAAAAGAAACGACGATGAGGAACAAAGGGACGCAACGAGGGATCATTCCCTCGAAAAGCATTCAAAGTGGCGGCGTAAGCGCCGCTCCAAACCCCACCTCGACAGAGACAACAGCCATACAGACCCAGCCACAGAGCAGGGCGAACCGGCAGACACCGAACATGCCATCGAGCAACCGTCCGAACAAGGCAACTTGGATAAACAAACCGAACAACCCGTCCCCGGCGAAAATTACTGCCGGAATTTGATGAGGAGGCCCTAGAGCCCCCGCAATCAAAAAATAAGGAAGCCACCCGGTCGGATTAACAACCCCATGGCCAACATAGAGTGGCAAACGGCGCTGCACACAAGCCGGCACGTGATCCGCACAAGGATTCGCATCAAAAAGACGGCCCAGCCAGATCTATCTACGGGCCAAGAAAGCAAGCTCTAGTAAGCAATGCAACGCAACAAGTATCCGAACATCACGGCACACCCAAATATAGGGGTGCCGCACACCCCCTATGTTTCACCGATGAGGTGCTGGACCATGAATTTCCAGCGGGATTCAAGCACGTAAACATAGAGGCATACGATGGAACAACAGACCCTGGAGTCTGGATTGAGGATTATATCCTCCACATACACATGGCTAGAGGAGATGACCTCCACGCCATAAAATACTTACCCCTCAAGCTCAAAGGGCCAGCCCGGCATTGGCTTAAAAGCCTTCCCGAAAACACCATTGGAAGTTGGGAAGAGCTCGAGGATGCTTTTCGGGCAAATTTTCAAGGGACCTATGTCTGACCTCCGGATGCAGACGATCTAAGTCATATAACTCAACAACCCGGAGAGTCAGCCCGGAAACTCTGGAACAGATTTCTTACTAAAAAGAACCAGATAGTCGACTGTCCAAACGCCGAAGTCTTAGCAGCTTTCAAACACAGCGTTCGAGACGAATGGCTCGCTAGACACCTCGGCCAAGAAAATCCAAAAACAATGGCCGCATTAACAAGCCTCATGACCCGCTTTTGCCCAGGAGAGGATAGCTGGTTGGCAAGAAGCAGTACCAGCGACCCAAGTACATCCGAAGTTAGGGATGGAAATAAGAAACCGCGATGCAGCAAGGACCAGCGTCGGACCAACGGAAATAGCCCGAAGAGCACGGCAGTCAACGCCGGATTCAAAAGCTCTCGGCAGAATCAGAAAAAGCTGCCCCTTAAGGATAACAGGGATGAGCTATCTAACCTAAACAAAATCTTGGACAAGATATGCCAAATCCACAGTACTCTCGGGAAGCCTGCAAACCATACCCACAGAGATTGTTGGGTCTTCAAGCAATCTGGCAAACTCAACGCCGAACACAAGGGGCTCGACATACCAAGCAAGGACGATGACGAACCCCACAAGCAGAGCACCGGAGAACAAAAGAATTTCCCACAAGAAGTCAAAATAGTAAACTCACTTCAGGTGACAAAAGGGAAAAACAGAGTGGCGCCTATAGAGATACGCGCCATACGGCCTATCCTAGAGGAGTCCCGCCACTGGTTGTTAAAACCAATCACCTTTGACCATCAGGATTACTTTAGAAGTATCCGGAACGCATGCTGGACTGCCTTGATATTAGATCCGATAATTGACGGACTCCACTTTACACAAGTCCTAATGGACGGCGGCAGTGGTCTAAACCTGCTATATCAGGACGCAATCCGCAAAATGGGGATAAACCCAACAAAAATTCGCCATAGCAACACTTCCTTTCAAGGGGTAATGCCAGGCCCAGATGCCCATTGTACGGGTTCTCTCCTGCTAGAAGTTATGTTCGGCTCCCCCGACAACTTCCGCCGCGAAAAGCTAATTCCACATCGCCCCATTTACAAGTAGCTATCAAGCACTACTGGGACGCGAAGCTTTCGCCCGCTTTAACACAATACCGCATTATGCATCCCTTATGCTTAAAATGCCCGGTCCGTGAGGCATCATCTCATTAAAGGGAAATATCGAGTGTTCCTCGAGCGCGGAAGACTGTGCGGCTGCCTTGACAGCCACACACTAAACCGGCTTCACTAATCAAAGCACCTAAACAGGTCGTTCATACCCCGGACATGGCTAGACGAGTCTGGCGTAAACATACAAGGGCTTACTAGCTGCATACCCCCGTACAAGGGGCTCCGCGCGTGTACAACAAGAGACAATAAAGCTCAATTTTACCCATTTTCTCAATTATACTTTGTTTATTTAATATAACATACATTTTCACACGATCTTTTTCAACTAAGTTCCTCTCTTTTACAGATGAACACCGTGCTACACCCGTCCAGGATACGGCACAACCGAGACACAGGCACAGACGTGCAGTAGGGACCCGTTCCAAGGATTCTTTTCATATTAAGACCCTGCGTAAACCTTTTTCACTGTCTCTTGTTGATACACATCCCCCGGTTTCTTGGTATAACCGAGGAGGAGGCTGGCGTCTTGGCATGTGGCCACGTCAGAATTTTGCGCGTACCTGGACACCAGGGGCTTCTTACCAAGGGCGTTGTTCAGCCCGTTTTCATAAAGACCGAATACCTTAGGGAGTGTTCGGCGTCGCGAGTTTGGCCTTATATGCATCAGCTCTGAATCATGTCTTTGGTCAAATGTTGGGTTTGCTCAGCTCCTTTGTTTTGCTGCCTTACGTTCCGCTCTATCGGCTAAGGCGGCACCAGGAGAACTACCGCGAGTGTGCCCCGGTTCGGCCAGGCGAGCACCTCAGTAGAGAAAGCCAAAAACTGACTGTCATGATATAGCGTGAGACTGGTCAACCACTCGATGACCCGCCGGAATCTTTAGGATTCCTCCGCATTAACGAAGGGCCATTTCCCGGCCAGGCACACACACGCCCCGAATTCGGGTGAGCGCGGTGCCCCTAGGGGCTATATAGTAGCCCCACTGTCAAACTCCTATGGCTAAGTGAAAGTGATAAAGCATTATAGTCCGGTTGCCTAGTTCAATGCGCTATCACCTCCTTAAT
Source organism: Triticum aestivum (assembly GCF_018294505.1). Classification (NCBI taxonomy): domain Eukaryota; kingdom Viridiplantae; phylum Streptophyta; class Magnoliopsida; order Poales; family Poaceae; genus Triticum; species Triticum aestivum. The sequence continues at coordinate 621,062,572 of NC_057807.1, read as the reverse complement.
AGGACCAAGACGTTGGATCAAGTGTGAAAATGCGCCTTCTGCGAACACCCCCGCATTATATGCGTGGGGGCTGAAGCCGAAGACTGCCATCTTTCAGGTTATATACACATATACATTAACAGCCGCACGGGAGGTATTCTAATTCTTGAAGGCACAAGTATAAAAAGCTTTTATATTCCATCAAAATATTATTTTACAATAATACATGTTTTCGAACATAATATCCTTCAATCACTTCGTCTCTATTAAACGAGTGCCCTGCAGAACTTCCTGAAAATAGTGCTCGACAGGTACTCGGCTCTCGTCCGAATCTTGGGATGCAACAGCGATGGCCTTCATCTCCGCCCAGTATGTCTTGACACGGGCAAGAGCCATCCGTGCACCCTCTATGCACGCTGACCTCTTCATTGCATTAATATGCGGCACCGCACCGAGGAACTGCTGCACCAAGCTAAAATAACTCTTTGGCTCGGGCCTTTCCGGCCACAGATGACTCACGACATACTTCATGGCAAGTCCGGATAACCTATTCAGCTCTGCCCATGCGGCCAAACGATCGGTTAATGGAAGTGTGCGCTCTGGATTGTGGAACTGCGACCAAAAAAGCTTTTTCACTTCGCGGTCCTTTTGATCTCGGAAGTGTTCGGCCGCGTCCGCGACACTCGCCGCCAAGTCCAGATAAGTGTCCGCCGCACTCCACTGTCGGTCCAACGGAGCATATTTAGGATCCCCGAACTTCATCGGCAGCATAAAGGGCTTTCCAGCCGTGATATCTCCGGCCTGACGTGGCTCCTCCTTCATAGCTCTCATCGTAGAGCGAGTATCCTTGGCCTCGGTAGTGGCCTTCTCTAGGTCCTTCTGTGCCGCCCGACCTTCTTTTTCAAGAAGCTTGTAGTGGTCGGCAGCATTCTTCAACTTTACAGCCATCTCGGCCATTTCCTTCTTGCTTTGGCAGTGAGCAGCCTGTTCGGCTTTCAGCTCTTCAGCCGCCTTTAAGGCAGCCGCATCGCTTTTCCTGGCCTGCTCCTTGGCTCGAGCAAGTTCCGCCCGAAGGTTCTCCATGGCAGCGGCACCATCTACATCAAGCACATATGTTGTAAGGTACGGGCATCAAGCTCATCTTACCAGGTGTCTTCGGAGAAATTACATACCTTGTGCCTCGTCAAGCCGCTTGTTGACAAGCGCGATGTCGGCATCTGCCACGTCAAGTTGCCGCTTTAGCTCGGCAAATTCATCAGTCCGGCTAGCCACCGGACACTTCGCCACCTACATAGGAAAGGCGACATATTATACCTGGGATTATGATCCTCGGCGCGCCGTCATTTTTGACAACGCACAGAGTCTCAGGGGCTACTATCTATATAGGGCGCATCTTATATATGCGGATCTGTCAAAAGGTACATCATTTCACGTACCTCAAAACCTGTAAGTAAACTCCTGACGGCCTCATACAACCCGCTCTCCGCGGATGAAATCCTTCCAATCACCGTATCCATCAATGCACGGTGTTCTTCTGAGATAGACGCTCGCCCGACCAGATCCTTCAGCTCCTCCGACCATGCACCGGACGGTGCCGGACTCGTCCGATGGCCTTTTTCGAAGGCCGGACACGGAGGGCCTTGGGAGGCCATACGACTGCCTTCCGGCCCTGCCGGATTCGGAGAAACCCTCCGTGACGACACCTCAGGGTCGCCCGCCTCGCAAGGCGGTACGGCAGGGGGAGGCGTTCTGCTCTCCATCATCTCCGGACGAAGATCCCCTGAAGATGAACTCTGCTGAGAAGGGCTGAGATCCGAACTACAAGGTAAAATTTCGGTTATCTTCCTCAGAAATAGAACATGGATGTCTCTCATTTTAAAACTCCCCTCTTTACTTATGGCCCGGTGGAGGGCTGATCCCCTTGGGGGCACAATGCGACCGAGGCATCCCCCGGCGCTGTACCCTCTGACGAAGATTTCTTCCCCCGCTTTGAGACCATGGTCTCCGGGTCTTCAGAGGCGGTCCTCTTCTTCCCTTGGTTAGAGGAATTCTCGATTCCTCCTTTCCTGATAGCCTCCTTCGGGGAGGAAGTAGCTTCCTTGTTCCCCTCTTCGCCTTCTTCCAAAGGCACAACCTCCAGCATCCTGGTTAACACGAGATCTGGCATAGTCTCAGGAAGGGGGGACGGACACCTGATTAGCTTTGCTTTCGCTATCCACTCCTGTTTAAGGGACAACTCTTTTAAGGGCAATTTTATGATAAATATACGGATAGTGTGTCCGGGTACATGGCTACTTACTTGAGTATCCGGGCGATTGTAGCTCAGACCTGCGTCCTTGGACGAGTCCGGACACATTGCTTGTGATCCGAAGAACAATTTGTACATCTCCATGGGCATCGCGCCCACAAAATGTTGGAGGGCTCGTGGTCCCTCCGGATTAAACTCCCATAGGCGGAGGGGGCGACGTTTGCAGGGCAGGGTGCGGCGAGTCAACATGACATGTGTCACTACGACCAGATTGATGTCTCTTTCTAGGAGATCTCGAATGCGTCCCTGCAACAAGGGCCCGTCCTTGGACGGCCCCCAGTTAAACCCTTTATTGACCCATGACGCTAGCTGTGGTGGGGGACCCGAGTGAAAGGCAGGTGGCGCCACCCACTTGGTGCCCCTGGGAGCTGTGATATAAAACCACTCTCGTTGCCATAAGCTGAACTCCTCTTGAAAAGAGCCCTCGGGCCATGGAGCGTCAGCATTCTTGCTTATGACAGCCCCTCTGCACTCCGTGTGCTACCCCTCGGTCATCTTCGGCTCTACTTTGAAGGTCTTAAGCCACAATCCTAAGTGAGGAGTAATACGGAGGAAGGCCTCGCACACGACAATGAACGATGAGATATGGAGGATGGACTCCGGAGCCAAGTCGTGAAATTCTAGCCCGTAATAAAACATGAGCCCCCTCACGAAGGGGTCCGTCGAGAAGCCTATCCCCCGAAGGAAGTGAGACGCGAACACCACGCTCTCACCAGGCTTGGGAGTGGGAATAACCTGCCCTTGAGCAGGCAGCCTATGCGAGATTTCGCCGGTTAGATACCTGGCATCTCTTAGCTTTAGCACGTCTTCTTCCGTAACGGAGGAAGGCATCCACCAGCCTTGAAGGTCGGAGCCGGACATCATCGGAGGTCCGAAGCGCCTCAATCTGGAGCTTTGGGTGTTGGAACTCAAGGTGAGAGGCGGATTCGATTGAGATTGAAAGAAAGGAGTCGAGCCTTGGTCTCTTTATAAAGAGGTTGAATACCAAGAGCCCTCCCCGTGACCGTTTGGGACTCGCCTTCGATTGAGGAGACGTACCAATAGGCATGATTGGGTTACCCACGCCCGTATTGATGAGAATCCCGGAATAAGGGGACACGATCTCTGCTTCGACAAGACATGCCAAGGAAACCGCCTCGCTAAACGCGCTGAGGTGGGACAGTAAAACGATTCGAATAAAGGCTTGGTCGTGGCGTGATGTCACACTGCGGAATTCGTCAGCAAATTAGATTTGTGCAAATATTATTCTTTCTACGGTGGTATGTGGAACTTATTTTGCCGAGCCGGACACTATCCTTGTGTTCAAAATCTTCTATGAAGTATTCGGAGGAGGAACCCGCCTTGCAATGCCGAAGACAATCTGCATGCCGGACTCGTCGTCATTGAAGCCTGGTTCAGGGGCAACTGAGGGAGTCCTGGATTAGGGGGTGTCCGGATAGCCGGACTATAACCTTTGGCCGCACACCTGGACTATGAAGATACAAGATTGAAGACTTCGTCCCGTGTCCGGATGGGACTTTCCTTGGCGTGGAAGGCAAGCTTGGCGATACGGATATGTAGATCTCCTCCCATTGTAACCGACTCTGTGTAACCCTAGCCCTCTCCGGTGTCTATATAAACCGGAGGGTTTTAGTCCGTAGGACGGACAATAATCATACCATAGGCTAGCTTCTAGGGTTTAGCCTCTCTGATCTCGTGGTAGATCTACTCTTGTACTACCCATATCATCAATATTAATCAAGCAGGAGTAGGGTTTTACCTCCATCGAGAGGGCCCGAACCTTGGTAAAAACATCGTGTCCCTTGTCTCCTGTTACCATCCGCCTAGACGCACAGTTCGGGACCCCCTACCCGAGATCCGCCAGTTTTGACACCGACAAGGACCCTTTTCATCGAATCCGGTCCGACTAAAGCGGGAGACACTGTCACCCGCTAGCCACCTTATGCAGCAAGTGCATGTCAGTCGGTGGAACCTGTCTCACGTAAGTGTATGTGTAAGGTCGGTCCGGGCCGCTTCATCCCACAATGCCGCCGAACCAAGATAGAAATAGTAACGGTAAGCAAATTGAACAAACCATTGCCCACAACTACTTGTGTTCTACCTGTGCATAGAATCTACGCATAGACCTAGCTCATGATGCCACTGTTGGGGAACGTAGCAGAAATTCAAAATTTTCTACACATCACCAAGATCAATCTATGGAGATTCTAGCAACAAGAGAAGGAGAGGATGAGCATCTTCATACCTTTGAATATCTCTAAGCGGAAGCGTTACAACAACACGGATGATGGATTCGTACTCGCGCGATTCAAATCGCGGAAGATCCGATCTAACGCCGAACAGACGGTGCCTCCGCGTTCAACACACGTACAGCCCGGGGGCATCTCCTCCTTTTAGATCCAGCAAGGGGAGAGGAGAAGTTGAGGGAGAGCTCCGGCAGCACAACGGCGTGGTGGTGGTGGAGCTCGTGGTTCTCCAGCAGGGCTTCGCCATGCACTACGGAGGAGGAGGAGGTGTTGGAGGAGGGAGAGGGCTGCGCCAGGGGAAGGGGTGCGGCTGCCCTCTCTATCCCTCACTATATATAGGGGAAAGGGGGGAGGAGGAGGCGCCCTAGGGTTTCCCTAGGGGAGGGGCGGCGGCCATAGGGGAAACCCTAGATGGGTTTGGGCCCACCACCCCTAGGAAACTTGCCCCCCAAGCCGGGAGGGGTGGCTGCCCTAGGGGTGGCGCCCCCACCTCTCCAGGTTACGTGAGATGGGATGGGAGGGGCGCTCAGCCCCTTAGTGGGCTGATGTGCCCTCTCCCCTTGGCCCATAAGGCCCTCCAACGCTTGTCGGGGTCTCCGAAACCCCTTTCGGACACACTGGTCGTCACTCGGTACCCCCGGAACAATTCCGGACTCCAATATCCTTCATCCAATATATCAATCTTCACCTCCAGGCCATTCCGGAGTTCCTCGTCACATACGGGATCTCATCCGAGACTCCGAACAACCTTCGGTAACCACATACTATTTCCCATAACAACTCTAGTGTCATTGAACCTTAAGTGTGTAGACCCTACGGGTCGGGAACCATGCAGACATGACCGAGACACCTCTCGATGAATAACCAATAGCGGGATCTGGATACCCATATTGTCTCCCACATGTTCCACGATGATCTCATTGGATGAACCACGATGTCGGGGATTCAATCAATCCCGTATAAAATTCCCTTTGTCAATCGGTATGTTACTTACCCGAGATTCGGTCGTCGGTATCTCCATACCTCATTCAATCTCGTTACCGGCAAGTCTCTTTACTCGTTCCGTAATGCATGATCCCGTGACTAACTCCTTAGTCACACTGAGCTCATTATGATGATGCATTACCGAGTGGGCCCAGAGATACCTCTCCGTCATACGGAGTGACAAATCCTAGTCTCGATTCGTGCCGACCCAACAGACACTTTTGGAGCTACCTGTAGTGCACCTTTATAGCCACCCAGTTACGTTGTGACGTTTGGTACACCCAAAGCATTCCTACGGTATCCGGGAGTTGCGCAATCTCATGGTCTAAGGAAATGATACTTCACATTAGAAAAGCTCTAGCAAACGAACTACACGATCTTGTGCTATGCTTAGGATTGGGTCTTGTCCATCACATCATTCTCTTAATGATGTGATCCCGTTATCAATGACATCCAATGTCCATGGTCAGGAAACCATAACCATCTATTGATCAACGAGCTAGTCAACTAGAGGCTTACTAGGGACATGTTGTGGTCTATGTATTCACACATGTATTATGGTTTCTGGTTAATACAATTATAGCATGAATAATAAACAATTATCATGAACTAGGAAATATAATAATAACCATTTTATTATTGCCTCTAGGGCATATTTCCAACACTAACAATATCTAACATACACATAGTCTCATAATATAAAATGTTATTAGCATATTGGATGTAATAACGTCTTATATTATGGGGCGGATGGAGTATTTTATAGTGTATTACTAGGTAAGCATATCTATAGAAACTTGTAGCGTATGACAAATGTTTCTGTAAACTGCGCTCAGTACTAATTCGACATCATATGCATGATTCGTGTTTGTATTTAGAATGTCATCGTTACTATAATAATCAAACAATATAAAATATTAGTGATTCTATTTTTGCATGTACATGATCTCATCTAGAATGCACTTGTTTTGACTGGTGCATGACAGTGCTCATGCCAGTTCCTCAAATGAAAGGTTGTACATTAATTTAACATCAAAATCTAATTACTATGGCATGTAGGATGCCCTACTCCTCCTCTCAAGCCAAAAAGCCGCCCTTTTTGCCTGGCCTATAGGTCACTATACCAGTAAGACGGTGTGACGTTGGTGTAATGTGGCATTGCATGTCATGATCGGGTCGTCTTTGTTCTTGCCGTACAAAAAATAGTAGGCAACTATCTTGCTTCTACCCTTTCATACTTGACCAGGAAGCTAAGACAATTCGATGCCTTTATTTCCACATATCATGGTGATCTAGATAATGAACTATGCTTATGTGCTGCAGATCATTGCATTGCATCCTTGAGGCTCCCGGCGAAGCCTTCTAGCCTCTTCAACATTTCTCTTGGAGAAGCCGCTTCACCCAACTGTTTCACAATTGCACTACCAATGATCACTACATTTGCACCCCATTCGGCATTCTATGTCCACTATAAGTGGATGTTAGCAATGTAATTATTTTATTATGATTTTCCAAATCAATATTATAACTTTTTGGTCAATCTTCCGGTTTGTTATTTACCTGGCTAACATGTTTTGGGGTCCGGTATGCAAAAGCTGACTGCCACTGCCATGTCTATGACCTGCAAACAACCACAAATGATGTGTGGCTGGTGATACTTCGAACATAATGCCGAGGGGGGAGGAGGGAGACTGATGAAGCTATGTACCTAGGGTAGGGTCATGGACCTGTCTAAATTACCCTACCCAAGGACATCTCTAGAAGAAACTACCTGTCAGTCGACCTAGAGGTGATCCACTCGACAGACTCTGAGGACACTCGACCATGAAGATAACCACTCGACCATGAAGCTAACCACTCGACGGCCAGGAGATCTAAAGTCACTCTGCACGCAACGGTCTGTCATTAAGTAGCCTTTATGGTCTTCATAGCACTTTATGTGGGCGTTACCAGTAACCCCCTGTCTTAATGTACTTTAAACCCTGCATAACTGAGGGCCGGAGGGGTCTGGCGAACTCTATATAAGCCACCCCCTCCTCAGTGTAAAGGGTTCGCACCCCTGTAACTCACACGCATATAATCCAGTCGACCGCCTCCGGGCACCGAGACGTAGGGCTGTTACTTCCTCCGAGAAGGGCCTGAACTCGTAAAACTCTTGCGTGTACAACTACTCCATAGCTAGGATCTTGCCTCTCCTTTAGTACCCCCCTACACTACTGCCAGACTTAGAACCACGATAGTTGGTGCACACCGTGGGGCAGGTGTCTTAGCGACTTATTGGAGAAGTTGCAATTCTTTCTGATCCCCTTCATCATGGTTTCAGGCGGAGTTTTGGTTGAGGGCCGCGAGATCCGTCTCGGCGCGCTCACGTTCGTCGCCGATGACTCTGCCTGGCTTCAAGAGGCTCCGCTCGACGTCGACGCGCTCCCAGTCCGCGGAGCGACGCACTTTCGCGCGTGCGTCCGTGGCGTCCTCCTGCGGCAACCGTCGACCCAGTATCGACCGGTTTTTGTGTCATCCTCCCTCCCAGCTTCCCGCCGGTGCAAGCGCTCCGGTCGGTCGAGGCTTCAGCGGTGGGTCAGGCATGCGGTGGCTCGCCAGTCGACCACCGCCCAAGTCGCGGCAATCGAGCCTGACGAATCTCTCTACGGCCTGTTCGACCTGTCGACTGGCTCCGCAGAGACTGCATCCGAGTGCGACAGCAGTGATCCAGCGGCGGAGGTCCTGATGGTCAATGGACCACACGGTCCCCCCGGCTTTCCCGGTGCCGAGGGAGGTGACGGCGGAGGCGATCCGTCGCACGCCCATGAGGAATACCTCCCCGAGCCCCTCAATTCGCTGCAGAGGGAAGAACTTCGCCGCCGGAACATGGATGCACTTCACACTCCTATCGTTGGAGAAACCCCTGAGGCTCGCGCCTTAGAGGACGCGCGCTTGGCCAACCTGGCTGAGCGCACTCGACTGGAGAACCTTCAGCGAGCACTCGACGAGCGTGCGCGGCAACGGGTCCCGGACTCCAGTCGACGTCAGCTCTTTCCACCTCCGACTCAGGTATATCGAACTCCGATTCAGAATTTAGCAGCTGCAGCCCGTATAGCAGAATCAATTCAGCCTTCCCAGTCAGAGGCTGGCAGAGGCTTGATGCAGATCAGAGATTTGCTCCGGGCAGCAGGAGATCAAAATTCAGCTGTATCACAGTCGCGGAACAGGATTCACAGCAAATCCGTGGCTGCGAATACGGTCCAGTCGGCTCATAGCCCCAGATCACCCCCGAGGCATGAGGGGCGTGGAGACCGGCACGATCAGTACAGGAACCGTGAGCAGTATGATCACCGATTCGATCGCGATGATCGACGTCGAGTGCCCACCCCTCCCCCAAGGGGTGGATCCTACGCACCTCGACAGCAGGATGATAGACGCCAGCACAGTGGCGGGCGAAGAATTCCAGTCGACCCCAGGGAACCAGGCTTTGATGCGAGATCCATCATCGTTCAAGGTCTGGTCGACCGGAACAGAGCTCACAGAGAGGGTCACGACAGAGATGTACCCACCAGCAGCCGAGTGCATGTCTCCGGACCAGAGTGTTTCAGCAGGGCCATCAGGGCCGCGGTGATTCCCTCCAACTTCAGGTTGGCGATTGGAGTCAGTAAATTCAATGGTGAGTCTAAGCCTGATACTTGGCTTGAAGACTACCGAGTGGCTGTCCAGATCGGCGGCGGAAATGATGAGGTGGCCATGAAGCATCTGCCTCTTATGTTGGAGGGATCGGCCAGAGCATGGTTGAATCAGTTGACACCCAGCAGCATTTACACGTGGGAAGATCTTTCTCGAGTGTTTGTCAGAACGTTCGAAGGAAGATGCAAGCGACCAGCAGGACTGACAGAGCTGCAATCTTGTGTGCAGAAGTCGAATGAGACTTTGAGAGATTACATCTAGAGATGGATCACATTGCATCACACAGTAGAGAATGTATCTGATCACCAGGCAGTCTGCGCCTTCAAGGAAGGCGTTAAGTACAGAGAGCTAAGCCTGAAATTCGGTCGAACCGGAGACATGTCTCTGAGTCGAATGATGGAGATAGCCACCAAATATGCCAATGGTGAGGAAGAGGATCGGCTCCGGAGTGGCAAGCACAAGTCAGTCGCCCAGGAAACCGGAGGAGGGAACTCCAGTCGGAAGCAAAAGCGGAAAGCCGAGCCAGCTGCTCCTGGAGAAGCCTTGGCCGTGACTCAAGGAAAGTTCAAAGGAAAGCCCAAAGGGCCTTGGAACCCCAAGAAAGTGAAGGATAAAGAGGGAAATGACGTGATGGATTTACCGTGTCACATCCACACGAAGAAAGATGAAGAGGGTAATTTCATTTACCCGAAGCATACCACTCGACAATGTCGACTCCTGATACAGCAGTTCCAGGGGAAACAGTCCAAGGATAAGGAAAAAGAGTCGGACAAAGTTGAGGACAAGGGGGATAGTGACGAAGAATATCCTCAGGTCAATTCCACTTTGGTGATTTTTGCTGACGTTGAGAGCAAAAGTCGACTGAAAGTTATAAACCGAGAGGTGAATATGGTCGCTCCGGCGACACCCAATTATCTGAAGTGGTCTCAGACGGCCATCACATTCGACCAGTCTGATCACCCGACGCACATAGCCACCCCTGGGAGGCAAGCTCTGGTGGTCGACCCAGTCGTCGAAGGCACTCGACTGACTAAAGTGTTGATGGATGGCGGCAGTAGTTTGAATATACTGTACGCTGAGACGCTGAAAGGGATGGGCATTCCGATGTCCAGACTCAGCGCAAGCAACATGAGTTTCTATGGAGTCATTCCTGGCAAGAAGGCCGCGTCACTCGGCCAGATTGCTCTCGATGTGGTTTTTGGTGATTCCAAAAACTTCCGCAAAGAAAAGTTGACATTTGAGGTTGTGGATTTCCAAAGTGCCTATCACGCCATTTTGGGCAGGCCAGCTTATGCACGTTTTATGGCTCGACCATGTTACGTGTACCTCAAATTGAAGATGCCTAGCCCTAAAGGCGTGATCACTGTTACTGGTAATCGCAAGAAGGCGGAAGAGTGCTTTCAGAAAGGCTCAAAGATCGCCGATGCTCAGATGGTGGCAGAAGAGTGGCAGGAACACCAGAGAAATGCAGACCCGAGTGATTTGTTGCGAGCCAAGAAGCCCGCTACGGAATCAGCGTTTCAGTCGTCCGGTGAGACAAAACCAGTTCACATCCACCCGACCGACCCCAACGCTGCTCCGACCAATATCTCCACAACACTCGACCCCAAATAGGAAGAAGCGCTCATCCAGTTCCTCCGTGAGAACTGGGACATCTTTGCATGGAAACCTTCTGACATGCCGGGTGTACCCAGGGGGCTGGCTGAGCACCGTCTGCGAGTCGACTCAAAGGCAAAACCTGTCAAGGAACATCTGCGATGGTCCGCCGTCCAGAAAAGGAAGGCTATTGGCGAAGAGGTGGCTCGGCTCTTAGCAGCAGAGTTTATCCGAGAGATTTACCACTCCGAGTGGCTCACCAATGTTGTCATGGTCCCCAAGAAGGACAAGTCACTTCGCATGTGCATTGACTTTAAACATATCAATCGGGCCTGCCCGAAAGATCATTTTCCTCTTCCCCGCATCGACCAAATAGTCGACTCGACTGCGGGATGTGAACGACTGTCTTTCTTAGACGCTTATTCCGGGTACCATCAGATCCGTCTGTATGGACCCGATGAAATCAAAACAGCTTTCATCACCCCATTCGGGTGCTTCTGTTATGTCACCATGCCATTCGGCCTCAAGAATGCCGGAGCCACGTTCATGAGGATGATTCAGAAGTGTTTGCTCACTCAAATCAGTCGGAATGTGGAAGCATACATGGATGACATTGTGGTCAAGTCACGGAAAGGTTCCGACCTGCTGACTGACCTCGCTGAAACATTTGCCAACCTCAGGAGGTATGATATCAAGCTTAATCCATCCAAGTGCACATTCGGAGTTCCTGGCGGAAAGTTACTCGGTTTTCTCGTTTCCGAACGAGGAATCGACGCAAACCCAGAGAAAGTGGGCACTATACTCCGAATGAAACGACCTGTGCGTGTGCACGATGTTCAGAAGCTTACTGGTTGCTTGGCCGCTTTAAGTCGATTCATCTCTCGTCTCGGTGAGAAGGCATTGCCTCTTTACCGACTGATGAAGAAGTCAGACAAGTTCGAGTGGACTCCTGAAGCTGATGCAGCGTTTGCAGAGTTAAAAACCCTGCTTTCCACCCAGCCGGTGCTTGCTGCCCCGATCAGCAAAGAGCCTTTGCTGCTTTACATTGCAGCCACAGGACAAGTCGTCAGTACAGTACTTACGGTCGAGCGGGAAGAAGAAGGGAAAGCCTTCAAAGTTCAGCGCCCAGTATATTATATTTCTGAAGTCCTGACCCCATCAAAGCAAAGATACCCTCATTATCAGAAGCTTGTATATGGGATTTATATGACCACGAAGAAAGTTGCTCACTATTTCTCTGACCATACCATCACAGTCGTCAGCGACGCCCCATTATCAGAGATTCTGCACAATAGGGATGCAACTGGTCGAGTGGCAAAATGGGCGATTGAACTCCTTCCCTTGGATATCAGATTTGAGGCAAAGAAAGCTATCAAGTCCCAAGCAATAGCAGATTTCCTCGCCGAGTGGACTGAACAGCAATTGCCGACTCAAGTTCACTCGGAGCACTGGACCATGTTCTTTGATGGCTCTAAAATGCTGAATGGTTCCGGTGCGGGGGTAGTGTTGGTTTCCCCCCGAGGAGATAAGCTCAGATATGTACTCCAGATTCACTTTGATTCCTCCAACAACGAAGCAGAATACGAAGCACTTTTGTATGGGTTGCGCATGGCCATTTCACTCGGCGTCCGTCGCCTCATGGTCTACGGCGACTCGGATTTGGTGGTTAACCAAGTGATGAAGGAGTGGGACGTCAGAAGCCCAGCTATGACTGGTTACTGCAACGCAGTAAGAAAGCTGGAGAAGAAATTCGAGGGGTTAGAGCTTCATCACGTACCCCGACTGAAAAATCAAGCAGCTGATGACTTGGCGAAGATAGGTTCCAAGAGAGAAGCCATTCCCAGTGGCGTGTTTTTGGAGCATGTCCACGTGCCGTCAGTTCAAGAGGATCCTTTCACCGAAGAAGCCCCGCAGCCAAAAAGTGCCACGGATCCGACTGAAGTTGAGGTCCCAGCCGTGGTCGACCTAATCATGGAAGTTCTGGTTATCACTCCCGACTGGACAGTGCCTTACATCGCGTATATCCTAAGGAAAGAGCTCCCAGAGAATGAAGAAGAGGCTCGGCAGATCGTCCGTCGATCCAAGGCCTTTACTGTCATGAAGGGACAGTTGTACAGAGAAAGTGCGACTGGAGTCAGCCAGAAATGCATAACGCCGGAAGAGGGTCGAATGATTCTCAACGACATCCACTCGGGGACCTGTGGCCATCATGCGTCCTCTCGGACCATCGTGGCTAAAGCATACCGAGCGGGTTTTTACTGGCCCAGAGCAAATGAAATGGCGAAAGAGATAGTCGACAAGTGTGAAGGATGTCAGTTCTACTCCAATATGTCACACAAGCCCGCCTCAGCCTTGAAGACCATTCCAATCGTCTGGCCTTTCGCTGTTTGGGGGTTAGATATGGTTGGACCACTGAGAACTGGCAGGAGCGGCTTCACCCATGTACTGGTGGCAGTCGACAAGTTCACCAAGTGGATCGAAGCCAAGCCCATTAAAAATCTTGATGCTGGCACTGCCATCAGCTTCATCAGAGAATTGATATTCAGATATGGAGTTCCGCATAGCATCATCACTGATAATGGGTCAAACTTCGATTCCGATCAATTCAAAGCCTTCTGCACTTCTCAAGGCACACGAGTCGACTACGCTTCAGTCGCCCACCCCCAGTCGAATGGACAAGCAGAAAGAGCAAACGGCCTAATTCTCAAAGGACTGAAACCCCGGTTGATGTGTGACCTCAAGCATGCAGCAGGCGCGTGGGTCGACGAACTTCCATCAGTTCTTTGGGGATTGAGGACTACTCCAAATCGGTCGACTGGGAGAACTCCGTTCTTTCTGGTCTACGGAGCTGAAGCGGTTCTGCCAAGTGACCTGCTTCACAATGCACCGCGAGTCGAGCTCTACTCTAAAGTCGAAGCAGAACAAGCCCGGCAGGACGCAGTCAACCTTCTGGAAGAAGAAAGAGAGATGGCCATGATCCGATCGACCATCTATCAACAAGACTTGCGCCGATTCTACGCCAGAAATGTGAAGAGCCGAGCCCTCCAAGAAGGAGACTTGGTCCTCCGAGTGGACCAACAAAAGCCACACAAACTCGCCCCTACTTGGGAAGGCCCCTTCATCGTCACCAAAGTTCTCCACAATGGAGCATACCGTCTTTACAACGTCGATCGCCAGATTGACGAGCCACGAGCTTGGAATGCGGATCTCCTCCGCCCCTTTTACACTTAAATACTCACTCGGATGAGATGTAATAAAAGTACTCCTGTAGTTTATCTATCAAAGACAAAAGTGTTATAATTTCCTCATTAATTGTTGCCGCTTTTGCTTATGTAAGAAATCCCCCAGTGGGTGGCTTAGCTGCGAATCTGTTTCGCCTAAGTTTGTAAAAAACATCCCTGTCGAGTGACGAGCAAGCCCCTCACTCGAAGGGCTTAGCTGCGAATCTGTTTCGCCTAAGTGTTTGAAATCCTACCGAGTGGAGAGCAAACCTCCCACTCGGGGGCTTAGCAGCAGTCCAGTGCTCGCCTAAGTGTTTAAAATCCTACCGAGTGGTGAGCAAACCTCCCACTTGGCGGCTAGCTGCAGCCCAGTGCTCAGCCTAAGTGTTTAAAATCCTACCGAGTGGTGAGCAAACTCCCACTCGGGGCTTAGCTGCAGCCCAGTGCTCGCCTAAGTGTTTAAAATCCTACCGAGTGGTGAGCAAACCTCCCACTCGGGGGCTTAGCTGCAGCCCAGTGCTCGCCTAAGTGTTTAAAATCCTACCGAGTGGTGACAAACCTCCCACTCGGGGGCTTAGCTGCAGCCCAATGCTCGCCTAAGTGTTTAAAATCCTACCGATGGTGAGCAAACCTCCCACTCGGGGGGCTTAGCTGCAGCAACAGTGCTAGCTTAAGTGTTTAAATCCTACCGAGTGGTGTGAATCCGCTCCCACTCGGGGGCTAGCTGCAGCCCAGTGCTCGCCTAAGTGTTTAAAATCCTACCGAGTGGTGAATCCGCCTCCCACTCGGGGCTTAGCTGCAGCCCAGTGCTCGCCTAAGTTTTAAAATCCTACCGAGTGGTGAATCCGCCTCCCACTCGGGGCTTAGCTGCAGCCCAGTGCTCGCCTAAGTGTTTAAAATCCTACCGAGTGGTGAATCCGCCTCCCACTCGGGGCTTAGCTGCAGCCCAGTGCTCGCCTAAGTGTTTAAAATCCTACCGAGTGGTGAATCCGCCTCCCACTCGGGGGCTTTAGCTGGCAGCCAAGTGCTCGCCTAAGAAGTGTTTTAAAATCCTACGGAGTGGTGAATCCGCCTCCCACTCGGGCTTAGCTGCAGCCCAGTGCTCGCCTAAGTGTTAAAATCCTACCGAGTGGTGAATCCGCTCCCACTCGGGTTCGCTGCAGTCAGTGCTCGTCGCCTAAGTATTTGAAATCCTACCGAGTGGTGAATCGCTCCCACCGGGGGCTTAGCTGCCAGTCCAGTACTCGCCTAAGTATTTGAAATCCCTAGCCGAGGTGGTGAATCCGCCTCCCACTCGGGGGCTTAACTGCAGTCCAGTACTCGCCTAAGTATTTGAAATCTACGAGTGGTGAATCTACCTCTCACTCGAGCGCTTACGGCGGTCCAGCACTCGACTAAGTACGAAAATCGTTCCGACCCGCAAGGATAAAAGTGCGGGCGACTGTTACCTTCTCCTCCGGGCTCGGCACAATACAACGTGCGCTCTGTAAGGGACGCGATGTGCAGGTCGACTACTACCTTCTTCCTTTGAGCTTCGGCACAAATAACAATGTGGCGCTTCATCCTGGGTCACAAGGATGCAAGTCGACTGAAATCTGTGCTCCAGCCTGCAAGAGCCAAGTCCGAGCACAAAAATTATTCCGAGCGAAGAACAATGTCGTTCGAAGACAAATGCAAACATATTCAACCTACAAATGCAAACATATTCAACCGCAAAGCTCAGGAATCAAGTTCAGATAGCATCCTACGGATCCAGAAGTGCTCAGGCATCAAGCCTGTTAAAGTTTATCGGTTACAAAAACCACTCGGCATTCCGAGGCAAATTTAAGGCATCAAGCATAAAAGTTTTTTACTCCTCCGGTGGAGGACTGGAGGGCGCGACGAACTCGTCCAGGTCGATTCCATCAGCAATCCGAGTGGCAGCAGCAATGAATGTCTCCATGAAAGATCGAAAGTCATGCTTCTTAGTATTGGCCACCTTGAGGGACGCCAGCTTTTCCTCTCGTGCATCTTTGCAGTGAACACGGACTAAAGACAGAGCTACATCAGCACCGCACCTGGCAGAAGACTTCTTCGACTCTTGCACTCAGCCTGGGACTTTATTCAGTCGAGTCATCAAAGACTCGAGATCGTTCTAAAGCGTCTCCCCTGGCCAGAGTGTCGTGTCGATTCGCGACGCTGCTACCTTCAGTCGGGCCAGATAGTCCACCACACCAGCGACGCGAGACTCCAGTCGAAACACGTTCATGGCAGCTTCATCCTTCATTGGAGAGTTGATGGGATCCAAGCCTGTTTCCACTCAACTGGTTTCTTCCTCAAAGTTTTGGCAGAATTCTGTAAACGCAAGTCAAACATGAACTAGCAGTTCCGCAACGAATCAATGGTGACAAGTCAGTCGCCTTCAAGCATGAGGAACAGCTTCTTGGCGAGCCCTCCCAGATAAGCTTCCAGATCATTCTTCTTTCCCACCAGTTCACTTGCCTTGTCACTCAGAGCAATCTTGTCATTCTTTAGACGGCTGACTTCTTTGTTGGCCGCGTCAAGAGCAGCTTTCAGGTTGACGTTCTCTTCTTCGAGTTTGCCGATTGAAGCCAGCTTTTCTTCCGCAAGCTTCGTTTTATCCGATGCAGCCTTCTGCGCCTCAGCAAGTTCCTGGTCCTTCTTGATCAGAGCCACCTTCGTTTTCTCTACAAAATGGCAAGGAGGTCAGAATCAATAATGGGCAGAAAGATAAAAACAATCGTCAAGTTCTCACATACATGTTGCCTCGTCCTTTGCCTTCTGAAAGTTCTCCTGAACAAGTTTTAAGTCAAGGTCGAGCTGGATATGTTTCTTCTCCAACTCAGTATAACGGGCCACGAGCTCGCAAGATTTCTGCAAAGAGTCAGTCGACAGACATTAAAGAGAGATTACTTCCGAGTGACTAAGAGAAAAACAGTAATGTTTCTAAGACTACAGTCGAATCAAAATATTCAACAATAGTCTCGGGGACTACACCCAGTGGGTGCACTCAACGTGCCCCCACTGGTTCTACCGACTCGATCCGATCAGTTGACCAAAAGGAACAAAGAGATTATGGTCTCATCATAATCTACAAAAAAAGAGGAAAGAGAGAGTTCTTCATACTACAGTCGACTGCCAGCAGTCCACCATAGTCTCGGGGACTACATCCAGTGGATGCACTCAGCGTGCCCCCACAGGTCCTAATGTTCCACTCGACATGGTCCGACTAGATCGAGTGAAGAAATTTCAACTACAAAGACTATAATCGACTGCCAGCAGTCCACCATAGTCTCGGGGACTACACCCAGTGGGTGCACTCAGCGTGCCCCCACCAGTCTACAAATCCAATCGACACACCCAGTGGGTGTACAGACACAAAGATTTTTTGGAAAGAAAATCTTCAAATAACATATCCTAACAGAACAGGCGGTTGCCAACTAACCTGGACATTGCTCTGAAGGGCTGAGCTTGCATCATAAGCCGCTTGGCTGGCTTCCCGGATCGCCTTCACCTGCTCCATCATAATCCTCGGCTGGCATATAGCCTCCTTAGCTGCACCCGCCTGGTCCTCTGGGACGTGGAGTGTGGCGAAAAGGGAGGGCGGTTCAGCAGTCGACGACGAAGGCCGGGCACTCGTCAGCGGCACAGCGAAGGTCACGGAATGTCGAGTGATGTCGCCACCTTCTTGAACCAGTGCCTCAGGTGCTGATGCAGTCCGAGTGGCCTTGGCAGCCGCGGCCTGTCTATTCTTCCTCGCCTTCAGGGGCACCTCGTCATCGTCATCGGGGAGATCAATGACGTGACGAGGAGCTGCAAGATAAATCCAGATTTGGAAATGAAGATCCGATCGACCAAAAGCAAAAACTACAAGAGAACATACCAGGGTTGGAGGTGACAGCGTCTTCCATTTCTTGGTCGCCGTCCTTGGCAGAGGTCTCGGAAGTAGCAGCACTGCAGATTTCAGAAACCAGTCGGTTAGTCGATGAGTCGACCGGAAGTTAGCTCGAGCTGAACAAGGAAACACAAATCCTGCTGTTACCCGAAGATAGTGGGAATGGCCATTTTCATCTTAGGCAAGGCCTTCGGCGGCTTTGATGACTCCGCCCGCGGATGCTTCGACGCTTTTTCAGTCGGCGCCGGAGAGGCCGTCCGAAGACGCTTTGTCGACGGCACAACGGGCGCAACCGCTTTGCCGCGCTCCCTCGCGGGATCGTGGGCGAGCTTGGATCGCCTTTCCGTGCGAGGAGGGTCGACTTCCATTTCCTCCTCCTCCTCGCTGGAACCGTCTTCATCCTCTTCCCCCTCGTCGTCAGATTTCCACTCCTCCTCCTCACTTTTGCCTCCACTCGCCTCTCCCTCCTCGGCTTGTTCCTGCGCCCCGTTGGGCATCGAGTACATTTCAGTCGTGACCTAGAAGACAACAAACAAGACAAAAGTCAGTCGGTTGATTTCAAACAAGACAGAATAGAAAAAAACAGAATCGCAGTCGAAAATGCAGAGTTGGACCTTGTCAACTTCATATGATTGGTCGAGTGGAACGACCCTCCTGGCTCCTCGGGGGTTGTCCTTGTTCCCCGTAATGCTTCCCATCTACCGCTCCAGCGTGACGCCATCGATCTCCTCCGGGTGGATCCGAGTGGTGTCCTCAGTTCCAGAATACATCCACATAGGATGGTCTCGAAATTGAAGCGGCTGGATGCACCGCCAGAGGAAGACCTCCAGGAGGTCCATACCAGTCACCCCGTCACGGATGAGCTGCACGACACGCTCGACCAGCACCGTCACCTGCGCCTTCTCCTCCGGGACCACCTTCAAAGAGGAGTGCTTCCTCACTCGTTCCATGGAAAAGGGAGGGAGCCCGGTCGACTGCCCTGGCATCGGCTGGTCCTTGCAGTAAAACCAAGTCGACTGCCACCCACGGACGGAGTCGGGCAAAACCATGGTCGGAAAAGAACTTTTCCCTCTCAACTGGATCCCAAGGCCCCCACACATCTGAATCACATGTGTCCTCTCGTCACTCGGATTTGCCTTCTTCACCGTCTGGGAGCGACGGGTGAAGATGTGCTTAAAGAGGCCCCAGTGAGGCCGGCAACCCAAGAAGCATTCGCACAAAGACACGTAGGCGGCGAGGTACACTATGGAGTTGGGTGTGAAGTGGTGGAGTTGTGCTCCAAAGAAATTCAGAAACCCCCGGAAGAAAGGGTGGGG
Source organism: Triticum aestivum (assembly GCF_018294505.1). Classification (NCBI taxonomy): domain Eukaryota; kingdom Viridiplantae; phylum Streptophyta; class Magnoliopsida; order Poales; family Poaceae; genus Triticum; species Triticum aestivum. Next base: position 621,043,352 of record NC_057807.1, on the reverse strand, counting down.
CGGCAAAGAAAACCCACGGTCGACGTGGGTGGCCAGAAGAACGCACTCACCCTCCTGAGGCTGCGGCTCTGACTCCCTCCCCGGGAGCCGCCCCGATCCATGGGGGATCAGCCCTCCGTCGGCCAGGTCGTCGAGATCCACTTGAGTAATTGTCGAGCGGATCCAGTCGCCCTGGATCCAGCCTGGCGGCAGGCCGGTCCTCGATGAAGAGCCACTCCGACTGGTTCCCCTCCCCTTCGCCTTCGCCGTCGCTTTCTTCGCCCGCTCCAGAGCCGCCGTCTTCTCCTTCACCATCGTCGCCGGCGAAGCACGAGCGGGGCAGCGGCGCTGAGGCAGAAGCTAACGCGGCGGAGAAATCTGGAGAAGAGGGAGAAATGAGGGCGCACTGTTGAAAAAACCCCGTCCGGCGCTTTATATAAGGCTGCTTCCGAGTGGCTGACATATGGGCCCGGACGATCCTGTCAAATCCCGCAACAGTCGCGCGTGCGATACGTGGCAAAAAAGGTGGCGCGGAGATCGAGGCGTCCCTGCCTTATCTCGTCCGATTGCTGCGGCCTCGCCCCGTCCCGCGCGCTTCCCAAAATTCGAATCCCGCAGAATCCGCGAGTTGCTGAACGACTCGACAGACAGAAGATCTCCTCCGCTCTGACACTCGGAGCTCCCCAAGCGAAAACTTCACTCGACAGATACAAAGAATGGATCAAGGCGACTGAAAAAGAAGTTGGTGCCGTCATCTAAAAGTTCATTGATCCAAGACAAGACATGCTCACAGCACAAGAAACGGGTCGGAAAAATTCTCAACTCCTTCCCCACTCAAACCCCGATCCATTCGGGGGCTAATGATGAAGCTATGTACCTAGGGTAGGGTCATGGACCTGTCTAAATTACCCTACCCAAGGACATCTCTAGAAGAAACTACCTGTCAGTCGACCTAGAGGTGATCCACTCGACAGACTCGAGGACACTCGACCATGAAGATAACCACTCGACCATGAAGCTAACCACTCCACGGCCAGGAGATCTAAAGTCACTCTGCACGCAACGGTCTGTCATTAAGTAGCCTTTATGGTCTTCATAGCACTTTATGTGGGCGTTACCAGTAACCCCCTGTCTTAATGTACTTTAAACCCTGCATAACTGAGGGCCGAAGGGGTCTGGCGAACTCTATATAAGCCACCCCCTCCTCAGTGTAAAGGGTTCGCACCCCTGTAACTCACACACATATAATCCAGTCGACCGCCTCCGGGCACCGAGACGTAGGGCTGTTACTTCCTCCGAGAAGGGCATGAACTCGTAAAACTCTTGCGTGTACAACTACTGCATAGCTAGGATCTTGCCTCTCCTTTAATACCCCCCTACACTACTGTCTGACTTAGAACCACGACAGAGACAGACACTATTTCTTTCCTGGTTAATAGAAAAGAATCGATGGTTACATTTAGGCCTTCACGACGAATTGTAGAGTCATGGATGCATTTGGTATTTCCTAACTTGTCTCCAGGATGAGCATACTGATGGAGAAGAGGATGCATTTAGGCCTTCATGAGGATCATGTGGATTCGATCGATCCCCGTTGAGGATCATGTGGATTCACCTCCCCCATTGCCTCGGCTCAGGTTGGTACATAGGTTAGGGTTTTATTCCTTGTAGGAGTGAAGCTTCATCTTCGAGTCGGTCTTTCGGGCTCCAATTCTCCTCGAGCTCGTCCGTCAAGATGAATTATATTGAGCACCGGTTTAGATTCTTATCAGTTCCTCGGGGCCGTGAGGTTAGGGCTTCTCACTCTGCGTATGCGATGGCGAGATCTGGTGTCCGGTTCTTCGAAACGACTGCCACTCTAGGACGCCGGTCCTCAAGGGCACATGCACGAAGACTTCACGATTGTCATCGATAAGGCTAGCCTAGGCCGACTCCGGTATGGGAGCGGCGAGTACGGCATGTCGGCGCCTCGTTCTGGTAGGAGCAGCGGTCGTTCGGTAGTCTAGGAACCTTGATGTATTCGTATTGTTCTTTAGGTGCTCTGTAAAGTCCAAGCGTTTGTACTCGAGCTAGAGACACAGTGAACTGTGTAGCATCCGTCAAGCGGCATGGCTTTCGCGCTCAACGCGTTGTCCACGGCTCATGCGCTGAGCCACTCGAGGCGGCTTGCTTCGTCGACTGTGGCGGTGTCCGCACCGGGGAGGCTTCGGTGCTGAGAGCGCCGCCGCGCGTCCCAGCGGCGTTCGTGCCCGTCGCCGACTGGCGGAGACTGGTCGTGAGGCAGACCCTGTCCAAGATCAAGGAGCAGGGCAAGGTAGTACATCCATCCGTCGCGCAATCGCGTTGGGCTTAATCTAAGGCAAGGGCTGCAAGGCACATCAATCAATTGTTGCGCGTGCGTATGTATGCCAGCAGACGGCATTCATCCCGTACATCACCGCCGGCGACCCCGAGCTGGCGACCACGGCGGAGGCGCTCAGGGTCCTGGACGCCTGTGGCGCCGACGTCATCGAGCTAGGCATGCCCTTCTCGGACTCCTACGCCGACGGGCCGGTATCTCGAATACGCACGAGTACCAGCAATCAACATTTTTTTTTGTTTGAACTAATGTTTTCAGGTGCTAATTACGACACCAGTCACGCCTGCAGAGAGGATGAAGAAAGTCACAAAAGCTTCAGAGGGGTTTGTTTACCTTGTAAGTGCCAAATGGTGGCTACATTTGTCCCAATTGTTCCCTGCAAGTTTGTCTTTCTCATGCTTGTCTGATTATTAAAATCTTTACTCTGTAATCTAATCAAGCAGGTAAGTGTCAATGGAGTTACTGGTCCACGAGCAACTGTGGACTCGCGTGTCAAGGATCTTCTTAAGGAAATTAAACAGGTCATGAACAAACCTGTGGCTGTTGGCTTTGGCATACCGACACCTGATCATGTTAGACGGGTAAAACAAACCTATTCATGGATAGAAGACTCACCATGAATTAGTAACTTTTTACTGAATTTCAACAAGCTAATTAAAATTTTAATAAAGAAACACATATTGCAGAGTGGGGTGCAGATGCAGTGATCATTGGCAGTGCGATGGCCCAGCAACTGGGTGAAACGGCTTCTCCAAAAGAAAGATTGAAGAGGCTAGAAGAATATGCAACAGTTCTTAAGGATGCGCTGCATAGTATTTCCTCCGTCTCAAAATTTTAGATTTGTCTAGGCACAGGTATATGGATACAAGAAACATGCTTAATTAATTAGATTGCCACATGTATACATATATAAAAAGGGGCTATTAGTTAATTCAGTCGACTAGCTAGTTTGCTTTTCTAATATATATGAAAGTGTGGAAGCAGTAAAGCAGAGCATTTTTTTATGGCAACTAGAAATTAGCCGTTCGTCGCAAGGGGGTATAACTATTATACAACCTCCATCTTAAATTACTTGTCTTAGATTTTGTAGCCCATTTTTATGACATATGTTGTTGATGGTTGATTGTTGGTTTAAGATAGCTAACCGCTCATTTTAGCCCATTATTTTCTTCTTATCTCACACATATGTGTTCTCTATACGGCTGTACTCCATCCATCCTTGAAAGAGTGTACTTCCAAATTTGTTGAAAAGTCAAACTTTTTTATGTTTGACCGTATTTATACAATAATACATCAACATTTATGCCATCAAATTAGCAGCATTGGACCTTTTTAGTCTTGACTTGCCAGATCACTTTTCTCTCCTCCCTGCTCCCTAGCGGCTGGAACCCTAGCCGCCGCCAGGAGAGCCCATCTTTCAGCGCCGTCCTCCGGCAGCTCCCCTTCGTCGGCGATCTCGGTCGTCGGTTGTGAGGGGGGTCGCCGGATCCACGCGCGTGGATCGTTTTTACTCCCGTTAGTCTAGGTTTTTAGGTTGTTCATCGTCTTCGCTTCGGCGGCGACGATGATGGCGCTGAATAAAGATTCTTCTGATCCTTCCCTGACGAGGCCATCGGTCCTATGGTTGGGGATGAATTTGGAAACCAGTCTGTTCAAGCAAGGATGGCGTGGCAGTGGTGGCATCCTCGTGGTGGACCTGTGTCCTCGGGCTCCGCCATTGCGATCGCGTTTGCTCCAGCGTCGACGTGGAGTTTGGGAGGTAGTCCAGGAGCGGATGCAGATTGTGATCTGCATCGTCGACATCTGGAAGACGGAACATGTGTTGGGTACATGGTTCGTGGATGGCAGGTATGGTTTCCTCCTTCGGCGTCTTAGTCGTGGTGGGGTGCCAGATCTGGAGTTCGATGGCGTGTCCCAGGTGTTGCCCCGGTCTGATTCGTTCAACGACAATGGCTTCACTTTTGGTGAGCCACCTTGGAGGTCCGCAAAGCTGCATATCAGCGATGAAGCCGCGTCGAGCTCGGGTGAGGAGGTGATCCGTCATTCTTTTCTTCGGCGGTTGTTGTTGTGGTGCCGGAGGCAGGTGATGGACGTTGGTGTCAAGCTTAGAGATATTCTGCTATCTTTTCAGTTTTGTCATGTCGGTTCTTACGTGACTTGTAATTTGTTCTTTATGATATGAATGAGACACGTATTACCATGCAAAAAAAAAATTAGTAGCATTAGACTAATGTTAATATATATTTTCATCATATACATATTTGGTTTCACAAACATTGATATATTTTTACACAAACTCGGTGAAACTTTGAGATGGTTTGACTCTAACAATGTTGGAAGTACACTCTTTCAAGGACGGAGGAGTACATCCTAAAATTAGCATGTGCGTGATTGCACTAGCCTAGTTGAGTTCTGACGGGAATTGGTATCTACTTTTCTGATAAGAAAAGGTTATTGTGGTATTTGCTAGTTCTCGTACCATCTCAACTCACCCTTTCTGTTCTTAAGTTTGCATTAGGCATGAAGTTTGTATGATATTTGTTCCATGTCAGTCCTGCCAACCAATGGTTGAAACTAGCTAGCTCCACTTGTGTCTATTTATGTGTCTGACCCTGCACTGCACTGCACACACATCTATCTGTCTGTCTGTCCGTGAAAAGATTTGAGGCTTCCAATGGATGGATCATCAGGGGCAGCAATGACGCACACACTGCAAGCCAAACAACACATGAATCTTTGTAATAGACTGACGAACCAAGCAAACACATGAATCTTTGTAATAGACTGACGAACCAAGCAAACACATGAATCTTTGTAATAGACTGACGAACCAAGCAAACACACGAATCTCACATGAACCAAACAAACACATGAATCTCATCCCTCAAATGGTGACTACCTGTAATGTAAATAGCACACAGCTATGTTATATGCCTTCAGTAGTCAGCTCAAGTTTCACTTGTTCCTCAACTTCAGGCCATTTTGGAATCTAAATCCACAATTATGCTTCCTACTCCCCCCGTCCCATAATATAAGATCGCTTTGCAAGCTAAAACAGCCTGCAAAATGATACTCCTCCAATACTCGATATATATTATGGGACAGGGAGTAATAACTATCACTCTTCTTTTGAAATACATCCTCCAATAGTCGATATCAACAAAACAAGCATGCCGCCATTGTACATTCCCATCAAAACTTGGACTATTATTAGCACTACATTGATCCATATCAAAATTGCTTAAATTGTCACGCGAGCATATATAGCAGGCAGGTATATGTGTCTTCAAAATTACTTCCGCAATAAAAATTGGACCACGGCATTTGCTTAAATAATACAAATAACACCAAACGGTCATATAGTGCCTCCATTGCAAAAACAGGGAATCTTGGGGCCTACTTGTGCGGGTTTCGAAATGGCTACATAGAGTGGAAATTAAGCAAAGCAATGCACAAGTGGTGCCTACTATTAAAGTTTCATTCGCTAGATGCCGTCCAAAGATCACTACACTGTCAAAAAGGAAAATCATTGCAGTAAAGATAGAAGGCAACAAAAAGTTCAGAGAGGTGAATCTGGGTTGGATGATGCACAGTCAAAAACTTAATAATGACTTCAGCAGCAAATTCATACTGGCAAACCAAGTTTCTTCGTAAGGGCATCTGAACATTTGCTGGAGTAGTGAACTGACTTGGCAACACCCTGCGCAGCTTGCAGAGAGACCTCACCACAATACTCAATGGTCAAAGACTCTAACTTATGTGCACGTCCCAGTGCAGCCACTCCAACATCAGTAACCTTATGGCACGCACGAAGTGTGAGACTACTCAAGCATGGGGTGTGTGCAATGAAGCGTATCCCAGCATTAGTTACCGCATGACACAATATAAGCTCGAGTGTCTCCAGATGTGGTGAGGATGAGAGGGCCTTCATCCCCTTGTCATCAAAGAAGTTGGCGTTGTTGAGCACGAGAACACGAATCGGGCAGGACTGAATGAGCACCAGAAAACCCTGTTGTGTGAATCCTATTTCTGATGGCCAGTCACGGGAACATCCTGTAAACCAGAGGTCTACGATCTGAAGCATAGGACAGTTGAGGGCTAGAGCGTAAAGGCTGTCATCAGTAAACGACGTCCTTGTTTCACAATATCTGACATCACTAGAGTAGCGCTGCAGGTTGAGCCAAAGTGAGATGCTTCTAAGGTTGCTGCAGCTCCGAGATAATGCAATAATGTCATTGTCATTTAGGGCACGAACATGCTCAAGGCAAAGCTTCTCCAATGCTTTACACTTCCCTAGGACAACACGAAGTCCTAATTCTGGCCAAGTTTTAATATGCGCCAACCTTAAATCCTTCAAACTCTCACAGCAGAAATCATATATATCCGTGCTGTGAGCATCGTACGAGGAGTCATAGACAACATCACCTGGAAGAATATCATATCTTTCTCTTTTCCTCTGAAACTCAAACTTCTGGAGCTTCATCCATCCCGAACCAAACTTTAGGAAGTCATGATGATTGATTCCTTTGCAAATCTTCACTACAAGCTCTTCCAACAATCCATCCCTGCCAAGGTATTCCAGCCACTCTACACTATCGATTTTCTCGCAATCAATAAGGTGGAGAGCAGATAGACTTGTGCAACCAACTGCAACCGAGAAAAGCCCAACTGACGTTATTTTTGGTGCAGAGTTGAGCCTGAGAGACACCATTGTCTTGCAATAAGCTAAACAAGCAAGCCCAGAGTCATCGATGCATGAGCAGAAGCTTAAGGTGAGGTCAATCAGCGAGGAACAGTGAGATGAAAACACAAGAAGGCCTTTGTTGTCCAGCTGCTTTCCATGTCCAGGTATCCAACCAGAGTAATCGATTTCCACTTTCCGCAGATTTGGGAACCGGGCGCACAATGATGTTAGGGCTTTTTTAGCAGTGCAAAGACCGGAACCAACACGGATGGCACCCCTTTGATTCCCCTCTATCTTGTAGAGCTGCTTTGACACAAGGGAAAAAGAATTGAGATCACTTGCTCTGGTGATCCTCTTTAGAATCTCAGTCAGCAGAGCCTCCGGTAGGTCCTCCATCAAACAAATTCAGCTGTACCAATCATCAGGTAATATATATCAAGGTTCATAAAACAGCCGAAGAGCCGGACTCAAACTTATGATATATCAAAATAAAGCATGTGAAAAGATTGAGATCACACTGGCAGCACTAATTACGAAGGATAGACTGACCAATGTCGGGCATTTGCTGTATCCATCCAATACTTGTGTGTTCTTCATAAGAATGGAGATTAACTGAAGCATCTAACACCTGATCTATCCCTAGCTAGACTGCTAGCAAGAAACAGTGAAGCTACAAGCCACATCATTAAATTAAACCAGTGCCATAAGTAGCAGAGCCTGAATAACAAACGAACAAAGGGAATACAAAGAAACAAACTAGAATTGAGTAATTGACGCAAGCAACTCCTCAAGAAAAGACTCATGTGCTCAGTCTGAACCTATTTATTTGCAGACACCTAATTAATCACAACGGGGAAAGTACTAACATATAGAACATTCTAGGATAGGCATAACCATAAAATGTTAGGACAAATCTTGCGTCTTAATCATCAACCCTTTCCGCACTGCGCTAGTTTCCTAGTGCTCTCTTGCGTGCGCCAAAACAAAATTGTTGGCATCACCGCACTAAATGCAAATCCAACAATTCAAAAAGTTTTGTAGCTCAAACCGTTTATCCAATTTAACTACATTGACTTGGTGGTGATAACTATTAGCCAAAGGACAGGGTAACTACATTGACACCATGGTGACAAATAGTTTTGAGTTGAAACTATATCTCACCTTGGGTTGTTCTTTGCAATTTTTTCGAGTTTAGACGTTACGACACAGTTTCATAAATGTGATGGTATTTTGGGATGGGAACTGTATCGTGAACAAGTGGGAAAATATACCCTAAAACACCTGGGAAACTACTCCGTAAGTATTAAGGTGATAACTATATCAATTTCGTTGAGATAATTGTACCCTGAACACGTCGGAGACTGGTAACTGTTACCTGGATAGCAGGGTAACTAGATCGATTTCATGATGTTGACTATACACTTAACACCTGGGTAACTCAATCAGTACTGGGTGGGTAAGTATTAGAACTAGAGGAGGAGAGGACAGTTGATAATCCATGTGAATCAATCAGAAATTACTCTGAAAAAATCAGAAATTCAGAATACAGCCTTTTTAGGCAGCACTAACATTCGAAATAGAGGAGAGGACTAGAGGAGAGAGAGAGGGAGAATTTACGTCTATTGGGCGGTCGCGTCGGAGATGCAGGCCGTAGAACGAGGAGGACGCCGGTCGTGGTCGTGGGCCGGCCGCGTGGCGTCGCGCCGGCCGTCGACGAAGATGAGAGAGCGGGAGATAGACTGCGCAGTCGCCCCGCCGAACGCAGTCTCCACCTCCGGGGTCCGGCCTTCTCGTCACGGCGGCGGAATGAGGGGCAGCTGCCGGTGGGGTGGGGGCGGCGGCTGTGGCGAATGGGGTTGGGGTAGGGTTTTTTTTTTTTAGAACAGTGGGGTTGGGGTGTTGGGGCGCGACGCGACCTAGCCTAGGTTTTGCGGGCTGGGCCTCCTCTATGCGTGCACGCCGTGCGTTTTTTTACTGGGCTATTCAGGTACCGTGGCCTAATACCCGAATAAAATTCTACTAGTGATTACTCAAAAAAAAAAGAATAAAATTCGAGTTTATCTGCTGCCTGATATAGTGCTCGGATTTTTCAGGTCCGGGCTTAAGATTTTTGGGTTTTATGCCCAGTGTGACCTTGAGCCGCCTCGGTTGTGCCGAGCTGCTTCGACACAAGGGAAATAGAATTCTGATCACTGGTCTTCTTGACGATCTCTGCTAGCACGGCATAACGGAGATCCTCCATCAAGAAAGTCGAGAAAACATGGTTCCTGAACTAAAGCTTTACAAACTTCGTGGCTTCCAAGGTGAGGGGAAAAATATCAAAGGCTGTTGGAAAAGAGTCCAAAACCTTTTGTGTTGAGCATTCAAAAGGATGGGGTGCTAACTTTAATACTAGTGGTATTAAGCATAGGAAGTAAGATGTATCCTTAAGAGTTACAGTAGCGGGACTTTGAGGATAATTTGATAGGTATATAACCAACTGAATGGAGATATAGATATGTTGTGTATAACCAGCTGAATGGACAACCAAACACGCCCATTTTACATCTGCGGGGTCTGTATGAGCTGAATGCGAGCAACCAAACACGCTCTAATTTGTGTTATAGGGATGACCCTGTCCACATTGTTTCCTAGTGGAGTCTCGGCTGACTTGCACTGGCCCATACGGGAGGGGCCTCTTGTTTAGTTTAGGCATGCAACTTCTTGCATGTGTTGTGAGAGGAGGATGCAGCCTGCACAGAAAAGGAGGGGGTTTTTCTTACCTGCTGGTCCGCGCGAGGCCGCATGAATGGAAATGGCTGATTCGGCCGTTCCTCCTTAGCTAGGGCCCAACATTGCTTTAAGAAGCGTGTGGGCCATGAATTTGGTGCAATCTAGGCAAGCAAATATGGTACAAAATAAAAGATTTTCTTGATGCTGCCTACCTACTAATGTGTGTGGGAACCAAACACGCCCGACTACAAGATTGTACAAGTAGAGTCATTGTACGGTGGGCAACCAAACACGTCCCGAGTACAAGATTGTACAAGTAGGGTCATTGTACGGTGGACAACCAAGCACGCCCCGAGTACAAGATTCTGCAACCAGGGCCATTGAACGGTGGAAGCATGCAGCAGCATCTCAAAGTTGAATTTGGGAATGCATGTGCGCCTTATTACTCTTTGAGATAGAAGAGTACTCTTTTTGTGTGGCAAGAACACTAGTCAATTATTTGCTATGTTGTGGTGGCAGAGTTTGTTTATGAGCACTCTGTCCATCTAATGGTGCAATTGGTGGAGGTATCAGGGGGCTTCTCAGGCTTTTGGGGATTCTCGGCTGTCCGATTGCGTAGTAAATTGACATAAGCCACCCGATCTTATCAAGGGGCAGCAAAAGTCCTAGCGGAGGCTGCCTCCCCCAGTCTTTCCAGTTCACCTCCAGCCCGCCTCCACTCGTGCTTGAGCTCTTGAGAAAGAACATAACAATGAAGTACCATGATCACACCATTTGCAAACCATCAAGTGAAATCTATATTGGTTTTTTTTCGAAACCGAGGCAAAAGGTTTGCCTCATATATTAATTAAGCAGAGAGGGCATGAAAGATTACTCACACACAATAATAGACCCTAGTTTCTTTGCTCCGGTGGTGACCCAAAGATTTGCCTCGTTAGTGATCGTAGTGAGCAAGACTGGCAGTGGTGCGCTCTTATGCCGGAAAACCCGAGCATTTCTTTCATTCCATATGGTCCATGACACGAGCATGGTCAGCGAGGCCATCGCTTTTCTGTTGGGGACTCCTGCGCCGGTTCGATTTGTCCACCAATTCTTGACGGAACCATCCAGATGCCACAAGGAGGTGTCCAATTGTTCTAGACGGAATTTCTCAGTGACCATCTTCCAAAGCCGTATGGAATAACGACACTTGAAGAAGATATGTGGCCCACACTCTTGCTCCCTTTTGCAAAGAGGGCAAAGACCACAATTTGGCCATCCCCGCTTGGCAAGCCTGTCGGCTGTCCAGAGTCTATCTTGGATAGCCAACCAAGCAAAGAACTTTGCCTTTGGCGGCGCCCAAACCTTCCAAATCATGCTCTCCATTGGAGAGAGGACCAAACCAAGAAATTGTGCCCTATATGCGGAGGCCGCGGTGTAGAGCCCACCGGTCGTGTGCTTCCATATAATAGAATCCTCTGAAAGCTCATCGAGGTGGAAATTATGCACGAGCAACCAAAGCGTGAAGAATTGCCGGATGTGCTCGGTGGAGATGGTCGTGGAGGGGTTGATCTTGAGGATCCATGCGTTGTTTTCTAGAGCCTCCCGCACCTTCCAATTTTTTCTCATGGAAGCCTCAAAGATTAGTGGAGCGACATCCTTTGGCTTGGCTCCATGTAGCCAGGGGGAATCCCAGAATGGTGTTTTGGCCCCATTCCCCACGGTAATGGTAGTTGAGGCATAGAAGAAATAAAGGTCTTCCTCATCACATGGGTTGCACAAACCGACCCACATCTTGTTTGGCTCTGTCCATTCAAACCATGGCCACCTCAGGTGTAAGGCACGAGCAAACTTATCGGTGTTGAGAACACCAAGGCCACCATATTCTCGCGGGCGGAAAACATCCTTCCAATTTACCTTGCGCTTTGCACCTGTGGTCTTATCCGATCCGGACCAAAGGAAATCTTGTTCCAACTTGTTCACGTTTTGCTAGATGCTCCGTGGGACAAACCAGCGAAGTGATGAAGTAGACCGCGAGGGAGGTAATGACAGATTTTTACTAGTGTTATACGCCAAATGGTCGTTATGTTTTGCCCTTCATAAGTAACCAACTTGCTCGCAACCTTGTCCTCGAGAAATTGGAAGTCCGCCTTCTTTAGCTGCCCAACGGATAGGGGTAGGCCCAAGTATCTTAGAGGGAACGACGCTCTAGTTGCCGGCAAACTCTGAAGAATGTTTCCCAAGATAACATTATTGCACCGAATGGGCACAACGGACCTCTTGTGAAAGTTGGTGCAAAGGCCGGTGACCTCCCTGAAACCACGTAAGATCGCCGAGAAATTGTAAATGTCATTCTTGATAGGGGCCATGAACACCGCCGCATCATCAGCATAAAGGGAGGTCCGCACCATGATGCCTCTTCCCCGGACCTTGTGGAGCAATTTCTTTCGTGTTGCAAAGTCGAGTAGTTGTTGGAGTGGGTCAATAGCAATGACGAACAGAAGCGGCGAGTGCGGATCTCCCTGCCAGAATCCTTGGCCATGCTTAATGGGTGGGCCGACCACACCGTTTAAGAGTATCCTCGATGAAGAAGTGTAAAGCAGCATCGTGATCCAATTACTAAACTTGCAAGGGAAACCTCGCCGGCATAGAAGATCAAGGATGTACTCCCATTTGACCGAATCAAAAGCCTTGCGGATGTCAAGCTTGAAAAGAAGAGACGGTGTCTTGCATTTATGAAGCCGACGGGCAAGGTTGCGGACGCACATGAAGTTATCATGGATACTTCTAGTCTTGATAAATGCGCTTTGGGCGTTGGAGACAAGTTTGTTCATGTGCAGGGCAAGGCGGATGGCAAGCACCTTCACGAGGATTTTGGCAAAAGCATGAATAAGGCTAATAGGCCTAAAGTCAGTGATCCCCTCAGCCCCTTCTTTCTTGGGCAAGAGCACAATGTTTGCAGAGTTGAGCCAGTGGAGATTGGACGTGTGGAGGGAGTCAAATTGGTGAAACGCCTTCATCACGTCATGCTTAATTATTTCCCAACACTTCTTGAAGAATATACCCGTCTGGCCCCGGCGCCTTATCACTTGGCATGTCGGTTATTGCTTATCGCACCTCCGCCTCGGTGATGGGAGACTCGAGCTCGTGCAAGTCCAACTCATGAGACTCCATATGAAGCTCCTCCCAGTTAAAATCGTTTGCGCTTGAGGAACCTTTCTTCATGACCTCACAGAAGTGATCATGTATTAACTTCTCTTTAGCTTCATGGTCAGTGACCCATCCCTGGCCATGCTTTAGCCTATGGATATGATTCTTTCTCCTCCTTGCATTGACCCGGTGATGGAAATACTTGGTGCTGGCATCCCCTTCCTTGAGGTTCACGATACGCGCGCATTGCTTCTTTCGAGCCCTCTCAAGCACAGCCAAGCTTATTACCCTCCTCTTAAGCCTCTTCCTAAGGTCCAACTCGTCGTGAGATAGTTGCCGGTTTTCGTGCATGATGTCAAGATGCAAGATCACCAAGAGGGCAGCATGAAGATGGACCTTTGCTTTAGAGAAAAAAACCCTACTCCACTCAGAGAGGCGCCGCCCCACCTTCTTGAGTTTGTGAAACAAAATTTGATATGGCTCGGAGTGCGGGACATGCTCGTCCCAAGCCTTGCTAACCACTTCCATGAATCCAGGCATGGAAACCCAGAAGTTTTCGAACTTGAAAGTCCGAGGCCTCCTTGGCCACTAGTAGAAAAGAGGGCTTTGGTTCAGGCTAGGTCAGCCCATTAGTCCCGGTTCAGTCCAGAACCGGGACCCATGGGGGCATTGGTCCCGGTTCGTGAGCCCAGGGGGCCGGCCGGGCCACGTGGGCCATTGGTCCTGGTTCATTTGGATCTTTTGGTCCCGGTTGGTGGGACGAACCTGGACCGATGGGCCTGGCTCCTGGCCCACCACCATTGGTCCTGGTTGGTGGCTTGAACCGGGACAACATGCTGCCCTTTAGTCCCGGTTCGTGCCACGAACCGGGACCATTGAGGTGCCTATATATACCCCTCGCCCGCGAGCAGAGCACTCCACTGCTCTGTTTTTCTCTGGCCGGGGAGGGGAGGGCTTTATGGTGCTCTAGCTAACCTCCTATGCACATGAGGTGTTCGATGAAATGCCCGAGCCACACTAGTTAAGCTTTCTCCTCTCAAAGCACGACCTCCGAACTCTATTTTTCCTGAGATTTGTCTAGGTTTATATTAGCGGCCCATCACGCCCCGTCCCCGTCTTTACTCTCGCCGATCACCCGCGCCGATCTCGTCGCCGGCACCACCGAGGTGAGCCTCTTGTTCTTATCTTCTTTCTGAAACAAAAAAATTCTTGCTTTAGATAGATACTTGTGTAATTTTCTTACTATTTTATTGCTTGTTATTATATAGTGCGATGGTTTTGGTATCTGCCCCCGTCGGCCCTCGTCCTGTCTATGATTCGGATGTGGTATATATTATCTTTATAACTATTGCTTCATTTATTGTTTATGAAAATTATGTCGACCAACGTGACATAGATTTTATTTATCTAGGAGGTATGTGAACCAGAAATTCCAACCAACCCTATTGTCGAGAGGTTAAATTTAGTTGAAGCAGAAAACAATTTCTTGAAGGAAAAAATAAAAAAAATTGAGGAGGAGAAGATGATATTGGAGTTGCATGTTGCGGATGTCGTCGATGATCACAAGATCAAGATGGATGCAATGCGCTTGAAGATTAGAAAGATTAGAAAATATGCCATTCATACCGAGGCTTGGTATCATTATGCCGTTGGATCAATTGTTACCTTGGTTGCGATTATGATCGCATTTGTTTTTGCATTGAAATGTTTTACATAGTTTCAATGTATGGTTTAATTAATTTAGATGCTCCGGAGAGCTTTATGTTGTTAGATGAGAACTATGTATGTACTTTGGTTTTAATGTGATGATGAACTTCTATTAATTTGGTCACTTAATTATCTATTCATGATGTTCTGTAATGGTTTTTGACACACTTAATTATATATAATGCACGCAGATGAACCGACAATGGATGTACGGTGAGAGACACACCTCTAAGTACATTAAGGGCGTGCATGATTTTCTCAAAGTGGCTGAGGCAAACAAGCAGAATGGTTTTATGTGTTGTCCATGCCCTAAATGTGGGAATACGAAGTCCGACTCTGACCGGAAAATCCTTCACACCCACCTGCTTTACAATGGTTTCATGCCACACTATAATGTTTGGACGAGGCACGGAGAAATAGGGGTTATGATGGAAGATGGCGAAGAAGAAGAGGATGATGACAACTATGTGCCCCCTGAATACGGTGATGCTGAAACGGGGGAAGCTGCTGAAGATCAAGAGGAACCAGATGATGTGCCCAATGATGCTGCAATGGGGGGAGCTGCTGAAATCAAGAGGAACCAGACGATGTGCCCGATGATGATGATCTCTGCCGGGTCATTGTCGATGCAAGGATGCAATGCGAAAGTCAAAAGGAGAAGCTGAAGTTCGATCACATGTTAGAGGATCACAAAAAAGGGTTGTACCCCAATTGCGAAGATGGCAACACAAAGCTCGGTACCATACTAGAATTGTTGTAGTGGAAGGCAGAGAATGCTATGCCTGACAAAGGATTTGAGAAGCTACTGAAAATATTGAAGAAGAAGCTTCCAAAGGATAACGAATTGCCCGACAGTACATACACAACAAAGAAGGTCGTATGCCCTCTAGGATTGGAGGTGCAGAAGATACATGCATGCCCTAATGACTGCATCCTCTACCGCGGTGCGTACAAGGATCTGAACGCATGCCCGGTATGCGGTGCATTACAGTATAAGATCAGACGAGATGACCCTGGTGATGTTGATGGCGAGCCCCCCAGGAAGAGGGTTCCTGTGAAGGTGATGTGGTATGCTCCTATAATACCACGGTTGAAACGTCTGTTCAGAAACGAAGAGCATGCCAAGTTGATGCGATGGCACAGTGAGGATCGTAAGAAAGACGGGAAGTTGAGAGCACCCGCTGACGGGTCGCAGTGGAGAAAAATCGAGAGAAAGTACTGGATGAGTTTGCAATTGACCCGAGGAACGTATGCTTTGCTTTAAACGCGGATGGAATTAATCCTTACGGGAGCAGAGCAGCAATCACAGCACCTAGCCCGTGACTCTATGTATGTATAACCTTCTGCTACGTCTTGAGCTTGTGTTGGTTCTCCTTGAAGAGGAAAGGGTGATGCAGCAGAGTAGCGTAAGTATTTCCCTCAGTTTTTGAGAACCAAGGTATCAATCCAGTAGGAGGCTCCTCAAAAGTCCCACGCACCTACACAAACAAACAAAGAACTCGCAAGCAACGCAATAAAGGGGTTGTAAATCCCTTCATGGCCACTTGCGAAAGTGAGATCTGATAGAGATAGTATGATAAGATAAATATATTTTTGGTATTTTATAATATAGATGCAAAAAGTAAAGATGCAAATAAAAGTAGATTGGAAGCAAATATGATAAGAGATAGACCCGGGGGCCATAAGTTTCACTAGAGGCTTCTCTCGAGATAACATAAGTATTACGGTGGGTGAACAAATTACTGTCGAGCAATTGATAGAAAAGCGAATAATTATGAGATTATCTAGGCATGATCATGTATATAGGCATCACGTCCGCAACAAGTAGACCGACTCCTGCCTGCATCTACTATTATTACTCCACACATCGACCGACTCCTGCCTGCATCTAGAGTATTAAGTTCATAAGAACAAAGTAACGCATTAAGCAAGATGACATGATGTAGAGGGATAAACTCATGCAATATGATATAAACCCCATGTTTTTATCCTTGATGGCAACAATACAATACGTGCCTTGCAACCCTTTCTATCATTGGGTAAGGACACCGCAAGATTGAACCCAAAGCTAAGCACTTCTCCCATGGCAGGAAAGATCAATCTAGTAGGCCAAACCAAACTGATAATTCGAACAGACTTGCAAAGATAACTCAATCATACATAAAAGAATTCAGAGAAGATTCAAATATTATTCATAGATAAACTTGATCATAAACCCACAATTCATCGGATCTCAACAAACACACCGCAAAAAGAGATTACATCGAATAGATCTCCACAAGAGAGGGGGAGAACATTGTATTGAGATCCAAAAAGAGAGAAGAAGCCATCTAGCTAACAACTATGGACCCGTAGGTTTGTGGTAAACTACTCACAACTCATCGGAGGGGCAAGGGTGTGGATGTAGAAGCCCTCCATGGTCGATTCCCCCTCCGGCAAAGTGTCGTCGAAGGCTCCAAGATGAGATCTCGCGGATACAGAAGGTTACGGTGGTGGAAATTGTGTTTCGTCTGCTCCCTGGATGTTTTCGGGGTATGTAGGCTTATATAGGAGGAAGAAGTACGTCGGTGGACGCCCGAGGGGCCCACGAGATAGGGGGGTGCACCCTTAGGGGGGGGCCTCCTATTTCGTGGAAGCTTCGGCTACTTCTTGACTTGCACTCCAAGTCCTCTGGATCACGTTCGTTCCAAAAATCACGCTCCCGAAGGTTTCATTCTGTTTGGACTCAGTTTGATATTCCTTTTCTTCGAAATACTGAAATAGGCAAAAAAAAATAGCAATACAGGTTGGGCCTCCGGTTAGTAGGTTAGCCCCAAAAATGATATAAATGTGTAAAATAAAGCTCATAAACATCCAAAAGGGGTAATATAATAGCATGGAACAATCAAAATTTATAGATACGTTGGAGACGTATCAAGCATCCCCAAGCTTAATTTCTGCTCGTCCTCGAGTAGGTAAATGATAAAAAGAGAATTTTTGATGTGGAATGCTACCTAGCATAATTCTCAATGTAATTTTCTTTATTGTGGCATGAATGTTCAGATCCAAATGATTCAAAATAAAAGTTCATATTGATAAAAGAAATAGTAACACTTCAAGCACACTAATCAAAGTAATCATGTCTTCTCAAAAATAACATGGCAAAAGAAAGTTCATCCCTACAAAATCATATAGTTAGGCTATGATTCATTTTCGTCACACAAAGATGTTCCCAACTTCTATACCCCCGATGACAAGCCAAGCAATTCTTTCATACTTAAATAATCTCAAACTTTTTCAACCTTCACGCAATACATGAGCGTGAGCCATCGACATAGCACTATGGGTGGAATAGAATATGATGATGGGGATTGTGTGGAGAAGACAAAAAAGAGAAGAAAGTCTCACATTGACAAGGATAATCAACGAGCTATGGAGATGCCCATCAATTGATGTCAACATGAGGAGTAGGGATTGCCATGCAACGGATGCACTAGAGCTATAAATGAATGCTCAACAAAATAAAACTAGTGGGTGTGCATCCAACTTGCTTGCTCACGAAGACCTAGGGCATTTGAGGAAGCCCATCGTAGGAATATACAAGCCAAGTTCTATAATGAAAAATTCCCACTATTATGAAAAAGACAATCTATGAGACTCACTAAATGAAAAACATGGTGCTACTTTGAAGCACAATATATAAGACTCACTACATGAAGAACAAGGTGCTACTTTGAAGCACAAGTGTGGAAAAAGAGATAGTAACATTGCCCTTTTATTTATTTACTTTACTTTTATTTTATTTTTCCTTTTTTTGGGCCTTTCGTTTTTTGGCCTTTCTTTTTTTTTCTTTTTGGGCAATGTTCTAATAATGATGATCATCACACTTCTATTGACTACAACATGTGAATTACAACTCAAAACTAGAACAAGATATGACTCTATATGAATGCCTCCGGCAGTGTACCGGGATGGTGCAATGAATCAAGAGTGACATGTATGAAAAATATGCATGGTGGCTTTGCCACAAATACAATGTCAACTACATGATCATGCAATGGCAATATGACAAAAGTAATGTATGTCATGATGATGATAAACGGAACGGTGGAAAGTTGCATGGCAATATATCTCGGAATGGCTATGGAAATGCCATAATAGGTAGGTATGGTGGTTGTTTTGAAGAAGATATAAGGAGGTTTATGTGTGATAGAGCGTATCGTATCACGGGGTTTGGATGCACCGGCGAAGTTTGCACCAACTCTCAAGGTGAGAAAGGGCAATGCACGGTACCGAAGAGGCTAGCAATGGTGGAAAGGTAAAAGTGCGTATAATCCATGGACTCAACATTAGTCAAAAGAACCCATATACTTATTGCAAAAATTTAGAAGTCATCAAAAATCAAGCACTATGCGCATGCTCCTAGGGGGATAGATTGGTAGGAAAAGACCATCGCTCATCCCCGACCGCCACTCATAAGGATGCACAAGCCAGGTACACTTCATGTTTCAAATTTGTTACACAACTTTAACCATACGTGCATGCTATGGGACTTGCTAAATTCAACACAAGTATTCCTTAAATTCATAATCACCAAACTAGCATGACTTTAATATCACTACCTCCGTATCTCAAAACAATTATCAAGTATCAAATTGATCATACCATCCAATTCACTTCATATGATAGTTTTTATTATACCCAACTTGGATGCCTACCATTCTAGGACCAATTTTGTAACCATAGCAAATACCATGCTGTTCTAAAAGACTCTCAAAATAATATAAGTGAAGCATGAGAGACTAGCAATTTCTACAAAAATAAGTCACCACCGTGCTCTAAAAGATATAAGTGAAGCACTAGAGCAAAAACTATCAAGCTCAAAAGATATAAGTGAAGCACATAGAGTATTCTAGCAAATTCTAATAAATTCTAATCAAATAGGATTCTCCCAAAAGGTGTGTATAGTAAGGATGATTGTGGTAAACTAAAAGTTAAAGACTAATATAATACATGATGCTCCAAGCAAAACACATATCATGTGGTGAATAAAAATATAGCTCCAAGTAAAGTTACCAATGAACGAAGACGAAAGAGGGGATGCCTTCCCGGGGCATCCCCAAGATTAGGCTTTTGGCTATACTTGAATATCTTGGGGTGCCTTGGGCATACCCAAGCTTAGGCTCTTGCCACTCCTTATTCCATAGTCCATAAAAGCTTTACCCAAAACTTGAAAACTTCACAACACAAAACTCAACAGGAAATCTTATAAGCTCCGTTAGTGAAAGAAAACAAAACCACCACATAAGGTACTGTAATAAACTCATACTTTATTTATTTTGGTGTTAAACCTACTTTATTCCAACTTCTCTATGGTTTATAAATTATTTTACTAGCCATAGATGCATCAAAATAAGCAAACAACACGTGAAAAACAGAATCTGTCAAAAACAGAACAGTCTGTAGAAATCTGTAACTAACACAAACTTTTGGAATTCTAAAAATCCTACCAAAATATGAAGTCCTGGAAATTTTGTCTATTGATCAGCAGAAAAAAGAATCAACGCAAAATCACGTTTCTGTGATTTAAAAAAATTAAATTGGTGTGTGCAAAGTTTCTGTTTTTCAGCAGAATCAAATCAACTATCATCATAGGTTATCTTATAGGTTCTACTTGGCACAAACATTAATTAAAAGATAAAAACACATCTAAACAGAGAGTAGATGCAAAATTTATTACTAAACAGGAACAAAAACAAAAAACACAAAGAAAATTGGGTTGCCTCCCAACTAGCGCTATCGTTTAACGCCCCTAGCTAGGCATAAAAGCGAAGATAGATCTAAGTAGTGCCATCTTTGGCACTAAATTCATAAGTAGCCCGCATGATAGATTCATAAGGTAATTTGACTTTCTTTCTTGGAAAGTGCTCCATGCCTAATGGAAATTGGAATCTAACATTCCCTTCCTTCATATCAATAATCGCTCCAATCGTTCTAAGAAAAGGTCTATCAAGAATAATAGGGCAAGAAAAATTGCAATCTATATCAAGAACGATAAAATCTACGGGCACCAAATTTCTATTTGCTACAATGAGAACATCATTGATCCTTCCCATTGGCTTTTTAATGGTGGAATCCGCAAGGTGCAAATTTAAAAAGCAATCATCAAGATCATGGAAACCTAGAACATCACATAAAGTTTTCAGAATCGTGGAAACACTAGCACCCAAATCACACAAAGCAAAACACTCATGATATTTAATTCTAATCTTTATAGTAGGTTCCCACTCATCATTAAGTTTTCTAGGTATAGAAACTTCCAAATTAAGTTTTTCATCATAAGATTGCAACAAGGCATCAACGATATGTTTGGTAAAAGCTTTATTTTGACTATAAGCATGAGGAGGATTAACAACGGATTGCAACAAGGAAATACAACCTTCTAAAGAAAAATTATCATAATCAAAATCCTTGAAATCCGAGATAGTGGGTTCAATGCTATTTAAAGTCATGACCTCTCCAATCCCACTTTTACCAAATTTAGCATCAAGATCTAAGAACTCCGAATTCTTGGGACGTCTTCTAGGTAAAGTTGACTCATCATGAGTCCCATAATTATCAAGATTCATATTAACATAGATCTAATAGGAGACGCATCAATAACTTTAAGATTCTCATCATTCTTTTCATGTAATTTTTCTTGTTTAGCGGCCATCTTATTGACTAAGGTGGCTTGCTTATCAGAAATTTTGGCTATAGCATTTTCAAGCTGGGTAATTTGAGCATTAACACCATAAAATTCTTTATTCATATCATCAAGCTCTTTGTTCATAAACCCCAAAAAACCTTTTTGTTCCTTTAGCTCTTTTCTAAAGAAATTATTATGCTCAAGTCGCAAATTCATAAAGCTTCTAATATTTAATTCAATCTCTTCCATCCTTCTGAGAAGGTGGTCAGAACCCTTAGGCGAAGCTATAAGGTCAAACAAGCACACAAGCAACCAGAAAAAGGCAAGCGAAAGAGAGAGGAGAAGATTGGGAAAGAGAGGGCGAATAAAACGGCAAGGTGAAGTGGGGGAGAGGAAAACGAGAGGCAGATGGCAAATAATGTAGATGCGAGGGAGATGAGTTTGTGATGGGTACTTGGTATGTCTTGCCTTGAGCGAAGACCTCCCCGACAACGGCGCCAGAAATCCTTCTTGCTACGTCTTGAGCTTGCGTTGGTTTTCCTTGAAGAGGAAAGGGTGATGCAGCAGAGTAGCGTAAGTATTTCCCTCAGTTTTTGAGAACCAAGGTATCAATCCAGTAGGAGGCTCTTCAAAAGTCCCACGCACCTACACAAACAAACAAAGAACTCGCAACCAACGCAATAAAGGGGTTGTAAATCCCTTCACGGTCACTTGCGAAAGTGAGATCTGATAGAGATAGTATGATAAGATAAATATATTTTTGGTATTTTATAATATAGATGCAAATAAAAGTAGATTGGAAGCAAATATGATAAGAGATAGACCCGGGGGCCATAGGTTTCACTAGAGGCTTCTCTCGAGATAGCATAAGTATTACGGTGGGTGAACAAATTACTGTCGAGCAATTGATAGAAAAGAGAATAATTATGAGATTATCTAAGCATGATCATGTATATAGGCATCACGTCCGCAACAAGTAGACCAACTCCTGCCTGCATCTACTACTATTACTCCACACATCGACCGACCCCTGCCTGCATCTAGAGTATTAAGTTCATAAGAACAGAGTAACGCATTAAGCAAGATGACATGATGTAGAGGGATAAACTCATGCAATATGATATAAACCTCATCTTTTTATCCTCGATGGCAACAATACAATACGTGCCTTGCAACCCTTTCTGTCACTGGGTAAGGACACCGCAAGATTGAACCCAAAGCTAAGCACTTCTCCCATGGCAGGAAAGATCAATCTAGTAGGCCAAACCAAACTGATAATTCGAAGAGACTTGCAAAGATAACTCAATCATACATAAAAGAATTCAGGGAAGATTCAAATATTATTCATAGATAAACTTGATCATAAACCCACAATTCATCGGATCTCGACAAACACACCGCAAAAAGAGATTACATCGAATAGATCTCCACAAGAGAGGGGGAGAACATTGTATTGAGATCCAAAAAGAGAGAAGAAGCCATCTAGCTAATAACTATGGATCCGTAGGTCTGCGGTAAACTACTCACAACTCATCGGAGGGGCAAGGGTGTGGATATAGAAGCCCTCCGTGGTCGATTCCCCCTCCGGCAGAGTGCCGGCAAAGGCTCCAAGATGAGATATCGTGGATACAGAAGGTTACGGTGGTGGAAATTGTGTTTCGTCTGCTCCCTGGATGTTTTTGGGGTACGTAGGCTTATATAGGAGGAAGAAGTACGTCGGTGGACGCCTGAGGGGCCCAAGAGACAGGGGGCGCGCCCTATAGGGGGGGCGCCCTCCTATCTTGTGGAAGCTTCGGCTGCTTCTTGACTTGCACTCCAAGTCCTCTGGATCACGTTCGTTCCAAAAATCACGCTCCCGAAGGTTTCATTCCGTTTGGACTCCGTTTGATATTTCTTTTCTTCGAAATACTGAAATAGGCAAAAAAAACAGCAATACGGGCTGGGCCTCCGGTTAGTAGGTTAGTCCCAAAAATGATATAAATGTGTAAAATAAAGCCCATAAATATCCAAAAGGGGTAATATAATAGCATGGAACAATAAAAAATTATAGATACGTTGGAGACGTATCACCTTCCTCCTTGGATGTGCATGAAGCGGAAGTTCATTACGATGCCAGTTCTCATCCAAGGCCCTAAGCAACCCGGCAACGACATTGATGTGTACCTAAGGCCATTAGTTGAAGAACTTTTATAGTTGTGGAATGGAAACGGTGTACGTACGTGGGATGAGCACAAACAGGAGGAATTTGACCTGAAGGCATTGCTGTTCGTGACCATCAATGATTGGCCCGCACTCAGTATCCTTTCAGGACAGACAAACAAGGGATACCACGCATGCACACACTATTTAGCTGACACCGAAAGCATATACCTGGGAAGCTGCAGGAAGAATGTGTACCTGGGCCATCGTCGGTTTCTTCCGACCAACCATCAATGTCGAAAGAAAGGCAAGCATTTCAAAGGCGAGGCAGATCACCGGAAGAAGCCCGCCATGCGTACCGGTGATCACGTACTTGCTATGGTTAATGATTTACACGTAATCTTTGGAAAGGGTCCCGGCGGACTAGCTGTTCCGAATGACGCTGAGGGACACGCACCCATGTGGAAGAAGAAATCTATATTTTGGGACCTACCCTACTGGAAAGACCTAGAGGTACGCTCTTCAATCGACGTGATGCACGTGACGAAGAACCTTTGCGTGAACCTGCTAGGCTTCTTGGGCGTGTATGGGAAGACAAAAGATACACCTGAGGCACGGGAGGACCTGCAACGCTTGCACGAAAAAGACGACATGCCTCCAAAGTAGTATGAAGGTCCTGCCAGCTATGCTCTTATGAAAGAAGAGAAAGAAATCTTCTTTGAATGCCTGCTCAGTATGAAGGTCCCGACTGGCTTCTCGTCGAATATAAAGGGAATAATAAATATGCCAGAGAAAAAGTTTCATAACCTAAAGTCTCATGACTGCCACGTGATTATGACGCAACTGCTTCCGGTTGCATTGAGGGGGCTTCTACCGGAAAGCGTCCGATTAGCCATTGTGAAGCTATGTGCATTCCTCAATGCAATATCTCAGAAGGTGATCGATCCAGAAATCGTACCAAGGCTAAGGAGTGATGTGGCGCAATGTCTTGTCAGTTTCGAGCTGGTGTAACCACCATCCTTCTTCAATATCATGACGCACGTCCTAGTTCATCTAGTCGACGAGATTGTCATTCTAGGGCCCGTATTTCTACACAATATGTTCCCCTTTGAGAGGTTCATGGGAGTCCTAAAGAAATATGTCTGTAACCGCGCTAGGCCAGAAGGAAGCATCTCCATGGGCCATCAAACAGAGGATGTCATTGGGTTTTGTGTTGACTTCATTCCTGGCCTTAAGAAGATAGGTCTCCCTAAATTGGGGTATGAGGGGAGACTGACTGGAAAAGGCACGCTTGGAGGGGACTCAATAATATGCAGGGACGGATATTCTTGGTCTTAAGCACACTACATAGTTCTACAGAACTCTATCTTGGTGACCCTGTATGTCGATGAACACAAGAACAGTCTGCGCTCCAAACACCCGGAGCAGTGCGACGACTGGATTACATGTGAACACATCAGGACTTTCAGCAGTTGGTTGGAAACACGTCTCAGAGGTGACAAGACTGTTTGTGATGAGCTGTACTTGTTGTCCAGGGGACCATCTTTGACTGTATTGATTTACAAAGGATACGAGATAAATGGGAATACATTTTACACGATTGAACAAGATCAAAAGAGCACCAACCAAAACAGCGGTGTCCACTTTGATGCGGCAACTGAGAGGGAAAAGGACACATATTATGGTTACATAGTGGACATATGGGAACTTGACTACGGACATGATTTTAAGATCCCTTTGTTTAAGTGCAAATGGGTCAATCTGTTAGGAGGCGGGGTACAAGTAGACCCACAGTACGGAATGACAACAGTGGATCTGAAAAATCTTGGGTACACTGACAAACCGTTTGTCCTAGCCAATGATGTGGCACAGGTTATCTATGTGAAGGACATGTCTACCAAATCGAGAAAAAGAAAAGATAAGGAAGCGAATAAATCATACCGCTTCATCATCTTGCTTGTTTCTGGCGAAGCTTAACGCACTATAACATAGGCATGCATGATGGTATGGCTTTCTTTTAAAGAAGCATCTGGTTCCATCTTTCTTTCGTTAGTTAAGCCACCTTTTTCTAAGAAGGATTTTTGTAATTCTGGATTAATAGTACTTAGAATGCCTTTTTCATATTGAGAAATTCTGTCTAGTGGCATTCAATCACAGAAGCCGTTGACAGGAGCATAAATCACAACAATTTGTTTTTCAATTGGAACTGGTTCATATTGTGGTTGTTTGGGCTCTAGCTTTTATTCCAAAATCACGTATCACCGATCAACCTATTCGAGAGGCCCCTGAGCATCTTCCATGAATTGACGTATATGAGTGTAGTTATCAGGTACGCCGGTAGCTGGATGAGCCAAAGTGCAACATAGTTCTTTCAGGAAAAAGGGACATAGTGGGAGTGGAGGGCAAGACAGACATGTTTGAAGATTATGAAAAGTTTCATGAAATTCCTCCCTTCAAAGTCAAGGCTGACCCACGCATCCTGATAAACGATGAAGATTATCCATGGTTACGGCGCAATAAGCAAATGACACAAGCGAAGAAAAAGTGAAGACTTTCTCCTGCAACTATTATGATGATACCATGCCAACTTTGTAACAGACGAGTATGATACCATTCTCCGTTTTGTACATGCACATGCTATGTGGGTGAAATTATGATACCATGCCAACTTTCAACTTTTTCAGAGTTCATTTGAAATGCTTTAATGTCTTATGGTTCGGCCCTCATAATACCATTAATCCCGGTTCTCTCCTTGTCAACTATTTTCTCACCAAGAACACTCAAGAGGGCAGCCACGTGGGCCATCGGTCCCGGTTCGTCTGGACCTTTTGGTCCTGGTTCCACGCACGAACCGGGACCAATGCGCCTCGCCCCTGGCCCATGACCATTAGTCCCGGTTTGTGCCACAAACTGGGACTAAAGGGTTGGTCCTCGTTGCGGTCAGAGTTTAGTCCCACCTCGCCAACCGAAGGGCGCTCACACCGGATTATAAGTCCCTCCCTCTCTGCCTTGTTAAGCTCCTCTCTAAGTGAAAATAGATGCCCTTATACAGGGAATTTGACCTAAATTCATATTGAATTTCTCTGAAATTCATATAAATTTATTATGAATTTAGGTTGAATTTTCTCTATAGGCGCATATATGCTCATTTTTTAGTAAAGTTAATCACAAACTTGTGATTCACACAAATTTCAAAGAATTCAAATTTTAACAATTCAAATTTGAAAACTAATGGCACTAACAGAAAGTTTATAATTTTTTAAAAACTAATGGCACTAACAGAAAGTTTATAATTTTGCTGACCTAAAAGCAAAAAGAATTAAAAAAATAAAGCAAAAAACAAAATAAAATAAATAATGCAAAAAACAAAACAAAAAAACTGGAAAAATATATTTTTAAAGTAAAGTTAATCACAAACTTGTGATTCACACAAATTTCAAAGAATTCAAATTTGAAAACTAATGGCAATAACAGAAAGTTTATATTTTTTCTAAAACTAATGGCACTAACAGAAAGTGTATAATTTTTCTGACCTAAAAGCAAAAAGAACTAAAAAATAAAGCAAAAAACAAAAGAAAATAAATAATGCAAAAAGATAAAAACAAAAAAATGAAAGAAAACTATTTTTATAGTAAAGTTAATCACAAACTTGTGATTCACCCAAATGTCAAAGAATTCAAATTTTAACTATTCAAATTTGAAAACTAATGGCACTAACAGAAAGTTTATAATTTTTCTGACCTAAAAGCAAAAAAATTAAAAAATAAAGCAAAAAACAAAAGAAAATAAATAATACAAAAAACAAAACAAAAAAACTAAAAAAAATTAAAAAAAACTGCCACCTATTGGGCCACCACGTCCTGAATACGACTAGAAACCCAACCTGGGCCAGGATTCAGGCCCGCAGAAGGCCCAATAGGCCCACAGACAGCATAGTATGACATTAGGCCCGTAAGCCTGAATTTGAGAGGAGCTCGAGAGGGCAGCCGCAGTGGGGCTTATAAACCACTCCGAGCCCCTCTCAACTAGCGAGGTGGGACTAAACTCTTGGTCGCGGGCAGCGCAAGGCCTTTGGTCCCGGTTGGTGGCACGAACCGAAACTAAAGGGGGGCATTTGTCCCGGTTTGTGGGACCAACCGGTATCAATGCCCTCCTTTAGTCCCGGTTGGTGCCACCAACCGGGACCAAAGGCCGTCGCTTCCCGCCCTTTGGGCTGCCGAAAACTGCCTTTGGTCCCGATTAGTGGCACCAACCAGGACTAAAGGGGGCATTGGTCCCGGTTGGTGCCACAAACCGGGACCAATGACTTTGCTATATAAGCAAACACTTTGTGTTTTTCAGTCATCTCTGCAGTTGCCCGCGCCGACGACGACGCCAAGCTGCCCAATTCACACCCCACCGACGCTGTCGCCGCCCGCACCCCGCGCTGTCACCACCCCGCGTCGCCCCGACACCGTCGTCGCGGTCACCTCCCCGCGCCGCCCCGACACCGTCGCCGCCCCGCGTCGTGCCCCGACGCTATCGCCATCCCACGTCGCCCCGACGCCATCGCCGCCCCGACGCCGTCCCCTGCCCCGCGCGCCACCGCCTCTGCCTCAGGCCGGACCTGCGTCGTCACCACCCCGCGCCGCCCCGACGCCGTCGCCGCGTGCCACCCCGCATCGTCGCGGTCACCTCCCCGCACCGCCTCGCGTCGCGCCCCGACGCCGTCTCCTGCCCCGCGTGCCACAGCCTCTGCCTCAGACCGACCCCGACCTCGCCGTCGGCGACGCCGCCCATAGTGAGCCCCCGCGCCCTGCCCTGCCCCCTGCCGCCACCGCCGCCCATAGTGATGCTTTTTTTGCATATATGTTGATGATATATGTATGTTTTTTGGCATATATATATGTTGATGTAATGTTTTTTTGCATATATGTTGATGTATGGATATATGCTTTGTATGTATGTATGTATTTTTTCAATTGTAATGATGTTTTAAAATACATATATGCAAAAGTTAGATTTTTAGAAAAGTTTTATCTATATATGTTCTCTGATTTAGTAAGTATTAGGTTAGTTTCATTTTTATAAAAGTTTTATATATTTAGGAAGAAGGAATAGAAGGAAGAAGAAGGAAGAAGAAAAAGTTTTATATATATGCAAAAGTTACATTTTTAGAAAAGTTCTATATATCTAGCTAGGAAAGGAAGAAGAAGAAAAAGAATGAGAGGAAAAAGGAAAATAAGAAGAGGAATAAAGGAGAGGAAGAGGAGAAATAAATAAAAAGAGGAAAAAAGAAGAAAAAGAAGAGGAGAAGAAGAAAGGAATAGAGGAGAAGAAGAAAAACTAGATTCTTCTTCTCCTCTATTCCTTTCTTCTTCTCCTCTTTTTTCTTCTTCGATCTTCTCCTCTATTCAACACGAGGGTCTGTCGTCGTTGATATACCCCTCCCGATAACTTCAACACGAGGGGGGTCGAAATAACCCCCTCCCCGACAATATTATTTTCCCATGTACGTATGTCGTCGTTGTCGATATAACCCCCTCCCGATAACTTCAACATGGGGGGGGGGTCGATATACCCCCTCCCCGATAACATTATTTTCCCGTGTATGTATGTCGTCGTTGTCGATATTACCCCCTCTCGACTGTGATAACTTGTACCAAAACTCTCGAGGACACCCAAACCCTGGAAAAAATGATGTCGGTCTCCTACCCCCTCCCGCCGCGCCCCTACCCGACAAACTCTCTCGAGGCCACCCTCTCTCGCTCGACCAAAACTCTCGAGGACACCCAAACCCTAGAAAAAACGATGTTGGTCT
The DNA here is from genome assembly GCF_018294505.1 of Triticum aestivum. NCBI lineage: Eukaryota > Viridiplantae > Streptophyta > Magnoliopsida > Poales > Poaceae > Triticum > Triticum aestivum. The sequence goes on along the minus strand of NC_057807.1, from coordinate 621,014,176 downwards.
CCTACCCCTCCCGCCGCGCCCCTACCCTTGAAGCGTTGCCGAGGCCACCCCAAACCCAGAATAAGCTCGGTCTACGTTTGCCACTAATATATCCACCTGCTGTCATGTTTGTGTAATAATTGCCATGTTGTAATATTTGCAGAAACAATGGAGCACATACGAGACGAGGAAGCAGAAGAGGTGTTGGGGGACATAATCTTAGCCGGAGGTGATATCTTGTCGTATCTTAACGATAATGATGGTCTGGAAGAACAGGGTGAAGACGAAGCAGGCTACGGTGATCGAAGAATGGAGGACGAAAGACATGATTATGATGGCTCCGGTGACCCAATGACGGTGCAAGAAGGAGACCATGATGACGGCTCCGGTGACCGAACCGAGTCTGGCCAGGTATATATATTAGTTAAGCCTGTGCTAACTAGCTAATTGATGCATTCATTGTTTTGGTATATGTACACATATTAATTAACTCTCGTCTTTCTTATTTTTTCTAGCCCTCTGGATCGAGCACAACTTCGGTAAAGAGACGAGGCCCGAAGAAAAAGTTGCGCTCGGATGAAAGGTTTGAGATCACAGCAATCGCGCACGACGGCCAACCGATTGAACCCATCCGGACAAAGGAACCATTTGCTTCTCAGTGCGGGGTTCTTGTTAGGGACAAGATCCCGATCAGCATCCACCAATGGTATAAGCCTAAGAACAAAGACCCTGAGGTGTCTTATGTCAATGATATGTAGAAAGATGATCTTTGGACTAAGCTGAAGGCAAATTTCACCCTACCGCCAGAGGAGGATCCGGAGAAGCCAGTTAAAGAGCAATTAATCAAGTCTCATGCTCTTAAGAAGATGGCAGACCTATTCAGGAGGTGGAAGAATGAGCTAAAAAGGCTTGTCGACAAAGAAGAGACACCAGAATTCATCGGCAAATATGAGAAGATCAGAGATCACTGGCCCGCATTTGTGGCCCACAAGACATCGGAAAAGAGTAAGAAGATGTCGGCGACAAACAAGCAAAATGCTGCGAAGAAGAAGCTTCACCATCGCACGGGGTCAGGTGGCTACCTCAAAGCCCGGCCTAAGTGGGCCAAGGCTGAGAATGATCTGCTTGATAAAGGGATTGAACCAGAGACAACGAACTGGCCAGACCGTTGCCGGACTTGGTTCTTCGGGGCTGGCGGAACCTTGGACCCTGTATCAGGGAAGTGCCTTTGGACGGACGAGCAAATGAAAATACCAGTCAAGAGGCTTCAGCACTATACCGATGCAGCGCAGGAAGGGACGTTCGTCCCAGACAGAGAGAACGATGAGCTCACAATGGCCCTCGGGAATCCTGAGCACCCTGGACGGACACGAGGCACGCCAGGCTCCATTCCGTGGAAGGCTAGGTTTTCAGACGCGGGCGGTTACAAATGCCAGGAGAGGAGGAAGAAAGTGCAGCAGACCGAACAGCAGGCGCTGCACGCAAGGGTACAAGCGATAGAGGAACGAGAAGCAAATCGCAGCAAACGAACTGTCGAAGCTTCCCCCGAAGCTACCCCGCCATCTCAGCGGAGAAGCAGCGTGGCTTCCACCGAGCTGCTTCAGCCGGAGCATGTCTTGACGGCTCCTGCTAGCTACCCCATGGATGCTGTCACAGAGTCTCAAAATTGCCACCTTATGACGCAATGACAGAACTTAAAAGTCAACGCGGCTGTCGGCTCTGTTCGACCTTCTGAACCTGGCGCAACTTTTCACTGTCCTCCGATTCCAGAAGGATATGCTAGGGTGACGGTGGACGAAATAACGGAGGGATTTGAGGACCTCCAGCTTGACCACCCTACCGGTGAAGGGGAGACTCGACTGGGTTCTGCTCTGAAGACTCTATGCCTATGGCGGAAGGAGTTCATCAACCTTCCGAACTGGACGCCTCCGCCTCCTCCTCCTCCTCCGGCGAGTCAGGGCACTCCGCCTCCTCCACCGCCTCCTCCTCCGGTGAGTGACGATCAGGGCACTCAGCCTTCTTCTCCGGCGCGTGGCGGCACTCCACCTCCTTCTCCGCCTGCGCCGGCGCGCCCGAGCAGCCAGCAGCCTCCTCCTTCTCTGCCTCGCCAGCAAGGGCGGGAGAGACCTGCCGCCGCCCCGGCTGCTCCGGCACGTCGTAGTCCTTCTCCTCCGCCTCGTAAGCAAGCACGAAAGAAGACAGCCGCAGCCGCTCCGTCTGCTCCGGCGTCTAGCAGTACAACCAGAGGCGGGAGGCAATACAGATACGGTCCACCTCTCAAGCCTCTAGAGAAGTTACCGTACGAGAGGACCGAGGAGGAAAACGCGACGATCGTGCGGACCGAAGTGAAGGACTTCTTTGAAGGGTTGAAAGCAAAGAGACATCCACCTCCGGAGGAGAAGGTAGATCTGGTGAAAGCAAAGCGCATTATCGATGCCTTGAGGAAACCACCAAAGTCTCCACCGAGAACCAACTATGAGTGCATTACTGAACAGGCATATCTCGAAGCGGAGCGGTCGGGAAGTACTGTCAGTGATCAAAGGTTAAAAGAATGAGCAGCTGGGAAAAAAATTGCCCAGCTCGGCGAACAAGCAAAGCAATCGTGCCCCCCCGCTCAATGTGTCTAGCGACATCGTCGCTAATGCTCCGGGGACGGTGCCCGGTTATAGCAATCTTAGAGATTACCTGCCTGACGATGTACATTTTAATTTCTTGGAGGTGGACTAACACAGATACGAGTACGGGAAGCCTCTCGTCAAAGATGAAAATCTCTAACAACGATGATGCGAAGATTCCATAATTGGTACATGAAAACCTGGAGAGAGTCTGGGGGGACGAATACTTTGTATCTGAGAATTAAAGAGGACCACGACCTTGTTGGAACTGGTTTGTTGCCTGTTCCATTTGAGGAGTTAAAAGGCCTTCGATAAATTAACGGACTTTTGCTACTGTCTGTAAGTACTATTTCTGTCATTAAGTCTCTATATATAGCTTAGCTCTTTCATTGCATGTATTTATAATAAATTATCCTCACTATATTATGCAGATTGAAGATCGTCAAGTGCAAAAAACAAGAAATGTATGATATTGGGTTCATTAACACAAATATCATAGATGAATTTCTGGTTACAAAGAACGCCGAAGAGGCCGAGGCCAACTTGCTACAATCGTTGATCAAAAATCAAAACAAAGATTTAATACTCTTTCCTTACAACTTCGAGTGAGTGTTACTGTCGTGTGCATATTCGGCTTCTCTTTACTCGAGCGAGGTTATAGTAATGTAATTGATGAGTTATGCATGCGTGCACAGCTTTCACTATGTTCTTCTGGAGATTAAGCTTGAGCGGGGACTAGTAACCGTCTTAGACTCGAGACAAAAAGATCCCCAAACCTATGCGGACATGAGTAAAATGCTCAACAAGTAACTTCAATCGATCATTATCGCACCATATTGGCAACTTTTTGTTCATTTCCTGATATCTCAAGTAATAATAATTAATTTTTTTTGTCTTGCAGGGTTTGGAAACAGTTCACCGCATAAGCTTCGGGACTGCCGAAGGAGCTACGATATACATACCCGAAAGTAAGTACTACTAGCTAGCTAGTTGCGCGCATCTCCCGTTGATTCTATAGCTATACTTTCATCAATGCCATTTATAATGCTTCATTATCAGTTTGATTGACCTCTATTTCTCATAAAGTGCTTGTGGCAGGAACAAGGGAATGATTACTGTGGATACTATGTGTGCGAGTTCATCTACAACGCGACTTTGAAAAATAAGCGGGGCTACTCTAGAAGACAATATGAAGTGCGTAAGCAATAATATTCACAATTTCATTTTATTACACCATCATTTCTGTTGAGTTTCATTCATATATATGTATTAACCCCCTTCTTCAAATTAGACGTGGCAGATGCGGAATTAACTCTTACCACAAGATCGCATGAAAGCAATTCAAGAGGAATTGGCGGGATTCTTTCTTGACCACGTCATCAATAAAGCCGGAGAATACCATGTGGAAGTTAATTTCAAATGCTAGGGGACTGTAAGAGATCTTACATATTGTATATGTATGTAGCCAGTAGCGTCGGATAGATAATACGAAAACTTGTTGTTTGACCAATCTCTCGGAGAAGGAGAGGTCAATTGATCACTTCTCTCGGTATGCATGACGAACTTCTGTACTTAATGGTTTCCTTCATTTTCTTACTAGCTAGCGTATCGAGGGCCTCTCTATGTATAGTACGTAGCGTCGACCAAGCACGGACATAAGAGAGGACACTTCTCTCTATTAATTAGCTAGCTAACACAATATATGAAACACCTAAATTAACCCCCCCAACCCCCCCCCCCCTTCAAAAAAAACAAAAAACCCCAGCCCCTGAAACGCTGATGCGTGGATGCCTTTTGGTCCCGGTTGGTGCCACCAACCGGGACCAAAGGCCCTCCTGCCTGGGCCCGGCGCACCGACCACATGGAGGCCCATCTGTCCCGGTTCGTGCTAGAACCGGGACTAAAGGTCTAGGGCATTAGTAACGACCCTTTAGTCCCGGTTCAAGAACCGGGACTAATGGGGGTTTTTCTACTAGTGGGCCCCTTGTCATCGGCGAGGAGAAGCGGACAATGGTCGGAGAGGGAAGAAGATAGGGCGTGGAGCACGTGGGTGCCGAAGGTGGTGTCCCACTCGGCGTTACAAAAGAACGAATCAAGCTTGCACAAGGTCGGGTTTTCCCTCTCGTTGCTCCAAGTGAACCTTCTATTTTGTAAATGGATTTCTTTTACCTCACAACTCTGGAGTGCCGCCCGGAAACGGTTAATTCGACTCCGATTAATGTTCCTATTGTTCTTGTCACGCGCACGATATATTTGGTTGAAATCGCCTGCCACGAGCCAAGAGATCCCGGCAGGCGGTTTTTGGCCAATGAGCTCCGCAAAAAAAGCATCCTTGCGAGAGGAGTCGGTGGGACCGTAGACGGTGGTGAGCTTGTATTGTACGTCGGAGTCACGGATTCGGACCATCGCGGATAAGCAAAAGGTGGCGATGTTGATGTCAACCAGATCCACCGTCTGGTCATCCCAAAGCAGGAGCATACCTCCCCTTGTGCCATCGGCCGGCCTTTGTGCAAAATTGCGTAGTCTGTTTCCCCCCAGGAAAGAGGGCACGAAAACATCGACGTTGTCGAGTTTCGTCTCTTGGAGGCACGCGATATGGCAGGAAGAGGAGGCGATGGCGGCGTTGACAGTGGCCCGTCTATCCGGGCAGTTTAGACCTCGGACATTCCAACACAACACATTGATAGATTGTTCTAACATGACAACTTGTGGTACACACAGAGGCATGGCCAACTGAGAGATGGACAGCTGCTACAGTAAACGCCACAGGTAACACAGACGCACAACAACAGAATTAAACTGGGTAGAACAGATTCTGAACCCATCTTAGCACATCTCCAGAAGCTAGAACTAAACCCACGTAGTGCAACACACAGGGTGTCGATCTTGCACAACACTTCAGCAGCATGAACTTGATCTAACATTGAAAACAAGTAGCCCCAGGGAGCAGCAACTGGCTCAAATTGCTGCCAGCAGCGCTGCAGCACCGCCGTCTGGCCCTTCCATGTCCATGACACCGGCACCTCCGTGCTGGATGAGGGCGTCTTCCACACCTGCAGCTTGCCCGTCGTCGAGCTTGAAAAGCTTACGCATGGAGTTGATCACTTCCTGAGGCAGCTGGTCCTTGAACCGTTCTGCAAAGGCATCTAGAGCCGCCGCGGTGACGTCCTCGCCGTTCTTGACTATGCCCAGGCTACGACACACCAGGAGCTCAGCCGCCTTTGATGCCGGCGCATCCTTTGGCTTCACACATGTCCTGTGCAGGGAGAGGCCTGCATTCCTGGAGATGGTAACTCCAGCCATCGTCTTGCGGCGTGCAACAGGTGGACGCGGAGGCGTGGAAGCAAGGGATGGCTATATCGGCGGCGACCTCTCATCGAAGAGAACAACGAGGCCAACACCGGCCGGCAGGATGTCCGCATCAGCCCTACGTCGCCGCACCGGGAAGGGGTGCGCCTCACAGGCCCACTGGAGACCAGAGGCGGGGTGGGCGATGACTCAAAGCCTGGTGGCCTGGCCGGAGACAGAGGCGGAAGAAGCGTCGAGGGCGAGCAAAGTTGGAGCAGAGCGGGATTTGGAGCCGCCTCGGAGATGGTCGAAGACCTTGGCCCGTCCCTCTTGGAGCTTGGTTGGCGCGGCAGCACCGACGTGGGAGACAGAGGGGGGGAGGCCGGCAGCGTTAGCGCCTCCAGGTAGTGCCTGCGTGCGGCCCGCGGCGAGCCCTGACGCACCGGGCTGCGCCCACGCACCTGAAGCAGCTCCAGGGCCCGTGCCCTTCGTCACTTGCGGACCCGAAGCCCAATAGGAGTGACTGGGCAGCCACAGCAGGAGCCAGATCAGGCGGAGGCGCGAGGTCCGCCTGCGAGGGGCCAGCACCCGTACGCCGCCCACCAGAGCAATCACGGTTGCGGTCCTGCCCGTCCTGCCGCTGGCGATCACGAGGTCCTCTGGAGAGGGAGCGACGGATGCGGTCACGCCATCCCTCCTGCGTGCGGGGTTCACCTCGCCCACACCTGCCGTCCCGGTCTTCTTCATCGTCACAACGCGGCGGCCTCCGCACCTCTCCTCCCTGGGCCACACGGCGCTCGCCACGCCCACCCGTGCCATCCACCATGCGGCGGAACTAGGTGAACTCATGGATCTCCGCCGCCGGCGGTAAGACTACACTGGTAAAATTTTCAGATGGATATTATGTTTGTCTTTTTGCGGGGGAGATGGATATTATGTTATGTAAACCCTACATAGGGAAATGTTGCTATAAAACCAACCTGACTAAATTATCTAAGAGGAAACTTAACTAGGATATACCACATGAACAACACACACTGTTAGAAAGAGTTACTCCCTCCGTTCCAAAATAGATGACCCAACTTTGTAAATCCATAAGTGACAAGACAATAGTACCATGGGCATCAAAGTGATCATAAGCATCCAAAATTTCAGCCATACTAGTTGGCGGGCTACCATCAAGATGCCGTTTGCTTTCTCGACTTAATTTTCTGGTGGTACATCAGGCTTCATTTTCTTCCCTGACACGTTGTCAAGGGATGCCCAGTCAGGATATGGGCATTCGTAGCACCAATCGGGGCCAGTATATCGCACACAATGCAGCCATAGTCCCTCCTCGTCGCCGTCATAACTGCCAAAATGAACAAAGGATTTATAAATAACGCCCGAAGAATTCAAAAGCAACCAGCCTCCTACATACAGATCTCGTAAATGTTTGTTTAGTTCGAGCCTGCCCTTTATGATCAAGTGAACTTGTAGCTGTAGGAACTCACCCGACAGGAGCAAGATTTGGACAATTCGAGCACATTGGATCAATACCAAATTCCGAATCGGCTTCAGCACTGTTGTCAGGGTCTGATGATGGCAATGAGCACGCTAGTGAGGTTGCCCTATGGATACTCGTTCCCTTTGATGAACGCGGACAAAAATCCCCGGAAACATAGAGCTCATCATTAGCTATTGGGTAACCAAGGTGTTTTAGATGCACCCGTATCTGCATTTTTCGAAGTTTTGGGCAACAGAAAAAATGTATCAGTAAGACACAACACTACAAACATAACAAAAATATAGATATAGGCAGCATGATTAAGATTCTTTTTTTCAGAAGTAATGTATCCAGTATGAAGCTTCTTAAACAAGAAAACAAGAGCTATGGATCATGAAAAGGATGCATTGATCCTTCAAATGGAAACTATGATTGCCAGGTTCATCATGTTGGCCTTGTCTAACAGGTGGTTAAGTATGATTCATACAGTACAATGATATAACAGGTTCAGGCAACCGTTAGGAGGACTCCGGTGTGGCGGCAAACGGCGCAACACCTTGGCTCCGGTCATCTTCCAAAGGCTAGGTTCGTGCACGATAGAATGAACCAACTTCTGGTAGTTCCGGGCGCCTTCATTGTACACACAAGCATTGCACAGCCTCCAAATCTTTCACAGTGGCCGGATGATTCAGAAGCTAGGCCTTTAATGTTTATTACCAGGATGTTTCGCCTGTGTGAACGTAAGCAGGCACACATGCAGTCATAGAAGGTAAAACAGGATTAGGTACCTGGTGAGTTCGGCCAGTGACAGGTTTGCATAAGACAATGCTATGGGTCCCATCAGTGCAAATCCTCTGAAACTTGGTACATGCTTGTTTTCCACTTGGGAGGGGTTTACCAGGACCATTAGATACCTGTGGTTGAAAAACCAAACTCAGCATATGTACTTTTGGACAAAAACAATTCACAATACTTTACAGACCTCAACAGTGCTCCTTCCTTCCCTTGCATTGAAGTTTACATTAGCATCAACAGTTTGCTGCAAAGAAATCCATTTAAATAAAAATGCATGACATAAAATAAAATAACATCTGAAGGTTTCTTCGGTTTTACAGAATTTGTCACCGCGACATTCCAGGCCCGGTGGTCATAGATTTTATTTTATACATAAATATTTGCTAAAGACATTCCAGGCCCGGTGGTCATAGATTTTATTTTATACATAAATATTTGCTAAAGACTAGGAAGTTCCACTCAAAGTGAATGGATTTAGTTTGCATTTAGGAAGTATGAACTCTCTGCCGCCGGCATAACATTTCAGACTTAGTGTTTGGCTATGAAGCTAATGGCTCCACAAAGTGGAGTTTCCTTTTCTTGAAATGTTTATATAGTTTAACTGCAAAGCTACGCAATTCGGTCACAAGAGATCACAAGATATTCTAAAAGCTTTTGCATAGTAACAAGCGGAATCTGAAGAACTGAAATAACATAAACCTCGGAATGACACTGCAAGAAATCCTTTTAAAGTAAACAAACCATAAAAATCTATTCAACTTATTTTACAACAGAAACAGCTTCTGTTCATGGATCCAAAGATACACCATACAACTGTCACAGTAAACAAACAGCATTACCTCGCCTTCAGGAAATGCACCAACAACTTTGGCTACATATTCTTTCTGCAGCAAATTAGCTTCTATCTGTGGTAACAATAATTCAAATGAACAAATTGCATAATAAGATAAAATATCTCAAAGGGCAGAATGTAAGGTAAGTGCAGACACACATGATAAACAGGATGATATGCTGACTGTAGACTGCACAATGAACAGGTGTGGAGTGATGAAAATAAGGTCAGTGCTAGCACCTGTTGCCTGAAACATTCTGCTTGCTCAGCACTTTTAGCGAATATAAGGAGACCTGAAACTAACCGGTCTAACCGATGCACAGCTGAAACAATAACAGAGGTGGTCAAGGAATTTTAGGACATCCATAAATAGCAGTAGAAGTACACAGTTACAGCAAAAGGAAGAAACAAAAGAAGAAAGTCTATTTTGTCGTGCTCGCTTCACCCCCGCAAATAAAATTTTGCACGGATAACGCCCCTGATTTATAACTTTGCATTGACTTAAACCTCTACTCAGGGATTAATGCTGGCGTGGCTCAGGGATAGACGGATACGTGCTGATGTGGCTTCAGGTTGGCTCCGCTTCATGCTTCGCCTCCTTAACTGAGACATCGCGTGAAGCTTCAGGTCCAGCTAAGGTTGTGAATTAATCTTGTTGTGGATCCTTGAGCAGGTGTGTCGTGGTTTTGTTACATGACAATAAGTCTGATGCAGTGAGAAGCAACCTTGCACAACCAGTGAGATCGAGCTATCCCATCCCTGCTCTGAATTCCTAGACACATACGGCGATAAGGCAAGGCCCTCAATAAATTGAGAAACTAAAGCACTGCAGCAGAAGCAGCAGCAGAGCCAGAAATTGAAGCAATCCCAACGATGTTTCTTCCATGTTATTTGCAAAATGTGCCCCTGTGGGCGATTTCTAATCCAATCTTCTGTCCCTTTTCTCTTCCTAACTCGCTCCTATCCCAATCCACGCTAAAGAATCAGTCCTCTGTCAATTCGCAACAGAGGAGTCAGTGGGAGATCGAAATGTCACAGCACTGCTCATGACTCATGCGATTGAGGATCACAGAAGGGGAACGTGGAGTCTAAGACCTCACAGAGTTTGGTGGGGTCCATAGAGGCACTCGAACAGCTGGCAGGGCACAGTCGCAGAGCTTGCATGGTGGAGCTCTGAGGTGCGGGCATGGAGGGTCTCGTGCAGCGGGCAGGAACCGAGCTCACACGGTGTAGAACTCACAACTTCGAGACCATACCATGAGAGTGAGAGGCGCCATGGACTGTCTCTGTTTTCCAGTCACGCCCAAAGGAGTACATGACCAAGAGTACATGACCACGAGGAGGGGATAAGACAGTGATGAATGATCCTCTTTGCTGCATAAGTTCCCTATACATGGCGTTCGAGCATTAGAAACCGCTATTCGCGTGGAACCCCAGAGGAAGGGGGTGACATTCAGTGATCCCAAATTTAGTTGACAGGGTCAATGTGAGCACAATAAATAGTTTGAGGGAATAAAAAGGATTTCTCCTAAAGAGTAGTTTGAGGGAGTATAATGGAAGCCATTACCCAATGATGGCATAACTGAAGCAAAGGATACGAAACAGGGGTGTCAATCCATGCTCTGCCTCCATAATGCCTACTACAGTGTTTTTACGGTACTGTCCACAGGGATGAACCTACACAAGAAAAACACTTCCCTTATGTAACGTACCAATAAGTGACTGAAGCTAAATATAGCTGAACAGACAGAATTAGCATTCTAGTTCTCAAAAGCCGTGTTCATCTTGAACATACAGAAATCTCATCAACTGAATATGTTATGGCTAACTCTTTATCAAAACAAATCTCACACTTCACCATGAATTCATAAATTCAAACACGACAGACCTAAATTATTTTCATATTGTAGAAGGGTTATAGTGATTGGTTTTCCTCTTTTTTCTGAATCATGCTTCTGGTGATCAGAAGCTACAACAATGTAGCATACAATAATTACTACAAAATATTCCTTGTAATTCCAAAGAAGCCCCTCTGGGGGAAAAAATCCAATAAAATAAACTTTCAGAGCAAAGCTTGTGTAACTTGCAGACTTGATAGAACCTAATTGGTTAAAGTTCAGCTGCTCATGTAATTCTGATCAAAAAGTTCCAAAAACTATAATAGTATTATATTATACATGCAATTTCATGAAATTTGTTAAAAGAGGAAAGCTGCATAGTATTTTTTTATCATGCATCACATAGTATAACATTTTTCTTGAATATTACAATTAAAGACTTACTGGAACAGATGCCGGTTTGCAAACAGTTACAACATCAACTTCATTTTGAAGGATTACAATATTACCACCCAAGACTGGTGGCTCGTGCCTGAAAGAGTAACCACTTTCAGGAATATGCCAACTCAAAATTTTAAATGAAAAATATTTATGTTAAAAGCAATAAATAGCTTCAAAAGCCAAAGGAAGTATAAATTAGCAATCACTATTGTCTTAAAGCCAATATATCAATAATAAATGTCATTACTACTATCCAGAGTACAACTCTTTCTTAATTTAGTTTAGCTACTACTCCCTCCGTCCCATGATGTAAGACCTTTTTTGACACTAGTGTAGTGTCAAAAAACGTCTTACATTATGAGACGGAGGGAGTAAATAATAGCATGAATGAAGAAAAAAAGATAAATGTGACATTGACCAATATATCCATTAGTTGGTAAACTGTTTTATTTGGATTTTGTGTGGTTCATGTAAGGCTATATCATGTGCAGTAATAACTTATGTTGCACCCAATTTTGTACACTTGTTTGTAGGTAGAAAAAATAATTCTCAGCTACAATACTGCTCTGTGAATATATGCCGTTTAGGACACCGCCAGGATCTCCAACAAGCAACTTTGACCACTACTTGGTAAGTTTGCATACAAGCTGAAAACGTATGCGTTGTTATAGAATAAGTAAATATAAATCCACTTACTCGCATATATCTCCATACAAATCGAATGGTCACAGCAATTGGCTTAGAGTAACAAATTATGCACTTGCCATACTACACAAGATTTTATATATATATATAGAATATCTATGTTAGTGGTTAGAGTTAGAGCAGTTTAACTGCATGTATTTTCCAAAGAACATGTGTTTACTGAACCGAGGGAGTAATAACTTCTGCTAAATGGACCAGTACGAAGCAATAATAAAAATGAGACTTAAAAATCTTACACACCTGTGCAAGAAATGGCTTATCTTTTGTGATGATTTCACAATATAGTCTGCATGAACCATTTGCTCATCCACCTGAAGCCTCCCGCACTTCACTGCATGAACCTAGCAATTTCAGCATTTATTTCAGATACAGAAATGATGATACTGCCAAAGAGCAAATAAAGATTCTTAGAATTTAATGTACAAGCGTTAAATCGTTAAAAGGCACTATGCAGTTCAAGATAGTAGAATGCAGGAACCCACTACAAACATATTCAGAAGCAGGGTCCTAGACTTCTAGTAAATGTATATGTATTTCTACAACTAAAATGGAATGGCCTTATGCTTGAGCATTCGAGCAAGGAATAGTGTGATACATATGGCACTAAAAGAGAATCTTGGATGCCTACATAGTATTCACGGGGGCGCCCCTTGAATTCATCCGTGAAGAGATCTACAATGGTCTTCCCAGCCCACCTGTTCTTTGCCTGCAAACCAAATTGAGAATTTGGTCCAAACAATATCTGGTAAGACCAACTGTAGCAAACAAAAAATTGTTAATGTTATACTATCACTGGAACAAATTAGAACATTAGGCTAAACATTCAGAGTTGTGAATGATTGTATGGTTTCATTATTTTGAGTGGAGCAGCAAAATCAACAACTATTGCACATACGCCCTGAGCAATTGAAACTGTAAGAGAAGATTGGTTTACATGGGAGATGAACTCGAAGTAATAGGGCCTCACGTAGCGCCGCCCTGCGAGGAGAAGGGAGCCGTTCTTCAATGGTTAGTTCGGGGAGGGTTTAGGGTTAGAAACTCAGAGGGGGTGGGACGGGGCGAGGCCGCGCCGCAGCGGTTACCGTTGCGGAAGATGTAGTCCTGCGCCTCGGGCGGGTTGGCCGGCGTCTGCCACACGATCCCGGCTCCCGCGAGCGCCCCCGCCATCTCAGGCGGCGACGGCTGAGCCCCGGGGGCGCACTCCTCGGTCTCAGCAGCTCACCGCCGGAAACCTAGAAGAGAACGGCGGCGGCGCACGGGCGCGGAGGTGGATTTGGGGAGAGCTGGTGCTGCTGTAGCCGTGTAGCGGTGCGGGTGGGGTTACGACCGTTGGATCGATGTGTGATCGATTAGGTAGCGGCGGATTAATAAACATGTCTCCTAATGTCTGTTTAAAACTCTTCTTGTCAAACTACTCCCTCCTTTTTAGGTCTAGTTCTTTTGCCAGAATCTGGGGATTCTCCCAGAATCCGACCCCTACCCAACTTCTCCCAAAATCTTTGAGCCTCATTTGTTCCTATCTAGTTAGGGTCTAATTAGATAGAATTGTAAAACAAATGGGGCTCAAAGATTCTGGGAGAAGCTGGGTAAGGGTCGGATTCTGGAAGAATCCCCAGATTTTGGCAAAAGAACTGGGCCTTAGTGTGCGTATAAATTTTGTTCAAAGTCAAAGTATCTCTACTTTGACCAAACATATACTCCCTCTGTCCAATACTATTAGATTCGTTATGAAATGTAGTTTCATACTTCCCTCGTCTCATAACGTAAGACATTTTTTGACTCTAATATACTGTCAAAAAAAACGCCTTATATTATGGGACGGAGGGAGTAGTATAGATAATGGATGCCGCTAACTACCACACGTGTGGGGGTTAAGGGATCTGCCCACACGTTCTGTGTGGTGCCTAAGAGGACCAGCCCACACGCTTGTGTGTGGGCAAAACAACTAGCGCCCACACGTCTTTTTTTCCTCCCGGTCCCTTTTATACGCGTGCGTGTGGACGAAATAGATAACGCCCACACGCCCGGTACATCAGGCCTCGTACCTCGTGGTACCGCACGCCCCACGTGACACTTTACCGCGCGCACGCAGTTGCCATGGGCCGGACCCTTGTCTATGTTCGTTTAAGTGCAGTTGCCATATCGCTGAACTACGGTTGCCATGTCGGACAACTACAGTTGCCATGTCTACTCAACTGCAGTTGCCATCTCAGGTCAAAGTTCCAGATTGCCATTTTTTAGACAACTACAGTTGTTGCCATGTGTGGTCTGGTCTACTGCAATTACCATGATTTCAAAACTTTAGGAGTTGCCACCTACTAACACTAGGCAGTTGCCATGTAGCGCTAAAAAAATGGCATGGCAAAAAAACATGTTCGGGTAAAAGAGAGTTGCCATGTGCTCACAAGCACGTTAGGGCAGTTGCCATGTAAAAAGAAAGAGTTGTCATCTGCTTATGTGCACGCTAGGGCAGTTTGCCATGTACCATGCAAAACGTATGGCAACTGACATGTTCGGGTAAAAAAAAGAGTTGTCATCTGCTTGCAATCACACTAGCGCAGTTGCCATGTACACTGCAAAACGCATGGAAACTGGCAACTTGGGTGTGGGAGAGGAGGCGGGCGTGTGGGCGAGATGGCAAACGCTCACACACCAGCCTTTGTGCGTGACTAAAAACTGGTGTGTGGGCAAACTACTAAACACCCACACACCGGCCCCTCCATGTGGTAAAACGGATGTGTGGGCGACCTTTCTCACACACCACACACACGTCTTGTCCTACGTGACACAGAAAATCGACCAGATTATGCCAAGATTCGTGCATATAGTACTGGACGATGATGGATGCGTGTGGTCGAGATGGTCAACGCCCACACGTGTGGGCGTTAACATTTCCGTAGATAATTGGTATCGTAAATGTTGATACTTTTTAATATAAATTTGGTTTAACTTTGAAATGTTTAAATTGACAAGAATCTAATACGCGGAGTAGAAAGGACCAGAGGCAGTACTGTTTCGTGAGCGTCATAATCCACGTGATAAAAAATATCACAAACAAATTTATAGTTAAAGAAGTTTTAGAAAAGCAATATTTTGGAAAATCAACTTGCAAATACGCTTAAGCCTTTCTCGTGCAAAGCGAGGGGTGTTGAATCCAGCTTCATTCTCGTTATATTTAAGTAGGTGACTCCTCCCTCCCTCCCGCGTCGCCCCCCGCAAGGCGGTCGGGGGGAAACCCTAGATCGTCGCCGGCCCTTACCTCCTTCCCTTCGTCCTCCTTCCTCGCCGCCGCCTGAGGGCGCGGCCGGGCAAAGCACAGTCGTTGCCGGTGGCGGCGGGGCCTCTTGGTCTTCCCGCTCGTGTTGGGCCAGCACGGGCCGGTGCATCGGGCCGGAGCGTGTCACGGTGCTGTGTTGGAAATATGCCCTAGAGGCAATAATAAAAGTGTTATTATTATATTTCTTTGTTCATGATAATAGTCTTTTATTCATGCTATAACTGTATTATCCGGAAATCGTAATACACATGTGAATACATAGACCACAATATGTCCCTAGTGAGCCTCTAGTTGACTAGCTCGTTGTGATCAACAGATAGTCATGGTTTCCTAGCTATGGACATTGGATGTCATTGATAACGGGATCACATCATTAGGAGAATGATGTGATGGACAAGACCCAATCCTAAGCCTAGCACAAAGATCGTGTAGTTCGTATGTTAAAGCTTTTCTAATGTCAAGTATCTTTTCCTTAGACCATGAGATTGTGCAACTCCCGGATACCGCAGGAATGCTTTGGGTGTACCAAACGTCACAACGTAACTGGGTGGCTATAAAGGTGCATTACAGGTATCTCCGAAAGTGTCTGTTGGGTTGGCACGAATCGAGACTGGGATTTGTCACTCCGTGTAAACGGAGAGGTATCTCTGGGCCCACTCGGTAGGACATCATCATAATGTGCACAATGTGATCAAGGGGTTAATCACGGGATGATGTGTTACGGAACGAGTAAAGAGACTTGCCGGTAACGAGATTGAACAAGGTATCGGTATACCGACGATCGAATCTCAGGCAAGTAAAATACCGCTAGACAAAGGGAATTGTATACGGGATCGATTGAGTCCTTGACATCGTGGTTCATCCGATGAGATCATCGTGGAACATGTGGGAGCCAACATGGGTATCCAGATCCCGCTGTTGGTTATTGACCGGAGAACGTCTCGGTCATGTCTGCATGGTTCCCGAACCCGTAGGGTCTACACACTTAAGGTTCGATGACGCTAGGGTTATAAAGGAAGTTTGTATGTGGTTACCGAATGTTGTTCGGAGTCCTGGATGAGATCCCGGACATCAAAAGGAGTTCCGGAATGGTCCGGAGGTAAAGATTTATATATGGAAAGTTGTTGTTCGGGTTCCGGAAAAAGTTCGGGTTTTTTCGGTATTGTACCGGGAAGCTTCCAGAAGGTTCCGGAGGATTCCGGAGGGGTCCGGAGGTCCGGAAATTGTTCCACCATGTCCAATACAGCAGCATGGGCTGTAAGGGGGCGCCCTAGCCTTAATGGGCCAGGGGAACCAGCCCCCCAAGGCCCATGCGCATGGGAGAGAGGAAACCCTAAGGGTGAGGGCCTCCACTTGACTTGGGAGGCACTCCTCCCCCCTTGGCCACACCCCTTCCTTGGAGGAAGGGGCAAGGCTGCGCCTCCCCCCTCTCCCTTGCCCCTATATATAGTGGAGGGGAGGGAGGGCAGCCATACCTGAAGCCCTGGCGCCTCCCTCCCTCCCATGACACCTCCTCCTCTCCCGTAGGTGCTTGGTGAAGCCCTGCAGGGTTGCCACACTCCTCCATCACCATCACGCCGTTGTGCTGCTGTTGGATGGAGTCTTCCTCAACCTCTCCCTCTATCCTTGCTGGATCAAGGCGTGGGAGACGTCATCGGGCTGTACGTGTGTTGAACGCGGAGGTGCCGTCCGTTCGGCACTAGGATCTCCGGTGATTTGGATCACGACGAGTACGACTCCTTCAACCCCGTTCTCTTGAACGCTTCCGCTTAGCGGTCTACAAGGGTATGTAGATGCACTCTCCTTCCCCTCGTTGCTGGTTTCTCCATAGATAGATCTTGGTGACACGTAGGAAAATTTTGAATTTCTGCTACGTTCCCCAACAGTGGCATCATGAGCTAGGTCTATTGCGTAGATTCTTTGCACGAGTAGAACACAAAGTAGTTGTGGGTGTTGATTTTGTTCAATATGCTTACCGTTACTAGTCCAATCTTGTTTCGACGGTATTGTGGGATGAAGCGGCCCGGACCGACCTTACACGTACTCTTACGTGAGACAGGTTCCACCGACTGACATGCACTTGTTGCATAAGGTGGCTAGCGGGTGCCAGTCTCTTCCACTTTAGTCGGAACGGATTCGATGAAAAGGGTCCTTATGAAGGGTAAATAGCAATTGGCATATCACGTTGTGGTTTTGCG
The DNA here is from genome assembly GCF_018294505.1 of Triticum aestivum. NCBI lineage: Eukaryota > Viridiplantae > Streptophyta > Magnoliopsida > Poales > Poaceae > Triticum > Triticum aestivum. Next base: position 620,996,722 of record NC_057807.1, on the reverse strand, counting down.
TAGGTAAGAAACGTTCTTGCTAGAAACCCATAGCAGCCACGTAAAACATGCAAACAACAATTAGAGGACGTCTAACTTGTTTTTGCAGGGTATGCTATGTGATGTGATATGGCCAAGAAGAATGTGATGAATATATGTGATGTATGAGATTGATCATGTTCTTGTAATAGGAATCACGACTTGCATGTCGATGAGTATGACAACCGGCAAGAGCCATAGGAGTTGTCTTAATTTATTGTATGACCTGCGTGTCATTAAACAACGCCATGTAATTACTTTACTTTATTGCTAAACGCGTTAGCCATAGAAGTAGAAGTAGTCGTTGGCGTGACAACTTCATGAAGACACGATGATGGAGATCATGGTGTCATGCCGGTGACGATGATGATCATGGAGCCCCGAAGATGGAGATCAATGGAGCTATATGATATTGGCCATATCATGTCACTACTATTTGATTGCATGTGATGTTTATCATGTTTATGCATCTTGTTTACTTAGAACGACGGTAGTAAATAAGATGATCCCTTACAACAATTTCAAGAAGTGTTCTCCCCTAACTGTGCACCGTTGCTACAGTTCGTCGTTTGAAGCACCACGTGATGATCGGGTGTGATAGATCCTTACGTTCACATACAACGGGTGTAAGACAGATTTACACATGCAATACACTTAGGGTTAACTTGACGAGCCTAGCATGTACAGACATGGCCTCGGAACACGGAGACCGAAAGGTCGAGCATGAGTCGTATAGTAGATACGATCAACATGAAGATGTTCACCAATGATGACTAGTCCGTCTCACGTGATGATCGGACACGGCCTAGTTGACTCGGATCATGTAATCACTTAGATGACCAGAGGGATGTCTATCTGAGTGGGAGTTCATAAGATGAACTTATTTATCCTGAACATAGTCAAAATATATTTGCAAATTATGTCATAACTCGCGCTTTAGTTCCACTGTTTAGATATGTTCCTAGAGAAAATATAGTTGAAAGTTGACAGTAGCGATTATGCGGACAGTAGAAAGCTTATGTCCTTAATGCACCGCTCAGGGTGCTGAACCCCAAACGTCGTTTGTGGATGTTGCGAACATCGGACATACACGTTTTGATAACTACGTGATAGTTCAGTTAAACGGTTTAGAGTTGAGGCACCAAAGACGTTTTTCGAAACGTCGCGGAACATATGAGATGTTTTCGAGGGCTGAAATTGGGATTTCAGGCTTGTGCCCACGTCAAGAGGTATGAGACCTCCGACGATTTTCTTAGCCTGCAAACTAAGGGAGAAAATCTCAATCGTTGAGCTTGTGCTCAGATTGTCTGAGTGCAACAATCACTTGAATCGAGTGGGAGTTGATCTTCCAGATGAGATGGTGATGTTTCTCCAAAGTCATTGCCACCAAGCTGCTAGAGCTTCGTGATGAACTATAACATATCAGGGATAGATATGATGATCCTTGAGGTATTCACGATGTTTGACACCGCGAAAGTAGAAATCAAGACGGAGCATCAATTGTTGATGGTTGGTGAAACCACTAGTTTCAAGAAGGGCAAGGGCAAGAAGGGATACTTCATGAAACGGCAAATCAGCTGCTGCTCTAGTGAAGAAACCCAAGGTTGAACCCAAACCCGAGACTAAGTGCTTCTGTAATAAGGGGAATAACCACTGGAGCAGAATTACCCTAGATACTTGGTAGATGAGAAGGCTGGCAAGGTCGATAGAAGTATATTGGATATACATTATGTTAATGTGTACTTTACTAGTACTCCTAGTAGCACCAGGGTATTAGATACCGGTTCGGTTGCTAAGTGTTAGTAACTCGAAATAAAAGAGCTACGGAATAAACGGAGACTAGCTAAAGGTGAGCTGACGATATGTGTTGGAAGTGTTTCCAAGTTTGATGTGATCAAACATCGCACGCTCCCTCTACCATCAAGATTAGTATTAAACCTGAATAACTGTCATTTGGTGTTTGCGTTGAGCATAGACATGATTGGATTATGTCTATCGCAATACGGTTATTCATTTAAGGAGAATAATGGTTACTCTATTTATTTGAATAATACCTTCAATGGTCTTGCACCTAAAGGAATGGTTTATTGAATCTCGATCGTAGTGATACACATTTTCATGCCAAAAATATAAGATAGTAATGATAGTACCACTTACTTGTGGCACTGCCATGTAAGTCATATTGGTATAAAACGCATGAAGAAGCTCCATGTTGATGGATCTTTGGACTCACTCATTTTTGAAAAGTTTGAGACATGCGAACCATGTCTATTGGTGTATACGCATGAAGAAACTCCATGCAAATGGATCGTTTGGACTCACTTGATTTTGAATCACTTGAGATATGCAAATCATACCACATGGGCAAGATGACTGAAAAGCCTCGTTTTCAGTAAAATGGAACAAGCTAGCAACTTGTTGGAAGTAACACATTTTGATGTGTGCAGTCCAATGAGTGCTGAGGCATGCAGTGAATATCGTTATGTTCTTACTTCACAGATGATTCGAGTAGATGTTGAGTATATTTACTTGATGAAACACAAGTCTGAATTATTGAATGGTTCAAGTAATTTCAGAGTGAAGTTGAAGATCATTGTGACAAGAGGATAAAATGTCTATGATATGATCATAGAGATGAGTATCTGAGTTACGAGCTTTGGCACGCAATTAAGACATTGTGGAAATTGTTTCACAATTAATACCGCCTGGAACACCATAGTGTGATGGTGTGTCCGAACATCATAGTTGCACCCTATTGGATATGGTGCATACCATGATGTCTCTTATCGAATTACCACTATCGTTCATGGGTTAGGCATTAGAGACAACCGCACTCACTTTAATAGGGCACCACGAAACTCCGTTGAGACGACACCGTATGAATTATGGTTTAGAGAAACCTAAGTTGTCGTTTCTTAAAGGTTTGGGGCTGCGACGCTTATGTGAAAAAGTTTCAGGTTGATAAGCTTGAACCCAAAGCGGATAAAATGCATCTTCATAGGACACCCAAAACAGTTGGGTATACCTCCTAATTCAGATCCGAAAGCAATATGGATTGTTTCTTGAATCGGGTCCTTTCTCGAGGAAAGGTTTATCTCGAAAGAATTGAGTGGGAGGATGGTGGAGACTTGATATGGTTATTGAACCGTCACTGCAACTAGTGTAGCAGGGCACATGAAGTTGTTCCTGTAGCACCTACACCAATTGAAGTAGAAGCTTATGATAGTGATCATGAAGTTTCGGATCAATTCACTACCGTACCTCGTAGGGTGACAAGGATGCGTACTGCTTTAGAATGGTACAGTAATCCTGTCTTGAAGGTCATGTTGCTAGACAACAATGAACCTACGAGCTATGGAGAAGCGATGGTGGGCCCAAATTCCAACAAATGGTTAGAAGCCATGGAATCCGAGATAGGATCCATGTATCAGAACAAAGCATGGACTTTGGTGGACTTGCCCGATGATCGGCAAGCCATTGAGATAAATGGATCTTTAAGAAGAAGACGGACATGGACGGTAATGTCACCGTCTATGAAGCTCGACTTGTGGCAAAGAGTTTTTCACAAGTTCAAGGAGTTGACTACGATGAGATTTTCTCATCCGTAGCGATGCTTAAGTCCGTCGGATTCATGTTAGCATTAGCTGCATTTATGAAATCTGGCAGATGGATGACAAAACGAGTTTCCTTACCAGTCTTCGTATGGAAAGGTTGTATGTGATACAATCAGAAAGTTTTTGTCGATCCTAAGGATGCTAAAAGGTATGCTAGCTCCAGCGATCCTTCCATGGACTGGAGTAAGCATCTCGGAGTTGGAATGTGCGCTTTGATGAGATGATCAAAGATTTTGGGTTTATACAAAGTTTATGAGAAACTTGTATTTCCAAAGAAGTGAGTGGGAGCACTATAGAATTTCTGATGAGTATATGTTGTTGACATATTGTTGATCAGAAATGATGTAGAATTTCTGGAAAGCATATAGGGTTATTTGAAAGGTGTTTTTCAATAGAAAACCTGGATTAAGCTACTTAAACATTGAGCATCAAGACCTATGAGGATAGATCAAAATGCTTAATAATACTTTCAAATGAGCACATACCTTGACATGATCTTGAAGGTGTTCAAGATGGATCAGTCAAAGAAGGAGTTCTTGCCTGAGTTGTAAGGTACGAAGTTAAGACTTAAAGCTCGACCTCGGCAGAAAAGAGAGAAAGGACGAAGGTCGTCCCCTATGCTTTAGACGTAGGATCTACAGTATGCTATGCTAAGTACCGCACCTGATGTGTGCCTTGCTACATACCTGGCAAGAGGGTACAAAGGTGATCAAGGAGTAGATCACCAGATAGCGGTCAAAATTATCCTTAGAAGAATAAGGATATGTTTCTCGGTTATGGAGGTGATAAAGAGTTCGACGTAAAGAGTTGTGTCGATGCAAGCTTAACACCTATCCGGATAGCTCTGAGTAGACAAGCCAGATACGTATAGTGGAACAACCATTTGGAATAGCTCCAAGTGGAGCGTGGAAGTAGCATTTACAATATGACCTAAAGATTTGTGAAGTACATACGGATCTGAATGTTGCAGACCCGTTGACTAAAACCTCTCTTACAAGCAGAACATGATCAAACCCCAGAACTCATTGAGTCTTAATCACATGATGATGTGAACTAGTTTAATGACACTAGTAAACTCTTTGGATGTTGGTCACATGGTGATGTGACCTGTCAGTGTTAATCACATGGTGATGTGAACTAGATTATTGACTCTAGTGCAAGTGGGAGACTGTTGGAAATATGCCCTAGAGGCAATAATAAAAGTGTTATTATTATATTTCTTTGTTCATGATAATAGTCTTTTATTCATGCTATAACTGTATTATCCGGAAATCGTAATACACATGTGAATACATAGACCACAATATGTCCCTAGTGAGCCTCTAGTTGACTAGCTCGTTGTGATCAACAGATAGTCATGGTTTCCTGGCTATGGACATTGGATGTCATTGATAACGGGATCACATCATTAGGAGAATGATGTGATGGACAAGACCCAATCCTAAGCCTAGCACAAAGATCGTGTAGTTCGTATGCTAAAGCTTTTCTAATGTCAAGTATCTTTTCCTTAGACCATGAGATTGTGCAACTCCCGGATACCGTAGGAATGCTTTGGGTGTACCAAACGTCACAACGTAACTGGGTGGCTATAAAGGTGCATTACAGGTATCTCCGAAAGTGTCTGTTGGGTTGGCACGAATCGAGACTGGGATTTGTCACTCCGTGTAAACGGAGAGGTATCTCTGGGCCCACTCGGTAGGACATCATCATAATGTGCACAATGTGACCAAGGGGTTGATCACGGGATGATGTGTTACGGAACGAGTAAAGAGACTTGCCGGTAACGAGATTGAACAAGGTATCGGTATACCGACGATCGAATCTCGGGCAAGTAAAATACCGCTAGACAAAGGGAATTGTATACGGGATCGATTGAGTCCTTGACATCGTGGTTCATCCGATGAGATCATCGTGGAACATGTGGGAGCCAACATGGGTATCCAGATCCCGCTGTTGGTTATTGACCGGAGAACGTCTCGGTCATGTCTGCATGGTTCCCGAACCCGTAGGGTCTACACACTTAAGGTTCGATGACGCTAGGGTTATAAAGGAAGTTTGTATGTGGTTACCGAATGTTGTTCGGAGTCCCGGATGAGATCCCGGACGTCACGAGGAGTTCCGGAATGGTCCGGAGGTAAAGATTTATATATGGAAAGTTGTTGTTCGGGTTCCGGAAAAAGTTTGGGTTTTTTCGGTATTGTACCGAGAAGCTTCCAGAAGGTTCCGGAGGATTCCGGAGGGGTCCGGAGGTCCAGAAATTGTTCCACCACGTCCAATACAGCAGCATGGGCTGTAAGGGGGCGCCCTAGCCTTAATGGGCCAGGGGAACCAGCCCCCCAAGGCCCATGCGCATGGGAGGGGGAAACCCTAAGGGGGAGGGCCTCCACTTGACTTGGGAGGCACTCCTCCCCCCTTGGCCGCACCCCTTCCTTGGAGGAAGGGGCAAGGCTGCGCCTCCCCCCTCTCCCTTGCCCCTATATATAGTGGAGGGGAGGGAGGGCAGCCATACCTGAAGCCCTGGCGCCTCCCTCCCTCCTGTGACACCTCCTCCTCTCCCGTAGGTGCTTGGCAAAGCCCTGCAGGGTTGCCACGCTCCTCCATCACCATCACGCCGTTGTGCTGCTGTTGGATGGAGTCTTCCTCAACCTCTCCCTCTATCCTTGCTGGATCAAGGCGTGGGAGACGTCACCGGGCTGTACGTGTGTTGAACGCGGAGGTGCCATCCGTTCGGCACTAGGATCTCCGGTGATTTGGATCACGACGAGTACGACTCCTTCAACCCTGTTCTCTTGAACGCTTCCGCTTAGCGATCTACAAGGGTATGTAGATGCACTCTCCTTCCCCTCGTTGCTGGTTTCTCCATAGATAGATCTTGGTGACACGTAGGAAAATTTTGAATTTCTGCTACGTTCCCCAACATGCTGGGCGTCACGGCGGACCAGCGGGCGGGCGTGGCGTCCCTGCGTCTTCGCTGCTGCGTGACGGGCAGCTTGGCGGTCGGGCGCGCCTGGAGCTCAGAGGTGGTTGTTGCGCCGACGCAGTCAGATCTGTCGCAGGCGGCGTGGGCTGCGAGCGTCCACCCCTGCCATGGCCCTAGCTGGTGGTGGTGGAGGCGCGACAGAGGCGGGCTAGTAGGCGTGCTGGCCGGACTCTGGCTGGTTCCGGCGGTTGGACGGCGGTGAGTGGCACGGGTTGTCTCCCCGGTGAGCATCCTTGGCGCTTGGCAGTGGTGGATGTGGTGTCCCTTGCTGGTGAACAGGTGGTTGTCGGTGGCCTCGCGCGGATCTGCACCGGCACCGTGGTGGGGCGACACAGGGGGTGTCCGGTGGGGAGGTTGGTTGGTGGGATGGGAGGTGCCGACGAGGTCGGGCCACCCGTCGCTGGCACAAGTGTGCCAGTCCGGATGCGTCTGCTCCCCCTCCTCGCCCTTTCCTCGGCCGAGTGCGCGTGGCCGCAACCCCGGCGATTTTCGAGGCGGGGCGTCTACTGTTATTCAGTTGGTTTGGGGCTGCCAATTGGACCAAAGCCAAAGCCTTTGGTTGGTCCCGGGGGTGGTTGGATGCAGGGTGGTGGCTCTGGCGGCGGGAGACGTGGCGTTTGTGGGCGGAGCGAGCATCTCAGGTGCGGGCGGGCAGCCATGGCCATGCGGGTGGCGTGGGTGCTGGTGGTCGGCGAAGCTTGGGTGCAATAGCGGGGGTGAGCCGGGGTGTATTACGTGCCCGGTTGTACTGGTCGACGGCCGCGGCGTCCAGGGGGGGGGGGGTCGTTCCCTTCCTGAAGGCCCCGTCGCGGTTGTTCCCTCCCCATCGCGTTGCTCCGGGTGAAAATTTGATCTTCGGGATCAGAAGGTGGCGTCGCTTTATAGTTGTTTCCCTTGGAGGCACTGTCTTGGAGCCTGTGCTCCATCGTGGGCTGTCTCACCCCTCCTCTGTGGCCATGCTTGGTAGCGTTGGGGTGGTGTGGCGATGCCCGACATCTTTGTATCTTGTCTTGGGTGCGTGTGTCATGTGTGGTGGTGGTGGTGGTGGTGTGCGTTTGCATCAGTTTGTCTGATGGTCGGTGCTTTATATATAAAGCGGGGGCGAAAGCCTTTTTTGATATATTTAAGTAGGTACACTGAAATTGTTTTCTTAGTTTGCTTTGGTTAAACATATTCAATTGATAGTTAGCCATGGGAACCCGGAGAATTCTCACAAAACATTTTTGATCAAAACGGGCAGTTCAAGTACCATTTGACGCCCCTCAAAAAAAAGTACCATTTGACGCCATTTATGAAGTCCGACAATGGCCAAGTTTCTGTCCATTGCTACTATGCATCGGTGTTTAAAGATCCGATCCATGGCACGAAGGCCATGATAATTGTTCGAGGGTGCATAAGAACCACTATATGAGATGCGGGAAGCACAACTTAAACCTAGCCATTGCGATCCCAACTTACTCAAAACCGAAAAGCCCCAAGCCTAGGGTCGCTAAGGGCATCTCCAGCCGTTCGGCCCCCCAGGGCGCCTAAATAGAGCGGCCTGGGGGCATGCCGGTGCTAGTTCGGCCCCTCGGGGCGACCTAGCTCCTAGTCACGCCCCCACGCGCCGGCCCCAGGATGCGGGAAATTCAAATTTGGTCGTTCGCGCTCTCAAAAGACGCCACAAATCCAGTGATCGGACGTAGTCTGGCGTTACAAAAAACAGAGGGGTGCCGTGCGCAACGAATCACTCGGCTTGGTCGGCTCCAGGCGTTGGCGGAGTCGGCGTGCGTGGGCTCGTCGGTGCCGAACCTGCTTCGTCGCAGGGCTGCGTCGGCGCGGCTTCGGCACTGCTGGGCAGCGATGTAGAGGCGCCGTCCGGGCTTGGCGTCCGTGTGGTCGTGGGCGTCATCGGCGTCGTCGGCGTTGCCGTCGGCAGCTCGTTCAGGATGAGGCCGCGCTGCACCAGGTACCACGCCTTGAGCTTCTCGTCGTTGCTCTGGAGCATGTCCGCCCCGCTCATCAGAAAAGCCATGTCGGTGTTCCTCTTCTTCGCGGCGATGTTCGTCCGAAGCAGGTCGAGCTTGATGGCGTTGTTCTTCATAAGCGACGATCACCGCGCCTCGGTATTCTCTCCGCGTAGGACGGCCCGGGCCTGGGCGTCGGCGAGGCAATGCTCGATGGACTCCTGCACTCGCGCGGTTGCCGCGTCGGCACTTTTCCCCTTCTTTGCCAACTTGTGGCCGTCCGCCCGTCCCTCTGACGCGCCCGGAGTCGTCGCGTCTAGCTTGTACGTCTCCTTGGCCTTGTCGAGGGCACGCCGGACTTCCGCCCACTTCTCACACTTGTCAATGCGCTTGTAGACGTGGAGGTGCTTGAAGTCGGTGTCTTGGTTGTCGCCCCGATACATGGCGAACATACGCAGCAGCTGCGCGGTGAGACAAACAGTTGGCGAGCGGCGGGCGTAGGGAACAAAGATATGCGGGCGAACAGCGTGCGTAACTGATCCTCAATGTTGGCGCCGCTCTCAGGGCGAGCCACGACCTCCTCTACGATTCCATGCCATTTGTTGCACGCCAACTGGATACGCCCCCAATGGTTCGCCATCGCCTTGGAGCCGCGTTGCATGTACACGCCTTTGAAGTAGGTGTCGACGAGCTTCGGCTCATCGAACTCGGCCTTGATGCGGTCCCAGTACGTGTCCAAGCTCTGGTTCACGTTGGTGGTCGGGTCGAGGCAGACGACTTTCCATGCTTCGGCGAGTCATTCCTCCTCCTTGGACGTCCACTTGATGCGCGGTTCGCCTGACCTAGCCGCCCGCTTCTTCTTCTTCTGGCGCCCCTTCGTCGGAACAGGGGCCGGTTCCTCCTCGTCCTCCTCGTCCTCCTCGTCCTCCTCCTCCTCGGGTTCCTGCGTGTCGTCGCCGTAGACGTAGCCGAGCTCGGCCTCCATGTCGCCGTTGAGGTCCACTACCTCGTCCTGGGTGGCGAACCCGGGAGACTCGGCGGCCGCGGTCGATCCTGTCGCGATGATGTCGTCCATGTCGGTTCCCGTGTCGTCGGTGTCACTAAGGTGCGAGAAGGGTAGTGGTCCGCGGTAGAGATGGGGCGTCGGTGTGGACGCGTAGGAGGCGGGCGGCGAGTAGTTGTATGAAGGGTACTGCACGCCGACGAAGGCGGGCGAGGGCGTGCGCGTAGCGGGGTGACCATGAGGGAAGGTCACGTTTTGGTTGAACCCGCCGTGCGCGTCGCCGTCGGCGTAGCAGCCGGGCGATGATGAACCCCATGGAGATCCGGCGCCTTGCTGTCCCCAGGGCGCGTACTGGGCGTGGCTGACGACGGGTGGGTTCATCCCCGCCTGGTCGACCGATGAGGAAGACGCCGCCGCGCGCACCGCGTTGTCGCAGGCCTTCTTGGCTATGGCCCTGTTCCGCCTGTCGGCGGTGACCGCTTCGCGCCGCTGAACTTCCACCCTCCACTCGGCGTTCGACAGGCCTGGTGGCTTCGATGGCGGTGCCCTCGGCTTCCTCGGCTTCGGCTTGGCCACGGCGCCAGTCACGCGCGGCATGGCGTACTTCTTCGGCGGCATGGCGTGCTTCTTCGCGGCGAGCGGGAGGGGGTTTGGCGGGAGGAAGGTGAACGAGCGGGAGAAAGGGATAGAATGGCGGGAGGAAGGTGAGCGAGCGGGAGAGATGCGAGGAAAAGCGTCAAGAAACGGCGGGAAAAGACCCTCGGGTCGCTTCCAGGGCGGGCCCACGCGCCTTTTTCGCTTGCGCCGGCTCCCCAAGCGCCCCCCAGGGCGCCGGGTTTGGCCTGGGTCCGCCGGCACCAGTTTTGGCCCGAGCCGGCAAAAAACGGGCTTCTGGGGGCGCGACTGGGGCCTTTTTTATTGCCGGCGCGGCAAAATCGCCTGGGGAGGGCCTGTTGGGGGCGCGGCTGGAGATGCCCTAAGACCTAGAGCGGTATACTTTCTCTTTCAAACACAGAAGCGATTCTCACATCAACATTGCAACTACTAACATTACATGCATCACTGTTGGACACTGGTGCGTTGGTACTCATCAAAAAGTGATGGTTTTGTTCTCTTATCACATGCAGATGCATAGGAAGAGAATATGTCCTTCATCTCTAGTTTTTGGACGCTCCACACTGCAAGTCGAAAGTAAAAAAAAAACAAAGCACCTCGGGTTGATACTGCTTTGATCCTGGCGGATGAATGAAGCATCCAAGCTGTCGGTGTCAAAACCGACGGATCTCGGGTAGGGGGTCCCGAACTGTGCGTCTAGGCGGATGGTAACAGGAGACAAGGGACACGATGTTTTTACCCAGGTTCGGGCCCTCTCGGTGGAGGTAAAACCCTACTCCTGCTTGATTAATATTGATGATAGGGGTAGTACAAGAGTTGATCTACCACGAGATCAGAGAGGCTAAACCCTAGAATCTAGCCTATGGCATGATTGTTGTCGTCCTACGGACTAAAACTCTTCGGTTTATATAGACACCGGAGAGGGCTAGGGTTACACAGAGTTGGTTACAACGGGGGGAGATCTTCATATCGTATCGCCAAGCTTGCCTTCCACGCCAAGGAAAGTCCCTATCCGGACACGGGACGAAGTCTTCAATTTTGTATCTTCATAGTCCGGGAGTCCGGCCAAAGGTCATAGTCCGGCCATCCGGACACCCCCTAATCCAGGACTCCCTCAGTAGCCCCTAAACCTGGCTTCAATGACGACGAGTCCGGCGTGCCAATTGTCTTCGGCATTGTGAGGCGGGTTCCTCCTCCGAATACTTCGTAGAAGATGTTTGAACACAAGGATAGTGTTCGGCTCTGTAAAAACAAGTTCCACATACCACCGTAGAGAGAATAATATATGCACAAATCTAATCTGCTGACGTATTCCGCAACGTGACATCACGCAACGGTCAAGCCTTTATTCGAATCGTTTTACTGCCCCACCTCAATGTGTTTAGCGAGGCGGTTTCCTTGGCACGTCTTGTCGAAGCAGAGATCGTGTCCCCTTATTCCGGGATTCTCATCAATACGGGCGCGGGTAACCCAACCGTGCCTTTTGGTATGAATCTCTATTTGAAAGCGAGTCCCAAACGGTTACGGGGAGGGCTCTTGGTATTCAACTCCTTTATAAAGAGACCAAGGCTCGACTCCCTTTTCTTTCAATCCAATCGAATTCGCCTCTCGCCTCGAGTTCCAACACTCAAAGCTTCTAGTTTTAGGTGCTTCGGACTATCGACGATGTCCGGTTCCGACCTTCAAGGCCGATGGGTGCCTTCCTCCATTACGGAAGAAAACGTGCGAAAGCTGAGAGATGCCAGGTATCTAACCGGCGAAATCTCGCATAGGCTGCCTGCTCAAGGGCAGGCCATTCCTTCTCCCCAGCCCAGTGAGAGCGTGGTGTTCACATCTCACTTCCTTCGGGGGCTAGGCTTTCCGATTGATCCCTTCGTGAGGGGGCTGATGTTCTATTATGGGCTGGAATTCCACGACCTAGCTCCGGAGTCCATCCTCCAAATTTCATCATTCATTGTTGTGTGTGAAGCCTTCCTCCATATCACCCCTCACTTCGGATTGTGGCTTAGAACCTTCAAGGTGGAGCCGAAGATGATCGAGGGGCAGCACGCTGAGTGCTGAGGAGCTACCATAAGCAAGATAGCCGGCGCTCCATGGCCCGAGGGCACTTTCCAAGAAGAGTTCGGCTTATGGCAACGGGACTGGTTTTACATCACAGCCCCCAGGGGCACCACATGGGTGGCGCCACCTGCTTTTCGCTCGGGTCCCCCACCATGGCGAGCGTCATGGGTCAATGAAGGGCTTATCTGGGGGCCGTCCAAAGACGTGCCCCTTCTGTAGGACCGCATTTGAGATCTCCTAGAAAGAGATATTAACTTGACCGTGGTGGCGCAAGTTATGCTGATTCGCCGCACGCTGCCCTGCAAACGTCGCCCTCTTCACCTATGGGAATTTAATCCGGAGGGACCGCGAGTCCTCCAACACTTTATGGGCGCGACGCCCGTGGAGATGTACAAATTGTTCTTTGGACCACAAGCAAGGTGTCCGGACTTGTCCGAGGACGCAGGCCTGAGCTGCAATCGCCAGGATGCTAAGGTAAGTAGCCCCGTATTTGGACACACCATCTGTATTTTTATCATAAAGTTGCCCTTTAACAGAGCTATCCTTTGAACAGGAGTGGATAGCGAAGGAAAAGCTTATTAGGTGTCCAGCCCCCCTGCCCGAGACCACGCCGGATCCTGTGTTAACCAGGATGCTGGAGATTACGCTTTCGGCAGAGGGCGAAGAGGGGAACCAAGGAGCTACTGCCTCCGCGAAGGAGACTGTCAGGAAGGGAGGAATCGAGAATCCCCCCAACCTGGGAAAGAAAAGGAGTGCCTCTGAAGACCCGGAGGGGATGACCTCGAAACGGGGGAAGAAATCTTTGTCAGAGGATCCGGCGCCGGAGACTGCCCCGGCCGCATTACGCCCTCAAGGGGATCAACTTTCCTCTGAGCCGTAAGTAAAGAGAGGGGTTCAAAAATTAGTGGCATCCCTGTTTTATTTCTGAGGAAGATAACCAAAATATTACCTTGCAGTTCGGACCTCAACCCTTCTCAGCAGAGCTCGTCTTTAGGGGATCTTCGTCCGGAAATGATGGAGAGCAAAAAGCCTCCCCTATCTGCACCGACTTACAAGGCAGGTGACCCCGAGGTGTCGTCCTGGCGGGTTTCTCCAAGTCCGGATCCTGAAAAAGGTCGTCGGGCTAGTCCGGTGCCCTCTGGTGCACGGTCGGAGAGGCTGAGGGATCTGCTCGGGCGAGCGTCCGTCTCAGAAGAACACCGTATGTTGATGAACACGGTGATAGGAAGGATTTCATGCGCGGAAAACGGGTTGTACGAGGCCGCCAGGAGTTTACTGGCAGGCTTTGAGGTACGCGAAAAGGTGTACCTTTTGGTAGAGCCGCATAAAATGTGCCCTGTATAAATAGTAGCCCCTGAGACTCTGTGTCGTCAAGAATGATGGCGCACAAAGGATCAAAAACCCAGGTATAAAATGTCACCTTTTTATGAAGGTGGCGAGGCGTTCGGTGGCTAGCCGGACTAATGAATCTGTCGAGCTAAAGCGGCAACTTGACACGGCGGATGCCGACATCGCGCTTGTAAATAAGCGGCTAGACGAGGCACAAGGTATGCTCCACAGATATCTGATAAGAGGAGTTCGATGCGTGTGTCTTACAATATATGTGCTTATTGTAGATAGTGTTGCTGCCGTGGAGAACCTGCGGGCGGAACTTGCCCGAGCCAAAGAGCAAGCAAGGAAAAGTGATGCGGCTGCCGTTAAGGCAGCTGAAGAGCTAAAAGCCGAACAGGCTGCTCACTGCCAGAGTAAGAAGGTAATAACCGAGATGGCAATAAAATTGAAGGGTGCTGCCGACCGTTGTAAATTTCTCGAACAAGAAGAAAGGGAAGCTCAGAAGGACCTTGAGAAGACCACTACCGAGGCCAAGGATGCTCGCTCTGCAATGAGAGCTATGAAGGAGGAGCTGCGTCAGGTCGGAGATATCACGGCTGGAAAGCCCTATATGCTGCGGATGAAGTTCGGGGATCCTAGGTATGCTCCATTAGACCGGCAGTGGAGCGCGGAAAACACTTATCTGGATGTGGCAGCGAGTGCAGCAGACGCAACCGAACACTTCCGAGGCCGAGGTGACCATAAATTGGAAGAACTTTTTTGGTCGCAGTTCCACAATCCAGAACGCCCACTTTCGATATCCGACCGTTTGCCGCCTTTGCGGAGCTGAACGGGTTATCCGGACTCGCCATGAAATATGTTGCGAGTCGTTTGTGGCCGGGGGAGCTAGAGCCGAAGAGTTATTTTGGATTGGTGCAGCAGTTCCTTGGTTCTGTGCCGCATGTTGATGCGATGAAGAGGTCGGCATGCATAGAGGGTGCACAAATGGCTCTTGCCCGTGTCAAAACATACTGGGCGGATATGAAGGCCAGTGTTATCACATCCCGGGATTTGGACGAAGGCCGGGTACCTGCCAGGCACTACTTTGAGGAAGTTCTTCCGGGCACTCGTTTAATAGAAGCGCAGTGCTCGAAGGATGTTGTGTTCGAATAGCATGTGCTATTGTAAAGGGAATATTTTGATAGAATATAAAAACTTTTTATACTTGTGCTTTGCAAGAATTATAATACCTCCTGTGCGGCCATTAATGTATATGTGTATATAACCTGAAAGATGGCAGTCGTTGGCTTCAGCCCCCACGCATATAATGCGGGGGTGTTCACAAAAAGGCGTCTTTTCACACTTAATCCAACGTCTTGGTCCTACAAAGGAGGTGATAGCGCGGCGAACTAGGCAACCGGACTATAATGCTTTATCACTTTCACTTAGCCATAGGAGTTTGACATTGGGGCTACTTAATAGCCCCTGGAGGCACCGTGCTCGCCCGAATTCGGGGCGCGTGTGTGCCTGACCGGGAAGCGGTCCTTCATTGATGCGGAGGAATCCTAAAGATTCCGAGAGTCATCGAGTGGTTGACCAGTCTCTCGCTATATCATGACAGTCAGTTTTCGGCTTTCTCTACTGAGGTGCTCGCCTGGCCAAACCGGGGCACAATCGCAGTAGTTCTCCTGGTGCCGCGTTAGCCGATATAACGGAACGTAAGGCAGCAAAACACAGGAGCCGGGCAAACCCAACATTTGACCAAAGACATGATTCGGAGCTGATGCATATAAGGCCAAACTCGCGATGCCGAACACTCCCTAAGGTATTCGGTCTTTATGAAGACGGGCCGAAACAGAGCCCTTGGTAAAAAAGCCCCTGGTGTCCAGGTATGCGCAAAATTCTGGCGTGGCCATATGCCAAGACGCCAGCCTCCTCCTCGGTTATAGCGAAAACTAGAGGATGTTGTCAACAAGAGACAGTAAAAAAGGTTTACGCAGGGTCTTAATCTGAAAATAATCCTTGAAACGGGTCCCTACTGCACGTCTGCGCCTGTGTCTCTGTTGTGTCGTATCCTGGACGGGCGTAGCACGGTGTTCGTCTGCGAGAAAGAGGAACTTTTAGTAAAAAACGTGCGAGAAATCTATATTAGAATAAACAAAATATAGTTGGAGCAAGAAGTGAGCCGTATTGTCTCCTGGCATGAACACGCGGAGTCCCTTGTATAGGGTTATGCGGCTATTAAGCCCATGTATGCTGACGCCGGACTCGTCGAGCCGTGTCCGAGATAGTAGGGCTGAATTAGTGTGCGGCTGTCCAGGCAGCCGCACCATTACCCGTACTTTGGGGGTCAATTGATATTCCCCTGTAATGAGATGATGCCTCGTGAGCCGGGCATTTTAAGTGTAAGGGATGCATAATGCGGTATTGCGTTAAAGCGGGCGAAAGCTTCACGTCCCAGTAGCGCTTGATAGCGACGTACGAATGGGGTGATGTGGAAGGTTAGCTTTTCGCTTCGGAAGTTGTCGGGTGAGCCGAATGTGACTTCTAACGAAAGGGAACCCATACTCTGGGTATCTGGGCCCGACGTGACTCCTTGAAAGGAAGTGTTGCCATGGTGGATTATAGCTGGGTTTACCCTAGTTTGCGGATTGTGTCCTGATATAACAGGTTTAAGTCACTACCGCCGTCCATAAGGACTCTTGTAAATTGTAGTCCGTCAATAACCGAATTCAAGACCAAGGCAGTCCAGCCTGCGTTCCGGGCCCCTCTGGAGTAATCCTGATAATCAAAGGTGATTGGTCATAACAACCAGTGGCGGTGCTCCTCTGGGGCTGGCCATATGGCGCGTGTGTCATCTGAAGTGAATTTACTGTTTTGACTTCTTGTGGGAACTTCTTTTGTTATCCGGTGTTCTGCTTGTGGGGTGCGTCGTCATCCTCGCTTGGTGTGTCGATCCCCTTGTGTTCGGTGTTGAGTTTACCGAACTGTTTGAAGACCCAACAATCTCTATGGGTATGGTTTGCAGGTCTCCCGGGGGTACTGTGGATTTGACATATTTTGTCCAGGATTTTGTTGAGGTTAGACAACTCGTCCCTGTCATCTTTGGGTGGCGGTTTTTTCTGATTTTGCCGAGAGCTTTTGAATCCGGTGTTGACTGCCGTGCTCATCGGGCTATTATCCTTTATCCAGCGCTGTTCTTTGTTACGGCGTGGTTTCCCATTTCCATCTCCGAGTTCGGATGTACTCGGGTTGCTGGTGCTGCTTCTTGCCAACCAGCTATCCTCTCATGCGCAAAAGCGGGTCATGAGGCTTGTTAATGTGGCCATTGTTCTTGGCTTTTCTTGGCCGAGGTGTCTGGCGAGCCATTCGTCTCGGACGCTATGTTTGAAAGCTGCTAGGGCCTCGGCATCCGGAAAGTCGACTATCTGATTCTTTTTAGTAAGAAATCTGTTCCAGAGTTTCCGGGCTGACTCTCCGTGCTGCTGAGTTATATGACTCAGATCATCTGCATCCGGAGGTCGGACATAGGTCCCTTAAAAATTTGCCCGGAAAGCGTCCTCGAGCGCTTCCCAACTTCCTATGGTGTTTTCGGGAAGGCTTTTAAGCCAATGCCGGACTGGCCCTTTGAGCTTAAGGGGTAAGTATTTTATGGCGTGAAGGTCATCTCCTCTGGCCATGTGTATGTGGAGGATATAATCCTCAAACCAGACTCCGGGGTCTGTTGCTCCGTCGTATGCTTCTATGTTCACGGGCTTGAATCCCGCTGGAAATTCATGATCCATCACCTCATTGGTAAAACATAGAGGATGTGCGGCGCCCCTGTATGTAGGTGTGCCGCGATGTTCGGATATTTTTTGCATTGCATTGCTCGCTGGAGCTTGCTTTCTTGGCCCATATATGGATCTAGTTGGGCCAGTCTTTTGATGCGCATCCTTAGGCGGACCGCGTGTCGTATTGAGTGCGGCGCCCTTTGTCGTTTGAGACCGATCGTGGGGTCATCTATCCGACCTGGTGGCTTCCTTATTTTTTGACTGTGGGGGCTTTATGGCCTCTTCATCAAATTTCGGTAGTAGTTTCCGCTTCGGATAGCTCTTTGTTTGACGACTGTTGTCGTACTTATGTGCGGTATTGAGTACTTTGCCCCATCTGATTCTGAGTGCATCTTCCACTGTTTTGAGCCTCCGCTTCTGCTTTTTCAGGCTACGTGCAGTGGCAACGAGCCTTTGGTGGAGGTTCTGATGTTCCAGCAATTTGTCCGGCGTGAGGTCGTCCGAACTATTATCTTTCTCGGAGATTGGTTGTTCGGATTGTCCGCCCTGTTTGGACGGTTGCTCGATGGCATGTTCGTCTTCCGTTGATTCGCCCTGCTCTATGGCTGGGTCTTTGTCAAGGTGGGGCTTGGCGTGGTGCTTACGTCGCCGCTTTGATTGTTTTTCGAGGGAGGGATCCCTAGTTGTGCCCTTTTGATCCTCGTTATCATTTCTTTTAGGTGTGTCCACCATGTATACATCGTATGATGAGGTGGCTTTCCAGTGCCCTATAGGTGCTGGTTCTTGGTCGTCTCCTCCATCGGCGTCCATACCGTCGATGTCTTCTGAGTCGTAGTCGGGCATGTCGGTTAGGTCGTCGACAGTGGCTACCAAGTGGATGGTGGGTGGGTTTCGAATTTCTTCGTCGTCCGCGTCCCAACCCCGCTGACCATAGTCCGGCCAGGGCTCTCCTGACAAAGAGAGAGACTTTAGTGAATCCAGGATATCGCCAAAGAGCGAGTGCTAAAAGACGTCCGCGGCGGTGAACTCCATGATAGGAGCCCAATCGGGTTCGATCGGAAGAGGTGCGGGATATTCGGAGTCCGGAACGGAGTCCGGCACCTTGGAGTCACGGGCCTTGCAAAGGACTAGGCTGGTATTTGGCTCTATCACCATAGAGATTGCGGCTCCTGGGGCGGCGTCCAACCGTCCGTCCCTGACTAGCGCAGTCGGCTCCGAGCTAATGGTCGGAGCGGACACCTGAGCGGCACTCTGGGCGCTGTCCGGCGGCAGAGCTAGACCATGCCCATCGAGACAGTGCGGCACGCTCGGCCATGACTCGAATCCATCGAAGATCAAGTCCCCGCAGATGTCGGCCGTGTACTTTAAGCTTCCAAACCTGACCTGATGGCCAGGGGCGTAGCTTCCGATCTGCTCCAGATGGCCAAGCGAGTTGGCCCGCAGTGCGAAGCCGCCGAATACGAAGATCTGTCCGGGGAGAAAAGTCTCACCCTGGACCGCGTCGTGGTTGACGATCGAAGAAGCCATCGGGCCTAAAGGTGATGACACAGAGGAACTCTCAATGAAAGCACCAATGTCGGTGTCAAAACCGGCGGATCTCGGGTAGGGGGTCCCGAACTGTGTGTCTAGGCGGATGGTAACAGGAGACAAGGGACACGATGTTTTTACGCAGGTTCGGGCCCTCTCGGTGGAGGTAAAACCCTACTCCTGCTTGATTAATATTGATGATAGGGGTAGTACAAGAGTTGATCTACCACGAGATCAGAGAGGCTAAACCCTAGAATCTAGCCTATGGTATGATTGTTGTTCGTCCTACGGACTAAAACTCTCTGGTTTATATAAACACCGGAGAGGGCTAGGGTTACACAGAGTCGGTTACAACGGGAGGAGATCTTCATTTCGTATCGCCAAGCTTGCCTTCCACGCCAAGGAAAGTCCCTATCCGGACACGGGACTAAGTCTTCAATCTTGTATCTTCATAGTCCGGGAGTCCGGCCAAAGGTCATAGTCCGGCCATCCGGACACCCCCTAATCCAGGACTCTCTCACAAGCCTAACTTGATAAATTTACAGAAGCGCTTCTAGGAAAGCAACCCAGATGTCAAGCAAAGGGTCTTTATTAGCTTTGTGTCTTTCTAAATTTGGTTGCATTTTATATAGTAGCATTGGTACCTAGTTATGTTTTCATGACCCTAATCTTACAATTGGTTGATTCATTTATCACACCATGCATATTGTTGCCTTACTCCCTATTATTTTGTTGTAGAAGTGTCACATTTTTTGATAAAGAGTGAATTTTATTGACTCAAAATAAAGCATCAAGTGCATACAGACACCATGAGTACACACTCGGCCTCTGCATAGCTAGGATGCACACAACCAACATCAACACACACACATATTAAAAACACGCCGGCAAAGAGCAAAGTCATATAAGACTAAAGCAATGCCAAAGCGAGAGGGAAAAAATCCCTAAGGAGATCAAAATAGTTGTCGACAAACTACAAGTCTACAACAATGACCTTATCCGCATCAACCATCTTTTGACATCACAAGGACAACGATGTTCTTCAACAGCAACGCCTTCAAGAAGGGAGCGATGCTCAAGCGTCGCCGTCACCGGATCCAACCGCCAAAGGCCATATTCTAGGTTTTCACCCTAAAGAACAAGTCCGAACATATCCGAGCAAGTACCACATGGAGAGTCACATGGAGGGCATAAGGAGAAAGTACCGACAAATTTGTCAAATTATGTAGTTCGAGTATGCTATATGAGATGTGGTACGACCTTGGCGGTCGTACTAATGCTCGTTCTAGCCTTGGACGCATAAGCAATTCATTTTCATAGGACAACCTGGGTTGCAGTATGACCACCTGAGGCCATACTAGCATCTATTTATGATGTCGTAGGAATAGACAAGTCTACCTAGTGGTCTCACGGGGTCCTACATGAACAAAATATCAAGATGAAGACAACTAAAAAGTAGTCCAACCAAATCATGGAGGTAAATGATTTAAAGCGAAATAGCTAATAGGCAAAGCCCATTATATGGTGGAAAACACGAAATTAAAGGAGTTCAAGTAAAGAATTGGTCGCCAAAACCCATCATGGTGGAGTGATGTGAGTGGTGGCTCATCGTGGATCATAGACCCCATCTCTAACTGGTCTTGGGGGACTAGTGGACCCAAGATTATCTCCACTATCCTTCCCTCCTAACACCTCCATATGTATCCTTTAAATTTGTCAAGCACCCCTAGCTTATAAGACTTCCCATGGATATGTACTTCATTAACTCTCACTTGAATCTACTCAAGGAGAGAGGGCCAAATCTCCAAGGAGGGAGTTCTACTTTGGAACTGAGGAGTCCTTCTCGCACTCAGACCGATGGCATAAGGAGTTCCTCGACACAGAGTCCCTCATTCGTAGAAGAGCCGTCGTGACCCGTCTCGACCATCGAGCCTCCTAGTCAGATAAAGTAAAAACAAAAAGAGAAGCACACAAGTTCTGGAATACAAATCTTGTTTGTACATTGAATTGCTTGTTTTTTATGTGTTTTCTACAGGTGTATGGAACCTTGTGGGGTGGTGTTTATGGTGTGGTGCCAATTGTACAACGTTGTGTGCAACCTGTCTTCAGTCCAAGACTTTTGGGTCGAGTTTTGGTAAAATCTTCAATCCTATTACTTGCTCTAGTAAATACACTATAGTTGGGTACTCCTGCCTTGAGCGGGAATTCGTTATTTTGATTACAAACAATCTTGAGCATCTTAGATACAAGCACTCTAATTAAAGCTATAAAATGATACACTCTTAAACCTATTTGTCTACTTAATTGTGATGCTAAGGTTGACTACAAAAGACCTTTTGTGAGACTAGTAAAATAGAAAATCAAAAGACTTAATGATTCTTATGCACCCTTGGGCTATCAGTGAAGCAAAGGTCGTCACCTATAAGAAGGGATTTTATTTTTAACCTAGTGATAATAAGTGGTCCACACTTTATTATCTTAAGCTCGGGGAGATGCTCCGACACTCTCTTTTAATAATTGCGTTTTCTTCTTTTTATCATTTCTCTAAACTTAGGCACGTAAACGTCTTAAACTTCATGAAGTTATTTATTTTTAGTTGTGTTTTACCTATTTCTTATTAGACATGAGCTCAAAAGAATCAACACGGTGTTAAGCAGTGTGAATAGTTAACCGGTCATAAGGTACACTATTGAACTCATTTTGTACCCTTGATCACTAATGTTAAGTAGTTGCTATAGTACAACACCAAATATCTAACTCTAAATAGGTATATATTTTATTGTTTGATGTAAATGTTTTACTAGCCTACTTTTAAAGTTTCCGGTTTAGCTCTCTCGGTCTAGCGTGTGTGTCGTCTTCCAGAAATTCAAATTTACACTTGTTTGTGGCATCATTTAGAACTATCTTGACTTTTTTTTGCGGGTATTGAACCTAAAGTTAACAATGTGTGAGTACATGTTGTCTCTACATACACAATTCTTTCAAAAATTTATAAAAACATTTTAGTGGTACTACAACTAGTAGGCTAGTCATAATGGGAGTAACTTAGCTAGTAACATAGCGCACTTCAAGAAAATTTTGCTTATGTGGCAAGTATTTAATGAGAGGTGGTAACATAATATGTTATTGTAACATAGCGCTTCCCAAGACAAGATGAGTCTATAAGGTAATAAATGAAGCCATCTATGACACTACTATCATGTTACTTTGCATTATAAAGGTAATAACTTAGACTAGTGTCATATGCATGACATTAGTCTAAGTTACTCCTCACTATGACCAGCCGTATAACGATAACATCTAGGAGTAGAAGGGTGATAGCACTAGTTTTTTCTCTCACGCTCCAATTTGCCTCGCTCGAAAGTAATGGGTGGAAGCGACAAGCCCTACGCCCCTACCCTAGTTGTTACCATCTTTGCAGTCCTTGAAATTTCTTCACACATGCTAGTCAAACCATCTCTTGTCTCTGTCAAAGGACGGCGCATGAAAGAAACATATGGTTTCATGCATGTTTAGCGTGGTTCGGCAGAACAGTAGTGACATGGCGAAAAGCCGCACCATTATGCCAAACATCTTCAAGAAATATATCAAAATATCTTCGCCATTAACACTAACAATCCCGAGGATCTGCCAACAAAACATCGACATCTATAAGCCCCTTTTCATTTTTTAGGACAAACATCAACGTCTATAGCCCCTTTTCACTTTTTCCCTCCTGAATCCGAATGCAAATTTTGTGGCAACTCTTGAGGTTTGCGAATATATGATTGTTCACCCGCAAAAAGAAAAGAAGAATATATGATTGTTATTTTGGTTTCTTCTTGGAATTATATTCAGCACCTGCAGATTCCTTCCCGTTGCGTGTTTATCCACGCGACGCACGTTCTCCACGCACTGCTATTTTTTTTTAGAAAAGGAGGATGACCCCCGGCCTCTGCATCTGGGAGATGCATACGACCACTTTATTGATTATTCTCGAGGGCCTTACAAAGTATTACAACAATATGACTGAATCCACCATCTTGGCAACATATGCCGCTACTCCTATCCATACGATGAAGGGGTGCTAGCTGGGCCACTCAGACCACTCACCTAAGCCTAACATCAAAAGTCGGAAGCCCCAGTCGAGCCACATACCGGGTCTGGGGCACAATCCGGTCAGACGCACTCGTGTGTCGTCGCCGCCATCTTCCACAGGTCCGTCTTCAGATCATATTGAGGCATCTACCTTGTCTGGCCACTCAGCCATCAACGTCACCATGAAGCCAGACAGCTACCTCCTCCTGCGCGAGTCTATCCCGCGCATCGGACACCGAGCCTCCACAACGCCATGCCGCCGATAACCGCCGCCATCAATGTGTGAGATGAAGCACCGCTCCACCATCCCCCAGCTATCACTTGCTCCAAAACGATGCCCCCGGGAGGGAAAGCAGTAAAACGCCATCACCATCCGATCCGGAACACCCAGATCTAGGTTTCCCCCGGAGTATCCCAAGCCTGATGAAGCAGACTGCAACGACGATGCCTCGACAAGGGAACGACATCTAAGACGCCGCCATCGTCCGCCATGACCGTAGTCGGCGCGATTTTTATCGGCAGTTGCTCCATCAGACGTGCGTCGCCGACGTCGCTGGTCCCTTCAACCGGAGTAAACTCCAAAACGATGCCCTAAATAGGGACTACGACGCAAAAGCGCCGCCATCGCTCGATCCCAAGGAGATCTAGGGTTTCCCCCGGAGTTGCCCGCGCTGTCAAGGACCAGGCAAGGGTAGAATCCCGGCGGATCTGCCCAGCTGCCGACGAGTTGCACCCGCCACCGTGCCGACGGCAATCCAGCGATCAAGGCCCACGTTGGGCATAGATCCGGCCGCGCCGCCGCGAACCGATCCGGCCACGCCGCCGCCGTCCCTGGCGAACGCGACGCACCAGATCGCGAGGCCATTTGCCGCGGGGGGAGCGAAATCTTCGAGGCGCCGCCACCACCGGCCGTGGCGTCTGGCCCGCCACCACGCTCCGGTCCGGGGGCGCCGGCCTGCGCCAGCCCCACCCGAGCGAGAGGGCCCGAGTCCCTGCCGCTGCCGGCAACGGCAGGCTTCGCCTGGCCGCACCCTTGGACGACGGCGAGGGAGGAGGAGGAGGAGAGGGGGATGGCCGGCCGACGGGATCTGAGGGCCTCCTGGCCGCCCACGCGGGGGGCGGCGGGGGAGGAGGAGAGGGAGAGGGGGAGAGACTTAGATCAACGTCACTGCTAATGAAAAGTTCGTTTACTATTTTGCCCAGGCTGAGGATCGCAGCAGGCTGGCTCGGCCACTGGGTTCCTGTACTCCCTTCATGTTTGAAAAGGAGTCTTTTTTTTATATAAAAAAAACAATTTAAATTTTGGCTAGGTTTGTAGGAAAGAAAAAAATGCAGCGAGCCATACATGCCTTTCGTGCTCAAAAGACGACAAGGGATGCCGGCCGGAGACCAAGCGAGGAGCGGGTGGAAGCGCGCGCGATCATGGATATCCTACAATGCAGAATGAAACAAACAGATGCTTTCTATCGGCTTCACACTTCATGTGTTACTTTTTGTGTCCGTACCAATCAGTTTCCCTGACTAGTCAAGCATGCACCGTCAGTGTCCCAAGGACGATATGCCTCGTGACATGACAAAAACGGGGCCTTCCAATTCAAGACACATCTTTGCCATCAAATATCTTGTACATCGCCTGGCGGACTCACCACCAGAAATCGTCAAGATGTCACCTCCTAGATAGGGCTTTACTTCTCAAACAAATACTTTTAGGAGGTTAAAAGCCTTCTGTGGACGTGTTTCGACGTTTTTTTAACACTGTACAGTCAAAGTCGCTCAATACCCCCCCCTATGAACGCACGCACGCATATCCTACCCCTATAAGCTTTGGAGAGGCTGAGCCGACATAGTATCTTGAGATTTTACGAAGTCACCACAAATATCTTCTCTTCTCAACTAACTATAGGTGGATACCCCGCGCGTTGCCCTGGACATGTAGTAGGATTCTAAGTGCTAAATGGCTTGGTCTCAACAACCATTGAAAGGATGCTTTTATTTACTAATGGCCCACTGATATCTTTTGGGTTGTTTGCAAGAAATCGACGTGCGGTTATGTACACTAGATAGGAAACGCGCCAAGGCGCGAACATATTGTCCACACGCTTAAACAAAGCATTTAATGTTGTCAAATGAGACTTGGAAGGATTGCTTCAGATGGATGAGCCCTTGCCAAATGAAAATTAGAATGGTTGCACAAGACAGATCAACCCAGTACAGTAAGTTTAAATCAATAGCTCACATCTAGGGATGAAAACGGTGCGGAAACGAATGAAACTGGGTGCTACCATATTTGTTTTCATTTTTTTTCCAGAAGCAGAAACGAATACAGAAACCCCGAAAACGAATAAGGAAACGGATACTACCGGAAACAAACACAGAGCGAATACAGAGCGGACACGGAAACAAAACAGTTTGTTGACCGGAACTTAAAATCCCCTTGAATCATAGAGAAATACAGTCAAAAAACAAACAAATTGATGGAATTGTTAACGTGGCTACAAAATAATATGGTTGTGTTGGCACACTAGGGTAGTATTGTAGTAGTACATGACAATTCCGTACAGGGTCTAGTTGAGTATGTGCCTGGTAGTAAAACTTGGTACTCAAATAATATATTCTGCTCATTTTACTTACTGTGTTATTGTGTATTGTTTGGTAGTTGGGCTACAAATCAGCCATGAGTCTATAGCAGAAACAGAAATTCCATGTTAACGGAAACGGAAAACACCATTCCGTTTTTGTTTCCGCTTCCGCATAAAAAATTCATTTTCATTTCCGTTTTGTGAATTTCCGTTTCCGTTTTCATATTTCCTCTCCGTTTCCATTTTCCCTCTGGAAAAGCGGAAACTTTCCACTCCATTTTCATCCCTACTCACAGCCAAAATTCTGCCACCCACAAAATATAACCTAAAATTAGCCCACTCACACAGAAAAAGCTAGAAAGCACCCAACACAAACAAAAGTTAGAAATATAAGTTTGACTTCTGCTGCTTGTGCATCCAAAGAACATAAAACAAGAAGTTCTTATATCCCACGCCAAGCAAGGAACCAAGGATATGCAAGTGCTGAAAGTATACTATGCACATAATCTTGCCACCACTCAAAGGCTGCTACCAAATTGATATCATGGATAATAAAACAATTAAAAGCATCTTCCCAGAAGTGACATGAGACAGATGCTGAAGATTCGCACTCACCTAAGATGAACCGTAGCATGCATACATATGCTCCATTCAAATCCTTCAAAGGCTCCAATTCTGCACAGACCAAGATGAAAAAAAATGGTAAGTTTGACTTTTGCTGCTTGTGCATCCAAAGAACATAAAACAAGAAGTTCTTATATCCCACGCCAAGCAAGGAACCAAGGATATGCAAGTGCTGAAAGTATACTATGCACATAATCTTGCCACCACTCAAAGGCTGTTACCAAATTGATATCATCGATAATAAAACAATAAAAAGCATCTTCCCAGAAGCGACATGAGACAGATGTTGAAGATTCACACTCACCTAAGATGAACCGTGGCATGCATACATATGCTCCATTCAAATCCTTCAAAGGCTCCAATTCTACACAGACCAAGATGAAAAGGTCCAAATTAGCTCACCCACATCACCAATATAACATTAGACAATATACTTCCAACAATCATTCATGTGATTCATCTTTTCCAAACCACTAATCACACAAAAGTTCATGAAAGTATGGGTACACCACCATCCTAACATCCATCACTAACATGTCCTCATCTATCAAAAATAAATGGAGGCGAAACAATAATCAACTAAATATACAGAAATTTACTAATGTCCAGGGATTGAAGTACAACATGGAGTGGAGGAGAAGTTTGGGAGGGAGGAGGGACCTGGGCGACGGCGTTTGGTTCGTCCTTGCAGGAGGTGGCAACGACCTTCTTGGCGCGCAGGATCTAGTTAAAGGAAGCATCGGCTATGAGTCGTCTATGCGCGAGGCCGCCAGGCCCCACGAGGCAGGGAGCCTGCGGAGGAGGGAGAGGGCCATGGGCCCCACGAGGTATGGGGCCTGCAGAGTAGGGCCGCCGGCGCCGGCGCCGCTAAGGGAGAGGCCCGTGGACATTCCTCTCTGGCTGCTCGCGCTCGCGCTCGCCTGGTAGGAGCACCGAGAGGGTGGGGAGGAGGAGAAGATGCGATCATGCGAGGGCGAGCGGAGGCGGCGGCAAGGGTGAGCGGAGGCGGAGGCAGCGGCGAGGGCGAGCGGAGGCGACGGCGGTGGCGCGCGAGTGTGAGAGTGAGCCGGCTAGGGTTATCTCCATGGGAGCAGCCCCTTTTATAACGCTGTGCGCGAAATGACGAAAATGCCTGCGGCAGGGCAAGAAAATTACCCGCGGTGGCACACGCGGGAGCTAACTATTCATTGTAGTAGTGTCTCCTCTCGATCCGGCGGCCCAGATCGTCCGGAGGCTCGTCTGACGCTCCAGAACGCATCAAAAAATCGATCCGACGACCGACATTCGTTAAACTCTGAGAACATCCATGTCCTCCCAATGTGCTTATTTCTGGATGCTAAGGCTGGTCGTAATGGGAGTATCATAACTAGTATCATGAATCACTACTAGGGAAAATCCTATACACAGAATCTTACCAGCAGCGCGCCTTAAATAAGGCGCTGCTGCTAACTAGCAGTAGCGCGTGCGCGCAAAACATGTTGCTAAAATAAATGTATCAGTAGCGCGCCTGGTCTAAGGTGCGCTACTGCTATAATTTCCACGCCGCCGCCGCGAGGCTAGTTCTAGCAGCAGCGCGTTAATATTAAGAGCGTTGCTGCTACAGATCATAGCAGAAGCGCGTGCACAATAACCACTACTGCTAAGTTTACTAAAAAAATTAGTCCCACCTCGCTCCGTGAAGGGAGTTTGTACTACCTTAAATATGTTACTTCTCAAACTTTCACAAGCACTTGGTCTTTATTGAACTCTATGTGTAGAATTTGTGGCCGCAATATGAGTCTTGACCAGTTCCTAATTTGGTGAAGACTCATATTGACAAATCAGATTGTACACAAAAAGATCATTGATGATCAATGTATTTTTGATGTCTATTTTTACATGCTGACACATAGCAGTAGCGCGTTCTTTTTGAAAGGTGCTACTGCTAGGTCGTTTAGCAGTAGCGCCTTTTGCTATATCGCGCTACTGCTAAGCCATTCCATCTCCCCCCTCCTCTAGATCTATCCGATCCACACTCACCCGATCTCCCCCTCACCCACGCCGGTCCTCCCTCGTCGCCCCTCCTTCGATCTGCGCCGCCGTCACCTCCTCCTCCTCGCTGGACTCGGTACCGACATCCTCCTCCGTCCTCCCTCCAGTGTCTCCGCTGGCCGGCCCCTCCTCGCTCCGCCTTCCTCCTCCATCCTCCCTCCACTCGGCGCCGGCCGGCCCCTCCTCGCTCCGTCTTCCTCCTCCGTCCTACTCTCTTCTCCCTCTTCGAGTCGCCCCTCCTTCTCCCTCCTCCCTCCTCCATCCACAACCCCTCCTTCCTGCTATATTTTGATTTAGTAGGCTAGTTGATTTAGTAGATTAGTTGATTTAGAACATTTTGATTTAGTTGATTTAGTATGCTAGTTGATTTAGTCGATTTAGAACATTTTGATTTAGTTGATTTAGTAGGCTAGTTGATTTAGTAGGCTAGTTGATTTAGTTGATTTAGAACATTTTGATTTAGTTGATTTAGTATGCTAGTGAATTTAGTAGGCTAGTTGATTTAGTTGATTTAGTATGCACCATTTTGTTGTTATTTTTTCTGTACATGGATAGGTAGATGCTTTTATTTTTTTGTAATAAGTTATCTTTTAGCAAAATGTAGGTGCCAATTTAGTTAAATTTGCCACTTGTTATTTTAGGAAAATGGCGCCACCACCACCACCACTATGTCGACTGTGCAAGTCAAGGTGCGCCAACAACCTTGCAACTGGCAAGCTGTTCGGCATCTACTTCCTGCCGAGTTCTCGTCACGCGGCGGTAAGAAATTAGATGAAATGTAACAACTATTTTATTTTTAGTGTTGGCATTACTGCATTGTGTCATTTTGCTTTTTTTACACAGATCGTCCCATGCAACGTGAGGTTGAAATTCAACAAGCTGACAGGAGAGACTGTGACATTTGAGGCTCCCGGGGGGCCGTACACTATGGAGGTCGAGAAAGGACGCAATATGTCGTAGATTGGAGGAGATGGATGAAGGAAATATGCCCTAGAGGCAATAATGAAGTTATTATTTATTTCCTTATATCATGATAAATGTTTATTATTCATGCTATAATTGTATTAACCGGAAACATAATACATGTGTGAATACATAGACAAACATAGTGTCACTAGTATGCCTCTATTTGACTAGCTCGTTAATCAAAGATGGTTAAGTTTCCTAGCCATGGACATGAGTTGTCATTTGATTAACGGGATCACATCATTAGGAGAATGATGTGATTGACTTGACCCATTCTGTTAGCTTAGCACTTGATCGTTTAGTATGTTGCTATTGCTTTCTTCATGACTTATACATGTTCCTATAACTATGAGATTATGCAACTCCCGTTTACCAGAGGAACACTTTATGTGCTACCAAACGTCACAACGTAACTGGGTGATTATAAAGGAGCTCTACAGGTGTCTCCAATGGTACATGTTGAGTTGGCGTATTTCGAGATTAGGTTTTGTCACTCCGATTGTCGGAGAGTTATCTCTGGGCCCTCTCGGTAATGCACATCACTATAAGCCTTGCAAGCAATGTGGCCAATGAGTTGGTTACGGAATGATGCATTACATAATGAGTAAAGAGACTTGCCGGTAACGAGATTGAACTAGGTATTGGATACCGACGATCGAATCTCGGGCAAGTAACATACCGATGACAAAGGGAACGACGTATGTTGTTATGCGGTTTGACCGATAAAGATCTTCGTAGAATATGTAGGAGCCAATATGAGCATCCAGGTTCCGCTATTGGTTATTGACCAGAAACAGCTCTAGGTCATGTCTGAAGGAAATATGCCCTAGAGGCAATACTAAAGTTATTATTTAATTCCTTATTTCATGATAAATGCTTATTATTCATGCTAGAATTGTATTAACCGGAAACATAATACATGTGTGAATACATAGACAAAGATAGTGTCACTAGTATGCCTCTACTTGACTAGCTCGTTTATCAAAGATGGTTATGTTTCCTAGCCATGGACAAAAGAGTTGTCATTTGATTAACGGGATCACATCATTAGGAGAATGATGTGATTGACATGACCCATTCCGTTAGCCTAGCACTTGATCGTTTAGTATGTTGCTATTGCTTTCTTCATGACTTATACATGTTCCTGTAACTATGAGAATTATGCAACTCCCGTTTACCGGAGGAACACTTTGGGTACTACCAAACGTCACAAAGTAACTGGGTGATTATAAAGGAGTACTACAGGTGTCTCCGAAGGTACATGTTGAGTTGGCGTATTTCGAGATTAGGTTTTGTCACTCCGATTGTCGGAGAGGTATCTCTGGGCCCTCTCGGTAATGCACATCTTTATAAGCCTTGCAAGCAATGTGACCAAATGAGTTGGTTACGGAATGATGCATTACGGAACGAGTAAAGAGACTTGCCAGTAACGAGATTGAACTAGGTATTGGATATCGACGATCAAATCTCGGGCAAGTAACATACCGATGACAAAGGGAACAACGTATGTTGTTATGCGGTTTGACCGATAAAGATCTTCGTAGAATATGTAGGAACCAATATGGGCATCCAGGTTCCGCTATTGGTTATTGACCGAGAATAGTTCTAGGTCATGTCTACATAGTTCTCGAACCCGTAGGGTCCGCACGCTTAAGGTTTCGATGACAGTTATATTATGAGTTTATGAGTTTTGATGTACCGAAGGAGTTCGGAGTCCCGGATGAGATCGGGGACATGACGAGGAGTCTCGAAATGGTCGAGACGTAAATATCGATATATTGGACGACTATATTCGGAGTTCGGAAAGGTTCCGAGTGATTCGGGTATTTTTCGGAGTACCAGAGAGTTATGGGAATTCGCCGGGGAGTATATGGGCCTTATTGGGCTATAGGGAATAGAGAAGAGAGGCCAAAAGGAAAGAGGCCTGCGCCCCCCCTATGGTCCGAATTGGACAAGGGGCGCAGCCCCCTTTTCCTTTTCCCTCTCCCCCTCTTTCCCCTTCTCCTACTCCAACAAGGAAGGAGGGAGTCCTACTCCCGGTGGGAGTAGGACTCCCCTTGGCGCGCCCCCTCCTAGGTCGGCCGCACCTCCCCCCTCCCTCCTTTATATACGAGGGCAGGGGGCACCCCATGACACACAAGTTGATCTACGGATCGTTCCTTAGCCGTGTCCGGTGCCCCCCTCCACCATATTCCACCTCGGTCATATCATCGCGAAGCTTAGGCGAAGCCCTGCGCCGGTAGAACATCATCATCGTCACCACGCCGTCGTGCTGACGTAACTCATCCCCGAAGCTTTGCTGGATCGGAGCCCGGGGATCGTCATTGAGCTGAACGTGTGCTGAACTCGGAGGTGCCGTACGTTCGGTGCTTGGATCGGTCGGATCGTGAAGACGTACGACTACATCAACCGCGTTGTGCTAACGCTTCCGCTTACGGTCTACGAGGGTATGTGGACAACACTCTCCCCTCTCGTTGCTATGCCATCACCATGATCTTGCGTGTGCGTAGGAAAATTTTGAAATTACTACGTTCCCAAACAGTGGCATCCGAGCCTGGTTTTATGCGTAGATGTCATATGCACGAGTAGAACACAAGTGAGTTGTGGGCGATACAAGTCATACTGCTTACCAGCATGTCATACTTTGGCTCAGCGGTATTGTGAGATGAAGCGGCCCGGACCGACATTACGCGTACGCTTACGCGAGACTGGTTTCACCGTTACGAGCACTCGTGCTTAAAGGTGACTGGCGAGTGTCTGTCTCTCTCACTTTAGCTGAACCGAGTGTGGCTACGCCCGGTCCTTGCGAAGGTTAAAACAACACCAACTTGACAAACTATCGTTGTGGTTTTTATGCGTAGGTAAGAACGGTTCTTGCTAAAGCCCGTAGCAGCCACATAAAATTTGCAACAACAAAGTAGAGGACGTCTAACTTGTTTTTGCAGGGCATGTTGTGATGTGATATGGTCAAGACATGATGCTATATTTTATTGTGTGAGATGATCATGTTTTGTAACCGAAGTTATCGGCAACTGGCAGGAGCCATATGGTTGTCGCTTTATTGTATGAAATGCAAATGCCCTGTAATTGCTTTATTTTATCTCTAAGCAGTAGTGATAGTCGTAGAAGCAATAGATGGCGTAACGACAACGATGCTACGATGGAGATCAAGGTGTCGTGCCGGTGACGATGGTGATCACGACGGTGCTTCGAAGATGGAGATCACAAGCACAAGATGATGATGGCCATATCATATCACTTATATTGATTGCATGTGATGTTTATCCTTTATGCATCTTATCTTGCTTTGATTGACGGTAGCATTTTAAGATGATCTCTCACTAATTATCAAGAAGTGTTCTCCCTAAGTATGCACCATTGCAAAAGTTCATCGTGCTGAGACACAACATGATGATCGGGTGTGATAGGCTCTACGTTCAAATACAACGGGTGCAAAACAGTTGCACACGCGGAATACTCAGGTTAAAATTGACGAGCCTAGCATATACAGATATGGCCTCGGAACATGGAGACCGAAAGGTCGAGCGTGAATCATATAGTAGATATGATCAACATAGTGATGTTCACCATTGAAAACTACTCCATCTCACGTGATGATCGGACATGGTTTACTTGATTTGGATCATGTAATCACTTAGATGACTAGAGAGATGTCTGTCTAAGTGGGAGTTCTTAAGTAATATGATTAATTGAACTTAAATTTATCATGAACTTGGTCCTGGTAGTATTTTACAAATTATGTTGTAGATCAATAGCTTGCGTTGTTGCTTTCATATGTTTATTTTGATATGTTCCTAGAGAAAACTATGTTGAAAAATGTTAGTAGCAATGATGCGGACTTGGTCCGTGATCTAAGGTTTATCCTCATTGCTGCACAGAAGAATTATGTCCTTGATGCACCGCTAGGTGACAGACCTATTGCAGGAACAGATGCAGACGTTATGAACGTTTGGCTAGCTCAATATGATGACTACTTGATAGTTTAGTGCACCATGCTCAACGGCTTAGAATCGGGACTTCAAAGACGTTTTGAACGTCATGGACCATATGAGATGTTCCAGGAGTTGAAGTTAATATTTTAAGAAAATACCTGAGTTGAGAGATATGAAGTCTCCAACAAGTTCTTTAGCTAAAAAATGGAGGAGAATTGCTCAACTAGTGAGCATGTGCTCAGATTGTCTGGGTACTTCAATCGCTTGAATCAAGTGGGAGTTAATCTTCCAGATAAGATAGTGATTGACAGAGTTCTCTAGTCACCATCACCAAGTTAGTAGAACTTTGTGATGAACTGTAGTATGCAAGGGATGACGAAAATGATTCCCGATCTCTTCGTGATGTTGAAATCGACGAAGGTAGAAATCAAGAAAGAGCATCAAGTGTTGATGGTTGACAAGATCACTAGTTTCAAGAAAAGGGTAAAGGGAAAGAAAGGGGAACTTCAAGTAGAATGACAAGAAAGTTGTCACTCCCACGAAGAAGCCCAAAGCTGAACCAAAGCCTGAAACTGAGTGCTTACACTGCAAAGGAAATGGTCACTGGAAGCGGAAATGCCCTGAATATTTGGTGGATAAGAAGGATGGCAAAGTGAACAAGGGTATATTTGATATACAGGTTATTGATGTGTGCCTTACTAGTGTTTATAGTAGCCCCTGAGTATTTGATACTTGTTCTGTTGCTAAGATTAGTAACTCGAAACAGGAGTTACGGAATAAACAGAGACTAGTTGAGGGTGAAGTGACGATGTGTGTTGGAAATAGTTCCAAGATTGATATGATCATCATCACACACTCCCTATACTTTCGGGATTAGTGTTAAACGTAAATAAATGTTATTTGGCGTTTGCGTTGAGCATGAATATGATTTGATCATGTTTATTGCGATGCGGTTATTCATTTAAAGTCAAAGAATAATTGTTGTTCTATTTACATGAATAAAACCTTCGATGGTCATACACCCAATGAAAATAGTTTGTTGGATCTCGATCGTAGTAATACACATATTCATAATATTGATGCCAAAGATGCAAAGTTGATAATGATAGTGCAACTTATTTGTGGCACTGCCGTTTGGGTCATATCGGTGTAAAGCGCATGAAGAAACTCCATAAAGATGGATTTTCGGAATCACTTGCTTATGAATCATTTGATGCTTGCGAACCGTGCCTTTTGGGCAAGATGACTAAAACTCCGTTCTCCGGAACAATGGAACGAGCTACTGACTTGATGGAAATAATACATACCGATGTATACGGTCCAATGAGTGTTGATGCTCGTGGCGGGTATCGTTATTTTCTGACCTTCACAAGATGAATTGAGCAGATATGAGTATATCTACTTAATGAAGCACAAGTCTGAAACATTTGAAAAGTTCAAAGAATTTCAGACTGAAGTAGAGAATTATCGTAACAAGAAAATAAACTTTCTGCAATTTGATCGCGGAGACAAATATTTGAGTTACGAGTTTGGTCTTCAATTAAAACAATGTGGAATAGTTTCACAAATTCATGCCACCTGGAACACCACAGCTTAATGGTGTGTCCGAACGTCATAACAGTACTTTATTGGATATAGTGCAATCTATGATGTCTCTTACCGGTTTACCACTATCGTTTTGGGGTTATGCATTAAAGACAGCTGCATTTACTTTAAATAGGGCACCATCAAAATCCATTGAGACGACGCCTTATGAACTATGGTTTGGTGAGAAACCAAAGTTGTTGTTTTTTAAAGTTTGGGGCTGCGATGCTTATGTGAAAAAGTTTTCACCTGATAAGCTCGAACCCAAATCGGAGAAGTGCGTCTTCATAGAATACCCAAAGGTAACTATTGGGTACACCTTCTATCACATATCCGAAAGCAAGATTTGTTGCTAAGATGGATCCTTTCTAGAGAAGGAGTTTCTCTCGAAAGAAGTGAGTGGGAGGAAAGTATAACTTGATAAGGTAACTGTACCTTCTCCCTTATTGGAAAGTAGTTCATCACAGAAATCAGTTCCTGTGATTCCTACACCAATTAGTGAGGAAGCTAATGATGATGATCATGAAGCTTCAGATCAAGTTACTACCGAACCTCGTAGGTCTTCCAGAATAAGATCCGCACCAAAGTTGTACGGTAATCCTGTTCTAGAAGTCATGTTACTAGACCATGATGAACCTACGAACTATGAGGAAGCGATGATGAGCCCAGATTCCGTGAAATGGCTTGAGGCCATAAAATCTGAGATATGATCCATGTATGAGAACAAAGTATAGACTTTGATTGACTTGCTCGATGATCAGCAAGCCATGTTAAATAAATGGATCTTCAAGAGGAAGACGGACACTGATAGTAGTGTTACTATCTACAAAGCTCGACTTGTTGCAAAAGGTTTTCGACAAGTTCAAGGTGTTGAATATGATGAGATTTTCTCACTCGTAACGATGGTTAAGTCTGTCCGAATCATGTTAGCAATTGCCACATTTTATGAAATCTGGCAAATGGATGTCGAAACTGCATTCCTTAATGGATTTATTAAAGAAGAGTTGCATATGATGCAACCAGAAGGTTTTGTCAATCCTAAAGATGCTAACAAAGTGTGCAAGCTCCAGCAATCCATCAATGGACTGGTGCAAGCATCTCGGAGTTGGAATATATGCTTTGATGAGTTGATCAAAGCATATGGTTTTATACAGACTTTTGGAAAGGCCTGTATTTACAAGAAAGTGAGTGGGAGCTTTGTAGCATTTCTGATATTATATGTGCAAGACATATTGTTGATTGGAAATGATATAGAATTTCTGGATAGCATAAAAGGATACTTGAATAAAAAGTTTTTCAATGAAAGACCTCGGTGAAGCTGCTTACATATTGATCATCAAGATCTATTGAGATAGATCAAGACGCTTAATAAGTTTTTCAACGAGTACATACCTTGATAAATTTTTGAAATAGTTCAAATAGAACAGTCAAAGAAGGAGTTCTTGCCTGTGATGCAAAGGTGTGAAGTTGAGTAAGACTCAAGACCCGACCATGGCAGAAAATAGAAAAGAGAATGAAAGTCATTCCCTATGCCTCAGTCATAGGTTCTATAAAGTATGCTATGCTATATACCAGACCTATTGTATACCTTGTTCTGTATTTGGTAAGGGAATACAATAGTGATCTAGGAGTAGATCACTGGACATTGGTCAAGAATATCCTTAGTAAGGACTAAGGAAATATTTCTCGATTACGGAGGTGATAAAAGAGCCCATCATAAAGAGTTACATTGGTGCAATCTTTTACACCGATCCCGATGACTCTAAGTCTCAATCTGGATACATATTGAAAGTGGGAGCAATTAGCTAGAGTAGCTCAATGCAGAACTTTGTAAACATAGAATATTTGCAAAATACATACGGCTCTGAATGTGACAGACCCGTTGACTAAGCTTCTCTCACGAGCAAAACATGATCACACCTTAGTACTCTTTGGGTGTTAATCACATAACGATGTGAACTAGATTATTGACTCTAGTAAACCCTTTGGGTGTTGGTCACATGACGATGTGAACAATGGGTGTTAATCATATACAGATATGAATATTGGTGTTAAATCACATGGCGATGTGAACTAGATTATTGACTCTAGTGCAAGTGGGAGACTGAAGGAAATATGCCCTAGAGACAATACTAAAGTTATTATTTATTTCCTTATTTCATGATAAATGTTTATTATTCATGCTAGAATTGTATTAACCGGAAACATAATACATGTGTGAATACATAGACAAACATAGTGTCACTAGTATGCCTCTACTTGACTAGCTCGTTTATCAAAGATGGTTATGTTTCCTAGCCATGGACAAAAGAGTTGTCATTTGATTAACGGGGTCACATCATTAGGAGAATGATGTGATTGACATGACCCATTCCGTTAGCCTAGCACTTGATCGTTTAGTATGTTGCTATTGCTTTCTTCATGACTTATACATGTTCCTGTAACTATGAGAATTATGCAACTCCCGTTTACCGGAGGAACACTTTGGGTACTACCAAACGTCACAAAGTAACTGGGTGATTATAAAGGAGTACTACAGGTGTCTCCGAAGGTACATGTTGAGTTGGCGTATTTCGAGATTAGGTTTTGTCACTCTGATTGTCGGAGAGGTATCTCTGGGCCCTCTCGGTAATGCACATCTTTATAAGCCTTGCAAGCAATGTGACCAAATGAGTTGGTTACGGAATGATGCATTACGGAACGAGTAAAGAGACTTGCCAGCAACGAGATTGAACTAGGTATTGGATACCGACGATCAAATCTCGGGCAAGTAACATACCGATGACAAAGGGAACAACGTATGTTGTTATGCGGTTTGACCGATAAAGATCTTCGTAGAATATGTAGGAACCAATATGGGCATCCAGGTTCCGCTATTGGTTATTGACCGAGAATAGTTCTAGGTCATGTCTACATAGTTCTCGAACCCGTAGGGTCCGCACGCTTAAGGTTTCGATGACAATTATATTATGAGTTTATGAGTTTTGATGTACCGAAGGAGTTCGGAGTCCCGGATGAGATCGGGGACATGACGAGGAGTCTCGAAATGGTCGAGACGTAAAGATCGATATATTGGACGACTATATTCGGAGTTCGGAAAGGTTCCGAGTGATTCGGGTATTTTTCGGAGTACCGGAGAGTTACGGGAATTCGCCGGGGAGTATATGGGCATTATTGGGCTATACGGGAATAGAGAAGAGAGGCCAAAAGGAAAGAGGCCTGCGCCCCCCCTCTGGTCCGAATTGGACAAGGGGCGCAGCCCCCTTTTCCTTTTCCCTCTCCCCCTCTTTCCCCTTCTCCTACTCCAACAAGGAAGGAGGGAGTCCTACTCCCGGTGGGAGTAGGACTCCCCTTGGCGCGCCCCCTCCTAGGCCGGCCGCACCTCCTCCCTCCCTCCTTTATAAACGGGGGCAGGGGGGCACCCCATGACACACAAGTTGATCTACGGATCGTTCCTTAGCCGTGTGCGGTGCCCCCCTCCACCATATTCCACCTCGGTCATATCGTCGCGAAGCTTAGGCGAAGCCCTGCGCCGGTAGAACATCATCATCGTCACCACGCCGTCGTGCTGACGGAACTCATCCCGAAGCTTTGCTGGATCGGATCCCAGGGATCGTCATCGAGCTGAACGTGTGCTGAACTCGGAGGTGCCGTACGTTCGGTGCTTGGATCGGTCGGATCGTGAAGACATACGACTACATCAACCGTGTTGTGCTAACGCTTCCGCTTACGGTCTACGAGGGTACGTGGACAACACTCTCCCCTCTCGTTGCTATGCCATCACCATGATCTTGCGTGTGCGTAGGAAAATTTTGAAATTACTATGTTCCCCAACAATGTCTACATAGTTCTCGAACCCGTAGGGTCCGCACGCTTAACGTTACGATGACAGTTTTATTATGAGTTTATAAGTTTTGTTGTACCAAAGGTTGTTCGGAGTCCCGGATGTGATCACGGACATGACGAGGAGTCTCGAAATGGTCAAGACATAAAGATTGATATATTGGAAGCCTATATTTGGATATCAGAAGTGTTCCGGGTGAAATCAGGATTTTACCGGAGTACCGGGAGGTTACCGGACCCCCCCGGGGGCTTAATGGGCCTACATAGGCCCTAGTGGAGAGGAAGAGAGGAGGCAAGAGGTGGGCTGCGCCCCCTCCCCTCCCTAGTCCGAATAGGACAAGGAGAGGGGGGCGGCGCCCCCCATTTCCTTCCCCTCTTCCTCCTCCTTCCCCCCTTCTCCTTCTCCAACTAGGAAAGAAGGGAGTCCTACTCCCGGTGGGAGTAGGACTCCCCCTTGGCGCGCCCTCCTTGGCCGGCCGCCCCCTCCCCCTTGGCTCCTTTATATATGGGGGCAGGGGGGCACCTCTAGACAACACAAGTTGATCTTCGTGATCGTTCCTTAGCCGTGTGCGGTGCCCCCCTCCACCATGCATATTCCACCTCGGTCATATCGTTGCGGTGCTTAGGCGAAGCCCTGCGTCGGTAGAACATCATCATCGTCACCACGCCGTCATGCTGATGGAACTCATCCCCGACACCCTGCTGGATCGGAGTCTGGGGATCGTCATCGAGCTGAACGTGTGCTGAACTTGGAGGTGCCGTACGTTCGATACTTGGATCAGTCGGATCGTGAAGACGTACGACTACATCAACCACGTTGTTATAATGCTTCCGCTTTCGGTTTACGAGGGTACGTGGACAACACTCTTCCCTCTCGTTGTTATGCATCACCATGATCCTTGCGTGTGCGTAGGATTTTTTTTTGAAATTAGTACGTTCCCCAACAGTGGCATCCGAGCCTGGTTTTATGCGTAGATGTCATATGCACGAGTAGAACACAAGTGAGTTGTGGGCGATATAAGTCATACTGCTTACCAGCATGTCATACTTTGGTTCAGTGGCATTGTGAGATGAAGCGGCCCGGACCGACATTACGCGTACGCTTACGCGAGACTGGTTTCACCGGTACGAGCACTTGTTGCTTAAAGGTGACCGGCGGGTGTCTGTCTCTCTCACTTTAGTTGAATTGAGTGTGGCTACGCCCGGTCCTTGCGAAGGTTAAAACAGTACCAACTTGACAAACTATCGTTGTGGTTTTGATGCGTAGGTAAGAACGGTTCTTGCTAAGCCCGTAGCAGCCACGTAAAATTTGCAACAACAAAGTAGAGGACGTCTAACTTGTTTTTGCAGGACATGATGTGATGTGATATGGTCAAGACGTGATGCTATATTTTATTGTATGAGATGATCATGTTTTTTAACCGAGTTATCGGCAACTGGCAGGAGCCATATGGTTGTCACTTTATTGTATGAAATGCAAATGCCCTGTAATTGCTTTACTTTATCACTAAGCGGTAGCGATAGTCGTAGAAGCAATAGATGGCGTAACGACAACGATGCTACAATGGAGATCAAGGTGTCGCGCCGGTGACGATGGTGATCACGACGGTGCTTCAGAGATGGAGATCACAAGCACAAGATGATGATGGCCATATCATATCACTTATATTGATTGCATGTGATGTTTATCCTTTATGCATCTTATCTTGCTTTGATTGGCGGTAGCATTTTAAGACGGTCTCTCACTAATTATCAAGAAGTGTTCTCCCTGAGTATGCACCGTTGCGAAAGTTCTTCGTGCTGAGACACCACATGATGATCGGGTATGATAGGCTCTACGTTCAAATACAACGGGTGCAAAACAGTTGCACACGCGGAATACTCAGGTTAAACTTGACGAGCCTAGTGATACGTCTCCAACGTATCTATAATTTTTGATTGCTCCATGCTACTTTATCTACTGTTTTAGGCAATATTGGGCTTTATTATCCACTTTTATATTATTTTTGGGACTAACCTATTAACCGGGGGCCCAGCCCAGATTTGCTGTTTTATGCCTGTTTCAGTGTTTCGAGGAAAAGGAATATCAGACGGAGTCAAAACGGAACGAAATCAACTGGAGAAGTTAATTTTGGAAGGAAACCAACCTGATGGGCTTGGAGTGCACGTCAGGGGAGTCCCAGTCTTCCCACGAGGGTGGGGGGCGCCCCCTGGGCGCGCCCCCTACCTCGTGAGCAACTCGGAGGTCCACCGACGTACCCCCTGCACCTATATATACCTACGTACCCTAAAACTTCCAGAACAGAAGATAGATCGGGAGTTCCACCGCCGCAAGCCTCTGTAGCCACCAAAAACCAATCGGGACCCTATTCCGGCACCCTGCAGGTGGGGGATCCCATCATCGGAGGCCATCTTCATCATCCCGGCGCTATCCATGACGAGGAGGGAGTAGTTCACCCTCGGGGCTGAGGGTATGTACCAGTAGCTATGTGTTAGATCGCTCTCTCTCTCTCTCTCGTGTTCTCTCTCGTGTTCCTCTATGGCACGATCTTGATGTATCCCGAGCTTTGCTATTGTAGTTGGATCTTCTGATGTTTCTCCCTCTCTACTCTGTTGTGATGAATTGAGTTTCCCCTTTGAAGTTATCTTATCGGATTGAGTCTTTATGAGAACACTTGATGTATGTCTTGCCGTGATTATCTGTGGTGACAATGGGATATCATGTGCCACTTGATGTATGTTTTGGTGACGAACTTGCGAGTTCCACCCATGAACCTATGCATAGGGGTTGGCACACGTTCTTGACTCTCCGGTAGAAACTTTGGGGCACTCTTTGAAGTACTTCTATGTTGGTTGGATGAATCTGAGATTGTGTGATGCATATCGTATAATCATGCCCACGGATACTTGAGGTGACAATGGAGTATCTACGTGACATTAGGGTTTTAGTTGATTTGTGTCTTAAGGCGTTATTCTAGTACGAACTCTTTTATAGATCGATCCGAATGAATAACTTTGAGGTGGTTTCGTACCCTACCATAATCTCTATGTTTGTTCTCCGCTATTAGTGGCTTTGGAGTGACTCTTTGTTGCATGTTGAGGGCTTGTCATATGTTCTATCTATGTTATTATTGTTGAGAGAACTTGCACTAGTGAAAGTATGAACCCTAGGCCTTGTTTCCTATCATTGCAATACCGTTTACGCTCACTTTTATCATTAGTTACCTTGCTGTTTTTATATTTTCAGATTACAAAAACCTATATCTACCATCCATATTGCACTTGTATCACCATCTCTTCGCCGAACTAGTGGGCCTATACAATTTACCATTGTATTGGGTGTGTTGGGGACACAAGAGACTTTTTGTTATTTGGTTGCAGGGTTGTTTGAGAGAGACCCTCTTCATCCTACACCTCCTATGGATTGATAAACCTTAGGTCATCCACTTGAGGGAATTTTGCTACTGTCCTATAAACCTGTGCACTTGCAGGCCCAACAACGTCTACAAGAAGAAGGTTGTGTAGTAGACATCACCTAGCATATACAGATATGGCCTCGTAACACGGAGACCGAAAGGTCGAGCGTGAATCATATAGTAGATATGATCAACATAGTGATGTTCACCATTGAAAACTACTCCATCTCACGTGATGATCGGACATGGTTTAGTTGATTTGGATCACGTGATCACTTAGATGACTAGAGAGATGTCTGTCTAAGTGGGAGTTCTTAAGTAATATGATTAATTGAACTTAAATTTATCATGAACTTAGTCCTGGTAGTATTTTGCAAATTATGTTGTAGATCAATAGTTCGCGTTGTTGCTTTCATATGTTTATTTTTGATATGTTCCTAGAGAAAATTGTGTTGAAAGATGTTAGTAGCAATGATGCGCATTGGATCCGTGATCAGAGGTTTATCCTCATTGCTGCACAGAAGAATTATGTCCATAATGCACCGCTAGGTGACAGACCTATTGCAGGAGCAGATGCAGACATTATGAACGTTTGGCTAGCTCAAGCTGATGACTACTCGATAGTTCAGTGTGCCATGCTTTACGGCTTGGAACCAGGTCTTCAACGACGTTTTGAACGTCATGGAGCATATGAGATGTTCCAGGAGTTGAAGTTAATATTTCAAGCAAATGCCCGGATTGAGAGATATGAAGTCTCCAATAAGTTCTATAGCTGTAAGATGGAGGAGAATCGCTCAACTAGTGAGCATGTGCTCAGATTGTCTGGGTACTACAATCGCTTGAATCAAGTGGAAGTTAATCTTCCAGATAAGATAGTGATTGATAGAGTTCTCTAGTCACCGTCACCAAGTTAGTAGAACTTTGTGATGAACTACAGTATGCAAGGGATGACGAAAACGATTCCCGAGCTCTTCGTGATGTTGAAATCGACGAAGGTAGAAATCAAGAAAGAGCATCAAGTGTTGATGATTAACAAGACCACTAGTTTCAAGAAAAGGGCAAAGGGAAAGAAAGGGAAATTTCAAGTAGAATGGCAAATAAGTTGTCACTCCCGTGAAGAAGACCAAAGCTGAACCAAAGCCTGAAACTGAGTGCTTACGCTGCAAAGGAAATGGTCACTGGAAGCGGAAA
The DNA here is from genome assembly GCF_018294505.1 of Triticum aestivum. Classification (NCBI taxonomy): domain Eukaryota; kingdom Viridiplantae; phylum Streptophyta; class Magnoliopsida; order Poales; family Poaceae; genus Triticum; species Triticum aestivum. The sequence continues at coordinate 620,953,610 of NC_057807.1, read as the reverse complement.
TGCCCTGAATATTTGGTGGATAAGAAGGATGGCAGAGTGAACAAGGGTATATTTGATATACACGTTATTTGATACTTGTTCCTGAGTATTTGATACTTGTTCGGTTGCTAAAAATTAGTGACTCGAAACAGGAGTTACAGAATAAACAGAGACTAGTTGAGGGTGAAGTGACGATGTGTATTGGAAGTGGTTCCAAGATTGATATGATCATCATCGCACACTCCCTATACTTTCGGGATTAGTGTTAAACCTAAATAAATGTTATTTGGCGTTTGCGTTGAACATGAATATGATTTGATCATGTTTATTGTGATACAGTTATTCATTTAAAGTCAAAGAATAATTGTTGTTCTGTTTACATGAATAAAACCTTCGATGGTCATACACCCAATGAAAATAGTTTGTTGGATCTCGATCGTAGTAATACACATATTCATAATATTGATGCCAAAAGATGCAAAGTTAATAATGATAGTGCAACTTATTTGTGGCATTGCCGTTTGGGTCATATCGGTGTAAAGCGCATGAAGAAACTCCATAAAGATGAATTTTCGGAATCACTTGGTTATGAATCATTTGATGCTTGCGAACCGTGCCTTTTGGACAAGATGACTAAAACTCCGTTCTCCGGAACAATGGAACGAGCTACTGACTTATTGGAAATAATACATACCGATGTATGCGATCCGATGAGTGTTAAGGCTCGCGGCGTGTATCGTTATTTTCTGACCTTCACAGATGATTTGAGCAGATATGGGTATATCTACTTGATGAAACATAAGTCTGAAACATTTGAAAAGTTCAAAGAATTTCAGAGTGAAGTGGAAAATCATCGTAACAAGAAAAATAAAGTTTCTACGATCTGATCATGGAGACGAATATTTGAGTTACGAGTTTGGTCTTCATTTGAAACAATGTGAAATAGTTTCGCAACTCACGCCACCTGGAACACCACAATGTAATGGTGTGTCCGAACGTCGTAATCGTACTTTACTAGATATGGTGCGATCTATGATGTCTCTTATCGGTTTACCACTATCGTTTTGGGGTTATGCATTAGAGACAGCTGCATTCACGTTTAAATAGGGCACCATCTAAATCCGTTGAGACGACACCGTATGAACTATGGTTTAGCAGTAAACCTAAGTTGTCGTTTCTTAAAGTTTGGAATTGCGATGCTTATATGAAAAAGGTTTTCAACTTGATAAGCTCGAACCCAAATCGGAAAAGTGCGTCTTCATAGAATACCCGAAGGAAACTGTTGAGTACACCTTCTATCACAGATCCGAAGACAAAACATTCGTTGCTAAGAATGGATCCTTTCTAGAGAAGAAGTTTCTCTTGAAAGAAGTGAGTGGGAGGAAAGTAGAACTTGATGAGGTAATTGTACCTTCTCCCAAATTGGAAAGTTGTTCATCACAGAAATCAGTTCCAGTGATTGCTACACCGATTAGTGAGGAAGCTAATGATGATGATCTTGAAACTTCAAATCAAGTTACTACAGAACCTCGTAGGTATTCCAGAGTATGGTCCGCGCCAGTGTCGTTCTGTAATCCTATTCTGGAAGTCATGTTACTAGACCATGATAAACCTACGAACTATGAGGAAGTGATGATGAGCCCGAAATCTGAGATGGGATCCATATATGAGAACAAAGTGTGGACTTTGATTGACTTGCTCGATGATCGGCAAGCCATAGAAAATAAATGGATCTTCAAGAGGAAGACGTGCACTGATAGTAGTGTTACTATCTACAAAGCTCGACTTGTTGTGAAAGGTTTTTCAACAAGTTCAAGGTGTTGAATACAATGAGATTTTCTCACTCGTATCGATGCTTAAGTCTGTCCGAATCATGTTAGCAATTGCCACATTTTATGAAATCTGGCAAAAGGATGTCAAAACTGCATTCCTTAATGAATTTATTAAAGAAGAGTTGTATATGATGCAACCAGAAGGTTTTGTCAATCCTAAAGGTGCTAACAAAGTGTGTAAGCTCCAACGATCCATTTATGGACTGGTGCAAGCCTCTCGGAGTTGGAATATACGCTTTGATAAGTTGATCAAATCATATGGTTTTATACAGACTTTTTGAGAAGCCTGTATTTACAAGAAAGTGAGTGGGAGCTCTGTAGCATTTTTAATATTATATATGGATGACATATTGTTGATTGGAAATGATATATAAATTATGGATGGCATGAAAGGATACTTGAATAAGAGTTTTTTAAAGCAAGACCTCGGTGAAGCTACTTACACATTGAGCATCAAGATCTATATAGATAGATCAAGACGCTTGATAAGATTTTTCAATGAGTACATACCTTGATAAATTTTTAAAATAGTTCAAAATGGAACAGACAAAGAAGGAGTTCTTGCCTATGATGCAAAGGTGTGAAGTTGAGTAAGACTCAAGACCCGACCATGGCAGAAAATAGAAAGAGAATGAAAATTCATTCCCTATGCCTCAGTCATAGGTTCTATAAAGTATGCTATGTTGTGAACCAGACCTATTGTATACCTTGCTCTAAGTTTGACAAAGGAATACAATTTTGATCTAAGAGTAGACCACTAGACAGCGGTCAAGAATATCCTTAGTGAGAACTAAGGAGATGTTTCTCGATTATGGAGGTGATAAAAGAGCCCGTCGTAAAAAGTTACAACGATGCAAGCTTTTACACCAATCCAGATGACTCTAAGTCTCAGTCTGGATACATATTGAAAGTGGGAGCAATTAGCTAGAGTAGCTCCGTGTAGAGCATTGTAGACATAGAATATTTGCAAAATACATACGGCTCTAAATGTGACAGACCCGTTGACTAAGCTTCTCTCACGAGCAAAACATGATCACACCTTAGTACTCTTTGGGTGTTAATCACATAGCCATGTGAACTAGATTATTGACTCTAGTAAACCCTTTGGGTGTTGGTCACATGACGATGTGAACTATGGGTGTTAATCATATACAAATATGAATATTGGTGTTAAATCACATGGCGATGTGAACTAGAGTATTGACTCTAGTGCAAGTGGGAGACTGAAGGAAATATGCCCTAGAGGCAATAATTAAGTTATTATTTATTTCCTTATATCATGATAAATATTTATTATTCATGCTATAATTGTATTAACCGGAAACATAATATATGTGTGAATACATAGACAAACATAGTGTCACTAGTATGCCTCTATTTGACTAGCTCGTTAATCAAAGATGGTTAAGTTTCCTAGCCATGGACATGAGTTGTCATTTGATTAACGGGATCACATCATTAGGAGAATGATGTGATTGACTTGACCCATTCCGTTAGCTTAGCACTTGATCGTTTAGTATGTTGCTATTGCTTTCTTCATGACTTATACATGTTCCTATAACTATGAGATTATGCAAATCCCGTTTACCAGAGGAACACTTTGTGTGCTACCAAACATCACAACGTAACTGGGTGATTATAAAGGATCTCTACAGGTGTCTCCAATGGTACATGTTGAGTTGGCGTATTTCGAGATTAGGTTTTGTCACTCCTATTGTCGGAGAGTTATCTCTGGGCCCTCTCGGTAATGCACATCACTATAAGCCTTGCAAGCAATGTGGCCAATGAGTTGGTTACGGAATGATGCATTACGTAACGAGTAAAGAGACTTGCCGGTAACGAGATTGAACTAGGTATTGGGTACCGACAATCGAATCTCGAGCAAGTAACATACTGATGACAAAGGGAATGACGTATGTTGTTATGCGGTTTGACCGTTAAAGATCTCCGTAGAATATGTAGGAGCCAATATGAGCATCCAGGTTCTCTATTGGTTATTGACCAAAAACAGTTCTAGGTCATGTCTACATAGTTCTCGAACCCGTAGGGTCCGCACGCTTAACGTTACGATGACAGTTTTATTATGAGTTTATAATTTTTGATGTACCGAAGGTTGATCGGAGTCCCGTATGTGATCACGAACATGACGAGGAGTCTCGAAATGGTCGAGACATAAAGATTGATATATTGGAAGCCTATATTTGGATATCAGAAGTGTTCCGGGTGAAATCGGGATTTTACCGGAGTACCGGGAGGTTACCGGAACCCCCCGGGGGCTTAATGGGCCTACATAGGCCCTAGTGGAAAGCAAGAGAGGAGGCAAGAGGTGGGCTGCGCCCCCTCCCCTCCCTAGTCCGAATAGGACAAGGAGAGGGGGTAGCGCCCCCCTTTCCTTCCCCTCTTCCTCCTCCTTCCCCCCTTCTCCTTCTCCAACTACGAAAGAAGGGAGTCCTACTCCCGGTGGGAGTAGGACTCCCCCTTGGCGCGCCCTCCTTGGCCGGCCGCTCCTCCCCCTTGGCTCCTTTATATACGGGGGCAGGGGGGCACCTCTAGACAACACAAGTTAATCTTCGTGATCGTTCCTTAGCCGTGTGTGGTGCCCCCCTCCACCATATTCCACCTCGATCATATCGTTGCGGTGCTTAGGCGAAGCCCTGCGTCGGTAGAACATCATCATCGTCACCATGCCGTCGTGCTGACGGAACTCATCCCCGACACCCTGCTGGATCGGAGTCCGGGGATCGTCATCGAGTTGAACGTGTGCTGATCTCGGAGGTGCCGTACGTTCGGTACTTGGATCGGTCGGATCGTGAAGACGTACGACTACATCAACCGCGTTGTTCTAACGCTTCTGCTTTCGGTCTACGAGGGTACATGGACAACACTCTCCCCCTCTCGTTGCTATGCATCACCATGATTCTTGCGTGTGCGTAGGATTTTTTTTGAAATTACTACGTTCCCCAACAATGGATGAGCCCGTTTCCTTGCCCGTATGCGTCTTACTGGTGGTGAGTTGATCAGCTTCTCCTTCTGAGCAGACAGACCCAAGCTGACTGTCATTTATCTCAACATGGTGGAAGATGATGAAGATGATGAAGATGATGAAGATGACGAAGATGATGAAGATGATGAGGACCCACTCGATGAAGATGATGAGAACCCACTTCATGAAGCCATCTTAGCTCAAAGAATGAGGCTGAGCGAGGAGGAGGTGTGCAACCTATGGGACATAATTCCGCCACGTGATGACTTTCTCGGGGTGCCATTCGTGACCCGCCTGACAAGTACCATGGTTGATCGACATGAAATGGTATGTTATATGTACTGACTGTAGTAATTGGATTATATATATATATGCTTCATTGTTATACTTACAAATGCTTTGTGGAATCTAGTCGATGATATGCTTTAGTGTAGAGTCTGATCACATGCTTATTAGTGTAGAATCCAAGGAACTATTAATAGTGTAGATTATCCATATATATACTTATTAGTAGAATTCATGATTAGTTAGTACAACTACATAGTACTGTGTCTTTTGATAGTGTAGAAATCTAGACTCAATAGAAATATATTTGCAAGAGTATGTGCGAGGCTATTTATTAATTGATATGTTTTTCTTATTTAGAAATTGCCAAAGAACCTATGTGTGAGTCGTGGTATTGAGCCTGATGAAGAAGGCTCAGCTGGACTACACGTTACCGCAAGGGGCTCCGTCACCACCTGTACTTACCGCATAGACACAGACGGTCGCACACACTTAAACTCGGTTGGGTGGAAGAGATTCCTCGTTGACAAGAATCTTCGTGTTGGACAGACCATTCTAATTACTATCAGGAACACCCACCGCCCAGGCTTGAGGATGATGATCGTTGTCGATATCATCTAAAACTACATATGTGTGTGTGGCTATATCATCTAGAACTACATATGATGATCACCTTGTACTGCTTGAGGATGCATGTTCAGTATATATGAAATAGTTATCTAGTACTCCCTCCGTTCCAAATTACTCGTCGTGGTTTTAGTTCAATACCTAGTACCTATAATGCTTTATGAAATTGATATGTAATAGTACCTTGTATCTGGTAATTGCAGTTTATTGAAGCTGAAATGGGGTAAATGATGGACGATATAGCAGTAGCGCGGGGCCAGGAAATCGCTACAGCTAATTAATAGTAGCGCGCTAAGGAAACACGCTGCTGATATAGTACATAGTAGTAGCACAGATACAGACCGCGCTACTACTAACGGTTAGCTGTAGCGCCTTATTGGTAGCGCGGCTGCCCGCGTTGCTGATAGCCTCAAAACCCGCACTACTACTAGGGTTTTCCCTAGTAGTGAATGCCAACTAAGCAATTTTGATGAGGTGACATGGAATTAAATGAAGAAAAAGAAAGTTGAATATCATATCATGATACCGTATCACAATAAATGATATGTTATTATGTGTAATGCATGATACTATATAAAGTACTATGTGATACTAATATATGATACTCCTCATTACGACCGGCCTAAATAGGACATACACTTTGCAATTAATATTTTGAAGGGTTCCTATATACCACCTATGACTCCTAAAATTGTATCCGTATAAACAATAGGGAGTTAAAAATGCATCTAAATAATGGTAGAAGTTCCTTATTGAGTAATGGTATAAACCTGCTCTTCAAGCTGAAAACCTATAATTTGTATAAATAATGGTATAAACAATAGGGTTCCTTGTTGAAGACTTTTCTTGGAGATTGCCCGCACCTGCTCTTCAAGGTGAAAACCTATAATCTGACCTATCGTGGTTAGACCCGGTGAAGCGTCATTTCCCTTCTTAGAGGCATTGATTTTGAAGAATCTCTATCATAGTCTGTGTGTTGTGAAGATAATGGTAGAAGTTACTGTTTGTTGTTGTGTGCCGTTTGATTTCTTAGCGATTCTTCTTGTGCTTGCTTTTTTTATCTTTTTTTCTCCGCCTAGGCTTAGCGTCGATTTTGTGTGACTTTACTAGTTGCCCTTGTTATTTATTTGTGTGTGTTAGTGTTGATTGTGTGCATCCAAACTATGCAGAAGCCTGCTATGTGTTCATGTTGTGATTTTTTTCGGGGTAAAACTTGTATTACTCAAATCGTGGCATCATTACAGTCCGCATTACAAAGATTAACTACCTCAGGTAGACCAAAGCTTAACCTAACGATGGTTCTATTTTCAGTTCTAGTATACCTAGCCAAATATTGCTGACCAAGTTACAAAAGATATTACGTTGATGTGAGTACGTAATACAAAATATTACGAAGAGACAGAAGATATTTGATTTCAGCAATTAGTGACGCAAATACTGATCTGTCCACCTCCTTCTCCTTTAGCATGTTTACTGCCTATAGCGATTCTAGTTCCACACAAATGGTTAGCTCCGATCTCATAATGGCAATAGATATCCCTTCCATTCAAGCACATAAGTCTGCTTCTAGTGGGTTTCTAGAGGAGAACAGCTCACGGCAAGAGGAAAATATAATTTTACCTAGTATCTTCTTGATTCTTCATTTTGAGTTAATAAAATTCACTCTTTATCAAAATAATAAGATAATTCCATAAAATATCTCTTGTAAGTGTAGCATGGCTGAATTAAACTAACAGTTTTGCTAAGTCTCAGTCGACTGAGACTTCGTTATGTCTCAGTCGATGTTACATTAATTCCTTTGATCTTGCATGGAGATTCGTGCAAAAAAAATTCTTTTCAGTTTTTTCTTTTTTCTCCTTATATACTACTCCCTCTGTTCCTTGATATAAGGTGTATAGATTTTTGAGAAAAATCCCGAAATATAAGGTGTATTGCGTTGCACCACTCATTTGGATAATTTTTTGGGGGATTTGATTACATTTCCTTATATCACACAAGCTCCTCTATTTTTTCATGTCAATTAGTCAGGTGTAATCTCACTCAAAACTTGTGAAATTTTTCCTCCACATGCGTTATTTAATTTCCGTGCCAAAAACTATACACCCTATATTTAGGAATGAAGGGAGTATATCACTTGACTGAGTGGTTAAGTCTCAGTCGACTGAGATGTAGCTACACCCTTAAACTAAATTGATCCATGTGTACTATCTCCTCCAAGCTTCCACCCAGCTACCAGTCTAGCTTGTGCTGCACTGCTGCTGCTGTATAACCACAAGCACAAAACCCCATTCTACTCATGGACCCCTCAGCATCCAGGTGTTCTTGCATAGATACACTGAAGCTTACACCCTTAAACTAAATCTTGTTTGTACATTGAATTACTTGTTTTTTTTATGGTTTTTCTACAGGGATATGGAACCTTGCGGGGTGGTGTTTACGGTGTGGTGCCAATTGTACAACGGTATGTGCAACCCTGTCTTGTTTCAGTCCAGGACCTTCACTTCGAGTTTTGGTAAAATCTTCTAACCTATTACGTGCTTCAATAAATACATTGTAGTTGGGTACTCCTACCTTGAGCGGGAATTCATTATTTTGATTTGGAACAACTCTTGAGCACCTTAGATACAGCGCTCGAATTACATCTAGAAAATGATACACTCTTAAACCTATTTGTCGTCTTAATTGTGATACGTAGGTTGACTACAAAAGACCTTTTGTGATACTAGTAAAATAGAAAATCAAAAGACATAACAGTTCTTATGCACCCTCAAACTATGAGTGAAGCAAAGGTCATCACCAATAATAATGGATTTTAACCATAATGATAACGAGTGGCCCATGCTTTCTTAATTTAAGCTTGGGGAGATGCTCCCACATTCTCTTTTAATAATGTATTTTCTTCTTTTTATCATTTCTCTAAATCTAGGCCCGTAAAAGTCCTAAGCATCATGAGGTTATTATAATTTTTAGTTGTGTTTTGTATAGAACCTATTCCTTATTGGACACAAGCTCAAAAGAATCAACCCGGTGTTAAGCAGTGGAACAGTTAACTGGTCATAAGGTACACTATTGAACTCATTTTGTACCCTAGATCACTATATTAAGTAGTCGCTGTAGTACAACGTCAAATATCCAAATCTAAAGAGGCATAGATTTTGTTGTTTAGTGTAAATGTTTTACTAGCCTAACTAGCCTAGTTTAATGTTTTCGGTTATCTCTCTCGGTCTAGAGTGCTTGTTGTCTTTCAGAAATTCAAATTTACACTTGTTTGTGTCATCATTTATAACTATCTTGATATATTTTTCCGCGGGTATTGAACATGAAGTTAACAATGTGTGAGATGATAGGTACACACTAGTAGAAAAGGGGGCAATGGTCCAGGCCGGGTCAGCCCATTAGTCCCAGTTCAATCCAGAACCGGGACCAATGGGGGCATTGGACCCGGTTCGTGAGCCCCGGGGGCCGGCCGGGCCACGTGGGCCATTGGTCCCGGTTCGTCTGGACCTTTTGGTCCCGGTTGGTGGGACGAACCGGGACCAATGTGCCTTGCTCCTGGCCCATCATCATTGGTCCCGGTTGGAGGAATGAACCGGGACCAAAGGCTTCCTTTTAGTCCCGGTTCAAGCCACGAACCGGGACCAATTAATTGCCTATATATACCCCGCGAGCAGAGCACTCTCACTGCTCTGTTTTTCGTGGCCGGTGAGGAGAGAGCTTTGTGGTGCTCTAGCTCACCTCCTATGCACACGAGGTGTTCGATGGAATGCCTGAGCCACACTACTTAAGCTTTCTCCTCTCCAAGCTCCACCTCCAAGCTCCATTTTTCTCAATATTTGTCTAGGTTTAGCGGTCCGTCACGTCCCGTCCCCGTCTTCACCACCGTCGATCGCCCGCGCCGATCTCGTCGCCGGCACCACCGTGGTGAGCCTCTTGTTCTTATCTTCTTTCTGAAAGAAAAAAAACTCTTACTTGTATGTTTATATAGATACTTGTATAATTTTCTTACTTTTATTATTGCATCTTATATAGTGCGATGGTTTTGGTATCCGCCCCCGTCGGCCCTCGTCCTGTCTATGATTCAGATGTGGTATATATTATCTTTTCATAACTATTGGTTCATTTATTGTTTATGACAATTATGCCGACCAACGTGACATAGATTTTATTTATCTAGGAGGTTGTTGAACCGGAAATTCCAACCGACCCTATTGTCGAGAGGTTAAATTTAGTTGAAGAAGAAAACAATTTCTTGAAGGAAAAAATTAGAAAAATTAAGGAGGAGAAGATGATATTGGAGTTGCATGTTGCGGATGTCGTCGATGATCACAAGATCAAGATGGATGCAATGCGCTTGAAGATTAGAAAGATTAGAAAATATGCCATTCATACCGAGGCTTGGTATCATTATGCCGTTGGATCAGTTGTTACATTGGTTGCGATTATGATCGCATTTGTTTTCGCATTGAAATGTTTTACATAGTTCAGTGTATGGTTTAATTAATTTAGATGCTTTGCAGAGCTTTATGTTGTTAGATGAGAACTATGTATGTACTTTGGTTTTAATGTGATGATGAACTTCTATTAATTTGGTCACTTAATTATCTATTCATGATGTTCTGTAATGATTTTTGACACACTTAATTATATATAATGCACGCAGATGAACCGGCAATGGATGTACGGTTCAAGACACACCTCCGAGTACATTAAGGGCGTGCATGATTTTCTCGAAGTGGCTGAGACAAATAAGCAGAATGGTTTTATGTGTGGTCCATGCCCTATATGTGGGAATATGAAGTCTTACTCTGACCGGAAAATCCTCCACACCCACCTACTTTACAAGGGTTTCATGCCACACTATAATGTTTGGACGAGGCACGGAGAAATAGGGGTTATGATGGAAGATGGCGAAGAAGAAGAGTACGATGACAACTATGTGCCCCCTGAATATGGTGATGCTACTGAAGATCAAGAGGAACCAGACGATGTGCACGATGATGCTGCAACGGGCGAAGCTGCTGAAGATCAAGAGGAACCAGACGATGTGCCTGATGATGATGATCTCCGCTGGGTCATTGTCGATGCAAGGACGCAATGCGAAAGTCAAAAGGAGAAGCTGAAGTTCGATCGCCTGTTAGAGGATCACAAAAAAGGGTTGTACCCCAATTGCGAAGATGGCAACACAAAGCTCAGTACCGTACTGGAATTGCTGCAGTGGAAGGCAGAGAATGCTGTGCCTGATAAAGGATTTGAGAAGCTACTGAAAATATTGAAGAAGAAGCTTCCAAAGGATAACGAATTGCCCGACAGTACATACGCAGCAAAGAAGGTCGTATGCCCTCTAGGATCGGAGGTGCAGAAGAACATGCATGCCCTAATGACTGCATCCTCTTTCGCGGTGCGTACAAGGATCTGAACGCATGCCCGGTATGCGGTGCATTACGGTATAAGATCAGACGAGATGACCCTGGTGATGTTGACGGCGAGCCCCCCAGGAAGAGGGTTCCTGCGAAGGTGATGTGGTATGCTCCTATAATACCACGGTTGAAACGTCTGTTCAGAAATAGAGAGCATGCCAAGTTGATGCGATGGCACAGTGAGGACCGTAAGAAAGACGGGAAGTTGAGAGCACCCGCTGACGGGTCGCAGTGGAGAAAAATCGAGAGAAAGTACTGGGATGAGTTTGCAAGTGAGCCGAGGAACGTATGGTTTGCTTTAAGCGCGGATGGCATTAATCCTTTCGGGGAGCAGAGCAGCAATCACAGCACCTGGCCCGTGACTCTGTGTATGTACAACCTTCCTCCTTGGATGTGCATGAAGCGGAAGTTCATTATGATGCCAGTTCTCATCCAAGGACCTAAGCAACCCGGCAACAACATTGATGTGTACCTAAGGCCATTAGTTGAAGAACTTTTACAGCTGTGGAATGGAAACGGTGTACGTACGTGGGATGAGCACAAACAGGAGGAATTTAACCTAAAGGCGTTGCTGTTCGTGACCATCAACGATTGGCCCGCTCTCGGTAACCTTTCAGGACAGACAAACAAGGGATACCACGCATGCACGCACTGTTTACTTGACACCGATAGTATATACCTGGCAAGCTACAGGAAGAATGTGTACCTGGGCCATCGTCGATTTCTTCCGACTAACCATCAATGTCGAAAGAAAGGCAAGCATTTCAAAGGCGAGGCAAATCACCGGAAGAAGCCCGTCATGCGTACCGGTGATCACGTACTTGCTATGGTCAATGATTTACGCGTAATCTTTGGAAAGGGTCCCGGCGCACTAGCTGTTCCGAGTGACGCTGGGGGACACACACCCATGTGGAAGAAGAAATCTATATTTTGGGACCTACCCTACTGGAAAGACCTAGAGGTACGCTCTTCAATCGACGTGATGCACGTGACGAAGAACCTTTGCGTGAATCTGCTAGGCTTCTTGGGCGTGTATGGGAAGACAAAAGATACAGCTGAGGCATGGGCGGACCTACAACGTTTGCACGAAAAATACGGAATGCCTCCAAAGCAGTATGAAGGTCCTGCCAGCTATGCTCTTACCAAAGAAGAGAAGGAAATCTTCTTTGAATGCCTGCTTAGTATGAAGGTCCCGACTGGCTTCTCGTCTAATATAAAAGGAATAGTAAATATGGCAGAGAAAAAGTTTCAGAACCTAAAGTCTCATGACTGCCACGTGATTATGACGCAACTGCTTCCGGTTGCATTGAGGGGGCTTCTACCGGAAAACATCCGATTAGCCATTGTGAAGCTATGTGCATTCCTTAATGCAATCTCTCAGAAGGTGATCGATCCAGAAATCATACCAAGGCTAAGGAGTGATGTGGTGCAATGTCTTGTCAGTTTCGAGCTGGTGTTCCCACCATCCTTCTTCAATATCATGACGCACGTCCTAGTTCATCTAGTTGACGAGATTGTCATTCTGGGCCCCGTATTTCTAAACAATATGTACCCCTTTGAGAGGTTCATGGGAGTCCTAAAGAAATATGTCCGTAGCCGTGCTAGGCCAGAAGGAAGCATCTCCATGGGCCATCAAACAGAGGGTGTCATCGGGTTTTGTGTTGACTTCATTCCTGGCCTTAAGAAGATAGGTCTCCCTAAATCGCGGTATGAGGGGAGACTGACTGGAAAAGGCACGCTTGGAAGGGACTCAATAATATGCAGGGACGGATATTCTTGGTCTCAAGCACACTCCACAGTTCTACAGAACTCTACCTTGGTGACCCCGTATGTCGATGAACACAAGAACAGTCTGCACTCCAAACACCCGGAGCAGTGCGACGACTGGATTACATGTGAACACATCAGGACTTTCAGCAGTTGGTTGGAAGCACGTATCAGAGGTGACAACACTGTTTGTGATGAGCTGTACTTGTTGTCCAGGGGACCATCTTTGACTGTATTGATTTGGAAAGGATACGAGATAAATGGGAATACATTTTACACGATTGACCAAGATCAAAAGAGCACCAACCAAAACAGCGGTGTCCGCTTTGATGCAACAACCGAGAGGGGAATTATGGTTACATAGTGGACATATGGGAACTTGACTACGGAGTAGATTTTAAGGTCCCTTTGTTTAAGTGCAAATGGGTCAATCTGTCAGGAGGCGGGGTACAAGTAGACCCACAGTACGGAATGACAACAGTGGATCTGAAAAATCTTGGGTACACTGATGAACCGTTCGTCCTAGCCAATGATGTGGCACAGGTTATCTATGTGAAGGACATGTCTACCAGACCAAGAAAGAGAAAAGATAAGGAAGCGAATACATCATACGATGAGCCAAAGCGCCACATAGTTCTTTCAGGAAAAAGGGACATCGTGGGAGTGGAGGACAAGACAGACATGTCTGAAGATTATGAAAAGTTTCATGAAATTCCTCCCTTCAAAGTCAAGGCTGACCCCAGCATCCTGATAAACGATGAAGATTATCCATGGTTACGGCGCAATAAGCAAATGACACAAGCGAAGAAAAAGTGAAGACTTTCTCCCGCAACTATTATGATGATACCATGTCAACTTTGTAACTGACGAGTATGATACCATTGTCCGTTTTGTACATGCACATGCTATGTGGGTCAATTTATGATACCATGCCAACTTTCAACTTTTTCAGAGTTCATTTGAAATGCTTTAATGTCTTATGGTTCGACCCTCGTAATAATTAAAAATAGCAACAATAAGTATTTTGTTGTAAGTAGAAACAAAATAAAATAAATAAAGCAAGAAAGAAAACAAAAAAAACAAAAAAAGTGTTTTCAAATTTGAAAACTAATGGCATTAACAGAAAGTTTATAATTTTCCTAAAACTAAAAGCAAAAACAATTAAAAAATAAAGCAAAAAACAAAAGAAAATAAATAATGCAGAAAACAGAAGAAAAAAACTGGAAAAATAAATAAATATAGCAACAATAAGTAAAGAAAACAAAAAAACAAAAAAATGCCTCCTACTGGGCCCCCACGGCCTAAATACGACTAGAAACACTACTATGGGCCAGGATTCAGGCCCGCAGTAGGCCCAGAAGGCCCATCCGGCAAAACAACAGCAAGTAGGCCCGAAAGCCTGCGGTGGAGAGGAGCTCGAGAGGGGTGCGGCAGTGGGGCTTATAAACCACTGCGCGCCCCTCTCAACTAGCGAGGTGGGACTAAACTTTGGCCCCGAGGCGGGCAGCACAGGGGCCTTTGGTCCCGGTTGGTGGCACCAACCGGGACTAAAGGGGGGGCATTAGTCTCGGTTGGTGCCACTAACCGGGACCAAAGGCCGCCGGTTCCCGCCCTTTGGGCTGCCGAAAAAGAGGCCTTTGGTCCCGGTTGGTGGCACCAACCGGGACTAAAGGAGGCATTAGTCTCGGTTTATGCCACGAACCGGGACCAATGCTCTTGCTATATATACAACACTTAGCAGTTTTCGCCAAAATCCATCTGTTTCTTCTCGCCCCGACGCCTTCTGCTCCTCGTCGCCGTCGCCGCCGAGCCCTGCCCCGATGCCGTCAGGCTGGTCCACCTCGTCGTCGCCGCCGCCGAGCCACTGCCCCGACACCGTCGCCGCGCCCGCCGCCCCTGCCGGCCCCGACCCCGTCGCCGTCGCCGCGCGCGCCACCCCTGCCCCGACCCCGTCGCCGTCGCCATCGCCGCGCACGCCGCCCCTGCCCCGACCCCCTCGCCGTCGCCGCGCGCGCCACCCGTTCCCCAACCCCGTCGCCGTCGCCCCGACCACACGCCGCCGCCTTCGGTCCGGCCGCCGGCGCCCTTTCCTCTTATTTTTTGTGCATTTTATGTATATGTTCTTTGTGTGTGTGTCTATATATATATATATGTTCTCTGTGTATATATGTTCATATATGCAAAAGTTTATATCTGCAAAATTTATACATATATGTAAGTATATATGTATGTATAGATGTATGTATGTGGATACATGAGGGGGGTCGATATACCCCCTCTCCGATAGCATTTTTGTGCATTTTAGGTTAGTGTATATATATGTTGATGTATATATGCAAAAGATAGATTTTTAGAAAAAATACTATTTTTTTCTGTTGATGATATGATGGTGTTTTTTTTCATATATGCATTTTTTCATATATGTATTATTTTTTTAAGTTGTTAGTAGATATCGATTTTAGGTTAGTGCATTTTATCACTGATTTTAGATTAGTTGATCAATTTAGTGCATTTTATGTCTGTTGCATTTTAGGATAGTGCATTTTATGTTAGTGGAGAGGAAAAAGTAAAATAAGGAAAAGGAAAATAAGTAGAGAAAGAAGGAGAAGAAGAAGGAGAAGACGAGGAGAGGAAGAAGAGAAAGAAGAAGAAAAAAAGAGGAGAAGAAGAAGGAATAGAGGAGCTTCTTCTCCTTTTTTTTCTCCTCTTTTTTTCTTCTTTTCTTAATTTTTATCGGGAACGAGGGTGTCGAGGATCGCCGAGGGGTCGAGGGTCAGGAACTAGGGTAGAGGGTCGAGGGTCGTTAAGGGGTCAAGGGTCGAGGGTTTCAGGGTCGAGGGTTCGAGGTTTCTAGGGTCGAGGGATCGAGAGGGTCAAAGGAAGAAAATAGGAAGAAGGAAGAAAGAAGAAGAAAAAGAATGAGAGGAAAAAGGAAAATAAGAAGATGAAGAAGAGGAGAGGAAGAAGAGGAGAAATAAATAAGAATAGGAAAAAAGAAGAAAAAGAAGAGGAGAAGAAGAAAGGAATAGAGGAGAAGAAGAAAAAATAGAAAAAAAATCTATTTTTTCTTCTTCTCCTCTATTCCTTTCTTCTTCTCCTCTTTTTTTTCTTCTTCTTCCTTCTTCCTTCTTCCTCTTTTCTTCCTTTTCCTTAATTATTTTCCTTTCTCTTTGTTGTCGCGTCGTTGTCGATATAACCCCCTCGAGATAACTTCGACATGAGGGGCGGTCGATATAAATACCCCCCCCCCCTCGGCCCTCTCGCTCGACCAAAACTCTCGAGGACACCCAAACCCTAGAGAGAAAACGATGTTGGTCTCCTACCCCCTCCCGCCGCGCCCCTACCCGACAAATTAACTCTCTCGAAGCGTTGTTGTGTCGAGGCGACCCCAAACCCTAGAGAAGCAGCGTCGAGGCCACTAACATGATTCCTTATTGTGATTAGCTGGCTAGTTCTATGTTTTCCATCTGTACCATATATAAACATGTTGTAAATATTTGCAGAAACTATGGAGCACTGTCGAGACGAAGAAACAGAAGCGATATTGAGGGACATAATCGCAAATGGAAGGGATGAAGTTGCGTCATTTCTCCTCGACACCGTTGGTCAGCTGGAAGAACGGGGTGAAGAAGAGGGCTATGTTCATGATGGTTTCGGCCCATTAATGTCGGTACAAGAATAGGACTATGTTCATGATGGCTCCGGTGACACAATGGAGGAACAAGAAGGAGACCGTGCTGACTGCTCCGGTGACTGAACCGAGCCCGGCCAGGTATATATATATTAGTTAAGCCCGTGCTGACTAGTTAATTGATGCTTCCATTGTTTTGGTATATGTACACATATTAATTACTCTCGTCTTTCTTTCTTATAATTTCTAGCCCTCCGGATCGAGCACAACTTCGGTAAGGAGACGAGGCCCGAAGAAAAAGTTGAGCTCGGATGAAAAGTTTGAGATCATAGAAATCGCGCCCGACAGCGAACCGATTGAACCCATCCGGACAAGGAAGGCATTTTCTGCTCAGTGCGGGGTTCTTGTTAGGGACAAGATCCCGATCAGCATCCAGCAATGGTATAAGCCTAAGGAGGAAGACCCTGAGGTGTCTTATGTCAATGGTATGCAGAAAGAAGATCTTTGGACTCAGCTGAAGGCAAATTTCACCCTACCGCCAGAGGAGGATCCGGAGAAGCCAGTTAAAGAGGAATTAATCAAGTCTTGTGCTCTTAAGAAGATGGCAACCCTAATGAGGAGGTGCAGGAAAGAGCTGAACCA
Source organism: Triticum aestivum (assembly GCF_018294505.1). NCBI lineage: Eukaryota > Viridiplantae > Streptophyta > Magnoliopsida > Poales > Poaceae > Triticum > Triticum aestivum. The sequence goes on along the minus strand of NC_057807.1, from coordinate 620,936,447 downwards.
GTTTGTCAAAAATAAAAAGACACCAGAATTCATCGGCAAATATGAGAAGATCAAAGATCACTGGCCCGCATTTGTGGCCCACAAGACATCGGAAAAGAGTAAGAAGATGTCGAAGACAAACAAAAAAAATGCTGCGAAGAAGACGCTTCACCATCGCACGGGGTCAGGTGGCTACCTGCAAGCCCGGCCTAAGTGGTCCAAGGCTGAGAATGATCTTCTTGAAAAAGGGATCAAACCAGAGACAATGAGATGGCCAGACCGTTGCCGGACTTGGTTCTTCGGGTCTGGCGGAACCTTGGACCCTGTAATAGGGTTTTGCCAGTGGACGGACGAGCAACTGGAAATACCAGTCAAGAACCTTCAACACTATATCGATGCAGTGCAGCGAGGGACGTTCCTTCCAAACAGGGAGAAGGACGAGCTCACAATGGCCCTTGGGAATCCTGAGCACCCTGGACGGACACGAGGCACGCCAGGCTCCATTCCGTGCAAGGTTGGTTTTCCGGACGCAGGGGGTTACAAAACCCACGAGAGGAGGAAGAAACTGGAGCAGGGCCAACTGCAAGCGCTGCACGAAAGGGTAATGGGGCTAGAGGATCGAGAAGAGGAACGAGAAGCAGCAGATCACAGCAAACGACCTGCCGAAGCTTCCCCCGAAGCTACCCTACCATGTCAGTGGAGAAGCAGTGTGGCTTCCACCGAGCTGCTTCAGCCGGAGCATGTCTTGACGGCTCCTGCCAGCTATCCCGTGGATGGTATCTCGGAGTCTCAAAATTGCCACATGATGGCGCGATGGATGACTGTGACGCCCGGGTAATTAAGCTACAGTGATCCTCTACTAGTGATGCCATGTCATCCCGATTACTTTTGCTAAATGTCCGTTAGTTCAATCGCGTCAAATTCAAATTTAAAATTAATGTCGATAATAAAAGTTTTCAGAAATTGAAACAAAAATGTTCGGTGGTTGCCAAATATTACAAGGATAATTATGGTGCAGCAAACACATTTTTATAAAATGTCTAAATAATTTAAAGTGATTTAAAATAGAAAAGAAAATAAATAAAAACAAAACAGAAAAACTAAAACCTAAAACTAGAAGAAAAGGAGAGAGAAAGACCCCCCTGGGCCAGCAGACCCAGCGGGCTGGCCCATTCGCCCACTTGGCCCAGCCGGCCGGCCCACTACCCCCTCCTTATCCACTCCCTCCCCCAAACCCTAACCGGCCACCACCCACTCCCTCCACACGACGCCGCCCGGAGCTCGCCGCCCCCCCCCCCACGCCAGGATGCCGTCGACCTCCTCGCCCTCGCTCGCCGGCCACCTCGACCGCACTACGTCTCACCGCAGCCACCAGGAGCACCTCCGCCTCGACCTCCCCGTCGCCGGACCCTCCTCACCGTCCTCTCCGCCGCTCGTCCCCATCGTCCTCCCCAACCTTCCCCGAGCCCCCTGTCCCGGACCCCACGAACCCCCTTTGAGGCCTCGCCCCTCTCCACTCCCCTCTGCTCCCTACGCTCGCTCCGTCGTCGCGCAACCCCCCCTCCCACGCGTCCTGGCCGCCCAGTGCGCGCGCTCGGCCGCTCGGTCGCGCCCGTCGTCGCGCCGACCCGTTGCTCCTCGCCCCGTCCGCACTCACCACACGCACCGCCCCTGACGGCCGTTCCTCCCGCGCACCCCGTCTGCCGTGGCCGGCACGTCCCCGGCCGACTCCGCTCGCGACCATCGAGGCCCCCAGGCGCGCTCACCCTCGCCTCTCATGGCGTCGGGTGCGAGCCCCCGCACCAGTTTGTCGCGCCCGCATGCGTTGCTCCTCCCCATGCTCCGCCCGGTCGCAGCCGCCGGAGCTCAACGCCGGCGTGCTGGCGCCCGCGCCCACCAGCCGCCCCTTGTTGCCCGGTCGGGTGCGCCCCCGCGGGCTAGCGCCCATTCGGGCTGTGCCCGTTAGCGCCCGTGCCCGCTATGGCCTCTAGGCCAATGACAAACAGGGCCCACGCCCCTGAGAACGAAAAAAAGAGATTTAATAAATATATATATATATAATAAAATAATTAAAATATTAATTAGTTAATTAATTAAAGAATTAATTAACTTAATTAATCCTGATTAGATTAACCTAATCACCTAGTTTAGTTAATTAATTTGTTAGGTTAATTAGCAGCCAATGACATGCGGGACCCACATGTCAATTGACCAGTCAACACCTCTGTTGACTGCTGACGTCATGATGATGTCAGAAACACTGTTCTGGATAATGTTGTTTTAAAATAATTAAGTAAATCTTAAAAATGATTTAAATCTTTTAAAATTAATATAAAATAAACCGTAGCTCAGATGAAAATACTTTCTACATGAAAGTTGCTCAGAACGACGAGACGAATCCGGATACGCAGCCCGTTCGTCCGCCACACACCCCTAGCATACCGAACACACAACTTTCCCCCTCCGGTACCTCTGCCCGAAAACGCGAAACACCGGGGATACTTTCCCGGATGTTTTCCCCCTTCGTCGGTATCACCTACTACCGCGATTGGGCACACCTAGCATTGTTACTTGTCATATCATGCATTGATATGCATCTGTTTGCATTGTATTCATTGTTTCTTCCCCCTCTTCTCTCCGGTAGACTACGAGACCGACGCTGCTGCTGCCTAGTTCGACTACAGAGTTGATGACCCCTCCTTCTTGCCAGAGCAACCAGGCAAGCCCCCCCTTGATCGCCAGATATCGCCTATTCTCCTCTATACTGCTTGCATTAGAGTAGTGTAGCATGTTACTGCTTTCCGTTAATCCTATTCTGATGCATAGCCTGACATTGTTGCTACATCTGTTGATACCATACCTGCAATCCTAAATACTTAGTATAGGATGCTAGTTTATCATCATTGGCCCTACATTCTTGTCAGTCTTCCTTGCTATACTATTGGGCCATGATCACTCGGGAGGTGATCACGGGTATATACTATACATACATACATACTATACAAATGGTGACTAAAGTCGGGTCAGCTCGATGAGTACCCGCAAGTGATTCTGATGAGGGGGCTGAAAGGACAGGTGGCTCCATCTCGGTAGAGGTGGGCCTGGGTTCCCGACGGCCCCCGACTGTTACTTTGTGGCGGAGCAACAGGGCAGGTTGAGACCACCTAGGAGACAGGTGGGCCTGGCCCTGTTCGGCGTTCGCGGATACTTAACACACTTAACGAGATCTTGGTATTTGATCTGAGTCTGGCTACTGGCCTATACGCACTAACCAACTACGCGGGAACAGTTATGGGCACTCAGCGTCGTGGTATCGGCCGAAGCCTTCGTGACGTCAGCGACTGAGCGGCGCGCGCCGGGTTGGACTGCGTTAACGCAACTTCCTTTGTAATGGAGGTTGCTAGGTCTGCTCACCGGCCGCGTACGCAACGTGCAGGTGTGCTAAGGGCGATGGGCCTAGACCCCTGTGCGCTTAGGTTTAGACCGGCGTGCTAACCTCTCTGTTGTGCCTAGGTGGGGCTGCGACGTGTTGATCTTCCGAGGCCGGGCATGACCCAGGAAAGTGTGTCCGGCCAAATGGGATCGAGCGTGTTGGGTTATGTGGTGCACCCCTGCAGGGAAGTTAATCTATTCGAATAGCCGTGATCTTCGGTAACAAGACGACTTGGAGTTGTACCTTGACCTTATGACAACTAGAACCGGATACTTAATAAAACACACCCTTCCAAGTGCCAGATACAACCCAGTGATCGCTCTCTAACAGGGCGACAAGGAGAGGATCGCCGGGTAGGATTATGCTATGCGATGCTACTTGGAGATGCTACTTGGAGGACTTCAGTCTACTCTCTTCTACATGCTGCAAAACGGAGGCTTCCCGAAGCGTAGTCTTCGACAGGGTTAGCTATCCCCCTCTTATTCTGGCATTCTGCAGTTCAGTCCACTGATATGGCCTTTACACATATATCCATGCATATGTAGTGTAGCTCCTTGCTTGCGAGTACTTTGGATGAGTACTCACGGTTGCTTTTCTCCCTCTTTTCCCCCTTTCCATTCTACCTGATTGTCGCAACCAGATGTTGGAGCCCTGGAGCCAGACGCCACCATCGACGATGATTCCTGCTACAATGGAGGTGCCTTCTACTACGTGCAGGCCGCTGATGACGACCAGGAGTAGTTAGGAGGATCCCAGGCAGGAGGCCTGCGCCTCTTTCGATCTGTATCCTAGTTTGTGCTAGCCATCTTATGGCAACTTGTTTAACTTATGTCTGTACTCAGATATTGTCGCTTCCGCTGACTCGTCTATGATCGAGCACTTGTATTCGAGCCCTCGAGGCCCCTGGCTTGTATTATGAAGCTTGTATGACTTAATTATGTTTTAGAGTTGTGTTGTGATATCTTCCCGTGAGTCCCTGATCTTGATCGTACACATTTGCGTGCATGATTAGTGTACGATTGAATCGGGGGCGTCACAATGACTTTGAAGGTCAAGGCGGCTGTTGGCCAAGTTTATCCTAGTGGACCCGACACAACTTATCACTGCCAGCCGATTCCAAAAGGATATGCTAAGGTGACGGTGGATGAAATAACAGAGGGATTTGAGGACCTCGTGCTTGACCACCCTACCGGTGAAGGGGAGACTAGGCTGGGTTCTGCTCTGAAGACTCCATGCCTATGGAAGAAGGAGCTCATCAACCTTCTGAACTAGACGCTGTTGGGGAACGTAGCAGAAATTCAAAAAAATTTCCTACGAATCACCAAGATCTATCTATGGAGAGACCAGCAACGAGTAGAAAGAGAGTGCATCTACATACCCTTGTAGATCGCTAAGCGGAAGCGTTCAAGTGAACGGGGTTGATGGAGTCGTACTCGTCGTGATTCAGATCACCGATGATCCTAGTGCCGAACGGACGGCACCTCCGCGTTCAACACACGTACAGCTCGACGATGTCTCCCACGCCTTGATCCAGCAAGGAGAGAGGGAGAGGTTGAGGAAGACTCCATCCAGCAGCAGCACAACGGCGTGGTGGTGATGGAGGAGCGTGGCAATCCTGCAGGGCTTCGCCAAGCACCTACGGGAGAGGAGGAGGTGTCACGGGAGGGAGGGAGGCGCCAAGGGCTCAGGTATGGATGCCCTCCCTCCCCTCCACTATATATAGGGGCAGGGGAGAGGGGGGAGGCGCAGCCTTGCCCCTTCCTCCAAGGAAGGGGTGCGGCTAAGAGGGGGGAGGAGTCCATCCTCCCCAAGGCACCTCGGAGGTGCCTTCCCCCTTTAGGACTCTCCCCTTTTTCCTATATCTTGGCGCATGGGCCTCTAGGGGCTGGTGCCCTTGGCCCATGTAGGCCAAGGCGCACCCCCTACAGCCCATGTGGCCCCCCGGGGCAGGTGGCCCCACCCGGTGGGCCCCTGGGACCCTTTCGGTGGTCCCGGTACAATACCGATGACCCCGAAACTTGTCCCGATGGCCGAAACAGGACTTCCTATATATAAATCTTTACCTCCGGACCATTCCGGAACTCCTCGTGACGTCCGGGATCTCATCCGGGACTCCGAACAACATTCGGTAACCACATACAAACTTTCTTTATAACCCTAGCATCATCGAACCTTAAGTGTGTAGACCCTACGGGTTCGGGAGACATGTAGTCATGACCGAGATGTTCTCCGGTCAATAACCAACAGCGGGATCTGGATACCCATGTTGGCTCCCACATGTTCCACGATGATCTCATCGGATGAACCACGATGTCAAGGACTCAATCAATCCCGTATACAATTCCCTTTGTCTAGCGGTATGGTACTTGCCCGAGATTCGATCGTCGGTATACCGATACCTTGTTCAATCTCGTTACCGGCAAGTCTCTTTACTCGTTCCGTAACACATCATCCCGTGATCAACCCCTTGGTCACATTGTGCACATTATGATGATGTCCTACCGAGTGGGCCCAGAGATACCTCTCCGTTTACACGGAGTGACAAAATCCCAATCTCGATTCGTGCCAACCCAACAGACACTTTCAGAGATACCCGTAGTGTACCTTTATAGCCACCCAGTTATGTTGTGATGTTTGGCACACCCAAAGCACTCCTACGGTATCCGGGAGTTGCACAATCTCATGGTCTAAGGAAATGATACTTGACATTAGAAAAGCTTTAGCATACGAACTACATGATCTTGTGCTAGGCTTAGGATTAGGTCTTGTCCATCACATCATTCTCCTAATGATGTGATCCCGTTATCAACGACATCCAATGTCCATGGTCAGGAAACCGTAACCATCTATTGATTAACGAGCTAGTCAACTAGAGGCTTACTAGGGACATGGTGTTGTCTATGTATCCACACATGTATCTGAGTTTCCTATCAATACAATTCTAGCATGGATAATAAACGATTATCATGAACAAGGAAATATAATAATAATCAATTTATTATTGCCTCTAGGGCATATTTCCAACAGTCTCCCACTTGCACTAGAGTCAATAATCTAGTTCACATCGATATGTGATTAACACTCAAGGTCACATCCCCATGTGACTAACACCCAAAGAGTTTACTAGAGTCAATAATCTAGTTCACATTTACCATGTGATTAACACTCGATGAGTTCTGGGTTTGATCATGTTATGCTTGTGAGAGAGGTTATAGTCAACGGGTCTGAACCTTTCAGATCCGTGTGTGCTTTACAAATCTCTATGTCATCTCCTAGATGCAGCTACCACGTTCTATTTGGAGCTATTCCAAATAACTGTTCTACTTGGAGCTATTCTAAATTGTTGCTCCATTATATGTATCCGGTATCTCTACTCAGAGCTATCCGGATAGGTGTTAAGCTTGCATCGACGTAACCCTTTACGACGAACTCTTTTACCACCTCCATAATTGAGAAAATTCCTTAGTCCACTAGTTACTAAGGATAACTTTGACCGCTGTCCTGTGATCCATTCTTGGATCACTCTTGTACCCCTTGACTGACTCATGGCAAGGCACACTTCAGGTGCGGTACACAGCATAGCATACTGTAGAGCCTACATCTTATGCATAGGGGACGACCTTAGTCCTTTCTCTCTATTCTGCCATGGTCGAGCTTTAAGTCTTAACTTCATACCTTACAACTCAGGCAAGAACTCCTTCTTTGACTGATCCATCTTGAACACCTTCAAGATCACGTCAAGGCATGTGCTCATTTGAAAGTACTATTAAGCGTTTTGATCTATCCTTATAGATCTTGATGCTCAATGTTCAAGTAGCTTAATCCAGGTTTTCCATTGAAAACACTTTCCAAATAACCCTATATGCTTTCCAAAAATTCTACGTCATTTCTGATCATTAATATGTCAACAACATATACTCATCAGAAATTCTATAGTGCTCCCACTCACTTCTTTGGAAATACAAGTTTCTCATAAACTTTGTATACACCCAAAATCTTTGATCATCATCAAAGCATACATTCCAACTCCGAGATGTTCACTCCAGTCCTCAGAAGGATTGCTGGAGCTTAGCATATTTCAGGATGGACAAAACCTTCCGGTTGTATCACATACAACCTTTCCTCAAAAATCGTCGAGGAAACAATGTTTTGACATCCTATCTGCAAGATTTCATAAATAATGCAGTAATTGCTAATATAATTCCAACAGACTCTTAGCATCGCTACGAGTGAGAAAGTCTCATCGTAGTCAACTCCTTGAACTTGTCGAAAAACATCTTAACGACAAGTCGAGCTTTCTCAATGGTGACACTGTCTTCCTTTCAAAATCCATATGTACCTAACAGCCTTACGACCATCAAGTAGTTCTTCCAAAGTCTACACTTTGTTTTCATACATGGATCCTCTCTCGGATTTTATGGCCTTGAGCCATTTATCGGAATCCGGGCCCACCATCGCTTCTCCATAGCTCGTAGGTTCATTGTTGTCTAGCAACATGACTTCCAAGACAGGATTACGTACCACTCTGAAGTAGTACGCATCCTTGTCATCCCACGAGGTTTGGTAGTGACTCGATCCGAAGTTTCATGATCACTATCATAAGCTTCCACTTCAGTTGGTGTACGTGCCACAGGAACAACTTCCTGTGCCCTGCTACACACTTGTTGAAGTGACGGTTCAATAACCTCATCAAGTCTCCACCATCCTCCCACTCAACTTTTCGAGAGAAACTTTTCCTCGAGAAAGGACCCGATTCAAGAAACAATCCCTATTGCTTTCGGATCTGAATTAGGAGGTATACCCAACTGTTTTTGGGTGTCCTATGAAGATGCATTTTATCTGCTTTGGGTTCGAGCTTATCAACCTGAAACCTTTTCACATAAGCGTCGCAGCCCCAAACTTTCAAGAAACGGCAACTTAGGTTTCTCCAAACCATAGTTCATACAGTGTCGTCTCAACGAAATTATGTGGTGCCCTATTTAAAGTGAATGTGGTTGTCTCTAATGCCTAACCCATGAACGATAGTGGTAACTCGATAAGAGACATCATGGTATGCACCATATCCAATAGGGTGCAACTATGACGTTTGGACACACCATCACACTATGGTGTTCCAGGCTGTATCAGTTGTGAAACAATTTCCACAATGTCTTAATTCTGTGCCAAACTCGTGATTCAGATATTCATCTCTATGATCATATCATAGATCTTTTATCCTCTTGTCACGACGATCTTTCAACTTCACACTGAAATTACTTGAACCTTTCAATAATTCAGACTCGTGATTCATCAAGTAAATATACTCAACATCTACTCGAATCATCTGTGAAGTAAGAACATAACGATATTCACTGCATGCCTCAGCACTCATTGGACTGCACACATCAAAATGTGTTACTTCCAACAAGTTGCTATCTTGTTCCATCTTACTGAAAACGAGGCTTTTCAGTCATCTTGCCCATGTGGTATGATTTGCATGTCCCAAGTGATTCAAAACCAAGTGAGTCAAAATGGTCCATTTGCATGGAGTTTCTTCATGCATATACACCAATAGACATGGTTCGCATGTCTCAAACTTTTCAAAAACGAGTGAGCCCAAAGATCCATCAATATGGAGCTTCTTCATGCGTTTTATACCGATATGACTTACGTGGCAGTGCCACAAGTAGGTGGTACTATCATTACTATCTTTTGGCATGAACATGTGTATCACTACGATCGAGATAAACCATTCATTTCAGGTGTAAGACCATTGAAGGTATTATTCAAATAAACAGAGTAACCATTATTCTCCTTAAATGAATAACCGTATTGCGATAGACGTAATCCAATCATGTCTATGCTCAACGCAAACACCAAATAACAATTATTTAGGTTTAACACCAATCTCTTTGGTAGAGGGAGCGTGCGATGCTTGATCATATCAAGCTTGGAAAAACTTCCAACACATATTGTCAGCTCACCTTTAGCCAGTCTCCGTTTATTCCGTAGCCTTTTGTTTCGAGTTACTAACACTTAGCAACCGAACCGGTATCTAATACCCTGGTGCTACTAGGAGTACTAGCAAAGTACACATTAACACAATGTATATCCAATATACTTCTATCGACCTTGCCAGCCTTCTTATCTACCAAGTATCTAGGGTAATTCTGCTCTAGTGGTTGTTCCCCTTATTACAGAAGCACTTAGTCTCGGGTTTGGGTTTTACCTTGGGTTTCTTCACTAGAGCAGCAGCTGATTTGCCGTTTCATGAAGTATCCCTTCTTGCCCTTGCCCTTCTTGAAACTAGTGGTTTCACCAACCATCAACAATTGATGCTCCTTTTTGATTCCTACTTTCGCGGTGTCAAACATCGCGAATACCTCAAGGATCATCATATCTATCCCTGATATGTTATAGTTCATCACGAAGCTCTAACAGCTTGGTGGCAATGACTTTGGAGAACCATCACTGTCTTATCTGGAAGATCAACTCCCACTCGATTCAAATGATTGTTGTACTCAGACAATCTGAGCACAAGCTCAACAATTGAGCTTTTCTCCTTAGTTTGCAGGTTAAGAAAGTCATCGGAGGTCTTATACCTCTTGACATGGGCACGAGCCTGAAATCCCAATTTCAGCCCTCAAAACATCTCATATGTTTCGCGATGTTTCAAAAACGTCTTTGGTGCCTCAACTCTAAACCGTTTAACTGAACTATCATGTAGTTATCAAAACGTGTATGTCAGATGTTCGCAACAACCACAGACAACGTTCGAGGTTCAGCACACTGAGCGGTGCATTAAGGACATAAGCCTTCTATGAAGCAATGAGGACAATCCTCAGTTTACGGACCTAGTCCGCATAATTGCTACTATCAACTTTCAACTAATTTTTCTCTAGGAACATATCTAAACAGTAGAACTATAGCGTGAGCTACGACATAATTTGCAAAAACCTTTTGACTATGTTCAGGATAATTAAGTTCATCTTATGAACTCCCACTCAGATAGACATCCCTCTAGTCATCTAAGTGATTACATGATCCGAGTCAAACTAGGCCGTGTCCGATCATCACGTGAGACGGACTAGTCATCATCGGTGAACATCTTCATGTTGATCGTATCTTCTATACGACTCATGCTCGACCTTTCGGTCTCCGTGTTCCGAGGCCATGTCTGTACATGCTAGGCTCGTCAAGTTAACCCTAAGTGTTTCGCGTGTGTAAATCTGTCTTACACCCGTTGTATGTGAACGTTAGAATCTAACACCCGATCATCACGTGGTGCTTCGAAACACGAACTGTCGCAACGGTGCACAGTTAGGGGAGAACACTTCTTGAAATTGTTGTAAGGGATCATCTTATTTACTACCGTCGTTCTAAGCAAATAAGATGTATAAACATGATAAACATCACATGCAATCAAATAGTGACATGATATGGCCATCATCACTTTGCTCCTTTTGATCTCCATCTTCGGGGCTCCATGATCATCATCGTCACCGGCATGACACCATGATCTCCATCATCATGATCTCCATCATCGTGTCTTCATGAAGTTGCCTCGCCAACTATTACTTCTACTACTATGGCTAACGGTTAGCAATAAAGTAAAGTAATTACATGACGTTTAAGTTGACACGCAGGTCACAAATAAATAAAGACAACTCCTATGGCTCCTGCCGGTTGTCATACTCATCGACATGCAAGTCGTGATTCCTATTACAAGAACATGATCAATCTCATACATCACATATATCATTCATCACATCCTTTTTGGCCATATCACATCACATAGCATACCCTGCAAAAACAAGTTAGACGTCCTCTAATTGTTGTTTGCATGTTTTACGTGGCTGCTATGGGTTTCTAGCAAGAACGTTTCTTACCTATGCATGAACCACAACGTGATATGCCAATTGCTATTTACCCTTCATAAGGACCCTTTTCATCGAATCCGATCCGACTAAAGTGGGAGAGACAGACACCCGCCAGCCACCTTATGCAACTAGTGCATGTTAGTCGGTGGAACCGGTCTCACGTAAGCGTACGTGTAAGGTTGGTCCGGGCCGCTTCATCCCACGATGCCGCCGAATCAAGATAAGACTAGTAACGGCAAGCATATTGAACAATATCGACGCCCACAACTACTTTGTGTTCTACTCGTGCAAAGAATCTACGCAATAGACCTAGCTCATGATGCCACTGTTGGGGAACGTAGCAGAAATTCAAAAAAATTTCCTACGAATCACCAAGATCTATCTATGGAGAGACCAGCAACGAGTAGAAAGAGAGTGCATCTACATACCCTTGTAGATCGCTAAGCGGAAGCGTTCAAGTGAACGGGGTTGATGGAGTCGTACTCGTCGTGATTCAGATCACCGATGATCCTAGTGCCGAACGGACGGCACCTCCGCGTTCAACACACGTACAGCTCGACGATGTCTCCCACGCCTTGATCCAGCAAGGAGAGAGGGAGAGGTTGAGGAAGACTCCATCCAGCAGCAGCACAACGGCGTGGTGGTGATGGAGGAGCGTGGCAATCCTGCAGGGCTTCGCCAAGCACCTACGGGAGAGGAGGAGGTGTCACGGGAGGGAGGGAGGCGCCAAGGGCTCAGGTATGGATGCCCTCCCTCCCCTCCACTATATATAGGGGCAGGGGAGAGGGGGGAGGCGCAGCCTTGCCCCTTCCTCCAAGGAAGGGGTGCGGCTAAGAGGGGGGAAGGAGTCCATCCTCCCCAAGGCACCTCGGAGGTGCCTTCCCCCTTTAGGACTCTCCCCTTTTTCCTATATCTTGGCGCATGGGCCTCTAGGGGCTGGTGCCCTTGGCCCATGTAGGCCAAGGAGCACCCCCTACAGCCCATGTGGCCCCCCGGGGCAGGTGGCCCCACCCGGTGGGCCCCCGGGACCCTTCCGGTGGTCCCGGTACAATACCGATGACCCCGAAACTTGTCCCGATGGCCGAAACAGGACTTCCTATATATAAATCTTTACCTCCAGACCATTCCGGAACTCCTCGTGACGTCCGGGATATCATCCGGGACTCCGAACAACATTCGGTAACCACATACAAACTTTCTTTATAACCCTAGCGTCATCGAACCTTAAGTGTGTAGACCCTACGGGTTCGGGAGACATGTAGTCATGACCGAGATGTTCTCCGGTCAATAACCAACAGCGGGATTTGGATACCCATGTTGGCTCCCACATGTTCCACGATGATCTCATCGGATGAACCACGATGTCAAGGACTCAATCAATCCCGTATACAATTCCCTTTGTCTAGCGGTATGGTACTTGCCCGAGATTCGATCGTCGGTATACCGATACCTTGTTCAATCTCGTTACCGGCAAGTCTCTTTACTCGTTCCGTAACACATCATCCCGTGATCAACCCCTTGGTCACATTGTGCACATTATGATGATGTCCTACCGAGTGGGCCCAGAGATACCTCTCCGTTTACACGGAGTGACAAAATCCCAATCTCGATTCGTGCCAACCCAACAGACACTTTCAGAGATACCCGTAGTGTACCTTTATAGCAACCCAGTTACGTTGTGACGTTTGGCACACCCAAAGCACTCCTACGGTATCCGGGAGTTGCACAATCTCATGGTCTAAGGAAATGATACTTGACATTAGAAAAGCTTTAGCATACGAACTACATGATCTTGTGCTAGGCTTAGGATTGGGTCTTGTCCATCACATCATTCTCCTAATGATGTGATCCCGTTATCAACGACATCCAATGTCCATGGTCAGGAAACCGTAACCATCTATTGATTAACGAGCTAGTCAACTAGAGGCTTACTAGGGACATGGTGTTGTCTATGTATCCACACATGTATCTGAGTTTCCTATCAATACAATTCTAGCATGGATAATAAACGATTATCATGAACAAGGAAATATAATAATAATCAATTTATTATTGCCTCTAGGGCATATTTCCAACAGACGCCTCCGCCTCCGCCTCCTGCTCCGGCGAGTCAGGGCACTCCGCCTCCTCCACCGCCTCCTCCTCCGGCGAGTGACGATCAGGGCACGCGTGGCGGCACTCCGCCTCCTTCTCCGGCGCATGGCGGCACTCCGCCTCCTTCTCCGCCTGCGCCGGCGCTCCCGAGCAGCCAGCAGCATCCTCCTTCTCCGCCTCGCCAGCAAGGGCGGAAGAGACCCGCCGCCGCCCCGGATGCTCCGGCACGTCGTACTCCTTCTCCTCCGCCTCGTAAGCAAGCACGAAAGAAGACGGATGCCGCAGCCGCTCCGTCTGCTCCAGCGTCTAGCAGCACAACCAGAGGCGGGAGGCAATACAAATACGGTCCATCATCTCTCAAGCCTCTAGAGAAGTTACCGTACGAGAGGTCCGAGGAGGAAAACGATACGATTGTGCGGACCCACGTGAAGGAGTTCTTTGAAGGGGTGAAAGCAAAGAGACATCCACCTCCGGAGGAGAAGGTAGATCCGGTGAAAGCAAAGTGCACTATCGATGCCCTGAGGAAACCACCAAAGTCTCCGCCGAGAACCAACTATGAGCGCATTACTGAACAAACATATCTCCAAGCCCAGCGGTCGGGAACTACTGTCAGTGCTAAAAGGTCAAAAGAACGAGCAAAGGGGAAAAAATTGCCCAGCTCGGCGAACAAGCACAACAATCGTGCCCCCCACTCAATGTGTCTAATGCTCCGGGGACGGTGGCCGGTTATGGCAATCTTGATGATTACCTGCCTGACGATGCACTTCCTGATTTCTTGGAGGTGGACGAACACAGATACGAGTACGGGAAGCCTCTCGTCAAAGATGAAAAATCTCTGACAACAATGATGCAAAGATTCCATAATTGGTACATGGAAACCTGCAGAGAGTCTGAGGGTAAGAATGCTTTGTATCTGCATATTAAAGAGGAGCACGATCTCGTTGCAAATGATCTGTTGACTGTTCCATTTGAGGAGTTCTTCGAGTTTTTCAATCAAAAGGCCCTCGATAAATTAATGGTCTTTTGCTACTGCCTGTAAGTACTATTTCTGTCATTAAGTCTTTATATATAGCTCGGCTCTTTCATTGCATGTATTTATAATTAATTATCCTCAATATATTATGCAGATTGAAGATCGTCGAGTGCAAAAAACAAGAAATTTATGATATTGGGTTCATTAACACAAATATCATAGATGTATTTCTGGTTGAAAAGAACGTCAAAGAGGCTGAGGACAACTTGCTACGATTGTTGATAAAAAATCAAAACAAAGATACCATACTCTTTCCTTACAACGGCAAGTGAGTGTTACTGTCGTATGCATATTCGGTTTCCCTTATTACTCGAGCGAGGTTATAGTAATGTAATTGATGAGTTATGCATGTGTGTGCAGGTACCACTATATTCTTCTGGAGATTAAGCTTGAGCGGGGACTAGTAACCGTCTTAGACTCGAGACGGAAAGATCCCGAAAGCTATGCAGACATGACTGAAATGCTCAACAAGTAAGTTCAATCGATCATTATCGCACCATATTGGCAACTTTTTGTTCATTTCCTGATATCTCAAGTAATAATAATTATTTTCTTTGTCTTGCAGGGTTTGGAAATAGTTCACCGCAGAAGCTCCGGGACTGCCGAAGGAGCTGCGATATACATACCCGAAAGTAAGTACTACTGGCTAGCTAGTTGCGCGCATCTCCCGTTGATTCTATAGCTATACTTTCATCAATGCCATTTATAATGTTTTATTATCACTTTGATTGACCTCTATTTCTCGTAAAGTGCTTGTGGCAGGAGGAAGGCAATGATTTCTGTGGATACTACGTGTGCGAGTTCATCCACACCGCGACTTTGAAAAACAAGCGGGGCTACTCTAAAAGACAATATGAAGTGCGTAAGCAATAATATTCACAATTTCATTTTATTACACCATCATTTCTGTTGAGTTTCATTCATATATATGTATTAATTAACCCCCTTCTTCAAATTAGACGTGGCAGATGCGGAATGAACTCCTAGAACCAGATCGCATGAAAGCAATTCAAGAGGAATCTGCGGGATTCTTTCTGGACCACGTCATCAGTAAAACCGGAGAATACCATGTGGAAATTGATTTCAAATGCTAGGGGTTTGTAATTAAGAGATCTTATACATATTGTACATGTATGTAGCCAGTAGCGTCGGATACATGATACGAAAACTTGTTGTTCGATCAATCTCTCGAAGAAGGAGAGGTCGATCGATCACTTCTCTCGGTATGCATGACGAACTTCTGTACTGAATGGTTCTCTCGATCACTTATGTATATATAGTACGTAGCGTCCAAGCACGGACATAAGAGAGGACACTTCTCTCTATTAATTAGCTAGCTAACACAATATATGAAACACCTAAATTAATCCCCCAAAACCCCCAACCTCCCCTCCTTAAAAAAAAACAAAAACCCCAGTCACTGGAATGCTGACGCATGGATGCCTTTTGGTCCCGGTTGGAGCCACCAACCGGGACCAAAGGCCCCCTGACTGGGCTCGGCGCACAGGGCCACGTGGAGGCACATTGGTCCCGGTTCGTGTTTGAACCGGGACTAATGGGTGGAGGTATTATTAACGACCCATTAGTCCCGATTCATGAACCGGGACTAAAGGCCCTTATGAACCGGGACTATTAGGTGTTTTTCTACTAGTGACATGTTGTCTCTACATACTCAATTGTTTCAGAAATTTATAAAACCATTTTTGTGGTGGTACAACTAGTATAACGATAACATCTAGAAGGGTGATGGCACTAGGTTTTTTTTCTCTCACGCTTCTTTTTGCCCAGCTCAAAAGTAATGGGCGGAAGCGACGAGCCCTACGCCCCTACCCTACTTGGTAACATCTTTGTCATCCTTGAAATTTCTTGAAACATACTAGTCAAGCCATCTCTTACCCCTGTCAAAGGACGGGGCATGGAATATATGGTTTCACACATATTAACGTGGCTCGACATAGTGCTTAGCGCCATGGCAAAAAGCCGCACCATTGTCCCAAACCTCTTCAAGAAATAAATTGAAATATCTTCGCCATTAACACTGCAACAATCCCGAGGAACCACCAACAAAACATCAACGTCTACAGCCCTTTTTTTTTTTTTACTTTTTCGGACAAACATCAACGCCTATAGCCCCTTCTCACTTTCTTCCTCGTGAAAGTGAAATGCAAATTTTGTGGCGCCTTTTGAGGTTTGCGAATGTATGATTGTTATTTTGTGTTTTTTCTTCTTCTTGGAATTCTATTCAGCACCTGCAGATTCCTTCTCGTTGCGTGCTTATCCACGCGACACACGCTCTGCATGCACTGCTAGTGAAAAGTTTAGTTAGTACTACCTCTGTAAGTAAATGTAATACGTTTTTGCAGTTCAAGCCCAGGCTTAAGGAGTAAAGGTCGAAGCGGGCTGGCTCCACCACTGGGTTCCTCAACTCCCTTCATGTTTGAAAAGAAGGCGGATGTTTTTTATTCTGAAACCAAACAATTTAAATTTTGTCTAGGTTTGTAGGGAAAAAAATTGAGGCAGGCCATATATGCCTTTCGCGCTCAAAAGACGACGATAAGGATGCCCGGCCGAAGACCAAAGGACCATGATCGAAGATGAATAGATTGAAAGTTTTTCTGAAAAAAAAAGTGTGGAAGCGCGCGCCAACGTGGGGTGCAGCTTGGTGAATCGGCCTACACCTGACCTGTCAGCCAACTGGACGCACTACAATGCAGAATGAAACAAACAGATTCTTCTTATCGGCTTCACACATGAATGTGTTACTTTTTGTGTCCGTATCAATCAGTTTCCCTGTCTAGACTATCAAGCCATGCACCGTCAGTGTCCCAAGGACGATATTTATGCCTCGTGACTTGACAAAAACGGAGCCTTCCAACTCAAGACACGTATCAAATCGTTGAGATGTCACCTCCTAGATAGGGCTTAACTGCGAACCAACCTATGATTGGATGGTTAGAGCGCCAGTGATATCCCCGGCCCATCAGGGTTCAAGTTCTGGTGCTCGCATTATTCCTGGATTTATTTTAGCATTTTTAGCGATGCACTTTCAGTGAGAGAAGACGTTTTCGTCGATGACGATGCGCCTACAATGACTTCGTAAATTTCAAGATGATATACCGGCCCAGTCTCTCGGAGGTGCTCATAGAGATAGGGTATGCGTGTGTGCGTTCATAGGGGGTGAGTGTATGCGCGTATGCATGTATGAGCGCTTGCATCTGTACTGATGTTCAAAAAAGATAGGGCTTAACTTCTCAAGCAAATATTTTTAGGTGGCTAAAAGGGATCTGAGGGAAGTTTAGCTAGATTGCCCAGTGATGCCTTGTGTGGACGTGTTTCAACATTCATTATTTTTTGGTAATTATTAGCTATGTGCCCGTGCGTTGTCACGGCGGTCGAATATTTTTTAGAACACAATAAGGGGACCATACGGGACAAATCATTTTTTAGGAAAGCGATCATGGCGAGCTTTCTTGATTAGATAAAAGAGTTATATCATTCAGCAAACTCACAAAAATAAAGCTAGGGAGATCATCGTCCCAAACACAAGTTCTAGACATAGCCACATAATTTCTAGCTAGCTCATGCGCCACTACATTGGCCTTCCTATTACAATGTTTCACAAGAACATTATCAAAACCAGCAAGAAGAATATTACAATCCGTGTAAACTGCACTTGCTGATGTAGCCGAGAAACCTCCATCATTAATAGTTTGAACAACTTGAAGACAATCAGTGTGAATTGTGAAAGAGTTCATACAGTGGTTGTCATTCAGTGGTGCTCTTCGAGTATCGGGCCTTGAGTTTCCGGGCTACAAATCCTAGGTCTGGTCATACTTCGTTATACTTGGCAATGCGGTGTTTAGACGCCGATTTCCTTGTTGAAGCCTTTGGTTGGAGATGCTCACACCTGCTCTTCAGGGTTCTAAGTATCTAACCTTTCGTGGTTAGATCTGGTGGCGATAGCGTAGGTATGTCGTTTTTCTTCTTGGAAGCATTGTTTTTGAAGAACCTTTATCATAGTTTGTGTGTTACCAAGGATAGGATAGTGGTAGATGCTGCTGTTGTCGTTTGATTGCTTCGGCAATTCCTTTTGTGCCTAACTTTTTTTTCTTCTTTCTGCACCTAGTCGTAATTTCGGTTTTGTTTGACTTATTAGTTGCCGATGTGATTTGTGTGTGTGTATGTGTTGGTGTTGGAACTATGAGCAGATCTGGTGTGTGCTCGTTGTGTTTGTATCTCCTTGATTCTTTATTTTGAGTTAATAAAATTCATTCTTTATCAAAATAATAAGATAATTCTATTAAAAATAAGATAATTCCATAAAATATGTCTAGTAAGTGTAGCATAGCTGAATTAAACTAAAGCGATCCGTGTGTACTATTTCCTCCAAGCTTCCACCTAGCTAACAGTCTAGCCTGTGCTACTGCTACTGCTATATAACAACAAGCACAGCACTCCATTCTACTCATCGATTGCTCAGCATCCTACACTTTGATTCCATCAAGTTCAAGTGTGTCCAGGTGTTCTTCCATAGATACACTGAAGTGAGTAATAGCATCCTTAGCTACGTGGATGGCTTTAGCGCTCAAGGCGTCCCTCTCGCCGTCTTCCTCGCCTCCGTCGAGCCTCCAGGGAAGCCACGCCAGGGCCGCAGTGGCAGTGGCCACACCGGGGAGGCCTTTCGTCGCCAGGGCACTGGCCGCGGCCTCGGTCGACCCGGCGGTGGTCATGCCGACGGCGAGGAGGCTTGCGGTCAGGGCGCGCGCAGCGGCGACCTTGCTTGCCCCGGCACCGGCCGGTAAGAGCGGCATGTCGGTAGCGAAGGCCATGTCCCAGGCCAGACACAAGGGCAAGGTACGTACATGCAGCGCACCAAGTTTATTTTATTTTTGCACCACGATGCAACGCATGGACCGGCCGATACTTAAGTTTTTTGACTTCACACAGACGGCGTTCATCCCGTACATCACCGCCGGCGATCCCGACCTGGCCACGACGGCGGAGGCGCTCAGGCTCCTCGACACCCTCGGTGCCGACGTCATAGAGGTCGGCATGCCGTTCTCCGACCCCTACGCCGACGGCCCCGTCATCCAGGCATCCGCTGCGCGGGCACTCTCGGCCGGCGTGACAACGGACGCCGTGATGGCGATGCTGAAGGAGGTGACGCCGGAGCTGTCCTGCCCGGTGGTCATCTTCTCTTACTTCAACCCAATCGCGCGGCGGGGAACGGGGAGCTTCACCGCTGCAGCCAGAGAGGCCGGCGTACGAGGTAAACAGTTGTCTTCTTCGTTGACGCAGGTGGTTCTTTATGCAAAAAAAATCGAAACATGCAGCTACTCTATACTCCCCCCTTCCTAAATACTTGTCTTTCTAAAGATTTTAACAAGTGACTACATACGGAACAAAATGAGTGAATCTACACTCTAAAATATGTCTATATACATCCGTATGTGTAGTCCATTTGAAATCTCTAGAAAGACAAATATTTAGAAACGGAGGGAGTATTTTTTTATACAATTTTTTGGGAAGGAATATAGTTTTCAGGTCAATATTCATTATTATAAACTTTGTAACTTCTAAAAATATTATGGAGTTACTAATTCGCTCTTCATGTACTACAGGTCTTATAGTACCTGATCTTCCTTATATTGAGACAAGTGTTCTTAGGAATGAAGCCATAAAGAACGACATCGAGCTGGTATGTCTAATAACACGTGAAACAGTCTTGCTCCCACTTTATATATAAAGGCACAAACGACCAAGCCGATATAAAATGGTGAGTAAACCCTCTTGCAACCAGGTCGAAAGAAAAATAAAAAACATCGGGCTAGTGGCACAAGTCCCCTAACCCAACACCAAGTATGAAAAAGTAGGAGAGGCCACCCCTAGCACACTACAACCAAGAGTACAGAAGTGGCCGGAGCCGTGCTGGCATGAGAAATCACCGTGCCCCGAGAACCTCGTATGCCTAGTAACACCCCCCTAGGTAAAGGCACAAACGACCAAAATGATATAAAGTGTTGAGTAAACCCTCATGCAAGCTGCTAGTCGAAAGAAAAATAAAAGGCACCAAGTGAGTGGCACAAGTGCAGACCACCCCTAACACACTACAATCAAGACCACTGAAGAGGATCGGAGCCATGCCGGCATGAGAAATCAGTGTACCCCGACCCCGAGGACCTCATATGCCTAATAACACCTTGGAGATTTTTTTATCATTGAGATAAGTCAAGGGAAATCATCAAACGGAAAAGTAAAACATAGCAAATAATCAAAATCGTTTTTTGTCATTAAGCATTAACAGTGTAGTTGTACTCCAGGCTGATGAAGTGATGGGTGCAGGTGCTGCTCACAACACCATCTACAAAGGCAGACATGATGAATGAGATCACAATAGCTTCCGAAGGGTTTGTTTACCTTGTAAGTGCCAAGTAGATGTATGGTTAAAATCCAAACTGCTTCGTTGCAATGAACGTCTTAATCACATACTATTACACAGGTAAGTATCAACGGAGTTACAGGAGCCCGCCCAGATGTGAACCCGCGGGTGAAGGATCTTCTCAAGGAGATTAAGCAGGTTTGTAGAAAATAAATGATAAATTGTCCCTTTTTGCAGGAAATGGTAACAATTATTTTCTCTAGTCTAGCTATATTGTGACTGTCCTTCAAGAAGCTTATGTAGTTATGTTTTTGTATATGCAGGTCACTAACAAAGCAGTGGCTGTTGGGTTTGGCATATCGACCCCTGACCATATTAGACAGGTAAAAGGTGTTTTCCCTATATAAAGATTCATTTGTTCTTCTTTTTTCTTCTAAATTTTACTCATTCTTAACTATGCTGCTGTTGCTATTGCCTAACGGTTGCAACTGGATGTATACAGGTTGCACAATGGGGTGCAGATGGAGTGATAATCGGCAGCGCGATGGTAAAGCATTTGGGTGAAGCTGATTCTCCAAGAGAAGGTTTAAAGAGGTTGGAAGTATACGCCAGGAGCCTGAAGGATGCACTCAGTGGCGGGTCCATCATTGGGGCGAGTTAGAGCGACTGCCCCGGTTCTCCAATGTCATGGCAGGGTACATCCCCTGTCTAGTGACCAGTGATGCAGTGCAATCTAGCTCCGTCGTTATCCGCTGCCCTGGCAAACCTCAGTGTCTCTGGGTCCATCACTGGATGCACTTTTCAGGATTATGTAATATGTACTAAGACTACAACTAATAATACGCGTAAAGAAAAGACTAGAACTAATAAATGGGCAAGATTGGCAAATGATAGTCGTGGTAGTAACTTAGGTCTAAATTAGAAAAACGGTTGTACATATGCTCCTCCTCTCTTTTGTCTCGGGACAAAATAATCACATATGATTTGTGCTTATTACTTACAGTGGGGTTTTACCCTACTTCAAAAATTTGTGCTTATTACCATCGGGAGTATTTATCCACTTTATATGCGGTAAAAATAAGGACGCCAATAATGAGCACATGCGAACTTAGCGTGGCTCAGTTTGCTAAGTTTCTTTTGATGGAACCAGTGCACCGGGTATATGTCCTAGATTTGGCACTGGTCCTCGCATTTTTCTGAATTTATTTTAGCCTTTTCGACAATGTTCATTCAGTGGAAGGAGAAGTCCCGTCGACTACAAAGCGCCTATGATAACTCCGTCAATCTCAAAATATGATGCCAGCTCATTATCTCAAAGGTGCTTATAAAAATAAATTTTAAATATGTGCATTCATAGAGATGAGTGTATGTATGTGTATATATATAAACATCCATGATTGTACTGTGTTAAAAGAAACAAGCGCACATTAACGCCAGCATGGAACAACGTTCCTCGCGAAGTTTCATGCACGTGAACAAAGTGAACCTAGGTGAGAGAGCTCCTAGGCGTCAGTTGAGCTAACTGGCGCTCACGCGCAAAAGCTTATGGGCCGGCCAAGCTGCGTTTTGGTTAAATCAGTTGACTGGTGGACCAATGACAGTAACCGATGACAGATTGACCGGTCAACCCTTGAACACAGAGAATTGGTCGTTGACTTTTCAAAAAAAAGAAATTTTTCATAAAGAATATAAAAAAATCAAAAAATTGAAAAAAGTTCATGAAATTTGGATAAAAGTTTGAAACTTTGAGAAAATTTCAAAACTTTGAAAATGTTCATAATTCAAAGAAAATCATGAATTGAGAAAAAAGTTCACAAAATTTGAAATAAAAATTAAAATTGAAAAAATCATAAAATTTGGAGGAAAAGCTTCACACAATTGAGATGATTTTGAAAAAAGGTTCACAAATTTGAATTTTTTTATGAATTTTATGAAAACAAAAATGGAAAAGAAAAAATGGGTAAAAGAACAATCTTACAAAACTCTAGCAGGAAAAAACCAGGGGAAAACCGCTCAAGAAACATCCTAATGTCGGCAAACCATGAACATGCGTTGCTCATGGGTCGGCCATAAGAAGATTCTACACCGTTTGGTTACATATTTCTTCCACATAAAATCCACGAACGCTCATGAATGGGTCAACCGGCATTCCTGTAATGCAGTTTGGTAAGCAAAGGCCATGAAATATAGACTGCTCATTCCTGGTGTCCAAGGAGACATGGCATTCGATGGTTTAATGGCTCATCAAACGAGTGAAGTTAACCGCGTCATAAGAGCATGGCTAATAGAAGAGCCTGCTGCTGGCTATATAGTTGTGTCATGTCATCTAAAGTCTTTGTAAAAAGTTAGCTTGTATAATAGACTGGCTATTAGCTTGGCTACAACATCAAAGGATTCACCATGAGGGGAGGTACGAAAATACACACGATTGGTGTAGGGAGTAAAACGCCGGCTAAAAGCTCACTCACGGGCTGCATGCAGGCTGTACACTCTCGTTTACTGTGATATAGCCCGGCTGTACGTCAAGCGCCGGCTCGAGTCTCTCTCTTCACTTATCACTGCTCCACGTAGGACTTTGCTGACATGGAATACGCTAGAGCCGGCTGACTAGGTACCACTATACCTGCTCTAAGCTATGTTGGAAAACTGCTGGTTTTATCAAAAAGACCTTTCTAGGATTTCAAACTTGAGGACAAGTTTAGGCTCACATCAGGGGAGTTGTTAGGACCAAACCAGTATTGCTGATTCCAGACCGTTCACGACTAACCAGGCAACCGTTAAGTTCTTCGCAAATCTGTTGAGCATGGCTCAATCCTAGTGTTGGACCCATTAAAAGGACACGGGAAAAACTTTGAAATTCATAGGGCGATACTCTCGGTGAACTGATTGTACCCCAAACCAACATAGGTGAACACAAGTTGCTCTAAGAGGAAGGAGTTGGCTTACTTTTAATTCCTAATACGACACCCCGTATTTATGATTTCTTGGTCTATGATTACATGCATGCGACACCTGGCTCGGTGATGGATGTCCTTGTGAAGGCGCACCCTCGGCAGACTATATAGTGCTTTTTTTTTGCGGGTAAGACTATATAGTGCTACTTGTTACCAGCTCAAAAAATTCGAAAAAGCTGAGTATATAGACACGTCATATATTTACCATCCACCAAATTTACAGTCCAAGATACAAAAAGATAAGCTTCACAGCAAACAGTGTTGAATTCAAGACCCACAATAAATAGTGTTTCATGTAATGTTCATAACCGGACTTGCCTTTTATGTATCATGAATTGTGTATTGAATTTACAGTTGTGCAATATTGTGAGGCGAAAGATACATTTTGTGTCTATATACACAAATGTTTTAGCAATTTATGGAAACATTTTGGTACTGCTACCACATATAGAAGGGTGATAGCACTAGATTTTTCTCTCACGCTCCTTTTTGCCTGGCCTGAAAGTAACGGCCGGAAGCGACGAGCCTTACGCCCCTATCCTACCTGGTACTACTATCTTTGTCATGCTTGAAATTTCTTCGTATAGACAAGTCAAGCCATCGCTTGCCCCTGTCAAAGGACGGTGCATGAAACATATGGGTTGACGCATGTTTACCGTGGCTCAATAGAATGACAAAACAGACATCGCAAAAAAGCGCACCATGATCCCAAACATCTTCAAAGATATATCTCAAAATATCTTCGTCATTAACAGTGTCACAATCCCGAGGAACTGCCAAGAAAACATGCAGATGCGGTTCCATGCGACGATTTGGTCTCAAAATATCTCAAAATAGCACATGCAGATTCCTTCTCGAAACGATGTGTGTTTATTCACGCGACACACATTCTCCACGCACAGCTTTTTTTTCTAAACACAGTACAGACGCAAACACTCATATACACACGCATACACTCACCCCTATGGACGTACACACACACGCCAAAAATCCTGAAATAATCCAGAAATAAATGCGAGCACCAGGACTTGAACCTTGATGGGCCGGGGTTACGCAATCACTATAATCATCCGACCACAAGTTGGTTCGCTCCACGCACTATCAAGGAAAAGGTACACACACGTCAAAAATCCTGAAATAATTCAGAAATAAATGCGAGCACCAGGACTTGAACCTTGATGGGCCGGGGTTACCGCAATCACTATAATCATCCGACCACAAGTTGGTTCGCTCCACGCACTATTAAGGAAAAGTCTATTTACCATTTTGCCTTGCCAAATTTGTAGAGAAACTAGGATGAGGTGTACATGCCTTTCGCGCTCAAGACGAGGATAAGGGATATGGCCGGCCGGAGACCAAGCTTTGGAACGGTTGGCAGCGGGAGCGCGAGCGTGGGTGCATCAGCTTGCACCCGGGCGACCTGTACGTGACAAAAGCAGATGCGATTATCCTCAAAAAAAAAAAAGCGGATGCGATTGGGCTTCCATGTGTTACATTTTTGTGTCTGGACCTATCAGTTTCCCTGTCGAGACTAGTCAAGCCATGCACCAGCTTGCTAACCGTCAGTGTCCCAAGGACGATGTGCCTCGTGACATGACAAAAATGGACCCTTCCAACTCAAGACATATATCTTTGCCATTAAATATCTTCTTTTTCTAGGGAGAAACCCAAGACATATATCTTTGCCATTAAATATCTTGTATGTACGTTTTCACGGAGGAAAGCTAGCATAGAATCTCTCAATGAGATCGGGTTTTCTTGTAAAATACTCCCAAGCATTCTACAAAATTTCTCCAAACATTTGCAAACACACATCATACAAGGATATGAAATTACATGTGAGACCTTCACAATCAGCAACTTCTTTGTTCTACTCCCTCCGTTCCCAAATATAAGTCTTTTTAAATATTTCAATAAGGGACTACATACGAAAAAAAATGAGTGAATCTATACTCTAAAATATGTCTGCATACATCCGTATGTTATAGTCTATTTGAAATGGCTAGAAAGACTTATATTTAGAAACGGAGAGAGTACATGCATGGGCGACGCGTCATAAGCATAGCTTGTTGCCGCCTTTGGACCTTTATCTTGCTGGAGCAACCTTGTTCAAAGACAAAAGCTTGTAAAAACTGTTGTTGGAAAAATCGGTAACGTAGACCAGAAGACGCCGGCCACGGCGATCTGGATACGTTGCCGTTCCAAAGAAGTTGGAACCAGGGCAACTCCAACGCGAACATCACCAAATGTCCAGGAACACATCTGAACATGTCGCTTACATCGAGATTGTGGGTTAGGCTGGTCACAATGGGCAAGAACATAAACTAGTAACTTCACACTTTCCTAGACTATGTTACTACCTCTATAGTGGGTAGGAACATCTATGTAGTGTCATGCAACGATGTATTTATTAGGTTATAGACTCATTGTTTCTTGGAGTGTGTGATGTTCCGGTAACTTAGCTAGTTACCACAAGCACCTCTCTCTTCATTAAATACGTGCCACATAAGCAAAGTTGTATTGGAGTGTGTGATGTTACTCCTAAGTTCCTCCCCACTGTGACCAGCCTTATGGTTGATAATGGGTCAGGCAGACTGAGAGGGAAAAAGAGACGAGTAGGACACATATGACTATGAAGACATGTGGTCCAACTCACAGTGGTTGGGCCAATGGCGAAGCTAGCAGCGGGTTACACCTAGGGCTGAGCTAGCTTTAAAGATAAATTCTCAAAATTTACAATACTTTGTACAAAGAAATTACAAAGGATCTTGGTACTAGGCCTCAGGCTTATCTCTGCCACTGTTGGGTGGATGTCTAGACCGGTCTGGCCCGTTTTGGTGACCGATACGTCTCAACCGCATTTATTTGCAACCCACTTCGCCCGTGGCCTCACGGATGAGCAAGACCAGGTCGTCCGTGCCCTTCCTCCAATGAGGATGTCTTTGGTGCCGCATCCGACACATCCAGCTCCGGTGCCGAGCAAATCTAGACGCGTCAGTAAATATATACGGGTCAGATTTGCTCATTCTAATTGCAGAGGCTTTAAGAGTAGACGTACGGATGCTTAAGAAAAATCACTTTATTTTTCTAAACTACAAAGTCTAAGAGCATCTCCAGCCATTCGGCCCCCCAGGGCACCGAAAAACTGCGGCTTGGGGGCGAGCCGGCGCTAGTTCGGCCCCTGGGGTCGGCCTAGCTCCCAGTCACGCCCCCAGCCGCCGACTCCCAGCCACGGCAAATTCAAACATAGTGTTCCCGTGCCCAAAATAAACGCCACAATCCGGCGATCAAGCAGCCAGTAGATCGGCGGCCGGATGAATAGTTCGGCGTACAAAAAGCAGAAAAGGGAGGAAGCGTGCATCAGGCGTCGAGGTCGTCCTCCGGCGTTGGCGGAGTCGGCGTGCGCGGGCTTGACGGGGCCTTTGTGCTTGGCGGCGTGGCTTCTGTGCTGCGGGCAGTCTCGGCGGCATTAGCGGTCGGGCTTGGCGGCGGCGGCGGCGTGCGCGGCGTGGGTGTTGTGGGCGTAGGCGGCGTCATCGAGGGAAGCTAGTTCAGGATGAGGCCACGCTCCGCCATGTACCACACCTTGACCGCCTCGTCGGTGCTCTGGAGCATGTCCGCCCCGCCCAGCAGGAAAGCCAGGTTGGTGTTCCTCTTCTTCGCGGCGACATTGGTCCGGAGTAGGTCGAGCTTGACGGCACTGGTCGACATCAACGCCGACCACCGCGCCTCGGTCTTCTCTTCATGAAGGGCGGCCCGGACCTGTGCGTCGGCGAGGCAATGCTCGATGGACTCCTGCACGCGAGCTGTGGCCGCGTCGGCGTGTTTCCCTTTTTTGGCACCTTTGTTGCCGTCCGGCCGCCCATCTGACGCACCCGAAGCCGGCGCGTTAGGCTTGTAGGTCTCCTTGGCCTTCGTGAGAGTGCGTTGGACTTCCCCTCACTTGTCGCACTTGTCAATGCGCTTGTAGACATGGAGGTACTTGAACTCGACGTCGTTGTTGCCCTGCCTATACAGGCCGAACATACGCAGCAAACTGCGACGGGGACGAACAAACAGTTGGCGGATGCACGGCGAAAAGAGGCGGGAGACCAGCGTGGCATACCTGATCCTCAATGCTGGCGCCGCTCTTCGGGCGACCGGCGACCTCCTCGACGATCCCATGCCTTCTTGGCGAGGGCCCTGTTCCGCCGGTTGGCGGTGACGGCCTCCCGTCGCTGTACTTCCACCCTCCATTCGGCGTTTGACATGCCCGGCGGCTTGGACGGCGACGCCCTCGGCTTCCTCTGCTTCGGCTGGGCGACAGAGGCAGTCGTGGTCGCCGCGGCGCGGGGGACGGCGTACTTCTTCGGTGGCATGGCGGCCGGTTGGGAGGCGAGGGGGAGGGAGAATGGCGGGATGAAAGGAGCAAATGGGAGGGAAGTGGGAAAAAGCGGGGAAGAAACGGTGGGAAAAGGCGCTCGACTCGCCGACAGGGCGGACCCACACGCCCTTTTCGCTTGAGCCGGCGCCCCCTGGCGCCCCCAGGGCATCGGGTTCTGCCTGGGTCCGCCGACACCAATTTCAATCTGAGCCGATAAAAAACGAGCTTCTGAAAGACGACTGGGCCATTTTTTCAGCGCCGGTGCGGAAAAAACGCGCGGCTGGAGATGCTCTAACGAACCGTCGATCCGCAGGACCGCAGTGGTGCCAGCGTCCGCATGATCCGCCGACAAAACTGTTGCATGTCTGCGCGACACAACATTCCGTAAGATCAATCATAATTCATGATTCTCCCCGTAATCTGGCACTATTTTGGCGACAAAAGCCAGCGTGGGCAGTTTGGCTTTGTATATGATATGACCAATCAGTCTGCTTCGTATACGGAAAGGTCATGATTCCACTGTTTTCTTCCTCAACTGTTGTATGAACTGTCACTGTCTTGGTTCGCTTTCCTCGTATATATAAACACTTTATTCAGCACATTTAACCTGAAGACTCGGAGTATGCATGATCGTATAATTCTTTTATCACTTTATTAGTACCCAAAAAGAAAAGTCTTCTCCGTCCCCACCCATGCTTTCTCTCACGCTCACTTGGACATCAACTAGCTGCAACCAGCTGCATGCAGATTCCTCTTTGAAAACGACCGGTGTCCTTGGTTAAATTCTACTCCTAGGACGCACTGCATCTGCATCTGCATGCATGATGTTGCGCACGGTTCACGTTGTGCAAGAAAATCGTAGGAATAAAGAAGTCATAGAAAATGAGATGACATGTATCTCAAATCCTATTAGTACGAATAAGAAAGAAGATGCCCTTTGATTCACATCATAGGATATTCTTTTTATCGAGTCTAGACTAATATTTATTTTTCTATGAAATGTGGAGGATAGGAAGAGTTCCTCCATCGAAATAGGATTCCATTCCTATAAACCAAAGGACTCTGAAGGAATTTTTCCTATAGAAATCCTATCCTATGAAATTCCTACAAGATTTCTCTAAACCAAAGACCAAAGGAGACCCCAAGTGTTTAATGGATGATCTCACCGTGTTATAAATAACCCATGCATCCATGTAACTAAACTAAACCACTCTACTTTTTTGAACAGGACTAAAACCTTTTCATAACGGAAATACTACAAAGTTTAAGACGAAGAGTAAAAAGCGAGTTCAAGGGCATGTCAGAGAACCCACAACAAGCGAATTGAGCGTAGCTCTTTTTAAACTGTATTTTTTTAAAATTGTTTGGATTGCTTACCACTTGTGTCATGTGGTGAATTGAACGTAGCTCTGATGGTTAGGTTCCTTGTGGTTTCAAGTTCTACACTCGGCATGATAGTCGCATTTTCCTAGATATATTTCAGAGCTTTCCATGATGTGCGTCCCGTGTGAGGAGACGTTCTCATCGACAACGATGGTAGAGACTTCGTCAATATACGATGATGTGTCGGCTCAATCTTTGGTGAAATCTAGAGTAGAGTGTGCGTGCATGCATTTATAAAAATGAGTGTATGTGCGTATATTTGAGTGTCTACGTCTGAACTGTGTTAAAAAAAACCACAGCTGCCATGGGGCAAAGATCTGGTAGCACCGTAAAGACTAGACTTAACCAAACGAAGTACTCCCTCCGTTTTTATTTACTTTGCATATTAGCTTTTGTCAAAGTCAAACTTTATAACATTTGACAAAGTTTATAGACAGAAATATTAACATTGACTAAACCTCTTGTTTGGGTCAGTCAATTTCTTTCTTGGCTGAAGCCCATTAACTGTGCAATCCGGCACTCCTCTCTCTCCCTTGATTTTTTAATATTCTTTAGTTTTTATGTGCTTTTGCTTTTGTTCTTCTGATTCTCTTTGTTAGTTGGTTTTATTTCTATTTTATGGATACTTGTTGATTTACTTCTGTTTTCTGTTTCTATGGGTTTTTCTTTTCCCCATTTTTTTCCTTTATTGGTTATTTTTTTTGTGGGTTTTTGGCTAAGTCTAATTATATACAAAAAATACTATACAATATGTGCCAAAATTTCATGACTATATGTACACTAAAAATGCGCAACTTCTGTGCAAATTGTTTGCAAAATATTTCATTAATTGTTTTATTACTTTCAGTTCCTTTCTTCTTTAATGGGAAACCAATGACACTAATTCATTGTTTTTTAGAAAACTTCACTATTTCAATTTTGTTTAAGTTTCTGTTTCATTTTCTTTATTCTTTAAGGGTAATACCAATACCTCTAATTCATTCCTACTTAGGATTTTTTTTGTGAAATTTCACTATTTGTGCTTATTTTTGCATATTATAAAAAATACAATTTTTATTCAAACCGTGTGCAAATGTTATCATTATTGTCTTTTTACTTTTCTTTCTTCTTAAACGGTAATACCGATACCACTAATTCATTATTTTGATCCGGAGAAGTAGAGACACCATGGATCAAATACCAATGCCACTAATTCATTCTTTCTTTAGATAATTTTGTTTTTTGTGAAAAATTTCACTATTATGTGTTTACTCTTGCATATTATAACAAAGCGCAATTTATGTGCAGATTGTGTGCAAATTTGTCATTATTTTATTTTAGTTGTTTATATCACTTTCTTTCTATTTAAAGGTATTTTTGCTTCACTTTTTATTTCTATTTTCTGTTTCTATGAGCTTTTATTTTTTCCATTTTCTTTCCTTTATTGTTATTATTGCTTTTTGTGGGTTTTTGGTTGAGTGTAATCATATACAAACAAGTACTATATAATATGTGCCAAAATTTCATGATTATATGATTATTTTTACATAATATGATAAAGTGCAATTTCGATGCAAAGTTATGCACAAGTTTTTTTTAGTTGTGTTTCTTCTTAAAGGAAATACATTATTTCAGTTGCACTCTATGGAAATTATAGTAGAATGCAAAAAATGCACTATTATATGCTTATTCTTTGCATATTTCAAAAAGTGCAATATCAATGCAAATTGTGTGCAAGTTTTGAAAGTTTTTTCATTTTCATTTTCTTTCTTCTTAAAGGGTTTCATTATTTATTAGAAAATTTAATTTGATTTTGTTTTAGTTTTTCTTTTTCCGAAAGTGTAATATCAAGGCTAGGTGTTTAGTCATCGTAGCCTGTTCTTCCGCCGACTGTGACATCTTTTTATCTTTACTATATTCTCGTGCTCCTTTTGTGAGCTAGTTCTAGACTTCAGACTCTGTTTACGTACTTTTTGTTAATAAGTTGGTTGTATGCATCATTCTGATGCAGAGGGCGAGAGTCTTCCTCCTTTTCAAAAATATATATGCAATCTGCTTCCGTTACTATTTGTTTTATGCGTTTTTACATTTTGTTTCTTCTTTTGTGCAATGCAATATCATGCCACTGACTAGGGCCAGCCAGCTCACGCACTGACAAAGCCGGAGCTAGCTAGCTCTCACGGGCGACGCGGAGCTAGCTAGCTCACGCGCCACGGCCAGCCGAAGCTAGCTAGTTCGCGGACGCCCGCACACGACACGACACACCACACGTTCTATGGGGTAAGAAAAGTGACTGACCCATTTCACATCCGTAGTCAGTCCCACAGTTAAAACGATTCCAACCTAGGCACGTACAGCTAAACAAACCACTCATTTCGAGCTCCACCCAGCCGCTGTATAATCACAAGCAGACCAGCTCCTCATTCTCGTCATCGATCCCACTCCCAGCTAGCAGCATCGATCTTACACTTCGATCCCATCAAGTCCAAGCCTGCCCAGCTGTTCTTGCATATATAGATACACCGAAGTGAGTAACAGCATCGTCCGTACGTAGCTACGTACATGGCTTTCGCGCTCAAGGCGTCCCTCTCGCCTCCGGCGAGCCTCACAGCGCCGGTGAAGCCTGTATTCGTCAGAGCCCTCGCCACGGCCTCAGTCGACCCGGCAATGGCCACGCCAGCCGCGCTGGGGAGGCATGCGGTCAGGGCGCGCGCGGCGGCGACCACGCTGGCCCCGGCACCGGCAACGGCGCCCCTCCCCGCCGGTAACGGCGGTCTGTCGGTAGCGAAGGCCATGTCCCGGGCCAGAGACAACGGCATGGTACATGCAGCGCGTTAAGTTTTTTCTTTTATTTGCGCCACGATGTAACGCATGGACCGACCGACATGCTTAAGTTTTTTGATTGCGCACAGACGGCGTTCATTCCGTACATCACCGCCGGCGACCCCGACCTGGCGACCACGGCGGAGGCGCTCAGGCTCCTTGACGCCCTCGGTGCTGACGTCATCGAGGTGGGCATGCCGTTCTCCAACCCCTACGCCGACGGCGCCGTCATCCAGGCGTCCGCGGCGCGGGCGCTCGCGGCCGGCGCGACGTCGGACACCGTGATGGCGATGCTGAAGGAGGTGACGCCGGAGCTATCCTGCCCGGTGGTCATCTTCTCCTACTTCAACCCCATCGAGCGGCGGGGAGCGGGGAGCTTCACCGCCGCGGCCAGAGAGGCCGGCGTACGAGGTAAGTAACCACCAGAGCTGTGTTCTTCATCTCACTGCTAATTAACTACACATGCATTTCTGTAGCTACTTAATCACACTGATTAATTCTTCATTTTTTAGTTCTTCATTAGTATTAATGAAATTAGTTTTTCATGTGAGTAAAACTTATTTATAATGGAGTTACTAATTGGCCCTTGTCACATGTGTCACAGGTCTTATAGTACCCGA